>NC_134085.1:75181191-75823691 GCF_000715075.1 Nicotiana tabacum
TATATTTGGTTGAGGTCCTCGGGGCCTCGGTAGATTTCAGATGGTTAACAAATCGAATTTGGAACTTAAGGCATGGCTGTGCAGACTTGGACTGGTGTGATCGCACCTGTGAAAGTCATGGTCGTAGGTGCGTGGATGGCATCGCAGAAGCGTCCTGGAAGGAACTGGCAGTGGTCGCAGGTGCGATGATTTTGTCCGCACCTACGAGGTCGCAGATGCGGCGTATAGGGCCTAGAAGTGGAGCTAAATGAGGAGGCTTGGGAACGCAGGTGCGGAGGAAGTTCCGCAGATGCGGACTTGCATCTGCGCATGTGTTATCGAAGAAGCAAAGGCAGGTCCTTCAGGGGAAACCACAAAAATGGAGGAATTGTCTGCAGATGCGAGACCGCAGATGCAGTTAAGTGGGTCGTATGTGTGAAAGCACTAGCACTATACATTTCGAAGGGTTTCCGAGATTTTATCATTTTTGGATTTTGAAGTTGGGTTGGAGGAGATTTTTGCAAGGGATTCGAGGGGTTTCTTGAGGTAAGTCACTTTTGATCATTTTTATGCAATAATATTGTTTCCCCCATTGAATGTTCCACCTAATTTGTGTGTTTCTTAGGTGGAGTTTTGGGAGTTTTGGGCTAGAGGTTGGAGAGTTAAATTTGAGGATTTGAGTGGCGATTTAGTATCAGAATTTGGTAAATTTGGTATGGTTGGACTCGTGGTTGAATGGGCTTCCGAATTTTGTAACTTTTATTGGATTTCGAGATGTGGGCTCGGGGTTGACTTTTGACTTGACTTTTTGCCTTTTGATTGTATCGAATTGTTTGTGGCTAGATTCGAGGCATTCGGAGGCCGATTCGCGAGGCAAGGGCTTGTTGGATTAGAGATTTGCACGGTTAGAGGTAAGTAACACTTCTAAACTTGGTTCTGAGGATATGAACCCTGAATTTACGTGCTTTGTGATTGGTGTTAAGGTGGCGCGCATGCTAGGTGAGGGGCGTGAGGGCGTACCATAGTAATTATGGTTCAGTCGATTTCGTGGAACTGTGTAGTTATCTTACCTGAATATTATTAATGTACTCTATGTGTTAGAGCATTTGAGTTGTGATTCATGTTAGAAATCACGTTTAGGCTATGTGCTGGTGCTATTGAGACCCACAGTGGTCGTTCTTTGTTGTTGAGTTATTTGCTTAATTGCAGTTATGTACTCAGTCGCATTCATCATTTCATATCATAGCTCAGTCTATGTTATCATACATTGTCATATCATGTATCATTGATTTGGGCTGATTAGCATGAGTGCTGTGTGCCTGAGAGACTTGAGAGATTGATGACTGAGTGAGACGGAGGACCTGTTTATGAGTGATATTGATGGGATCGGGCTGCACGCCGTAGCGGGTACTATTGACTCATGATGGGATTGAGTTGTACACCGCAACAGGTATTATTGATTTACGATGGGATCGAGTTGCGCATTGCAGCAGGATTTATTAGCACTTGGGTTGGATATGCCCTTCCGGAGTCTGTACACCACGGTGAGCGTAGTTAATATTGATTCATGATGGGATCGGATTGCACGTCGCATCGGGTTCTGTACAGTGCTGAGTGATTGAGTGTGATGAGTGAGAATTTAGACAGTCAGGTTGAGCATTCCGAGAGTGAGTTTCTCTGAGATACTATTGTCATATTTTTCTGTTAATTTCCATACTGTTTAATTCTGTATTTGGACGGTATTGTTCGGGTTCGTCATTACTTTCAGTTCAATGGTTAGACTTGTTACTTATTGAGTTGGTTGTACTCACGCTACACCCTGCACTTCGTGTGCAGGTCCAGTATTTCTGGACACGGTGGTTGTTGATTTTTTGGAGTTTCATCAGTCGGAGATTATCGAGGTAGCTGTCATGGCGTCCGCAGACCTTGACTCTCCTCACTTATTTTTTTTGCTTTGTTTATGCTGTTCTACTTTCTTAGACAATGTTTCAGTTGTTAGACCGTGTTATTACATAGATGCTCATGTACTCCGTGACACCCGGATCTTTTGGGAAATTCTGTATTGAATTGTGGCATTTTCATTCTAATTTTATGAGATTTTATTTACTTAAACCTATTTTTGTATATTTTGAATTTAAGAAGTTAGTATTGTGTGAGTTGTCGGCTTGCTTAGTATCATTATAGGCGTTATCACGGCACTAGTGATTTGGGGTCGTGACACTAAGATAAATACCTTAATTAATGGTATAACCGAATCCTTTAATGAAAAGACATTAATCATGATATGTGAGAGTTTTAGGAGAAAATATATGTAATTTGTGAAGAACACTCGGTGAATTTCTAGTAATAACAAACTTTAGTTAAAGTGAATAAATAAATTTGAGTTTTAGCATATATTTTTCCGGAGCGCAGAGGTCTTAATCTTCAGAAATCTAAGCGAGAACTTGTACCACGTGTCTTCTTTCCATTAGCTAATGGAGTGAGCGTTTCGATGGGAAACGACGCATTTTAGATTTTAGGCGGGGACTTAGCACTTAACAGAAAGGAAACGAACCAAAATAGACCCTGCCAATTGCCATAACCCAGAAAGGATAACACAAGATATTTATTTCTATCAATCAAAACCTCTCTGAGCTTCTCTTCTCCAAAACCTTGAAATTTTTAAATTAAAGTTTTTCCATCCTTATAATTCATCCTTCTCTTCTCAAAACTTGGCAGATTCAATGTCGTTTGGCTTTCCATAAATTACTCCTTTTTCTCCATTATAGGAAAAGAGAAAATGAACATGCCGGCGGTTTGTCGTGTTAGTATTCTTTCCGTGTCACCACAGTGTAGTTCGTGCTGTTACAATCGGCTCCAGCCTTTGCTTTCTTCCCCGTCAGCTGGTCCTCTGAAACATAGTATTAATTTTCCTACTAGAAACTCCTTAAGGTAAACATGATGTATGCTGGCACAATCAAATTAAATGTTTGAAATAGTCTTTGTCTCTTCCTGCTCTAATATCATGTTTAATTACTTGTTTGATACTATGTTGAATAATGTGAATTACTTGCTTTAAATTATGGCAAGTCTGCTATATATTTGACGTTTTGTTCTCTTTTCCGGTAACATTAGATTTGTCGCTCGCAATAAAGGAAGCTTTCTTTGCAGATCGACTGAACCGGATAAAAGTGACGACAAGGTTTCTATTCTTTCTTTTAATTAATTCTCTTTGTTTAACTACAGTCAGTTTGAAATTAGAGCTTATAGTTTTTGTTATAATCCAAAATCCAATTAGTCATGATGGCACCTAACTCAACCCGCTAGGTAAGCCAATTAAATAATAATATTGATGTAAGTCAAAGATGAGATAACTGAAATTTAAACAACTCTCCAAGGACTGGTAGTACAAATCATGAGCTTTTATGATTTAGAGTTTACAAAGCTAGTGTAAAATAAATACATCATCTGTCCGATTTACACATAAACAAATCTTTCATAAGTCTAGAGCTACCATGAACAAGAGGCAGCTATAACCGGAACACAGGTACGTCTTCAATGCTAGCTTCCGTCATACACAACAACGTCAACATCCAAATCTGCACGCAAGATGCATAAGTGTAGTATGAGTACAACCAACCCCAAGTACTCAATAAGTAACAAACCTAACCTTAGGTTTAAAGTAGTGACGAGCTAGAATAGAGGTCGGAGTCCAACACCAATAGCCAACAACCGTTCATAGCAAAATAATAATAATGGTACAAGAAACATTATAAGATGCTCAACTCGTTCATAGTTCCGGAAAAAATAAGCATGCTTTTCAAGTATATCAGTGAAAACCCAATTCTTTTACCGAAATCACCAAAAATATGAGTAAGTTTGAAAACTGTGATTTTTCCCAAAAACATCCACCAACAGGTAAGATGTTCCATTATCAAGTGACATGAGGAAAGTACATCTCTATGCCTGCATATCAAAGTATGCATGCCAACTGTAATACAATGCAGTGATAAAACCATATGCATACTCTCGGTGTATCAATGTACTCAGTCCTCACAATCACTCAATCCTCCCAATCACTCGGCACTCGCGCTCGGCGCTCGGGCTCAGTAGGTACCTGCTCTTACTCTGGGTGTACAAACTCCGGAGGGGATCCTTTAGCCCAAGCTCTATAATAAACCAATCATGGCGTAAATTAATAACATCTGTTGCGGCGTGCATCCCGCTCCCATCATAAATCAATAATACCTGTTGCTGCGTGCAACTCGATCCCATCAATATCCTTACAATCAGGCCCTCGGCCTCGCTCAGTCATCAATCCCTCCAATCTCTTGGGCTCACAATGTCATGAAGATCAGCCCAAAAATAATGATGTGATATATCAATAAATGGTAAAAGAGACTGAAATATGATATGCATATGGATGTGTATGACTGAGCATGTAATTGCAATGTAAGCAAATAACTCAACAGCAGAAATGACCTCATCGGGTCCCAACAGGATAAACATATAGCCTAGACATGGTTTCTAACATGGATCACAACTCAATAGCTCTAGTACGGAGAGATTTCATGGTTACACATAAGATCAGGTAACTACACAGTACCACAGAAATAACGGAGTCACATTTTACACGGTGCACGCCCACACGCCCGTTACCTAGCATGTGCGTCACCTCAACGCCAAACACATAACACGTAATTCGGGGTTTCATACCCTCAGCACCAAGTTTAGAAGTGTTACTTACCTCGAACAAGCCAAATCCAATACCGAGCAAGCCAAACGATGCTCCAAAAATGCCATCTTGTACGTACCGACCTCCGAACGGCTAGAAACTAGCCAAAAGCAACTCAAATACATCAAATAATGCCAAAGGAAATAAACTCAATCGATAAAGGTCGAATCTCTAATCAAAAGCCCAAAATCAACCCAAAAGTCAAATCCAGGCCCGCGCCTTAGAACCCGACAAAACTCACAAAATCCTATAACCCATTCAATTACGAGTCCAACCATACTAGTTTCACTCAAATCCGATTTCGAATCGATGTTCAAAACTCAAGAGTTCGCTCTATGTAACTTTAGTAAAAAACCCTCAATTTCTATTTTGGAACCCTCAATCAAATGCCAAAAAGAAGATAGATTCGTGATATAAAATCAAAAATAAGTAGAGAACACTTACCCCAATCCACATGGTGAAAATTGCTTCAGGAATCGTCTCAATCCGAGCTCCATAGCTCCAAATTTATAAAAATGGCTGAAACCCCCGAAATAGAGTACTTTATAATCACTGGACGAATCAATGAATCGCGATCGCGGAAACACCATCGCGATCACGAAGAAGAAAAAGCACTGCCTCAAAAATACCATATGCGATCGCAAACAAAGCTAGGCGATCGCGAAGAACAGGCAACACTGCCTCCAACAAAAGCACTACGCGATCGCGTTATAACTCATGCGAACACGAACAACACTGCCTCACACCTTCGCGAACACGTCCAATATTACACAAACGTGTTGAAGGAATTCTCTAGCCCCAGCTTCTCAACTCATCACTACGCGAACGCGATCTGACTCATGCGAACGCGATGCCTAATCTCCAGAAAAACTACGCGAACGCGAAGAAGGAACTTCTCAACTCCATATCTTCACCTACACGATCGCATCTCTAGCTTCGTGATCGCGAAGAAGACTTGGTGCACCAGACACCAGCAGGAACCGGCAAGGCCAAAATAAAGGAAAATGATCTGAAACACGTCCACAACCCACCCGAGCTCCTCGGGACCCCGTCCGAACATACCAACAAGTCCCATAACATAACACGGACCTACTCGGGGCCTCAAATCATGCATACCAACATCGAAACAACGAATCACACCTCAAATCAAACTTAAATGAACTTTGAACTTCCAAAACTCGCGCCGAATCACATCAAATTAATCCGAAATGAACTCAAATTTTGCACACAAGTCCCAAATGACATAACGAACCTATTCAAATTCCCGGAACCACAATCTGAATCCAATATCATCAAAGTCAACTCGGTCAAACTTATGAACTTTCTAAACCTTCCAATTTCCAACTTTCGCCAATATGTGCCGAAACCTTCTAGAAACATCCAAATGCAAATCCGAGCATACGCCCGAGTCCAAAATCACCATCCAAATCTAACAAAACCATCAAAACTCCAATCCGAGGTGAAATACTAAAAAGTCAAACTTGGTCAACTCTTCCAACTTAAAGCTTAAACCATGAAATTTATTCTTCCAAATCGATTCCGAATAACCTGAAAACCAAAATCGACGATTCACACAAGTCATAATACATCATACGGAGCTACTCATGCCCTCAAACCACCGAGTGAAGTGTACATGCCCCTCCCAAGAGCGGGTTCAGTTTACCGAGTTGTCCGAGCTCGAGTCAGGATACTGCCTTTGAAAAGCACAGATGCCGTTACAAGTGTTCAAGATAGTTAAAGAGTTGAGGGATATTCCTCCCTATGAGAACCCACTACAAATAGTACCCTTTATGCCTGAGATTACTTGGTATTTAAGTTACTAGGTAGTGAAATCGGGTCGTTACAGTTTTGCGTTTGCCACGAATTATATGATAACTTGGTCCCTAGTTCTTAGCTTACTGTTATTTATTTTGTATTTTAAAGGATGAAAATTTGGACAAGGAAGCGGATGGGGTAAATCTGAATGACTCTGTAGCAGATAAGAGTCTTGAGCTGAACTCTCGAACTGATCAGGTTTGATTCAATTCTCAATCATTTCATTTCATTTGCTAAAAGACAATGTGAAAAAAAAGTAATGGAAAACTACTAGTGAATGGAAAGTAATTTTGTAGTTTTTTGGTATGAAATACTTGGGATCAGGACAAGGATCAAACAATGGGGATGTTGGAGAATCCAAGTCTAGAAAATAATAATGGAGCTCAAGTGAATGAACAGCCTCGAGTTGAGGTATGCTATGCTTTTTCTTGATAACTCTGGAGGTTAGGTTCTTCATTCTTTATATGTTCCAATTTGCTAGTAACAGGCTTGAAGTGTAATGAAATTTCCCGCTTTCCAACAAATGTAAAGAGCTTGATATATCACATATATTCATCTTCAGTTAAAGAGGATTGGTCGTACCTATCCAATAGTGAAACGTAATTAATAAAATTGCTTGAATATCACATATATTCTGTGGTGTCGCTGGACATTTCTGAGATAATAGAGAGTTTGTCAAAATCTCCTATCTAATCACTCTTTTGGTCACCATACATTGCTTGGAGCCATCATTGTCTGTCAAGCATTGCCTTTTGGTGAATTAATTTTCATTCCTTTTCTTTTTTTCGTCCATCTGGTCCAAGTGTTTGTACACCATACATGGAAAGAATTAAAAGGGGATAACTCTGTGAAGTATCCATTCTTATTTTTGACTCTGGTAGTCATAAGCTGTTTATATATATATGGGGTCATATGGCTCCTGTACCTTTTTGGGAGAGGGGAGGTAAGTGGAATCATCTCTCTTCTTGTGTGAATGGTCAAGCCTTTTGAGAATAACCTGACAGTTTAGGTAGACGCAGTTTCATCTCTTCTTAGAGTATAATGCTCCTCAGACCCCCTTCAACATTTGTAATGCCTGATATCCCTCTCCCGATGCTACAGTGACTCAGCTTTTACACATATATGGTTACAGACATTTTCAACAAATTTGTAATCACTTTCTTGGAGCTATTGATAGTTTGCTCTGTCACTGGGTGTGAGCATTTCAATTTCAATTTATTCACCTCACATTTAGGCCTTGTGTTGATGCAGGATGGTACTGAGGTTCAAGTTGCGAGTGGATCACCTCTTCCAGGTGTGAAGGTGGTAAATTTTGCAACATTAGGTTGAATATTTTTGGATTAATTGTTTACAGTTTGTTTCTCTATCACGGTTCTCATGTTGCCTTTTGGCTGTAAAGTTAATCTTTTTCTTATTGTTGACACTATTCATGGGCAGCCTCTGCAACTTGATGAATCAACCAGGATTCCCAAGGAAACAATTGAAATTCTCAGAAATCAAGTTTTTGGTTTTGACACCTTTTTTGTTACAAGCCAGGAGCCATATGAGGTGAGCGATTTGCTGGAAATCTTATTTTCTTGCTCATATAAGAAAATCCGAGTCAAACATGAGCCATAATTTAAAAGTTCGAAACTTTTACATTTAATTTAGATAGAGCCATAAAAACCATTAAACTAGTACGGGTATCCTCTCAAGCGAGTGATCATGGGCTTGTTGTTTCTGTTCTTGGCTTCTTGGTGCAAATGAATCTTGATGCGCTATCTTTGGTGGTTCTTATTTTTTTGAAGCTTTTATAACATGCTTTTATAGGGTGGAGTATTATTTAAAGGGAATTTACGAGGACAGGCTGCAACAGCTTATGAAAAAGTATCAAAGAGAATGCAGGTTGCTGAAGTTCCCTCGTTTTTCTCCAATTTAAGTTGGATATCACCATGGTCTCTTACTATTTCAAAATGGCACTTCATTAACAGGACAGACTTGGAGATGTATATAAACTTTTTCTTTTAAACAATCCAGAGGATGATAAGCCTGTGGCAGTTGTGGTCCCAAGAATGACCCTGCAACCTGAAACTACAGGTACTTTATTCAGCATTCTTCGTAGGCTTCAATTACTAGTGATAATGACAAGGGGAGATACCTGCGTCAAACATATAGATTTGGAGCTTTTCGTTGTTGAATGGTAACCCTGCTTGTTTGAACACTGCAGCTGTTCCAGAATGGTTTGCAGCGGGGGCCTTTGGACTCGTTACAGTATTCACTTTACTTCTTCGCAATGTGCCGGCTTTACAATCGAACTTGTTGTACGTACCATATTAACGCCATAACTCTAATTTTACCTTTTTTTAATGTGTACTTGAGTTCATCACTATTGAAAATGTTGGTTTATGTTTAGTTAACAATGGCATGCTGAAAATGTTGGTTTATGTTTAGTCAACAATGGCATGCCAATTGGAAGAGTTGGTGGAAAGAGTTGGTGTGGATGCTAGGAGGAAGCTTCCTCCTTTGATGTCACCCATGACATCAAGAGGAGGTAGTTTGATGTCACCAATGACATCAAGAGGAGGTCTTTACCTCTATAAATAGATGCACTCCTTCACTTGTAGAAATCATCCCAAAATAATACAATACATTGTAGTGAGTAGAGAGTTAAGAGAGAAATTCTCTTAAGTGTAATTGGGAAATCTCCCCTTCCTTTGTTAATATTAAAAGGGCAATTGTTCTCTGGTGGACGTAGGATTATTTTGATCCGAACCACGTTAAATCTTGTGTTCTTTCTTTTACGTTTCCGCTAACAATTGGTATCAGAGCGACATGATTCTTTAACGATCCAAGGAGAAAGAACAAGCAAATATGAGTTCCATGAAGTTTGAAATTGATAGATTCAATGGACGCAACAACTTCAATATCTGGAAGATCCAGATGATGGCGTTACTGCGGAGGGAAGGTTCAATCCATGCTATTGACGGAAAGTATCCTACGGATATATCAGCTCCCGACAAGGAGAAGATTGAAGGGGATGCATTGAGTGCAATCCAACTATCCCTTGCACCTAACGTGCTTTGTGAAGTGAGTACGGGTACCGAAGAGACGGCCAAACAGTTGTGGGAAAAGCTAGAAGGGCTATACCAAGACCGATTAGTGACAACAAGAATGTTGTTACAACGGCGTCTTCACACATTTAAGATGGGGTCAGGTACTTCGTTACAAGATCATTTAGATGCGTTTAATAAACTTGTCATGGACTTACAGATTGCAGGAATTAAAAGGGAGGAGGAGACGCTTGCATGTGCTTTGCTATTTTCATTGACTTCAGGATATCGTGATATTGAGAATTCAATGATGTATAGCAAGGAGCCTATCAAGCTTGAGCAAGTGCGGCAGGCACTTAACTCTAGTGATGTGCGGAGGCACATTGAAGGAGATAGAGATGACCAGGCAAGTGGCCTCTTTGTAAGAGGCCGGACTAGCCAACAGGGAAAGACCAAATCAAAGCACAGATCAAAGTCTCGTGTGAACAAGAAGAATACAGAGTGTTGGGGTTGTGGCAAGAAGGGGCACTTTGAACGAGATTGCCCAATGTCAAAGTCCAAGGAAAAGGCGAGTGCATCTACAGTTGAACAGGTACATAATTTTGATAATGATTATGTACTAACAACATCGTGTAATAATAATAGTAGTTATGAAAACAAATGGGTGTTAGACTCTGCTTGTACTCTGCATATGACGTTCCGAAAAGACTGGTTTAGCAGCTACGAGAAAAGTGGAGGAACCGTAGTAATGGGCAATAATGCAACTTGTGCAATAGTTGGCATTCGCTCAGTTCGGGTTCGCTGCCATGATGGAATCGTGAGGACTATTACACAAGTCCGTCATGTTCCTGATCTGAAGAAGAATTTGATTTCCTTGGGTACTCTGGATGAACAAGGCTACAGGTACATGAGCGAAGCAGGAACTATGAAGGTGACTAAAGGTTCTTTAGTCATGCTGAAAGGCAAGCTGGAGAACGACCTTTACACATTGGCCGGAAGCACCATTGTTGGCTCTGCAAATGCATCTACAGTGCAGTTATCTAATGATGACAAGGCAAGACTATGGCACATGAGACTGGGTCATATGAGCGCACGTGGACTGGAGATGTTGAGCAATCGTAAACTTTTGGAAGGTGAGAAGATCAGCACGCTTGACTTCTGTGAGCACTGCGTTCTAGGGAAGCAGAAGAAGGTCAGCTTCAGCACTGACAAACACAAGACAAGAGGAGTGCTAGACTACATCCATTCAGATTTATGGGGTCCTTCTAAACTTCCATCGAAGGGCGGAAAGAGGTATCTTCTCATTTTTATTGATGATTTCTCACGAAAGGTTTGGGTGTATTTTTTGAAGGCAAAAAGTGATGCTTTTGAAGCATTTAAAGAGTGGAAGATTTTGGTTGAAAATCAAATGGAGCGGAAAATCAAGTATCTTCGCACAGACAATGGCTTGGAGTTTTGCAATGAAGAGTTTAATGAATTCTGCAAGGTTCATGGGATCTCAAGACATAGGACTGTCAGGCATACCCCACATCAGAATGGAGTTGCCGAGAGAATGAACAGAACTCTTCTTGAAAAGGCTCGTTGTATGCTCCTACAAGCCAAAATGTCCAAAGTATTTTGGGCTGAAGCAGTTCACACTGCTGCTCATATTGTCAATCGATCTCCAGCATCGGCAATTGACTTTAAGACTCCGAATGAGGTATGGTCAGGTGAACCCTCTAACTATTCATACTTACGAGTATTTGGGTGTCCAGCTTATTATCACGTTAATGAAGGAAAGCTTGAACCAAGGGCTAAGAAGGCCATATTCGTAGGGTATGTGGATGGAGTAAAAGGGTACAAACTTTGGTGTTTGTCTTTACTCAAATTTATAGTTAGTAGAGATGTCACCTTCGATGAATCCTCTATACTTGATCCCCGTAAAGTTTCCGTGGAGTTTTCAGGAAACAAGAACAACGAGCAGGTGGAGCTTCCGGTGGAGCTTGCCAAGGAAAAGGATCAAGAGACTCAGGTTAAAGATGAGTCAGAAGATGTAGGCGTTGAAGAACTTGCTGTCAATGAACCATACACAATTGCGAAGGGGAGGGAGAAGAGGCAGACACGAGAACCGGAACGCCTTATAAATCAAGCAAACTTGATTGCATATGCGTTCGTAGCTGCACAAGAAGAGATTAAAGATCTGGAGCCCTCCTCGTATATTGAAGCAACTTCTTGCAAGGATGCCGCACAATGGCGGTTAGCCATGACTGAAGAGATGGAGTCTCTTCACAAGAATCAGACATGGGTCTTAGTGAAAAGACAAAAGGGAAGAGGACAGTTGGATGCAAGTGGGTCTACCGAAAGAAAGAGGGAATTCCTGAAGTGGAAGATGCTAGGTTCAAGGCGAGATTGGTTGCAAAAGGTTTCAGCCAAAAGGAGGGAATTGACTACAATGAGATTTTCTCTCCGGTCGTGAAGCATAGCTCAATTCGCGTGCTACTAGCATTGGTTGCACAATTTGACTTGGAGCTTCAACAGCTTGATGTCAAAACTGCTTTCTTACACGGTGATCTAGAAGAGACAATCTATATGGATCAACCTGAAGGTTTCCTAGCTGAGGGAAAAGAAGATCACGTATGCCAACTAAAGAAGTCTTTGTATGGTTTGAAGCAATCCCCTAGACAGTGGTACAAGAGGTTTGATGCATTCATGACTACACATGAATTCTCAAGGAGTGCATTTGATAGTTGTGTGTATCACAAGAAGATGTCTGGTAACTCAATGATTTATTTACTGTTGTATGTTGATGATATGCTTATTGCTGCTAACAACATTACAGAGATAAATGCTTTGAAGAAACTATTGAGTAAGGAATTTGACATGAAGGATTTAGGAGCTGCAAAGAAAATCCTTGGTATGGAGATTTCAAGAGAAGACGATGTTGTACATCTTTCTCAGAAGAGGTATATTGAAAGGGTTCTCGAGAGATTCAATATGCAAACGTGCAAGCCTGTAAGTACACCATTAGCTCCTCATTTTAAACTTTCAGAGTCACAAATGCCTCAGTCCGAGGATGAGGTGGAGCATATGTCAAAGATTCCTTATGCCAGTGCAGTTGGTAGTATTATGTATGCTATGGTATGCACACGTCCAGATATTGCTCAATCTGTAAGTGTGGTAAGTAGATACATGTCCAACCCAGGAAAGAGGCATTGAGAAGCTGTCAAGTGGATATTGAGATATCTCAAAGGAGCTTCTGGTGTTGGTCTTACCTTTCGAAAAAGTGGTACAGGTATTTCAATTCTCGGTTATGTGGATTCTGACTATGCAGGAGATCTTGACAGAAGAAGGTCTACAACTGGATACATCTTTACCCTCGTTGGCAGTGCCGTCAGTTGGAAGTCGACTTTGCAGTCGATTGTCGCTTTGTCTACGACAGAAGCAGAATACATGGCAGCAGCGGAGGCGGTAAAGGAAGCTATCTGGTTGAAAAGTTTAGTAGCGGAATTGAGTTTGGTTCAGCTGGAATCAACTCTTAGATGTGATAGTCAGAGTGCTATTCATCTAATGAAAAATCAGAGATTTCATGAGCGCACTAAACACATTGATGTCAGATTTCATTTTATTCGAGATGTTATTGATGAGGGAACTATCAAGGTCGTGAAGGTTATCACAGACGATAATGCTGCAGACATGTTGACCAAGATAGTCCCGCTCGCTAAGTTTGCACACTGCAAGGACTTGGCGGGGGTGTGCATCAACTGATGCAACTCCGAAGAGAACAGTTGCTAGGTGGAGGTGGTATGTTCAACAATGGTTTGATTCTTCTTGTTTCTTACAACGGGGTTGCCCAGTAAGCTTAGAAGTTTTGGCCAGAGTTGTTCACACGCTCGAAACGCAAACCAAGGTGGAGATTGAAAATGTTGGTTTATGTTTAGTTAACAATGGCATGCTGAAAATGTTGGTTTATGTTTAGTCAACAATGGCATGCCAATTGGAAGAGTTGGTGGAAATAGTTGGTGTGGATGCTAGGAGGAAGCTTCCTCCTTTGATGTCACCCATGACATCAAGAGGAGGTAGTTTGATGTCACCAATGACATCAAGAGGAGGTCTTTACCTCTATAAATAGATGCACTCCTTCACTTGTAGAAATCATCCCAAAATAATACAATACATTGTAGTGAGTAGAGAGTTAAGAGAGAAATTCTCTTAAGTGTAATTGGGAAATCTCCCCTTCCTTTGTTAATATTAAAAGGGCAATTGTTCTCTGGTGGACGTAGGATTATTTTGATCCGAACCACGTTAAATCTTGTGTTCTTTCTTTTACGTTTCCGCTAACAATCACTGGCTTTTCATTTGCTTCGAGCTCAACTAGAGCTTGGTACTTAATGTCCAATTTAATTTTGTCATTTTCCAAGACTAATATAGCTGAATTATGGAATACTGTTGTGATGTTTCATATTAATCTGCTATTATGTACAAGATTAATGCTTTTGTACAAGGAGTTTGAAAATACAAAATTATTATGTAACTCATGGTTGTCTTCTTTTGTTCTCTCTTTTCTTTTTAGTTCGAAGTGCTCATCCGTTATTTACAGGATTCTTAACAAGTTTTATCTGAATTCGCTCAAATTGCAGTAAGTGAAAACAGAAGATATCTCATTTATAACAAACTATCAGGAAATCTGTTTATGTGAGATAATTTCATGCTGTCTGATTGCATGTATTCTTTTTAACTTGTTTCACCTAAATGCTCAAGTGCTAAGATAGAATTTTATTTTCCCAGATCAGTTGTTGACAATCTTGACCTGTTGAAGGATGGATTACCTGGAGCTCTCATAACTGCCTTTGTTCTGGGGGTTCATGAAGTTAGCCATCTTTTAGTTGCCAAAGAGGTTGGCGTTAAGCTCGGCGTTCCATATTTTGTTCCTAGTTGGCAGGTAAGGTGCATAGGTTTCATGCAGTTAAACAACCTTTTGCGATATAGTCTTGGTTATTTTGAGACCGCATATTGACAATATCTTTTGGGGGTTGAAATCATTTCATAGCTGCCAAACTATGAGACGTATAGTTGCAGCTTTTCTCAGATCAGCTGATAAGATATCCTTGTTGGGTCAGGAATGCATCTATTTTTCTACTGCACCTTATCTTTTGGGAAGATTTAGTTTTGTATTGTATAGTTTGCTGTTTCCTTATAACTTCGGGTCAAACTGATGTTGTTGATGGACTTTTTAACGCACCAAAATTTTCAATGGCATAAATTTATTTTTGATGATTATTCGTATCATTTAGTCTTGTCATCACTAGTTGCAACTATTAGTAACGTCCTGTCCTTTCTTGGGTTGGAGTTGGGTATTATTAATCTGACCTCATTTGATGTCTCTCTTTATAATACTTGAGAATGCTCAGTGTCAACCAGGGACAGTTTCTTTCCTAATACAATGGTATGAAATTACTGATGTCTTGCACCACCTGTAAGCCACTATTAACTTTTATTTATGGTTATCCAAGTCGTTAGTCTTAGCATCACTAGACACAACCTTCAGCAAGGTTGACATTGTTTACTTGTGTGAATTTCTACTCTTGTTTTCTTTTTTGGCAAACGGGTAGTCTTGTAAATTTCAATTGTTTTCATATGTTAGATTTATTTGTCAGAGATGACAATGCACAGTTTCATCTAGGGATTACTTCAACGAAGGTTCTATAAGTGTTCAAGAATCTTTTTAAAATGAATCAAGACCTTCTACAACCCTTGATAAGAGAATGTTTAAATTCATCATATTTAAAAGTTTGACACTGTTGTCAATTCTCTATATTCTCTTCTATCTTCTACTGCTTCAGGAAGACAGTGCATAAGTTCACCAACTCGCTTGAAAAAGTCAAGGCATATTTGTCAAATTCTCACTATCTTGTTGATTTTAATTAGAATCTTACTGATCTGTGGTAATTCTTAATGATTGTGGAAAAATGGCACCAGTTTAGTAGCAATTTACTAAATATAATATGAACTAAGTGTCATAGCCTATGCATCTGCCTCATTTCAGTAGTCGAACCAAGTCAGGCCATAGACCTAACTTTTGCGCTAATAGACACTTAATCACTAACTTTAGATCTTCTCTCAAAGATGATATACTGAAGTTGTAATTCAAATTCTGGAATTACTCTTCTGGTAAGTGCTGTTTTGTTTACTCTAATATAAAGCATTCAAATTATTTATCTAGACAGCGAACATATGTATTAAAAGAGGAGTACTCTGCTGTTGGATGGGATTCAAGAGGCAATACATCGGTTGTTTATTAGAATTACTTCATATTGTAATTACTCTTGTACTGGAGAAATTTAAGAGCTTTTGGATAACTTCCCTATGAAAGAAGGTTACATGCAATGTTTATTCGGTTATAGTATGATTTGTTATAGTTCTTGGGGGGCTGCTTTCATCATTTTTCATCTTATTTCGTTGCAAGAATACTTTTAGCTGTTGTCCTTCCTAAGTGCGTCCTTGATTAGCTCCTGTATTTTCCTTCTTCAATTCTTGTTCAATGCTGAATTTTGATTGGTGCTCATGTGACTCATGTCTAATGAGCTGTTTTGGTGGCAGATAGGCTCCTTTGGTGCTATAACAAGGATTGTAAATATTGTACCAGAGCGTGAAGATCTCTTGAAAGTTGCAGCAGCTGGACCATTAGCTGGGTTCTCGGTGGGCCTTATTCTTTTGCTTTCAGGATTCATCTTACCACCTACTGATGGCATTGGCATCATCGTCGATCCCTCTGTGTTCCACGAATCATTTCTAGCTGGCGGTATAGGTAAGTACTTAGCTTATATAGTTTTCTCCTGCTCGCTCAACAGACTATTCCTCATAAGCAGTTCTTGTTATCTTTCCTTTACTTGTGTATTCTACAAAGACTAAGCCACTTTGGTTCTTCCCTTGTAGCCAAGCTTCTTCTAGGAGATGCTCTCAAGGAAGGAACTCCTATATCAGTAAATCCGCTTGTCATATGGGCCTGGGCTGGACTTCTCATTAATGCTATCAATAGTATTCCTGCAGGAGAGCTCGATGGTGGCCGGATTGCCTTTGCCATGTGGGGTAGAAAGGTAATTCCAACATCATCCTGCTTAGTCTAGCAAGTCGTAAAAGAGGAACTAACTAATGGATGTCTAAGAAATAGAAGTGTAAAGATGTGTTTTATAATTGGGCCTTAATTTTCATCTGGCAGGCTTCAGCTCGCCTCAGTTCGTTATCTATTGGGCTTCTCGGGATATCTGCATTGTTTAGCGATGTAGCATTCTATTGGGTAGTGCTAATATTCTTCCTCCAAAGAGGGCCTATCTCTCCACTATCAGAAGAAATCACTGATCCTGACAATAAATACATAGCCCTTGGAGTTGTAGTTCTGCTCTTGGGCCTGTTGGTTTGCCTGCCATATCCCTTTCTCTTCTCTAATGAAGCTGCCACTGGTTTCTAGACCAAAGTAGATTCAACATGTTTTTGGCTCTTGGTTTACATTAATTAGTTAAGTAAATAAATTGTGCACGGAAGATGTCACTCTCTTTTAGTTGTCTCGGCAGTTTAGATTGTAGAATTCCATTGATGCA
The DNA here is from genome assembly GCF_000715075.1 of Nicotiana tabacum. Classification (NCBI taxonomy): domain Eukaryota; kingdom Viridiplantae; phylum Streptophyta; class Magnoliopsida; order Solanales; family Solanaceae; genus Nicotiana; species Nicotiana tabacum. The sequence goes on from NC_134085.1 coordinate 75,198,303, forward strand.
AAATGATATAACACTAGTTTTGCCTCCAAAATCTGGGTAAAATGTATAATCTGGAGATGTAGGATTTCGCAAGCCGCCAATGATCTTGTGTTATTACTTCAGAGGAAAAGAACTGATACACTTGTGTAAATTTATGCACTATAAAAAGATATGAGAGGTTTCTTTTTCCCTTTTTTTTTTCCCAAAACCAATGCTGGTATGTTACATCTATTCTTTCTTATTAGTTTTTCTCTGCTATATACTATGTTGGTTGATTTCGGATTTCCCCACTGTTATAACTGTTGGTATGGAAGCAAGCATTAACTAAGGCTTGGCAATAGTTAAGTATAGGAGTATGGTTGAAGGAAAGGTAGGCTGACAGTTGAGCACAGTTAATGGTAGAGATTCTTCCATAATTAAGGGTTGGTCTTGTAGGTTTGCTAGTCAAGACAGTTGCACATTTCCTATTCTATTCACTGTATCCTAATTCCATTTATTTGGGGTTCAGTACCCCACAAGGTCTGCTAACTTGTGATTTTTAATGGAGTGATCACAAACTGTACAAGTAATGACCACGTTCGTTTGCTAATTCTGTAATCAAGTAATTTCACAACTTTTAAAAGCGGATACAGAATGAAGCTACTAGTTCTAATAATGGAATTTAACATGTAATGCCTGAAATTTGAATCTACAACCTAAAATAGTTTGAGCCAACTTACGACTACATTGCAATTTTTTCCTAGATTCAACGATATCAATTGAACTCCCTTCGGACCATGTAGTTCTGCCCCTGCCTTAGCAAATTGCCCCATGCACTGAGAAAAAGTCTTTTCCTGTTCATACAGCCACCTTACTTGAGCTTATTACTTAAAATACTAATCAGTATGGTGGAGGATTCATAGTACTAGTACACTATTATTTTACTATATCAGCATCTTTTTTACAGTGCACATGTGGACTGTTTTTGGTGGAAGTTTGATTGCTGATTGAATTCATGAATGATAGACTTGATTGGTCACAATGGACATGTCTAGAGATTGTTCAATTATCCACCCAAGCGGTTGCATTGTTGAACTGGTCCAGCACCAGCAATATATGGTTGTACTCTATTCCTGTAAAATACTGATTAGTATTTGAAGGACATGATATCCCAGTTCCAAAATAGAGCAAAACAACTTAAACTGAAAAAAAGAAAAACAAATACTAGTGTGGTGAAATCAAGCGTAGGGGACATTCCGACTCTCAACTATCAACTACAACTGGTTGGTCGCTAGGCAATCTTCTGAGAAGTGACAGTGAGCCATGAGATGCACCATAAATTATCCATAATTGAACCCATGATTGACTGACTAGTTAGTTCTAACGCTGGATTTTTAATTACTTCTACCGGCATTTGTGGAATGGAGAAGACATTGACCATTTATTGAAGTAAATGCCTCATGTATAAATAATAATTTGTGCCCCTTTGGTTGAAACAAGAGAGTGCTGTCCAACAGCAAAACACATGGATATATTGTCAAGGGATTTATGTGATGTTACTAATTTATATCTTCATACATATTAACCTATAATTACTTGATCTATTTGCACTACTTAATAATTTCTACATAGTACATAAAACTTAAAATAGTTTACCCAATTATTCTCTCTTTTTTAATTTGTGTGATATTATTTTTTTAGTCCGTTGTAAAAGAATGATATGTTCTCTATATTTAAAAATAGTTTAATTTTAAACTTCCTATTAACCTTAATGACAGAAATTTATGGCGACACAAATATCTTAATTCTTTCCCTTAAATTTCGTGCTTAAATCAACAAAGTCACATAAAATGAAATGGGAAAAGTATTTATAATCGCACATTCATGATCTTTCTGTGAAAGCTACTATCTCGAGATACTTATCAGTTACGTTTGATTCTAATTGCTGCATAGGATAAAATTTGTTTTTAATAAATGATCGAACGATTGCATGACACGTGGAATTGAGGACAGGTAAAAAGCGAATCAAGTAACAACCAACATCGGGAACAATAGTTGTTATTGGCGTCGGATAAACCCCGAAGGGAGCACGGTCAACAGGAGCATATCAAATATTTGCCATCGGATATCGTTCAATGAAGAATATTCTCTAACATTAAATGGGCAGTCGTTGCAGAGAATATTTGTATTCATGGTCCGCCGTTACATATTCATCAATGACGCCTTTATTGACATTTAAGTGGGGCTTGATCCTAAGATCTTGTTTTCCTAAGTATAGCTATAAATAGCAGGCTCAGTAGCAATTGTGAGACACGAAATTCTTGGCAAAACTTATGATGTATTCCATTCTCACTCTCAATTTAATAACTTTATTTGCTCTTTTACATTGTTCTCATTTCTGTCCTCAGAGACGCTGCTCTCGGAGTATGATTACCATCTTCTTTAATTTTAATCGCTAAGTCTTAGTAATAATCTTATTTTTTATCATTTTTGGATTAGATCAGTTCGCTTGTCTATAAACCACGTAACAAATTCAAATGTATCATTTTACGAGTAAATAGTTTGACGTCCACCGTGGGTTTATATAGTTGCGTAATTGAGTTGATCCTTGTGTTTATTACTAACTAGTTTGATTTTTTCCTTAGCAAAAAATCGAAAATGGAAGCCAATGATGTCAACATCGCACACAACGTTGAGGGGCACAAAAATTTGCCTCAACATGACGAATCAATTAGCGACATCCGTAATGAAGGGGACGAGGCAACCCCGGTTCGTGAAGGGTGGTACCCGGCATATACCGGAACCAACTCCCGATGACGCGGAAGAGGAACACATTTTGAAAACAGTAAAAATTCAGAGAGAGCAACAGAAAGCCATCATGGGACACCTCTCAAGGCAGGATCAGGTGATAACGGAGTTGAAGCAAGCATTGTCAGGTTCTTCCTACAATGCAAATGGAAGGGGCCCGATTCCTCTCGGCGTTTCTGAAAATCGAACTACACAAAGAGTTGATAACAATACCCGAGGGATGAGGTCGGTTTCGATGGTACCGGGGGGACCGTGTCACGACCCAAACCGAAGGGCCACGACGGGCACCTAGTACCTTGCTCAATCGAGTACCAATGTAACATATCTTTCTTATCGTACTATTATGGGTAAATGGGCCAAAAAGGTCGTCATGAGATAACCAGAATAAAGCAGAAGGAAATACTAGACATAGGACGACCCAACATGATATAGAAACTTATACATGTGACATACGGGCCTATAAGGCTGACATGATCATTTGTAAACTCAAAACATAGGCCGACAAGGTCATACAAGTATCCATATACATTACATATGTCTACAAGCCTCTAAGAGTACATAAACGTTATAAAGGTCGGGACAGGGTCCCGTCATACCAATCAATACATGTCCAAATCATACTGACCAAATAGGCAATTCCGGAGCAAGTGGAGTGCACCAACACCTTTCGCTTAGCTGATAGCCTACTAGGAGGATTGTCAACCTGTCTATCAGGATCTACGGGTATGAAACACATTGTCCCAGGCAAAAGGGACGTCGGCACAAATAAAGTACCGAGTATTTAAGGCATGAAAAGCAGTATATAAAAGACATGAAAGAAACATGGAGTAAAGGACTCAACCTGTAAGTCTAAATAGCTCTATGAATCATGAAACATTTATAATGTCATGCATGTGCATACAAATGTCATATCATACATAGGTATATGCCTACATAATATCATTAAAGCCTCTGAGGGCATACCATCATATCATCTCGGCCTCTATGGGCGAAATCATCAACGTATACCAGCTGATCAGGTGGTGGTGCGTATATAACGCTGTAAACTTTTCCCATATCCCCCATATACATATATTATACGTGTATATAACGCTATCTGGTCAATAAATGCAATGTATAATGAAGTAAGTCAATAACATCTCTCGGAATGTAATGAGACCCATGAACATGCGATATGATAGTAGGACACATGGGGAATCAAGAACATATGCAACCCTAGTACTTCTAAGAATAGAATCATTTGTGAAAGTTACGTGCTTGCTCGCTTCGTTGTATCATATGAATCATGCCAAAAGGAAAGAAGAGATAGTCTTAACATACCTCAAGTCGTCAATGCAACTCAACAACAAGCTTACGACAACTAGCGTTCCAACCCTATAACAAAGAAATACATGTAAACTTTTGATGGCACTAGTATACCACGTATCTCAACCGATAACTCGATTCTAAAATAAAACGGGCAACATTTCCCCTGATTTTACTGCTCCCTCAAGCCTACTATAGGTGAGACAACAACACAATACAACCAGCAACTCAAAAAACAACCCAATTACAATTTGGGACCTTTAGTACAACAAAAAACCCAAACATACCATAACACACCCAATCAACAAGTTATTAATTAGCCTGAAAGTGCAAAGAGAGCGACCAGCCCATTACCCTACCACACATGAATTTTCTCCACGCTTTTTATCCTTCCAAACTCGATAAATCAGCAGCACAATAGGCCAACATGAGTGGACTATAAAACAGTCCACTAAAACTGAAATAAATTGAACTCACGGCTTCCGATCACTGTCCCGTGAGTTCTAACTATTAGGAAAGAATTTATCAACCTTACTTGCTATTTAAACGCTTAAATACAAAAAGTAGGCAGTTTCTTAACTATGAATTACCTTCCAAAACTCAAACTACAAGGAAAAAGAGAGGCGATATAGCGATACTTACGTCGTAGGGATCGTTCTAATGTTATCGCTTCTTGATTTCGTACCCGGGATGTTAATCTTCTTTGAAACCCTCGTAGAGAGTTTAAGGCCTCATTTGTTTTTTTTTAAATTAAGGCGTCTGAATCTGAATACACATCTGAATATCAAGATGTGTATTAAGATTAAGACATTTGAATCTGAATGCACATCTGAATATATTAAGATGTGTATTAAGATCTGAATACTATATAATTAAGACTGTTTAATTTTTAACATTTGAATGTATAAAATTTATTTTTATTTGAAAATTAATAAATATAAAATTCAAATGAAATACTAACTAATCTAATATTCTATCAATAAAATATATAGTTTTTAAAAATATGATAGTTGTTGGTGGTGATGGCTAACGGGTGAATGCCGACTAGATGCGGTGGTTGGTGGTAGTTTGGTTGATGATGGTGGTTCATGCTAGTAGCTAGTAGTGATTGGTAGTGGTGGAGATTATGATTGAGGATGGTGGTGGTGATAGTTAATTGGCGGGTGGTGGTAGTAGTTGTGACTGAGGAATGTGGTGGGTGGGTGGTGGTAGGTTATAATGATGGACAACGCCAGCTATGGTTGTTGATGGTGATGGGGTGGTCAGTTGTGGTAGTTGAGGTAGATGAGTATTGATTGTGGGTGAGAATAATGGTGGGGGGTAGTCGATGGTGATGGTCGATAATGGTGGTGGCTATGATTAAGGATGATGGTGGCGTGGTGGTGGTGGTGGCGGCATGGTGGTAGTTGATAATGGTAGGCGGTAGCTGCAGTTAATAATAAATATGTAATAGCATCTTAATGAAATTAAGTCTGTTATAGATCCTAATCATATAGACCTATTCAGACCTATTAAGTAGTTGTGAAGTAAAAAAAAAAACAAATACACTTAATGATTAAGATCTGAATAATTAAGATTCAGACTTTAAAAATAAATGCACTTAATGTCTGAAATCTGAATGATTAAGATTCAGGCCTCTATTAAGTGCAAACAAATGATGCCTAAGGGTAAGTTTACGGGGGTTCTCTAGTCATTTTCTATGAAAACAATGAAGAGACAACCGATTTAAAACCTATATATATCAATTTTTGAAAAGTCAAAGAGGTGCTAGCTTGGCAACCTAACATTGACCCTTCTTCCATCGCTTATATCTTTTTATCCAGATGTCGTATGAATAAACGGTTAAGAGTTTTGGAAACTAAATTCCAAGACCTTCAATTTGGTATATAATATGTCCTAAAAAGACATCATATAACACACGAAATGTATTGCTCAAAACGCTTCAGTGACACACCTACTTGTCACTTATGCAGTCTGTGCAGTCTCGCAAAACTTTAATACATATCTACTACGATGTCGTATCGACAAGAGGTTTAATGCGTTAGAAACCAGACTCGTATATATTCAATTTGATATGTGGATCATCCCATAACTCCAAGTATATTGGGAGTAACGCTCCGCTACATTTGACCAAATTTTCAGCACATTTATGAATGTAACTTGTGATGACCTTTGCTAACTTTTGTTCCACAGCTCGTTTGACTTCAAAATATAACACACGAGGTTGAAACAATACTTGAGGTAGTGAGCATCGATGTAAGAGTTTTGTTCTAAAAAAGAATATTTTAAGGATAAAATAGTAAAAATCTTGGTCAAACTTAAAGTGCTTATAAGCTAAAAATTCATAAGTTGGGGATGACCAGCTTATGGCTTTTAGCTTATTTTTTTTGAATTATAAGCACTTGGCTTATAAGCGCTTTTAATTTTACCAAATACGTAGATAAGCCGAAAAGTGTTTATAAGCTAGTTTGACCAGCCTATAAGCATAGCCAAACACCCTCTTATCACTATTGTAATCATCTGATTATCTTCTCTACAATTCTATATATTGTAATTCATAGCATCTTGCTCCCAAGTTATCCATATCATAAGCCTAAAATAACTCATAACATCACCTCCTTATCACGTTAAGAACCATAGTCTCACCCAAAGTGCATGTTATAACATTCCAAACTTATCGACTTTCGACGAAACTTATTTTTCATTTAGCTTCTAATCTTAAATATTTGTAACCTTCAAGGTAACATGATTAACTTACTTTATATACTCTCAAATATAATCTCATTTCTGAGCTTACATCAATTGACTTACGATGTACTTTTACGTACGAAAACATGGGGTAAAACAGACCGGTAGCGGATCTGGTGATGATAACGGTAGTGATCCCTTCAAAACCGAGCTCATGAGATATATGAGGAAAATGAACGAAGAGATAGATCAAAATGCGAAGGAGTTTCACGCCCGAATGGATCATTCCGGACACGCCACCAGTTTTGAAGGGCCAAATTAAAAAAAATACACTCAGTTGCCGCTTAAACCGAGCGCATCATCAGAGTTAATTCCTAAGAGGTTAAAGATGTTGGACATACCAATATATGATGGGACTTCGGACCCGTAGGAGCACATTACAAAATATACCACAACTGTGAAAGGGAACAATTTGGCTCAACATGAAACTAAATCGATTCCACTGAAGAAGTTTGGAGAAACCCTCACAAAGGGGCTTTGACATGGTATTCACTCTTACCCCGAGCATTCAATTGACTCTTTTGAAATGCTTGCAGATTCATTCATTAAGTCCCACATCAGGGCTAGAAAGGTCCAATCTAGGAAAATGAATATATTCAGGATTGCACAAGGTGAGTCAGAATTGTTGCGAGAATTCGTGATCAGATTCTAGAAAGTGAGGATGATGCTATCGGTCATACAATATGAGTAGGCAGTGGAGGCGTTCACAAAGGGTTTGAATCCGAGGAGCTCCGACGCCTCCCGAAAGCTGAAAGAAAGCATGCACGAATTCCAAGCGACTACATGGGCAGATGTTCATAGCCGTTATGAGTCAAAATATGGATAGAAGACGATCAGCTCGAGTTCCCGACATCAACCAAGGGATAGGATCGAGACAAAAACCAAGATAAGTTCAAAAGCGATTTTGATGCGGACCGACAATCTTCTAAATGTCATTTCTTACCATACAAGAGAACCAACAAATGTGGAAGCAAAGGTTTCCAGACCTCGGATAGGTTCGCTCCCGATAGAAGAACTAACCGTGGCCGGAATAACAAATTATTACAAGAAAAGGAGGTATCGGGGGCCCGAGATTCCACATATCCTAGGTTGTCGGATTATAATTTCAACATTAGCATAATGGAGTTGGTATCCGCGATGAGGAATATAGAATCACGATTCCCGAAGCCATTCAGATCTGATCTTAGCCAGAGGGATCCTAACTTGTGGTGCGAATATCATGGGACTCGGCCGCAAAACTGGGGACTTCCGGCATTTGCGTGAAGAGGTGGCGACGTTGTTAAAGAATGGTCATCTCAAGGAATTCTTGAGTGACCGGGCCAAGAACAATTACGATCGTAGCCAGGAAAATGCAGAGCCTTCGAAGATAGCAGAAGACCTCCTCGGTCGACTATTAACATGATTTTCAGAGGGAATGAAATTAATGGTTGATGACGTCCACAACATACCTTGATAAGAGATATGATACGATCGTATGCAATATAATTTATCCAACTATGCGTAGGGGTCGAATCCACAGGGATTTATAAGGGGTGTTAGGAGTATAACTTGAAGAAAGTGAATGGATTAACTAGATTTGCACTTCCACAAAACATTTTAATTTCTACTTCTACTATTACTCTAACAATTGTGAGCTAAGGAAAATAAACTAGAAATGAACGATTCTTTTTGGTGTTTTTCCAAATAATTTAAAAGCCTAGGGATGTGACCATAACCTAGGTACTCGCCTAATAGGAAAAAAGACGTTAATACTTATTTTGTTGATTGGGGTGTATTATATTTCTCAACTCTACATCATCCACTCAATGCCTCTCATTCATAGAGTGATTTTGCCTAATTTGGATTTTTCAAATCCAAATGGGTATCAAACAAAATAGTTGATATGAGCTCAAGTCGGGTTCTTACTATCTCTAGTTTGAACCCTTTAATTAGGCTAATCAAACTCTCAATTATTCCAATTCCTTGTTACCCAAGTTACCCTAGACTAGGTCCCTCTTTCTCAAGTAGAAACTAAGTCAAAAAGGCATGAATCAATGTTTGCAACCATTAATTCTAAAATCAAAGCATGAACTAAGCTAAATAATCAACACCCAGTCATAAACAAGCATTAAAGTAAATACCCATAAGGTTTACACACTAGGGTTGGGTCACAACCCTAGTAAGAATCTAGCTACTCATAATGGGAATTGAAGAAAATAAAGAAGAAAAACTAATTAAACTCATAATCAAAGATTAAAATGATAAATATAATGTTTAAACACTAAAATAATCACAAACTTCCTAAAATGGAAAAATGTAACGGCTACAATAGCTTAAACTTCTAAACTTGACCTAAAATTGTGAAACTCGTTTATTTATAATGGACAAAAATTTACTGACAAAAATACCCCTCGGGAAGTTCTGCGGTCGCACAATTCCATGTGCGGTCTGCAGATTTCTTCAGTTGGCAGAAGATGGGATTCTGCAGCCGCACATTTCTGGATTGCAGCCTGCAATGTATCTTTAGCGGCCGCACATTTCTGGATTGCGGCTGCAATATATCTTATGCGGTCGCACAATTCTTGTGCGGTCCGCACTTCAGCAAGGCATCAGGACTTGGTCTTTTGCACACTCTATGAACTTTGAATCATTTGTTAGTGAAAACTATGTTCTGCAGTCGCACTATTCATATGCGGTCCATACATTGGCCAAAGTTCTATCGTGCCTTTACTTGGTTTGCGACAGCGGATGGAATTCTTCGGTCCGCAATTTCTTCAGCGGACCACACTTCTTTTCTTTTGCACTCTTTATTGCCTTGTGATTTGGAACACTCATTTTTTAGTCGAATTTCATCATGGGAGACCAAACTTCTAACATTCCTGCAATTTGCACAATTTCATTAGTTTCGGGAACATAAATTAATACTTTCGGACTAAAACAAAAGCAAAAAGGTGCTAATAAGTAGTCAAAATCCCCACTTATCAATGGTGTAACCTCTCAGCGGCCAAGAAAACAAAGATATCAGTGTCCCACAACAAGAGACTCCGGGAAGTCGCAAAAGATGATATCACCTTCACGGAGAAAGACACTTGCCGACTTCTCCTACCACATAATGATGCTTTGGTAATTTCTCTCAATGTCTTAGATTTCAAGATTAAGCGTGTTTTGGTTGACCTAGGAAGATCAACCAACATTATTCCATGGAGAGTGTTGGAACAAGCAAGGTTAACCGGAAGCATCATTCCGGCAACAAAACTCCTCGTTGGGTTCAACTTGGAAAGTTTGACAACCTGATGAGAGATCATGTTGTCCACGAATGATGAAAGGATAACCAACCACTTATTTGAAGTGGGAGACGATGACATGGGTTACAACATAATCCTCGGAAGGCTGTGGATACATAAGATGAAGGTTGTTCCCTCAACATATAATCAACTGTTGAAATTACCGACCCCAGAAGGAATCAAGCAGATAAGAGGAGATCAACCGGCAGCAGCAAGCACAACATCTTGGAGCTCAGCCCACTTAGCCTTAGCCTCTTGAAATGGTGCATGTAATTGAGTGGCTTCTTAGTTATGGGCCACCACTTCCTGTTCGCTTTGCCACAACCGGTCTTCAATCTCGCCCGCCTCAGCAGCTTTTGCCTCCAACACTGGAAGGCACGGATCAAGTTAGTCCCATTTGGCCAACAGTTGATCTCGTTCGGAGGCAAGTACTCACTTATCGAGAATCAATTTTTGCAGGCCCTTGAAAGCAAGGGAGTTAGCCTGTAAAAAGAATATCAAGGTTAGAAATCCCGTTACAGCAGAAAAATAGAACACAAATGATGAGAAAGCAAGTACAGTACTGCTGCCGCATTATGCATTGCATTATTCAACAAACACTCCCCCGAAAGGGAGCGTATTTTCTTCCTATCTTTCTTTGAATCCAGTGGCTTCAGGTAGTTGGCAAACTCCACCGGCCTAGACAGCAGATGGCACTCCTTCGAAATCGAAAAAGTAGCACTCCTCCTCCCTCGGGGATCTGGAGAAGGAGGTGAGTAATTGTGCCCCAAATTCCCATGGTCGGGAGACTGGGGAGGAGAAACATTCCTCTCTCAAGCGTCTGTTGCCAATGGAGAAGACATAATGGGTGCTAATGGTGAAGGCATAACTGGTGTAGAGGGGCGTGAAGTTGTTGGTGTTGAAGGTTGAGAAGCAGCTGCAACATGAGCAGCACTGTTTATTGGTTGCTTAGTGTCCGAAGGCAGAAAAGGCCCAGGGTCCGAGCTCATTGGACCGGAAACGGCAACGGTAGTTGGAAAGCGAGAATCAGCATCCTCCACTATTTCCATCTCGCCCCAAAGTGCTTGGACCTCATCTGCGGTTGGGTTTTAAAGCCCTCTCAGTTCAGCTTCCAGTTGAGCTAATGAAGTTATTCTTCTTCTTTGGAGGGGAGTTACTTCATCACTGGCTTCTCCATACTCCACAACAACCACTATGGTCGACTCGATTATTGTGGTCTTTATTTTCTTATTTTTATCCCCAGCCAAGGAAGAACTTCACCTTTTTGGTTGCTTGTTCTATGACTGGGGACACTGAGAGGAAGTACCTCTACTGGAAGCAGATCCGCAGACACTGCTTCGAGCAAGGGCACATTGTAGCACCCTCGCGGCCTCCTCGGGGTCAGACAAAACATCGACCTCGAGGAAGGTGACAGAGCCCTGCGAGAGTCCTGAATCAAGCAAAAAACAGAATTAGCAAAGTTACTTATGTTCATACAAAGAAAAAATGAAGGACTCGATTTACCATGGTTATTGGCCTTCCACCTATATTTGGGGGCCATTTCGTTCCACCAACGGATTTCTAATATTGTAATATCCAGAATCTGATGAACCCACTGATCCAGGCCTTGAACCCTTAGTGGTTCCCATCGGGTAACTGAAACAAAGGAAACAAAGAGGTCAACAATGACGAAAAATTGTCTTTTTACGAAGGAAAAAGATGAATAAATTACGGTCAACAATGGTGGTTCATATCTATGATTCAAGAAAAGATAGACTTGTGGGCGGGATGATATCCCCGGTAGCGATGATGAAAAAATGCTCCATCCATCCACGGTCACTGTATCATCCATGCTGGTGAGAAGAGCGTGGTGACCACGCTTGCTGAAATTTATTACTCCCCCACGGAATATTTTGGGGGAGTAGAGATTCATCATGTGTGTCAGAGTTAGGGTTTTCCCAGTCTCTGCTCACAACTGGCATAGGCAAGCCATCGTTCGTCATATAGATCGGCCTACTTGTGCCAAGCAGACCTGGTACCGGTGACAAAACTCCAAAATCATGGGGTCAAGCCCTTACTCGTCCCTAAGGAGAACAGACCCAAAGTGAAAGGATACATATAGACATACGTAAAACCTTTCTTGGTGAATGTAACCCGCCCTATCATATCCCGAGCAAGGATCTGAAGGTTTGAACAGCTGCAGTCATCCTTCACAGCGGAATACTGGAAGGCGAATAGAGAAAGGGTACCTGCTAATGGCCCAAGTCAATGGGGACGCGGATGGAAAATTCTCTTGGAAGTCATTGACGGTACTCAAGTGTTTAGGTATAATGGTATTAATAGTGGGAGGCTCAGAATCAACGTCAGCTTCTTTATCTTTGTTTCTCTTTGGTCCTCCACCGAAGAGTAGACCAGAGTTTCTTTAAGATTAAGCCATGGTAGTAAAAGGGCAATAAATATTTTAGAGAAAGTTAAAGAAGATGAAAGTTTTTCTAAGTAGTAGGAGTTTGAGTGCAGAGAAGATGATAAACTTATGAAAATTTGGAAGTGAAAGAGGTAAAATGATTAGTATAAGTAAAGATATAGACGGCAAAAATTACGGTCATGATTACCTCAAGAACCGGCAAAAATATTGCTGAATTTGTGGGGCAACACATGTTCGGAGTATTAAATGCGAGAAGACATGCGTCCTTTCAAGCGTCAGAGATTGTTCAGAGGATTTTCCGCCGAGAAAGAAATCTTCACTAACTTCTCGGTAACATAAAGATATGTCACCAGAAAGCAGGAGGACTATCTGTATAGGGTAAAATTTATTTTTAATAAATGATCGAACGATAGCATGACACTGTCGCACCTCCTTTTTACCGCGCCCGCGGGGCGCGTGGGGAGTTTTCTCCAATTGAAGGACAGTCGAAACGGGATTTATTTAATTACTTCAGAGTCACCACCTGGGAATTAAGGCGTCCCAAGTCACCGGTTTTAATCCCTGAATCGAGGAGAATATGACTCTGTTATTTATTCTGCGAACCAGAAATCCTGAGTAAGGAATCTGTTAATCCGGAAGAAGGTGTTAGGCATTTCCGAATTCCGTGGTTCTAGCACGGTCGCTCAACTGTTTTTATTAAATATGTTTTTATTACATGATTTTACTACCGCTTTTACTTATTGTTTACAATTATATAAACGAATTACACGTACGTATATTCGTATTATATACCTTTCATAATTACGGGGATCATGTCACGCATACGTGTACACAATATAATTGATCATATTATATCCTTTATTACAAATTCATATGTTCGTGATTTGAAATAGAATTATGAACGTCACCACCCTTATATTTAAACAGTGAACTGCACATCCCGGGTTATATGAAATTATTTTAACATTTTTGGAGAAATCCTTTTATTAAATATTCGCTCGAAATTGCGCGTACGCATAATCCGAATTTGCTTTTAAAAATATAGTCAGGGTACGCGAACGCATCCCTAATTGCGCAAAATTTTTGTAATAATATTATGGATTTTCCACAAAATTGTTTATTATATTTACACATTTTTATATGAAATTCCTGAAAAATTCACATTTTAGGGGATGCCTTTGAATTCTTTTAAAAGAATTCACAATTTATTAAATATTGCCCGTCGACTATAGTTTCCGAGTATAAATTATATTCATCCACACTATTCAAATTCGAAGAAAAGAATAAAATATGATTTTTAGCAAATACAACATATATATATATATATATATATGCCAAAGAATGAATTGTATATGAAACTAACAAAATGATTTATGAAGGGAAGAAGTATTTTTTTTTTGAACAATTTTTCATTATTTATTTTAGTGCAAATTCTATTTCTAATTGCCATTGATATAAAGTGTTGCAATTTGTACTTGTACATCTCATCTTATTCTCATATGCTTGCTTTTAATCTAATAGGCCTAATTATTTTGTTAATTCTGCTTATGGTTGAACGTAAAATATATATAATCTAACCGATTTGATTCTCAATTTATGTGAACCGTTGCTAAATACTAAACATTCACATTGTAAAATTCCTAGGCCATTTGTTATTAAGAGAGAGCAAATCTACATAATTGACTTAATAAGATGATATTGCATACAACATTATTCGTCATATTTTGGCATTTGCAAACATAGCAGAAGATACTAATGCAACTTTCGACTATTGATTATAAACACAACCAAGGTTGTGCCAAAAGATAGCAAATTGCAACCAACATCATCTAGCTTTAAACAATAACTAACTTACTAACAAAATAAACTAATAGCGTATTTTTCCTTGATATGTCCATATTATGCTATACCTAGCTAACAATACCATAAAGTGTAAGTAAAAGCCAACTTTCTGCCATGCTTCCTATTTACACGACTCAAAGATAACTAAACTAATGAAATTTTGACATGGATAACATTATTACAAAGTTTTATATGAATTTCAAAATAAGACAATTAACTTGTAGCCATCGAGTCGAACTCACTACTGGTTAACCAACATGAAATCAAAGCTGAAATTTTTAACTAAAGAACTCAAATGAATAGAAGACAGTATTACAATTCAAACTTTATTTATTTGTCATGTTGAATCTCTTTCCAACATAGAATTTAAAAGATATGTACCTGAAAATGAAGGTAGAAGGAGTAAAATTCAGCAGTAGCAACAGTAATCAAATCAGCAGAATAGCAGTATACAGCAAGTCTGACCAAGACCCGTTAACCCAGATGAACAGTGACAGAAACTTGAGGAAAAATTTCAGATTCAAACTGAACAATATCCACAAACAAACAACGGACAGATTCTAGAACAACCTTTTTCAGATTTCAGTTTCTTTCCTATTTCAAATTCAGCTTCCTGATTTTCTGTTTCTGCATTTGTATCTGTGTCAGATTGTGTACGTGTGTGAGTGTTCTATTTTCTGTTTCTTTTGCTATTTTTCTTTCTTCTTCTCAGATTTCTGTTTCTCTCAAATGTATATGTATTTCTGTGTGCATTTTCTATGCTTTAGAAATCAGCCTCTCTTAAAATTCTCTGAAAAATGAACTCTAAAATCTCTGTCTGAAAACTGATTTCTCTCTCTCAAATTCCTTCTTAAAAATCTGCTCAAAATCTCACTTTTCCCTCTTCTGATCTCTCTTTTTTTTTCTATCTGAAAGCTCTCTCCTTTTTTCTTCTCCTTTCAAATCTGTCCAGCGCCCTCTATTTATACAGGGCTACCCCTTTCTTTTTAAGTGTTGTCTGGACCCCTTTCCTCTTTAAAAATCAAAAAGTTCCATTAAAAACTGCTTTTGAATAATTTAAATGATCCTATCCTGATTTTAAGCAGCCCCATTACCCTTTGTTTCTCATTATCACTTTAAATAATAGCCAATAACTTTCCACTTTCAGCCCATTATGCTATCATATTACCCTCACTATTCTGTCCCAGAAATACCCTCAGAAATCCTACTGTGATTACTATTATTACTGCTGTCAAACTTAAAATCTAACAATACAGACTTTTAAAATCTGTTCAAACCTGATTATTAATCTGATTTAAGACAGCTACAACCAATCCTAAAGTTTTGGACTGAATCCTAACTAGGAATGTAACCTTCTAACATAATTACATCTAATCAACATTTGTAAAATCACACTGAATTCAAAACTAACATCATAACAACATATCACTGAAATTATTATAACAATTTAGATTGGCCTTCAACATTGAACCAAGATCAAACACACACAGGAGCATTGTCAATATACTAACAATGCCCTGTTCAGAAAATATATAAACAACATTCATTTGAATTTACTGATTTGCATACAAACATGATTTAATTGACGAGTATTAATCAGTTGACTATTTACAACATTTGTCCATAATCAGTCTAAAACAAAAAAAACAGACTGTTTCAATCAGCATTTTCAAAAACAAGAGTTATAACACAACTGATCGACGAACTTAATCGAGTCGATCACACACATTGTAATTAATCACAACCAACAGAAACAATTCATTTATTTGACTAATCATACGGGCATGAGACAAAGATGACAGAATTAATCAAATAAAAATATGAAAAATTAACAGGTTATTAAACAAACAATTATTCATCTAAGAAACAAAAAAAGAAATAAGGAAAGTACCTCTAAATCTTTAACTTCAACCGGACTCGAACTCAACTTGGATTTGGACTTTGTTTGAAATCAAACAGACCTTAGTCGAAGTATTTTCCACTGAAAATACTTCGACTAAGGTCGATTAAACCTCAATCTTTATTTAATTTGGGCAGAATCCAAAAGTCTGGTATTTCTTGGGTTCTTGAAGGTTCGATTTGGGACTTAACCATTTCTGGTCAGATTCGAGGGGGACCAAATACGACACAAGGGTGAGGGTAGCCTAGGGGTCATTTGGTGTCAGTTTAGAACAGATCTGAGTTTGTTCTTGTTTGGCTCGAATCTTCAAAAGAAGATTCGAGAAGCTCTGAAATGATTCAAGCCAAACAAACACCAGATCCATAACGAGGCATGCTAGGGGGTACTATGGTGTTAACTAGGGGTTGTTTGGTTTAGATCTAAGCTCGGCTCGAATCTTCAAATGAAGATTCGAGAACCTTCAGGAAGATTCGAGCCAAGTGGCTAGCATATCTGGATAGAGGATGTTCAGGGGGTTCTAGGGTGTTATTTTGGTGACCGGCGGCGTTGTTGCCGCCGGGTTTCAGGCGATGGGATCCTAGGGCGGCTAGGGTTAGGGGTGGGTTTCGGAAGATGATGATGAACAGTGGAGAGGGGGGTGTTAAGTTAGGGGGCCGGGGTAGGGGTTTGGGCTTATATAGGGACGGGGTGGGTTGATGCTGACCGTTAGATCTAGTAGGATGAAAGGTCAGGATTTATCCACTTAACCAAACGACGTCGTTTGGTTTAAGCTGGGGGGACGGGTTGAACCGGGTATCGGATCGGGTAATGATTACGGGTTAGGTTCGTGGGATCTCAGCCGTTGGTTGGCTTTGATCCAACGGTCACTGATAAGCTACGACCAAACGCTGTCGTTTTGACTCGTTTGAATAAGACCGGATCTGGGCTGCCTGGATTGGGCTGAGGGGGGGTAACTTGGTTTTGGGCCTGGATTTTAATCCAGGTCCGATATTTTTTCTTATTTTTCAATTTATTTCATTTTTCTAATTTAAATTTCTAATTTTAATTATAAAACAATTTTAACTTCTAAACAATATTAATCACTTCATAACAACTATTCAACATACAGATAAAACATTAATCACACAGTGAAATATTAAAAATAGAACAAAATGCATATTTTTTGTGATTTTATTTTGAATCAATGCATAATTAAATCCTAGATATGCATGCAACATATATTTTTATTTTTATTTTCATTTTGTTATGACAAAGTAAACATTTACGGACATAAAACATATATTTAACAAATACCACGCAAATTGAAAAATTGCACAGTAAAAGAAATTTATTTTATATTTTGATTTATTTTGGAGTAGTTTTCGTGAGGCAAAAATCACGTGCTCACAGCTGCCCCTCTTTGTGCGGAAACTCGAAGAGTTTTCGTGCAAAGATAAAGTGAGCAGATACGAGCGATTTTTGCCTGTTCAAATACTCCGTGGGAAGCATTTTTTGAAAGATTTGACCGAACCTCTGCTTCAAAGGTTTCCTACATATCCTTGGCTATAAAGGAATCAGGTCAATGTAGTTCGGGAAGTTTTGGGTAGCTGGGACTACCGTGGGACTGTGATGTTACTGCTGCTTCGTGCTGTTTTTACTGCTTGCTGACTTCCTTATTACACCTTACTTCAAAGGTAATACAAAAAGCTAAACTAGACTATGGTACATGAATTATAAAATCTTATCTAGATCATGCCCTTGCATTTCTTGTTGTCTTGATATCTTGGTGACTCTTGGGCATTTGGCTTATTCCGTTTTCCTTTTCATTGTGTCCCGTATTTTCTTCATCTGTTTGGGACTCTTGTCGTTTCCTGCTGGGGACTTTGTTGGATCACTCTGCTTTATTGATTCTAAGTGTGCTCCTTTCTCATATGAGCGGGCTTTTGACTTCAATACTTCAATTGTATTCCCTTGTTCTCCAGGTGGGTGCCTGACTGCGGATTCATCCTCATTTTCCAGGTGGACGCCTGACTTCTTCAATTCTTATCCTCATTCTCTAGGTGGACGCCTGACTTCTTTTAATTTTTATCCTCATTATCCAGGTGGACACCTGACTTCTTTAATTCTCATTCTCATTCTCCAGGTGGACGCCTGACTTCTTCAATTCTCATCCTCATTCTCCAGGTGGACGTCTGACTTCTTCTTTTCTCATCCTCATTCTCCAGGTGGACGCCTGACTTCTTCTTTTCTCATCCTCATTCTCCAGGTGGACTCCTGACTTCTTTAATTCTCATCCTCATTCTCCAGGTGGACGCCTGACTTCTTCAATTCTCATCCTCATTCTCCAGGTGGACGCCTGATTTCTTTAATTCTCATCCTCATTCTCCAGGTGGACGCCTGACTTCTTCTTTTCTCATCCTCATTTTCCAGGTGGACGCCTGACTTCTTCTTTTCTCATCCTCATTCTCCAGGTGGACGCCTGACTTCTTCAATTCTCATCCTCATTCTCCAGGTGGACGCCTGATTTCTTTAATTCTCATCCTCATTCTCCAGGTGGACGCCTGACTTCTTCTTTTCTCATCCTCATTCTCCAGGTGGACGCCTGACTTCTTTAATTCTCATCCTCATTCTCCAGGTGGACGCCTGACTTCTTTAATTCTCATCCTTATTCTCCAGGTGGACGCCTGACTTCTTCTTCGTCTCTTTTTTATTGCCTTGGAATGGTTGAAAAAGACTGTTTTGTCTTTGTAATTGATCCTTGACTATAGGATTCCCCTCTGTATGTTTTCCTTCAAACCCTTTTAATTGTAATCATATGTCCCTCCTGACATTGCTGATCCACTTTTGATTTCACTTTTCTTACACCCATATCTTATTATTTTATCTCCCGCCTTTCATGGCCGTATTCTGCATCATGTAACCTTGAATCTTGGTAGTATACCTTGACATTCCTTCTTATTTGTTTGGAATAAAACTTATCTCAAAGCTTTAGAAAAGTAAGATTATTAGTGACGAAACACGCTGATTTCAACAATTACAGAATGAAAAGAAAAATCCAAGTTTGGATGACTGTTGGAGAAAGAATAAAAACTTATCTGATTGGAGTTACTGGCGCCAATGATCAGGGTATGCATTTCGGATTAATCAACCCAGTCTTTTAATCAATCTCCTTTCAATTGTCTCATTTTTGTTTTCCCCCAAAATTTCCGTAATCCAACTTCATTTTTCATTTCACAGACCTGTTGGACTTGCAATATCTCAAAGAGTTTTCACCGATAAACCTTCCTCATTTGTTCATTTCTTACTTCTTTTTCGCCTTATGGTGCCTACGAAGGTTTTCACCAATAAGACTCTCTCATTTTACTTTCTCTCAACTTCCATCGCCTTATGGTGCCCGGGTGGGTTTTCACCTATAAGACTCTCTCATTTTTACTTTCTTTTCTTGTTTGTACCAGAGCGTTATGAACCATCTTCATTTGTTTGACTCAGCATTTTTCTAAGATTGGTCGAAAGGTCTTTTTGGTATGTGGTGGGAAATGGAAAAGGTATTAAAAGCTAAATAGCTTTGGTATGGGTTTAAAATTACAACTCTTGGAATCTTTTTCTTATTTCCAATACAACTCCTGCCCCAGTTTTCTTGATTGGGGTCTCTTGATGTTTCTTTTTGTGCACATTATGTATATTGTGCACCCTATGACCGAGCCGTAAGGCGCCTACGTATCCTTCTTTGAGGAATCAGGTCAAACGTAGTTCACTAATGATAGTGATTTTCCTTTCTCTTTTTTTTTTGTTTTTTTTATTATTATTATTATTTCATATTTGATTTTCATTGATTACAAGAGAGGGTAAGAAAGAAACAAATATGGCTCGAAGGGGAAGCAAATGGTATAGTGTTTGGATAACAGAATAAATTGCCTTTGTCATTCCAATCTTCGAAATAATGCTAAATACAAACATTCAAAAAGTTATGCATAATATCTCTTTACCGCGTCAGAATTGATCGTCATGTCTATGCATTTGCCTTCAATATCTGTTAAGCATAGTGCAACATTCGATAATACTCTGGTCACAATGAATGGTCCTTGCCAATTCGGGGCAAATTTGCCTTTTGCCTCAACCTGATGTGGAAGAATACGTTTCAGCACATGTTGACCCACTTCGAACTTCCGTGGACGCACTTTTTTGTTGTATGCTCTTGCTATTCTTCTTTGATATAATTGACCATGACATACTGTGGCCAATCGTTTTTCATCAATCAAGTTTAACTGTTCCAGACGGGTTTTGACCCACTCATCATCATCAATCTTTGCTTCGGCGATAATCCGAAGGGAAGGAATCTCAACTTCTGCAGGAATTACTGCTTCAGTGTCATATACCAACAAATAAGGAGTTGCTCCTACTGAAGTGCGAACAGTAGTGTGGTATCCTAATAATGCAAATGGTAATTTTTCATGCCATTGTCTTGAACCTTCTACCATTTTCCGAAGTATCTTCTTTATGTTTTTGTTGGCTGCCTCGACTGCTCCATTCGCCTTGGGCCGATATGGGGTAGAGTTGCGATGTGTAATCTTAAACTGTTGACATACTTCCTTCATTAAGTTGCTGTTAAGATTAGCACCGTTATCTGTGATGATTACCTTCGGGATTCCGAATCGACATATGATATTTGAGTGGACAAAATCGACCACAGCTTTCTTGGTCACTGATTTGAATGTCTTGGCCTCAACCCATTTGGTAAAATAATCAATAGCTACCAGAATGAACCTGTGCCCATTGGATGCTGCCGGCTCAATCGGTCCAATCATATCCATGCCCCAGGCAACGAAGGGCCATGGTGCCGACATTGTGTGCAACTCGGATGGTGGAGAATGAATCAAATCTCCGTGTATCTGGCATTGATGACATTTGCGCACAAAACTGATACAATCTCGCTCCATGGTAAGCCAATAGTAACCAGCTCGGAGGATTTTCTTTGCCAACACATATCCACTCATGTGGGGTCCGCAAACTCCCGAATGTACTTCAGACATGACAGCTGTAGCTTGTCTGGCATCTATGCATCTTAATAATCCAAGATCTGGTGTTCTTTTATACAAAACTCCTCCGCTTAAGAAGAATCCATTTGCCAATCGCCTAATGGTCCTCTTTTGATCTCCTGTGGCTTGTGCAGGATATATCCCCATCCTGATATACTCCTTGATGTCGTGGAACCATGGTTCACCATCAAATTCTTCTTCAACCATATTGCAATAAGTGTGCTGATCGTGGACTTGAATATGTATCGGATCTACATAAGCTTTGTCCGGATGATGCAACATTGATGCCAGGGTAGCCAATGCATCGGCAACCTCATTATGGATTCTTGGAATATGTTGGAACTCCACTGATTGAAACCGCTGACAAAGATCATGTAGACATTGTCGGTATGGTATGAGCTTCAAGTCTCGGGTTTCCCATTCTCCTTGAATTTGATGTACCAAAAGATCCGAATCTCCCATGACTAAGATTTCTCGGATACTCATGTCTGCGGCTAGCCTTAACCCCAAAACGCAAGCTTCATATTCAGCCATATTATTGGTGCAATAAAATCGCAGTTGAGTCGTAACAGGATAGTGATGCCCTGTTTCAGAGATGATTACAGCTCCTATCCCGACTCCTTTCATGTTAGCGACTCCATCAAAGAAAAGTTTCCAGCCAGGTTTTTCAATTCGCTCCACCTCGTCGATGTGCATTATTTCTTCATCAGGAAAATAGGTTTTCAATGGTTCGTATTCCTCATCGACCGGGTTTTCGGCTAAATGATCGGCCAGTGCTTGGGCCTTCATTGCAGTTCGAGTCACATAGATGATGTCAAATTCTGTGAGCAATATCTGCCAATTTGCAAGTCTTCCCGTTGGCATAGGCTTTTGAAAAATATATTTCAATGGATCCAGACAAGAAATGAGGTAAGTAGTGTAGGATGACAAGTAGTGTTTCAATTTTTGAGTTACCCAAGTCAGGGCGCAACATGTCTTCTCCAGATGAGTATACTTAACCTCATAAGCTGTGAATTTCTTGCTAAGGTAGTAGATGGCCTGTTCTTTTCTGCCAGTGAGGTCATGTTGCCCCAATACACAACCAAATGAATTTTCCAAAACCGTCAAGTAAAGAATCAGAGGTCTTCCTGGCTCTGGCGGGACCAATACGGGTGGGCTTGACATGTATCTTTTTATTTTGTCAAACGCCTCCTGACACTCGTCAGTCCATTCGACCGCAGCATCCTTTTTCAACAATTTGAAAATTGGCTCACAGGTTGTTGTGAGCTGAGCAATAAACCTGCTGATGTAATTTAACCTTCCCAGCAAACTCATTACTTCAGTTTTGTCCCTTGGAGGTGACAATTCTTGGATGGCTTTGATTTTTGATGGGTCTAGTTCGATTCCTCGTCGACTGACTATGAATCCCAGTAACTTTCCAGATGGAACTCCAAATGCGCATTTGGCAGGGTTAAGCTTGAGGTTGTACCTTCGAAGTCTTAAGAAGAATTTCCTCAAATCCCCAACGTGGTCGGTCTGATGCTTTGATTTTATGATTACATCATCCACGTATACCTCAATCTCCTTGTGTATCATATCATGAAATGCTGTGGTCATTGCTCTCATATAGGTTGCTCCGGCGTTCTTCAAACCGAATGGCATTACCCGGTAACAATAAGTTCCCCATGGTGTGATGAATGCCGTCTTTTCTGCATCTTCTTCATCCATTAGAATTTGATGATACCCGGCATAACAATCCACGAAAGACCCTATATCATGCTTGGCACAATTGTCGATCAAAATATGGATATTGGGTAATGGGAAATTATCTTTTGGACTTGCTTTGTTGAGATTGCGATAGTCGACGCATACTCTAATTTTGCCGTCTTTCTTTGGTACAGGAACGATATTAGCCAACCAAACAGGATATCGAGTGACTCGAATGACCTTTGCTTCCAATTGTTTGGTGATTTCTTCCTTAATTCTCACACTCATATCAGGCTTGAATTTTCTCAGCCTCTGCTTGACAGGAGGCACCGTTGGATCGGTGGGCAATTTGTGAACCACTAAATCAGTGCTCAGGCCCGGCATGTCATCATATGACCATGCAAAAACATCTTTGAATTCTATGAGTGCTTTAATTAACTCTTCTCGGATCATTGGTTCGAGATGGACACTTATTTTTGTTTCCCGGATATTACTCGTGTCCCCTATATTGATGTCCTCGGTATCACTCAAGTTAGGTTTGATTTTTTCCTCAAAGTGAATTAACTCTTTACTAATCTCTTCAAAAACCTCATCTTCATCATATTCTGATTCATAATCACAATATATTTCTTGAATTAATATTTCGGAACCAGATTAATTTTTAAGACTGGGCTGAGGATTACTCATGCATGCCATATTACTAGAGCCAGCGTAAAAAGAACTGTACAGGAAAGAAGAAAAAGAAAAGAAAACTATCAGGAATGATAATAAAAAGGAAATTGCTTTTTATTGGATGATGAAAGATAACAAGGTTTTGCACACTTCAAACAAACTGTAAGATAAGCTTTGGGATTACAACCCTGAAGCAACCCAAACAAACTTGAAAGAAAATCAAAATAAACTACCAAGACTCCTTTCGAATGAGGAGAGGAGTGACTTTCCAATTATTAAGCTTTGTTTCTGGCCCAACGAATTGAACTTCCGCGTTGCTACACCCTTCTTCGCTTTCCAACATATTCACATCATCAAACAATTTCTCGAATCTTTCAATCAACTCCTCCTCAGGATTGACCCGGGATTTAGGAATTGTTGTTATCGGGCGATTTTTAGCACCGGTCTTGACAAAAGACTTTGACAGATGTGGGACTGGTTTTGGAAGATCCCATGCCTTATGTTTCAGCTTTCTGGCCTTTTTCACCTCGGTGATAGTGGGTATAAATCCCAAACCAAATGTTCCCCAGTTCTCGGGGAGAGATACTGGTTGTATAATTCCTTGCAAAGATAAGCCCAGACCTTTGCCGGGTATAAAACCGTTTCTTAACATTTCATAGGCTACCATGACTGATGCAGAGGATATCTTTGGATTCGGAAAGTATTTCCCCTCTGGAATTTTCTCTACCGACACTGTGTCGGATACTTGGTATACCCATGGTCCCTGGTCTTTTTCTGTTCCCTCGACCAGTACGATGGTACTGCTGTGAGCATTTAAACTTTCTTCCCCATGCACAACTATTTCTTGACGATCCCATTCAAACTTGACAGCCTGATGTAATGTTGACGGGACTGCTTTAGCAGCATGGATCCATGGTCGACCCAACAACAAGTTGTAAGAAACAGTTATGTCCAACACTTGAAATTCCATTGTGAATTCAACTGGCCCTATTGTTAGTTCCAACACTATGTCGCCAAATAAATCTCTGCTTCCACCGTCAAACCCCCGTACGCAGATATTATTCTTCTGGATCCTTTCCTCTTTAATTTTTAATTTGCTTAAAGTGGAGAGAGGGCAGATGTTTGCACTTGACCCATTGTCAACCAATACTCAGGTTACTACGAAGTTTTCACATTTCACGGTGAGGTAAAGAGCTCTGTTGTGTGGTCGGTACCTTCTACAGGCAATTCATCATCAGCAAATGTAATTCTGTTTGTCTCAAAGATTTTGTTGGCTATTCTTCCCAAATGATTTACAGAGATTTTTTCAGGAACATGAGCCTCATTCAGGATTTTCATCAAATCTAGACGGTGCTCCTCTGAATGGATCAGTAATGACAACAATGAAATTTGAGCGGGCGTCTTCTTCAATTGATCCACAACAGAATAATCATGGAGTTTCATTTTTCTTAAAAACTCTTCCGCTCCTTCTTCCGTCACAGCTCTCTTTATTGGTGTTGGATTATTTTTAGTTTTTCTTAACTCTTCGGGCGTAAAACATCTTCCCGAACGAGTCAAGCCTTGCACCTCACACACTTCTTCCTTGACTTCTTTTCCCTTGTACATTACAGTCACCCGTTCATAGTTCCATGGGATGGCTTTGTTGTTGATGACTGGCAGCTGGGTTACAGGTGTGATAATAACCCGATCTGT
Organism: Nicotiana tabacum; assembly: GCF_000715075.1. NCBI lineage: Eukaryota > Viridiplantae > Streptophyta > Magnoliopsida > Solanales > Solanaceae > Nicotiana > Nicotiana tabacum. The sequence goes on from NC_134085.1 coordinate 75,223,596, forward strand.
ACGGGCTCCTTCCACGAATACAATGGGTTTGTTAGCAACCCCTGGTACTATCACTTTCGGCCTTTCTTGTTTTGCGGCAACTTTGCTCGATGATCCCTCCTCGACCATCATAGATGGTTCATCACCATTTCTGTTCTGCTTAAGTACCGGCTTCTCCTCTGTTAACTGCTTATCTAGCTTGGCTTCATGAGACTTGATCATCATGACAGTTTGTGACGGCTTCTTTGTCTCCCCATCAGCTTGTATGATTTCTATCATATTGGCCTCTTGATGGGCTGGCATTGGATTTCTATTGATATTGGGAGCTTCGGGGGTTTGAACCTCGATTTTATTAGTATCAATCAGCTCTTGTATTGCATTTTTCAAATGCCAGCATTTCTCCGTATCATGGCCTGGTGCACCGGAGCAATATTCACAGCTAATGGTGTAATCCAGATTCTTTGGAGGAGGATTGGGTAGCTTGGATTGTATTGGTCTTAGCATGTCCAGCTGTCTCAGCCTGTGGAACAGACTAGTGTAAGACTCTCCCAATGGAGTGTAAGTTTTCTTTTTCTGTTCTCTTTCCCCCCTGAATGCTGGCCTAGGCCTGAAACCTGGTCCGGGATAGGCTCGTGGGTAAGTACTTGGTATGGCAGGAGCACGCCAATTGGCGTGAACAGGTGGCTGATTGTATGCTTGAGCATGGTTAATGGAAAAATGAGGCTCTGAAGGGTGATAGTAGTATTGGGATGAATCGTGGTGGTAAGCTGATTGGCGAGGTCGTTGTTGTTTATAGTAAAGCGGTGAACCTCTGGGTCCCGACCAAATTCCTGAATCAACTACCGCTGCTTCCTCCCTCTTCTTTCTTCCGATTCCTCCTACCCCGCCTTGAATGGCTTGAGTAGTTGCCTTAATTGCTGAATAGCTCATAATTTTATTTGTTTTGAGGCCTTCTTCCACCATACCTCCCATCTTCACCACTTCGTTGAATGATTTCCCAACCGATGAAACCAGATGGGCATAGTAAGTTGGTTCCAAGGCTTGGAGGAAGTAGTCTACCATTTCACTCTCCTTCATAGGAGGATCCACTCGTGCTGCCTGTTCTCTCCACCGGAAACCATACTCTCTAAAACTTTCATTGTGTTTCTTCTCAAATTTTGTCAAAGATAGTCGATCTGGGATGATTTCCAGATTGTATTGGAAATGGTATGCGAATGCCTGTGCCAGGTCATCCCAGGTGTACCATCTCCCGTGGTCCTGGCGTGTATACCACTCCAAAGCTGATCCGCTTAAACTTTGACTGAAGTAAGCCATCAATAATTCATCCTTTCCCCCAGCTCCTCGCATCTTGCTACAGAAACACCTTAAGTGGGCCACTGGGTCACCGTGCCCGTTGTATAGGTCAAATTTGGGCATCTTGAAACCAACTGGTAATTGTACATTGGGGAATAAGCACAAATCTTTGTATTCTACACTGACTTGCCTACCTAATCCTCGCATGTCTCTGAACGATTGTTCTAGACTCTTGACCTTCCTGAACATCTCTTCTTGTTCAGCATTTTTGGTTGGCTTGTCAATTTCGGTTGGGAGATCAAAATGAGGAGCAGTTGAATGGATTTCGGAGGCTTTGAGGGTGGGCTCTGGGGGGTAATATTGGTTGTCCTGGGCCTGGAATGTAGGCTCACTAGGAGACTTGTGGAATGTAGCAGGGGGAGGTGCTACGAAAACAGGAGTCATAGGTGGAGGAAAATATGGAACTGGTTTCGGAGGTGGAGACTGCGGTGTCTGAGAGGTGGTGCCTCGGTAGTGCTGGTAAATGGGGAAATTTGGGGATAATTCAGTGGTAATATTATCCTGAGTTTGGGTCATTGATGGAGCAGGGTTAGTTGAGTAAGACGGGGGTAACTGTCCTGTAGACCAGGCTTGGTACATCTCAGCCATTTGCTGCTTGAGTTTAAACATCTCTTCTTTCATTTTCCCGACATCCATCTCCTCTAGCTCCATACCTGTGTCAACATCTGGGATAGACATACTTTCGGGTAGTGGTCCTTTTGATCTCGTGTGATAATGATAATATGCCAGTATACTCTTTAGAGAAACTAACTGCTTGAATTCTGGAAATGAACAAACTTGTTAGTTTTGAGAGTTTAACACATATATAATTACACGTTGAGATGCAATGTTCCTAGACAAATAATCCCTTTCTATTATGCATTTGCTCGGCTGCTTGTGTCGTCCCAGCTTTCTTGAAATTTTTATTGTTACTCACTTTTAATTTTATTTATTATATATATCTTTTATTGTGGTGGTCGAATCTTATAGAGATTGCTTACGTATCATGCCCCCGCATGAATCAGACCTTGCGTAGTTCGGACTAAAGGCAATCACTTTTATTCATTATACAAAGATGGAATTACATTTTAAAACTTTAAGAAAATGATTTGAAACACACATACTTAAATAAAAATACAAGATACAACTCTTAACATCTCACAACATGCCCCACTTTCCACTTTTGTTGTCAATTATTGGATTATCTGCTCAATGTGGGGCTTGACCTGGATGGCCTCCCAGCGTACGATACATCCTTTCCAACTCCATTGCTAGATGACGAGCAAAAATGGGTGCATGCTCTGTAAACCTTTCATAATCCATTCCTTGGCAATTTACATAACTTTGAGAGGTGTAGACCGCCAAGTCGTGGATTTGTGCCCTGAAATCCTGGAGACGTTGGTCTTGGTTCTGCAATTGCTGCTGGCGAGTGGTAGCTATATCTCTGACACGGTTTTCACGATCTAGAGCTGACTCTAATAGAGCTCGAAGTCTGGCCTGCTCTAATTTTGCTTGCGTTCTTTCCCTGTCGAGGTCTGCTTGTTGATGTTCTCTGTTGCATCTTCTTGCCTCTTCTAGTTGTACACGAAGCTGATCTTCTGATCGTATCCAATGGTCTTTTTCCTTCTTGAATTGTACCCTGTCTTCTTCGGATCGCCTTACTTGGCGTTCCTTATTAGATCTAGCCTCCTCGTTTAATTGTTGGATCCTTTCTTTTGCTTTGCTCAACGCCCTTTCGTTTTCCGCAAGAATGGAATCATAATCTTGCATTTTTTCAAAAAGATTGGCGATGGTTTTTTGATCCTTCCAGCTCCTCTTTGGTGTCTCAGAAACTCTTTTCATTCTTTGGAATCGAGCATGAAGATTTTCATTCTCACAAGCTAGACTCTTCTTCTCGCCTTCGGCTTCTTGTGCTTGCAAATCTTTCTCCAAACTGAGGCTTCTTAGATTTTCTTTTAGGGCATGGATAGTTGCTTTGTACCCTTTTTCCTTTTCGCCCCAGATCAACCGCTCTTGGATTTTATCATTGAAGTTTTGAACATGGGGTCTTTTTGTTGGCCTTCTTAGCTCAGGCTCTGGTACATCATCCACGCGAAACCGTTTTTCAAACCACCTTGCATATCTAGGATTTATCTCACCCTTTGTAGTGTCTGGGAATTGAGTATCACTTTTCAAGTATCGACATCCATTCCACATCTACTGAAGTAGAGCCTCGGGAATAGTGGCTTCTGGGTGTAATTCGATTACTTGCATACTCAAATCTTCATCATCAGGAACTATTTGATATCTCCCTAGTTGTCTTAGGACTCTTAGTGGCGCATACGGCTGGATGCTTCTCAATCCCAATAGTAGCAGATAACTATTTGAGGTTGACATGTGTATTACTTCCCTCATCGGGAGCCATCCCAAAGTCCATTCAATTTGATTTGCCGTTAAAGCTTTTAGATGAGATACCCATGCTTCTATCCCTTCTGGAGCCTGATAATTTTTTATTCTTTCCTCATAACTCTCGATGCAATTATCATTGTTTGACCCATACTGTATAATCTTGGGCTGTTGTTGGAGATGTTCAATCACCCACATTTGCAACAAAATTTTGCATCCTTCGAAGACTTTTGCTCCTGATTTACATAAAGTCAAAGCCCGATAAATGTCTGAGAGAATGATGGGGACAAGGGTGTGATTTTCTTTGGTGGTGAGGATTTGCACAACTTTCGCGGTGCGAATATCAATTGTTCGCTCTTTGTTTGGGAAGATCATGATTCCTAAAAAAGCCACCATGAAGGCAAAGCGACGGTGAATCTGCCAAGTGTCTTTGTTTTGCTTGTTAGTAAGGCCTTTCTCATGAATTTCGAACCCATCTGACTTTCCGAACCTAGAATACAAAAAGTTGAAGGAACAACATCCATTGATGACATTGCTTTTCCGGATTTGACTGCTGATGTTCAGAAGACCGAAGAATCGATGTACCGAGGGAGCTTTTGTGAATATCAGGCTTTGATTTCTTAGACTTCCGTCAAAACCAGCATATCCAGCTATCTCCTCTAATGTAGGAGTAAGCTCGAAATCAGAGAAGCGAAAGACATTGTGAACAGGGTCCCAAAAAGTTACTAACGCCGCAATCAGATCATCACGGGGTTTAACTTTCATAATATCCGTGAGATTTCCCAAATGCTTGACGACCCATTTTTGACCAGCTTCGCCTAAATCATACCACCACATTTGAAGCTGAAATAGAAACTCTTCTGTATTCGTGGATGGGGGGTTTTGCGTGGTGCTCATTTTGTATCTGAAATTTAATTTAATAAAGTCAAGACTCATTTTGAAAATATACACTAAAAAAAATCATTTTCAAAATTTTTTTATTTATTAAATACCTTTATTTCAAGATTTAAAACTATTTTATTTTTTGAATTTTTTTTAAAACAACCCATTTTATTCCTCTCTTCTCACCATGATTTCATTTAAACTGGTCAACAAGCATGTTCGAGGCAAATGAATGCACAAGTAGCAAGTAGGATGCATCAGGATGGTCTTTTTATTTCGGGTTCACCTGTCCTAGACAGACCCAACCCCTGTGTTGAGTCTCCAAGGCCAAATGTACATGATGCAAATATACGTTCCTACTAGGGATCCGATACATGGCTGAGTTATTCTAAGTGAAAAACCTGAGGTTGATTGTTCTAAACCTGGCTTACCCAAACGGACAGTTTGAGCCGAAGCGGGGGCAACGTACCGGGAGAACGAAAGTCTATCCGGCCTAGTTACTTGTCCCAACTTCGTCTTATTTGGTATGACCTTTAACAGAAAGGTGGGCCACGCGCACGTGTGCACCATAAATTTAGAAAACTCAGAAAGAGGGGGTTTCGTAGCAGTTGTATATATTCACAATTCAAATAATATTAAAGCGGTAAAAAAAACATTTAGCATGTTAATCATATCATATAGTAAATAAAGCCAATTATCGCAGTTATTTTAAGCTCGAATTCTTTAAACCCTGAATCGGTGGTTCTGGGTTACAGTACCACTTTTTTCCCCAGCGGAGTCGCCAGAGCTGTCGCACCTCCTTTTTACCGCGCCCGCGGGGCACGTGGGGAGTTTTCTCCAATTGAAGGACAGTCGAAACGGGATTTATTTAATTACTTCAGAGTCGCCACCTGGGAATTTTAAGGCGTCCCAAGTCACCGGTTTTAATCCCTGAATCGAGGAGAATATGACTCTGTTATTTATTCTGCGAACCAGAAATCCTGAGTAAGGAATTCTTTTAATCCGGAAGAAGGTGTTAGGCATTTCCGAATTCCGTGGTTCTAGCACGGTCGCTCAACTGTTTTTATTAAATATGTTTTTATTGCATGATTTTACTACCGCTTTTACTTATTGTTTACAATTATATAAACGAATTACGCGTACGTATATTCGTATTATATACCTTTCATAATTACGGGGATCATGTCACGCATACGTGTACACAATATAATTGATCATATTATATCCTTTATTACAAATTCATATGTTCGTGATTTAAAATAGAATTATGAACGTCACCACCCTTATATTTAAACAGTGAACTGCACATCCCGGGTTATATGAAATTATTTTAACATTTTTGGAGAAATCCTTTTATTAAATATTCGCTCGAAATTGCGCGTACGCATAATCCGAATTTGCTTTTAAAAATATAGTCAGGGTACGCGAACGCATCCCTAATTGCGCAAAATTTTTGTAATAATATTATGGATTTTCCACAAAATTGTTTATTATATTTACACATTTTTATATGAAATTCCTGAAAAATTCACATTTTAGGGGATGCCTTTGAATTCTTTTAAAAGAATTCACAATTTATTAAATATTGCCCGTCGACTATAGTTTCCGAGTATAAATTATATTCATCCACGCTATTCAAATTCGAAGAAAAGAATAAAATATGATTTTTAGCAAATACAACATATATATATATATATATGCCAAAGAATGAATTGTATATGAAACTAACAAAATGATTTATGAAGGGAAGAAGTATTTTTTTTTTGAACAATTTTTCATTATTTATTTTAGTGCAAATTCTATTTCTAATTGCCATTGATATAAAGTGTTGCAATTTGTACTTGTACATCTCATCTTATTCTCATATGCTTGCTTTTAATCTAATAGGCCTAATTATTTTGTTAATTCTGCTTATGGTTGATCGTAAAATATATATAATCTAACCGATTTGATTCTCAATTTATGTGAACCGTTGCTAAATACTAAACATTCACATTGTAAAATTCCTAGGCCATTTGTTATTAAGAGAGAGCAAATCTACATAATTGACTTAATAAGATGATATTGCATACAACATTATTCGTCATATTTTGGCATTTGCAAACATAGCAGAAGATACTAATGCAACTTTCGACTATTGATTATAAACACAACCAAGGTTGTGCCAAAAGATAGCAAATTGCAACCAACATCATCTAGCTTTAAACAATAACTAACTTACTAACAAAATAAACTAATAGCGTATTTTTCCTTGATATTTCCATATTATGCTATACCTGGCTAACAATACCATAAAGTGTAAGTAAAAGCCAACTTTCTGTCATGCTTCCTTATTTACACGACTCAAAGATAACTAAACTAATGAAATTTTGACATGGATAACATTATTACAAAGTTTTATATGAATTTCAAAATAAGACAATTAACTTGTAGCCATCGAGTCGAACTCACTACTGGTTAACCAACATGAAATCAAAGCTGAAATTTTTAACTAAAGAACTCAAATGAATAGAAGACAGTATTACAATTCAAACTTTATTTATTTGTCATGTTGAATCTCTTTCCAACATAGAATTTAAAAGATATGTACCTGAAAATGAAGGTAGAAGGAGTAAAATTCAGCAGTAGCAACAGTAATCAAATCAGCAAAATAGCAGTATACAGCAAGTCTGACCAAGACCCGTTAACCCAGATGAACAGTGACAGAAACTTGAGGAAAAATTTCAGATTCAAACTGAACAATATCCACAAACAAACAACGGACAGATTCTAGAACAACCTTTTTCAGATTTCAGTTTCTTTCCTATTTCAAATTCAGCTTCCTGATTTTCTGTTTCTGCATTTGTATCTGTGTCAGATTGTGTACGTGTGTGAGTGTTCTATTTTCTGTTTCTTTTGCTATTTTTCTTTCTTCTTCTCAGATTTCTGTTTCTCTCAAATGTATATGTATTTCTGTGTGCATTTTCTATGCTTTAGAAATCAGCCTCTCTTAAAATTCTCTGAAAAATGAACTCTAAAATCTGTCTGAAAACTGATTTCTCTCTCTCAAATTCCTTCTTAAAAATCTGCTCAAAATCTCACTTTTCCCTCTTCTGATCTCTTTTTTTTTCTATCTGAAAGCTCTCTCCTTTGTTCTTCTCCTTTCAAATCTGTCCAGCCCCCTCTATTTATACAGGGCTGCCCATTTCTTTTTAAGTGTTGTCTGGACCCCTTTCCTCTTTAAAAATCAAAAAGTTCCATTAAAAACTGCTTTTGAATAATTTAAATGATCTTATCCTGATTTTAAGCAGCCCCATTACCCTTTGTTTTCCATTATCACTTTAAATAATAGCCAATAACTTTCCACTTTCAGCCCATTATGCTATCATATTACCCTCACTATTCTGTCCCAGAAATACCCTCAGAAATCCTACTGTGATTACTATTATTACTGCTGTCAAACTTAAAATCTAACAATACAGACTTTTAAAATCTGTTCAAACCTGATTATTAATCTGATTTAAGACATCTACAACCAATCCTAAAGTTTTGGACTGAATCCTAACTAGGAATGTAACCTTCTAACATAATTACATCTAATCAACATTTGTAAAATCACACTGAATTCAAAATTAACATCATAACAACATATCACTGAAATTATTATAACAATTCAGATTGGCCTTCAACATTGAACCAAGATCAAACACACACAGGAGCATTGTCAATATACTGACAATGCCCTGTTCAGAAAATATATACACAACATTCATTTGAATTTACTGATTTGCAGACAAACATGATTTAATTGACGAGTATTAATCAGTTGACTATTTACAACATTTGTCCATAATCAGTCTAAAACAAAAAAAACAGACTGTTTCAATCAGCATTTTCAGAAACAAGATTTATAACACAACTGATCGACGAACTTAATCGAGTCGATCACACACATTGTAATTAATCACAACCAACAGAAACAATTCATTTATTTGACTAATCATACGGGCATGAGACAAAGATGACAGAATTAATCAAATAAAAATATGAAAAATTAACAGGTTATTAAACAAACAATTATTCATGTAAGAAACAAAAAAAGAAATAAGGAAAGTACCTCTAAATCTTTAACTTCAACCGGACTCGAACTCAACTTGGATTTGGACTTTGTTTGAAATCAAACAGACCTTAGTCGAAGTATTTTCCACTGAAAATACTTCGACTAAGGTCGATTAAACCTCAATCTTTATTTAATTTGGGCAGAATCCAAAAGTCTGGTATTTCTAGGGTTCTTGAAGGTTCGATTTGGGACTTAACCATTTCTGGTCAGATTCGAGGGGGACCAAATACGACACAAGGGTGAGGGTAGCCTAGGGGTCATTTGGTGTCAGTTTAGAACAGATCTGAGTTTGTTCTTGTTTGGCTCGAATCTTCAAAAGAAGATTCGAGAAGCTCTGAAATGATTCAAGCCAAACAAACACCAGATCCATAACGAGGCATGCTAGGGGGTACTATGGTGTTAACTAGGGGTTGTTTGGTTTAGATCTAAGCTCGGCTCGAATCTTCAAATGAAGATTCGAGAACCTTCAGGAAGATTCGAGCCAAGTGGCTAGCATATCTGGATAGAGGATGTTCAGGGGGTTCTAGGGTGTTATTTTGGTGACCGGCGGCGTTGTTGCCGCCGGATTTCAGGCGATAGGATCCTAGGGCGGCTAGGGTTAGGGGTGGGTTTCGGAAGATGATGATGAACAGTGGAGAGGGGGGTGTTAAGTTAGGGGGCCGGGGTAGGGGTTTGGGCTTATATAGGGACGGGGTGGGTTGATGCTGACCGTTAGATCTAGTAGGATGAAAGGTCAGGATTTATCCACTTAACCAAACGACGTCGTTTGGTTTAAGCTGGGGGGACGGGTTGAACCGGGTATCGGATCGGGTAATGATTACGGGTTAGGTTCGTGGGATCTCAGCCGTTGGTTGGCTTTGATCCAACGGTCACTGATAAGCTACGACCAAACGCTGTCGTTTTGACTCGTTTGAATAAGACCGGATCTGGGCTGCCTGGATTGGGCTGAGGGGGGGTAACTTGGTTTTGGGCCTGGATTTTAATCCAGGTCCGATATTTTTTCTTATTTTTCAATTTATTTCATTTTTCTAATTTAAATTTCTAATTTTAATTATAAAACAATTTTAACTTCTAAACAATATTAATCACTTCATAACAACTATTCAACATACAGATAAAACATTAATCACACAGTGGAATATTAAAAATAGAACAAAATGCATATTTTTTGTGATTTTATTTTGAATCAATGCATAATTAAATCCTAGATATGCATGCAACATATATTTTTATTTTTATTTTCATTTTGTTATGACAAAGTAAATATTTACGGACATAAAACAAATATTTAACAAACACCACGCAAATTGAAAAATTGCACAGTAAAAGAAATTTATTTTATTTTTTGATTTATTTTGGAGTAGTTTTCGTGAGGCAAAAATCACGTGCTCACAGACACGTGGAACCGAGGACAGGTAAAAGGCGAATCAAGTAACAACCAACACTGGGAACAACAACTGTTGTTGACATTGGGTTAACCCCGAAGGGAGAGCGGTTAATGGGAGTAGATCAAATATTTGCCATCGGGTAGCATTCAATGAAGAATATTCTCTAACATTAAATGGGCAGCCGTTGCAGAGAATATTTGTATTCATGGTATGCCGTTACATATTCACCACTGGCGTCTTTATTGACATTTAAGTGGGCCTTGATCTTAGGACCTTGTTTCCCTAGGTATAACTATAAATAGTATGCTCAGTAGCCATTGTGAGATACGAAATTCTTAGCAAAACTTATGTAGTATTCCATTCTCACTCTCAATTAAACAACATTATTTTCTCTTTTACATTGTTCTCATTTCTGTCCTCGGAGACGCTGCTCTCGGAGTCAGGATTGTCATCTTCTTCAATTTTAATCGCTAAGTCTTATTTTTAATCTTGTTTATTTACCATTTTTGGATCAAATCAGTTCTCTTGTCTATAAAATGCGTAACAAACTCAATTGTACCGTTTTACGGGCAAACAATTATGAGGTGTATTTGACTTTCATTTTGCTTGATAGCAAATTGATACTTTCTAGTTAATCTTTCCCTCATTTAATCAGCCTCACACTTCAATATTTGGTTATCGTTCATGTTAAATTTCCAAGATAATGGTAATATTGTCCAATTCTTAATTATGTAACGAAAAATAAATGGATAGCAACTAGGAGGCCTTTTGGAAGTTCAAGGTCGCCAAAATAGAGATGCATGTACCGTTCTGTCATTTGTTAAATAAGGAGTACTACCTTCTGCAGCAGTCTGTATAATTAATTATTGCTTGCAAAGCAATGCAACTGGTAATAAAGCTGAAATAAGCTAATAAGTTGGTCACTTCAATTAATAAGCATTTTTAGTTTATTTACAGGTTTGATAATCACTTAAAGTGCTTAGAAATAAAAAACACTCAAATTTCTACTTTTGACTTGATCAAATATTTTACTATTTTATTCATAATTTTTTTTTTTTTGAAGTGCTATTCCAAAATCAGAACTCCTAAATCTCTCCCCACTGCATTTCAATAATTTGCCCTTTTCCAAGTATATACACTTCTAAATTTATATTTTTATATAAAAGAAGGACATTTCAGTAAGAAAAAATATTTATCATCACTTTTTATCAAATACATCAATAATTTATTATATTAAATTTCAATATTTTTATTTAAACACTTAACTACTTATTTATAGAATCAATTCCGAACGCTTAGGTACCTTCATCAATATCATAGGTAGAAGGAAGCAAAAGCTAGCTGGTACACTAAATATTTTGCTTTCTTGCATTCTTTTGAGTTTTCTGGAGTAGAACTATTATTATAATTTGGCTATTTAAAAAGTAAAGATGCTAGGATCCTAGATGGGGTGTTAAATGCCAGTACCAATGTCTACTTAATTATATACCGTTTCAGAATTCTTTCTTTAACAAAGGTATACATACAGTTCATATATAGTAAACTAAGGTATATATAGTGCCATTTAAGGAGTTCTTAGTTTCCTTAACTAAGCAATACCATTAATTCATGTGGCAACGGATTAATTTATTCAATTTTGAATAGTCAGTATTAAAATTCGAGAAACTATTTCTTAGTTTTTTTTTTTACATGCTTTATTATTTTATTTTCACTTAACTGTATCCCTCTCGCAATTTCTTATGATCAGAAGTTAGTTTGGTGCAAAAAATAGGCTTTTCATTAAGATCTTAAATTAGCAATTCTGTTATATGAATCCATGATCAATATATGTCGTATGAGACCCCAAATAATTAGTTGCTGTACGTCTGAACTTTAGTTTAATGTTGGTTAGAAAATTCATGTTCAAAAGTCAAATATAAAGAATAGAGAAATTAATCCCAGCATGCATATCCAAATTAAGCCAATTTCATCATTCAACTATTTTACATATATTCTTTCCAACTTTTACATATTTATATAAAGAAAATACAAAAAGTGAGGTACAATCATCTCCAAACCTGACGCAAGAAATTGACCCAAAAAAAACAAAAACAAAAGGACTCAATTAAGATATGGTCTTCACCTCAACGTCACGAAGCTTGTAATCTGCACGTCATCGGTGATGAGTTCAACTACAGCCATGTAAACGAAAAAAAGGAAATACAATATCGAGGAATTATATTAAACTTGAAAGAATCCGCTCCACTTGATCTTTATTATAATTATGTACAAATTATAATATATCTTATGTTTCATAAAGAATTTGCTCGAGTTATATTTTATGTTTGGGAGAAAAGTAAAAGGAAAAAAAAGAATAAATTTAGAATATGCTTGCTCCAGCTAATTTTTCTAATTGAAGCATGAGACTGGTGGAAAGAACTAAAAAGTTAGAACAAGAGAATGACAAGGTGAGTAATCTGGTGAAAAACATACTGTAATTTTCTTTTATCATAAGTTGATTGTTGATTACCTTAAATGTGGCTTTGAACGGTCTTTCTTGTTTCATTATATTTTCGTGAAATTTTCATAACTTGTTCCTTTTTGTATAAGCTATCATTGGGAATGGCTATTTTCCCAAGGAGGTAGGGGCAAAATCTTAAAAAAAATATCTACATAAATCACCCACTTAGTTTAACGTCAATGATCGTGGAACTTATTAAAAGGACATCTTTTAGGATAGAGAGTGTTCAACCAAATATAAATATTGAAAAATTATCATTTACATATTGACATTGACGTATATTTTATATTATCAATGAACTTTAGTTACTAAAAAATGAAGTTTAATCGATTGTAACACATTATTCATAATATTTTTTGAAGTTTACCAATCTACACTTAATGTACTTGTTTGCAGTTACTTTTTCAATTATAACCTGAATTCTGCACAGAAACTAGGCACGTTGAACTTTGAACTTTTCATATGGTAATGAAAAATGTTTTCTCTCTTTATTAAAAAAAAAAAAATTAATAAAGTAGCTATCTACTACCTATCAGCTAAACTGAAAGGGGAAAGGGGAAAAACAAGAATGCGAAATAATTCGAATATTAATCAATATGTCAACTTTTTTTAGAAGGGTTCCAGAGTATCATAATTTAATTTAATCACCAATTAAATAAAAGAATAAAAGTCGTCTGATATTAGGCTAGAAACCCGTGTTTTAGCCGTGGTATTACATTCCAATGATTGCATTTTTACGTGCGTTTGAGCTCAAATGATAGTGAATTATACTTAGTACGTGTTTTATGCCTTGCAGGAAGCGATCCGGAGCTCAAAAGTTAATTTGGAACTAAATTGATCAATTTGGAGCTTTGAAGTCTGAGTAAAAGTCCAATACATTAAGCCGGATCGTGTTCGAGGGTCGTGTACCAAGTCTGGATGTTAAAAGAAGTCGAAATAAGTTCACTCTGAGAAAATTGCACTGTTGTGCCGCAAGGCGCGGCGCAACAGTGTAAAATTATGCCTGACTCGAAATTATGAGGCTGCAGATAAAATGCACTACCGCGCCGCATGGTGCGGCGTGGCTGTTCAACTTTTACATAGCTAAGTCCTAGATCGCGCAGGAAAGGATTTTTTCGTCTGGGCCCGACCCTATTTGGTATAAATACATGTAAAAACGTCATTTTGAAGACTTTTGACATATCTTAGACCTAGGGAGGCTATTGCGGAAGGGAAAAAATGTTTGGAGCAATTTCCGGAGGAGATTGGCATCAAATTCTTCATTCCTTCATATTTGCTTTGTAATTTAATGATAAAATTTAATAGGAAAATTATGAACACGATTATGAGTAGCTAAATATTTAGTCTAAGGTTTTGATGGAACCTATTGAAGGATGAACTTCTTGTTATGTTAATATAGTTTGCCTGGTTTAATCTCTATTTGTTCAACTACGTTCTTGTTGTAGTTAATTGATAGGATCCTCAATTAGCTGTGCCTATTTAGTATGCATAACTCGGGAGAGAGGGCATATTTAAGTAATTGTTGAACAACACCACTCCCAGAGTATATGAGGGATCAATAACCGAGGGTTTAAAGGCAGGATTAGGGATAACAAAGTCTTGGGTGCAATCTAAAGTGAGCTGTAATAAACAAAGCCAGCTAGCGTAACTCGGGAGAGTGCGTCTAGTAAATTGTCGTGATTACTCGGGGGAAATTTACGGTAATAAGAGTGCTCATGATTGATAAAGACGATTAGGCGAATCTATGTGAAACATAACCGGAAGGGATTCCATCAATAAAGGAAATTATAACCTTAGATCATTCCCTTAATTGTTTACAACTTAATCATAGTTAGTCTTTATTTGCTTAATTACAGTCAGTCTTAGTTAGTAGAAACATCTTTGTTATTCAAAACGTTTGGAAAGTTGATTACGTAGAATTTAGTGAGTCTGACAAGAGTAATTGGTAGGTTAATTCCTTGTGGGTTCGACTCTGGGCGAAATACTTAGATTATATATGCAACGTCCGCATGTCCTTTTTATAAGGTATAGTTGGGTGTGATAAAATTTTGGCGCCGTTGCCGAAGAATTAACGGTGTTAGCAATTACAATTGAACAAAATACAAAAATTCTTAGTGCAGTCAGTTTTCTCTACACCCAATCTATACATTGAAATTTTAACGTTAGTTGACTTGGTTGTACAGGTGCATGCCTAGAAACTCATCGAGAACTGGTGAAGTATTTGAAGCATTGTCAGATCCCAAGAAAGTTTTCAAGGCCTTGAATCGGGCCAAACAACTGAACAATTCGAACCAGAAATGGGGGATCACAAAGTAGACCCAGTTGTACCAATAGCGCCGAGGCTGCTCTCTATGACTGGGCACAACCCACAGCTAAAAATCTGGCCACAACGATTGTAGTCCTGCAGATACAGGCTGAATCGTTTCAAATCACGAATAACATGCTGCACTTGTTGCAAAACAAGGGACTATTTTTGGGGTCACAAGTCGAAGATCCTCAACAACACTTGAAGAATTTTCTGTCAATCTGCAAAACCAAAAAGGCAGCCCAACATAACTCCGAAAGCAATCAAGTTGTTATTGTTTCCATTCTCAGTGACAAGAGCTGCCCAGACCTGGCTAAACTCACTCCCCATAAATTTCATAACAACTTGGGAGGAGTTAGTCAAGCAATTCCATAACAAGTTCCACCCACCCAACAAGATTGCTCAACAAATTGATGAAATTTTGAGTTTTAAACAGAGACCAATGGAGACACTGCATGAAATATGGTAACGTTTCAAAGGGATGCTGGTTATATGTCCGCACCATGGTATTCCAGATCTGATGTTGGGGCAGCGGTTTTACATGGGATTGTCAGATAGCGTGAAGAACATTGTTGATGCTTCAGTTGGTGGAGCATTTTTGAGCAAAACATGGAGAGAAGCCCAGAGTCTGCTTGATAAGATGGCGCAGAATTTGGGATGGACAACCAGGAATGCACCTATCACTCCAGTGGTTCACTCAGTGCCCTTAGATCCATCCAACTCTATGGCTGAAAATATGGCCACCTTATTGACACAGATGAGTATACTCACTAAAAAGGTGGAAGAGTTAGGGCAGAAACAGCAGGTACACATCGTAGATACTACCAATGGGGACTTGTGCATATCTTGCATTAGTCATCCAATTGTTAACCAGTGGAATGCAGAACATGATCATCATCACTACCTTGAATACATGAACGATGTGTCTAATTATGGAGGCCATAGACAGAGTGGTCAGAATTGGGGCCAGCAAAATCAGACGTACATGCCAGTCCAGCCACAGTTCAACAATGGGAACATGGGAGGTATGAGACCTCCTAAAAATATGGCACTTTACCCAAGGCCACAAGGATATAACAATCAGAATCAGCAGCAGGGGTATCACCCTCCTCAACAGCATCATGGTGGACGGCAGGAAGATGGGTTTGCTAGACTTGAGGCAATGATGCAGCAGGTTATTAGGTCTAATGCAAAAATTAGTGAGAGAGTAGATGCACACGATTCAGCTATCAAGAATATTGAAGTGCATATGGGCCAAATTTCAATGTCTCTAAACAATCGTCCTCATGGGACATTACCTGCAGACACTCAAATAAACCCCAAAGATCAAGGCCCGAAGCAGTTGATGGTAGTGAGTCTACGGAATGGCAAAGATTTACACGTAGAGCAAGAAAGGGCTCGAGAGAGCAGACAGACTGAGACTCTCATACTAGTGCCCATTGAGTTAGATGAGTCAACGAAACTGACAGAGGTGACAGTCCAGCCTGCTCAGGAAGAACATAACATTCAGATTGAGATTGAGAAAGAAGCTGAGACAGCCCAGGAACAAGTAGTTGAGGTGGCAACTGATAAAGAGCAGTCCCAAATCATTGGGAAGAAGAGACCTCCTGCAATATTCCCTCAAAGGCTAGCTAAGCACCAAAAAGAGGAGCAGTACAAGAAATTCTTAGAGATGCTGAAACAAATCCAAGTAAATATTCCATTGATAGATGCTTTGAAAGAGAAGCCTGGGTATGCAAAAATGATTAAGGACTTAATGTCTAGAAAATTCGATTTCCAAGACCTGGCCACGGTGACTCTTACTCAGACCTACAGTGCAGTGGTGACTAGACCAATTGCGGAGAAGCTATCTGACCCAGGGAGCTTTGCAATTCCCTGCACTATTGGTAATTTTGCTTTTGCTAAGGCACTTTGTGATCTAGGGGCTAGCATTAATCTTATGCCCCTGGCAATTTATAAGAGGCTGGGGATTGGATGAGCTAGACCCACCTCTATGTTATTGCAGTTGGTTGAAAGGACTGTAAAAAGACCCTCTGGTATCCTGAATGATGTATTGATTCAGGTGGGGAAATTTGTGTTCCTTATAGATTTTGTGATCTTGGACTGCAAGGTAGATAAAGAAATTCCCATAATTTTGGGAAAGCCATTCTTGGCCACTAGGAGAGCTCTCATTGATTGTGAGATTGGGGAGCTTAATATGAGATTGAACGACGAAGAGATAACATTCAATGTGCAGAAATCTATGAGGTGACCAAGTGAATTCGCCAATTGCTCTCTTATTGATGTAGTGGATGTAATTGTCAAAACTGATGATGAGATGCTGACTATTGATGATCCTCTTGCTGCATGCCTGATGAATTTAGATGAGGTGAATGGAGAAGAACTGGCAGAATGGGTGTTGGCACTAGAGGGCAGAGGGTTCTGGGACAGAACTCTTGAATTTGAGCCCTTGCACTTAGAAAAAAGAGAAACTCCTCCATCCAAGCCATCCATAGAAGAACCACCAAAGCTGGAATTGAAGCCACTGCCCGCCCATCTCAGGTATGAATTTCTTGGACCTAACTCCACATTACCTGTCAT
Organism: Nicotiana tabacum; assembly: GCF_000715075.1. Lineage (NCBI taxonomy): Eukaryota > Viridiplantae > Streptophyta > Magnoliopsida > Solanales > Solanaceae > Nicotiana > Nicotiana tabacum. The sequence continues at coordinate 75,241,046 of NC_134085.1, forward strand.
TATCTCATCTAGTTTGTTAGATGTGCAGGCGTAACAACTTTTGCAGGTAGTTAAGGAGTATAAGACTGCCATTGGGTGGACCATGGCAGACATTAAGGGAATCAGCCCAGCATATTGTATGCATAAAATTCTGTTGGAAGAGGGACACAAACCTTCCAGGGAACACCAAAGAAGGCTGAACCCCAAAATGAAGGAAGTGGTGAAGAAAAAAGTGATTAAGTGGTTGGATGCGGGAATCATTTTCCCAATCTCTGACATCAACTGGGTTAGCTCGGTACAATGTGTTCCTAAGAAGGGCGACATGACGGTGGTAAAAAATGATAACAATGAATTGATTTCAACAAGAACCTTCACGGGATGGAGAATTTGCAATTAATGATAACAATGAATTGATTTCAACAAGCACCGTCACGAGCTAGAGAATTTGCATGGACTACAGAAAGTTAAATCTAGCCACCCGGAAAGACCACTTCCCACTTTCCTTTATTGATCATATGCTAGACACATTGGCAGGTAGGTCACACTTCTGTTTTCTGGATGGGTACTCAGGGTACAATCAAATCTCCATTGCACCAGAGGACAGAGAGAAGACCTCCTTCACTTGCCCATATGGCATTTATGCCTTTCGGAGGATGCCCTTTGGCCTATGCAATGCACCCGCCACATTCTAAAGGTGCATGATGGCCATATTCACTTACATGGTGGACGACATAATGGAGGTATTCATGGATGATTTCTCAGTGGTGGAGAACTTATTTGACGAGTGCTTGATCAATCTGACTCGTGTGATGAAACGGTGTATTAAGACTAACCTGATTCTTAATTGGGGGAAGTGCCATTTCATGGTACAAGAGGGCATAGTCTTGGGGAACCAGGTGTCCAGTAAAGGAATCAAGGTAGATCGTGCTAAAGTTGACGTGATAACAAAGCTGCCACCTCCAACTTTAGTTAAGGCAATCAGGAGCTTCCTCGAACATGCCAGTTTTTACCGGAGATTCATAAGAGACTTCTCAAAAATTGCCAACCCTATTTGTAAGTTGTTAGAAAAAGATCACCCTTTCTTGTTTTTTGATGATTGTAGGGTAGACTTCGAGGAGCTGAAAAAGAGGTTGGTCACAGCACCCATCATTGTTGCCCCCGACTGGGAGCAACCATTCGAACTCATGTGTGATGCAGTGACTACGTAGTGGGGATAGTGCTGGGACAGCGGAAAGACAAGCTAATGCATCCAATCTACTATGCCAGTAGAACGCTGAGTGGAGCCCAGTTGAACTACACTGTGACTGAGAAGAATATGTTGGCTATGGTGTTTGCTTTCGACAAATTCAGATCGTACCTGATTGGCTCTAAGGTAATTGTATACAATGATCACACAGCTCTCAGGTACTTGATTGAGAAGAAAGAGTCTAAGCCGTGCCTAATTCGTTGGGTGTTGATACTGCAAGAATTCGACCTCGAAATTCATGATCGTAAGGGCACAAAAAACCAAGTCGCTGACCATCTATAACAACTTGAGGGAGCGAAAAACTTCGTGGAGGTTGAGGACATTCTAGAAACCATTCCAGACGAGCAGCTGCTCGTTACTAGTCTTGAGGAAGTGCCATGGTACACAGACTTTGCAAATTACCTGGCTAGCAGTATAGTCCCTATGACCTTTCCTCTGTACAGAAGAAAACATTTTATCGTGACTGTAGTATATATTATTGGGATGAACCTTACCTGTTTCAAATATGTGTTGACAATATGATCCGGAGGTACGTCCCCGAGATAGAACAATCTTCTGTTTTGCAGGCATGTCATGCATCGGCGTATCGAGGGCATTTTGGAGGAGTCAGGACAGTTGCAAAAGTACTAGAGGCCGGTTTCTTTTGGCCAACGGTGTTTAAAGATGTGCACCAATAGGTGAAGGGCTGCAATGAATGTCAGCGGACCAGGAACATTTCCCGTCGCCATGAGATGCCCATGAACCCGATGAAGTGTTTGATGTCTGAGGGATTGACTTCATGGGACCCTTCGTTAGCTCCTTTGGCAATAAGTACATACTTGTTGCTGTGGATTACGTGTCCAAATGGGTAGAAGCTGCAGTGTTGCCCACTAATGATGCAAGAGTGGTGGTGGGATTTTTGAAGAAGAACATATTCACCCGCTTTGGGACACCAAGAGCGATTATCAGTGACGGAGGCACCCACTTCTGTAATAGAGCCTTCGAGAAGTTGCTAGCAAAGTATGATGTACGCCACAAGGTGGCTATCCCATATCATCCCCAGACTAGTGGGCAGGTTGAAGTGTCCAACAGAGAGATAAAAAGTGTGCTAACCAAGACTGTGAATGCCATAAGAACTGATTGGGCAAAAAAGTTAGATGATGCACTCTGGGCCTATAGAACTGCTTTTAAAACACCAATTGGTATGTAACCATAAGTTGGTGTTCGGGAAAGCCTGCCATTTGCTACTGGAACTTGAACATAGAGCTTGGTGGGCACTGAAATAGCTGAATCTAGACATCGAGGTTGCGGGCACAACGAGAATCACGGAATTGCATGAGCTCGACGAGTTCAAACATCTTGCTTTTGAGAGCACATGGTTGTACAAGGAAAGAATGAAAAGGTTGCACGACAAGAACATTGTGGAGCGAAATTTCAAGCCCGGAGATATGGTGTTACTTTATAACTCACGATTAAGGCTATTTCCGGGTAAACTCAGGTCACGATGGTCGGGACCATTTCGAGTGGTCGAAGTATTCCCTTCAGGTGCGGTAGAGATTGCCGCAGAGAAAGACTCTCGTACATTTAGAGTCAATGGGCAGAGATTGAAATTATATGTGGGCATGAATGAACCAAAGGAAGTGTCTGAGATCCACCTGACCGAACCTCAGAGGTCAAGCAAACCTTAAATGCGCTCATCTGCATCGTGTCACGACGTTAAATCATGCACTTATTGGGAGGCAACCCAATTGTTAACCTCACTAACCCATAATTGTAGTTTAGTATTATTAGAATTTAGGAGTTATGAGACTTGATTGGGCAGGTACAAGCATAAATTAGACATAAAATAAGTACATAATAGAGCCGGGGTGCAACCCGGAAGCTAAATGTCGAAAATAAATCGAACTCTGTGGAAAATGGCCTACCGCACCGCGTGGGGCGCCGCGCCAGTCCAAACGGGCCTGAGAGACAAAAAGTGAAGGCCTCTGCTAATTTTCACTACCGCGTCGCATGGTACAAGTTTTTTTTAAAAAAAAAATATTTTTTTAGCATTTTTTTTACACTCTCTGACCAGCGACCCCTCCCCCAACCCCTTGTTCCTTTTTCTCTTTCACTCTAAACGCTAAAGCCCTTCCTCCAAATCCCCCATTCTCTTTTCTTCTCAAATTTCCTTCCCCCACACACATTCCATCCCTTCCATTCTTCCTCAAGGTAAGTTTCTCTACTCTCTGCTCTTTTCTTTAAGTTAGTGTAATGAGTAGTATAGTTTAATTTCAACTAAACCCTAGGTAGTGTATTGGTGCTAATTAAATTTTTTTTCAATTTAATTGCTTATTTTGGCCATGATTGTGTTTAACTTGTTGAGTTTTCATTGTGCTTATACTTGTGGAAGATTTTTAGCATGTCTTAATGCCTATAAAAATATTTATGATGAAGTTGTGTGGAGGTGCCTTAAAGGCCGAAAATTAGTGGTGTATTTGTTCAAATTTGGAGTACTTTGTGCCGTTGTTACATTGTGGTGGTGGTAGAATAGTTGATTGGTATGGTTGTGTAGTAATATTGGAAGAATTAAAGTTGAAATTATGAGGTAACTTTGGTGGAGGCCATGTGTTTGATTAAATGCCTCAATGACCTTGAAAGTGACATTGTAGCTTAGTGGAGAATAATTGCTATGAGAAATGTGTGCTAGGTGCTAATTGGTATATTCGATTCATGTTTTGTGCTTGTAGTGGTGTGTTGTATTTTGTAAAGTTGGTTAGTAGTGAATTAGTATAACTTCTTTTATTTCTCTTCGTAGTTACTAGATTAGCTTCTTAATTTTGTATGTTTAACTCGTATAGTCCGTGATTTTGTAGTTGTACTATTATGTTGGTGGTTGGGGAGATTGTCGATTGCTTGTGGCGCACTTCCATCGGTGTAGTCTGAGTCCCTGATATACATTTTACTTGTGAACATGCCAATAACATAAGTGTAGGGCGGTTACCCCGTTTGGTTTTATTTTGGGTTTTCGTGTTGTGGCTAATATTATTCGTCTTATGCAGGTAGAATGTCACACCGCCCGAGCAAAAGCTCTAACACTGGTTCATCTGAGGTTGCTTCTAGAAGCCGTCGTGGTGGGAGACGGGCACCTCCCCCCCGCCCCAGTAGTGGAGGAAGAGGAGCACATTGACCCTGATGTAGATGTGGTGCCAGCATGCAAATATGGTATACGGGCTGTCCCCGCCCATGCTCGACGGTGGTTTCAGACATTTGTCCCGTCAGTCAACTCGGATCCTGAGGTTTCTATTGACGATGGGAAGTTGGCCCGTAAATATGGTGAAATCTACAATAACATTCGGGCTTTGGGTTTCAACAGTCTGTTCCGTCGGGCGATGCGGTGAATGTGAACCTAGTGAAAGAATTTTATGCTAACTGGCAACTTAAAGCCAGCCTGGATGTTGTTTACGAAGTACATGTAAGGGGTAAAATGATTCCATTCTCCTCCTGGGTGATCAATTGGATTATGGGATTCACAGAGCATTCCCACAAGCTCTTTCAGAGGTTTCTCCGTCGGCCAGACTATCCAGCTATTCGCCGCCTGCTATGTGGCGCTGACTCTTCTGCCGTATTGACACGAGATGCAAATGAATTCCACAAGGACATGAAGAAGGCAACATTCCAGCGGCCAGTCAGGGTTGTGTTGCGGTTGATTAATGCCAAGATCAAGCCGACTGGAAGTGACATTGATGTACCCAGACTGAAGGTGTGTTTGATTTATGCCCTGTTGACTCGGATGCAGTTCGACCTCGGTAAAATCATGCTTGAGCATATGGCTAAAGTGAGACCACTCGGAGCTCACCGTCTACATTACCCGAGTATGATTACTCGATTGTTGCGAGCACACCTTGTGGAGGAGGAGTACCACTATGACAGGACTATTCCAGTGTCTTACCCTATTAGGCCCTTTGATGTTACGTCGGTGATCGACCCCCTACTACGGCTGTTAATTCGGACCAAAGGATGGTCCACGTTGAGGAGACTTTACAGCTACTATTTTCTGACTTGCGCCTTCAGGATGATCGGGGGGAGGCTGATTTGGAGGAGTTGCAGCAGGATTACCCCCTTTTTACTATCACTCAGCATTGGTTGGGGTTGGCGAGAGGAGGACAACTGTCACCCGATGAAGATGTGAACTCCATTCCCTTATATGATGAGGATATTTGCGCACCTCCGAGGGTGCTGATGATTGGGCCTTGGGCCTCAGGGAGTCCCCTTTTCACTCTTGATTTTCTTATTTTGCATTGGGGACAATGCAATCTCTTAAGTGTGGGGTGGGGTGCTCTTATTTGATTGTATTTGTACTTTTCTTTGTTTTTCCTTTGCCAATTGGTTTTGTTTGATTTGTTTTTTTCTTTCTGAGACAATTAGTCTGTAAACTATAATTCTGAATCCTATCGGGCCTGTAATAGTTAGTAATTAAGTATGTAGTTCGACTCTTCCCGATAATGGATTTCTTCGACTGATTTCTTGAGGGAGATGAGTCGAAAGAGAAAAAAAAATTCATATATGTGAAAATCCAAAAATATGTCTTTTATTTTAGTTTTTTTCTTTTAGGTAGTGTAACAATTCCCCCTTGGTTTTTCTTTGTGCCGCGGTTCTTTTTCAAGGGTTTTTCTTGAACCAGGTGTAGTTAAATCTTTTATTTTTTTAGGAATTAAGAATCTTTAGTTAGGAAGCTAAGTTGAAGGATCAATGTCCCTTAATTGCATATGCCTCGAGAGCGGTAAGGGCCTTAGTTGTGACACCTAGGCTCAATTCTTGACTCTTAAATACGTTCCCTAAATCATATGATTAAAACTGTGCTTAACTGCTTTGATTAAGAGTGTCTTGATTAGTCCAATCCTGAATGAGTTATGTGCCATGTGTGTGTAAGGTTTTGTGTTATTTTGTGCATTGCATTTGATGCCTAGAACTTGCTCCGTGTATTTGCAAAGCGAAATAGTAGTTTTGTTCAGTCTTGGAAGTGATATAGGCATTTCTTTGTTGAGCCATATATACATATTTTACCCGCCTAATTGTGATGTATCGCAGTTAACCCCTTTGAGCCTATAATCTTGTGTCTTTGGCAACCATATTACAAGCCTTACCCAACTATTTTAATTGACCATATATTTGAACCTTTTCACCTCTCATGAGCACTTGAATTGTTATGAACTTTGTAAAAGTTAAAATGTGAGCTGGTTGGTTGGACTTTTGAGTGGAACTAATGGAATAAGGAGAAATGTGCATTGTGTTGGGAAAAAAAAGTAAGAGCCACTTGAATTGAAAAAGAAAGAAAAGAAAGAGAGGAATATATATATATATATATCTACATTACAACCAATTAAAGTCCTACTTGATCATAGACTGAATGAGCTCGATTAGTAGAGTAGTACACTACGGGCAAGCTTATGGTTCATCTTTTATGGCATATGAATGTTATTTCTGAGAGTGAGTGAATTCTTTCTATCTCGAGTTCCTAAATATTCTTAAATTTTATTGTGTGAGACTACTCTCTTTTGTTGTATGAGGGCACTTGATTCATAAAGGAGAGGTAATGTCATTGACCTCTATGTTAGAGTAAGTAGGCGAGTGATTAATGCATGGTACTTTTGAGTCGAATCTTGAGGGTGGGATGTTATGATAAGGTGCTCAGTCTACTTTAATTATTCTTGGCATGATGTATCGGGGAAGTTGTTTGATGAAAGGTTATCCCTAAGTGCAGTATAGTTCAAATGCTCGAGGATGAGCAATTGTCTAAGTGTGGGGTGTTGATGTTAGGGTAGAAACCCGTGTTTTAGCCGTGGTATTACATTCCAATGATTGCATTTTTACGTGCGTTTGAGCTCAAATGATAGTGAATTACACTTAGTACGTGTTTTATGCCTTGCAGGAAGCGATCCGGAGCTCAAAAGTTAATTTGGAGCTAAATTGATCAATTTGGAGCTTTGAAGTCTGAGTAAAAGCCCAATACATTAAGTCGGGATCATGTTCGGGGGTCGTGTACCAAGTCTGGATGTTAAAAGAGGACGAAATAAGTTCACTCTAAGAAAATTGCATTGTTGCGTCGCATGGGGTGCCCAAGGAGCGGCGCAGTAGTGTAAAATTGTGCCTGACTCGAAATTATGAAGCTTCAGATAAAATGCACTACCGCGGCGCAGCTTGCGGCGCGAATGTTCAACTTTTACAGAACTAAGTCCTAGTTCTCGCAGGAAAGGGTTTTTTCGTCTGGGCCCGACCCTATTTGGTATAAATACATGTAAAAATGCCATTTTGAAGACTTTTGACATATATTAGACTTAGGGAGGCTATTGCGGAAGGGAGAAAACGTTTGGAGCAATTTCCGGAGGAGTTTGGCATCAAATTCTTCATTCCTTCATATTTGCTTTGTAATTTAATGATGCAATTTATTTGGAAAATTATGAACACGATTATGAGTAGCTAAATATTTGGTCTAAGGTTTTGATGGAACCTATTGAAGGATAAACTTCTTGTTATGTTAATATAGTTTGCCTGATTTAATCTCTATTTGGTCAACTACATTCTTGTTGTAGTTAATTGATAGGATCCTCAATTAGCTGTGCTTATTTAGTATGCATAACTCAGGAGAGAGTGCATATTTAGGTAATTGTTGAACAACACCACTCCCAGAGTATATGAGGGATCAATAACCGAGGGTTTAAAGGCGGGATTAGGGATAACGAAGCCTTGGGTGCAATCTAAAGTGAGCTGTAATAAACAAAGCCAGCTAGCGTAACTCGGGAGAGTGCGTCTAGTAAATTGTCGTGATTACTCGGGGGAAATTTACGGTAATAAGAGTGCTCATGATTGATAAAGACGATTAGGCGAATCTATGTGAAACATAACCGGAAGGGATTCCATCAATAAAGGAAATTATAACCTTAGATCATTCCCTTAATTGTTTACAACTTAATCATAGTTAGTCTTTATTTGCTTAATTACAGTCAGTCTTAGTTAGTAGAAACATCTTTGTTATTCAAAACGTTTGGAAAGTTGATTACGTAGAATTTAGTGAGTCTGACAAGAGTAATTGGTGTAAGCACGTGATTTTTGCTTTACGAGTAATCGCTCCAAAAGAAAATAAAAATAGTGACAAATGATTTCGCTGTACAATTGTTCGAGTTTTTCGTGACATGTGTTGTTAGTCATTTGTGTATCTGTCCATTTTGCATTTAATCATTAACAAACAAAATACAAAAATATGCATGTCAGGGTGATTAAACCATAATTCGGTCAGTAAAAGAAAATTCAAAAAATATATGTGCATCGTTCGTTCTAGGCTTTTAGTTAACGTACCGAAATATTTTTTGTGATAATTGTGTTAAAATGTTGCATTGTTGTTGGTTTTAATTTCATTATTTTATTATTTGTTATTTCATTTTTTGTTTTAAAAGAAAATAAAATAGAAAACAAAAAGAGGGATTGAAAATCGGGTTAGGCCCAGGAAATAAAACAAAAGATGGGCCCAAATCAGCACAAGTCCGGTCCAGACCAGGCCTGCCCAGGCAACTCCCGAAACGACGTCGTTTCAGGGACGGTTAATCTGAGCCATTCATTTCCATTGATCCGATGGCCTTTATTGGCCCTCATGACCCGACCCAGTCCCATTTTTGACCGAACCCTTACTTAACCAAACGGCACCGTATGGTCAAGCCTCCCCAATCCTGGCCATCAATTTTAATCAATCCAACGGCCAGGATTGAATCAACCTCCCCGTATATAAACTCAACCCTTCACCCCACGCCCCCTATCCGAACCCCCCCTTCAGGCATCTCCTTCCCCAAGCTCGGAAACCCCCAAACCCTAACGCCGCCCTAGTCTCCCTCGCCATTAAAACCGGCGGCACGAACGCTGGTGATCACCTCCTGAACACCCTCAGACCCCCTCACTCTCCTGAACATGGATCTGCTATCCATTTGCCTCGAATCACTTTCCTTCGTCTCGAATCTTCATTTGAAGATTTGAGTCGAACCCGGACCTATACCAAATTACCCCATCTTCATACCAGACACTCCCCTGACCCTCCTCGTGACCAAACCAAGCTTGGTTTGGTCCGAATCTACCCACAACTCCCAAAAAATCAGATCTGAAGATCCAAAACCTAGAACACTAATAGCCTTGGAATCCGGCCGGTCTTAACAAGGGTTTGAGGTTTAATGGATCTTAACCAAGGTGTTCTCATGTGAGAACACCCTGGTTAAAATTTGTTCGGCCTCAAATGGTCAAAGTTGAGTCTGATTTGGGTCTGTTTGGTTTAAACATTTTTCTGTAAGTTTTCCTTTCCCTTTGTTTAGTTCTAATTAAGTTGTCAGCATGATTTGTTATTGTGAGTATTTGTTATGGTCTGTTACTTTTTCTGTTTTCTTCCATCTCTAGCAAAGACCTTTTATTTGGTCGATTGATTTTCTATGTATGTGTTCTGAATGTACTCTGTGATATACATGTTCGTCGATTAGATTAATCGTCAAATAAGTTAACTTGTATAGGTTCCCAGTAATTGACCAAAGTTGTCCGAAGCCCTTTAGGTCCCTGAACGTATTGTTTATATGAGCGACTGATTATTACCTATTATAATTAGTATAGTCGACCTGATAAATGTCGTCGATTAACTTCCTACGACTGATTGTTCAAATATTCTAATACGTACAACCTCACTTGACTGAATGGACCCGTATTGTGATTTGAATGTTGGGCATTACCTATGAATGTTAGTTTGTAACTACATTGTAAACAATTAAAAGAACCAGGTTGGGGCAGTTCTGAAATCGAATGATCAAAGCCCAAAGTGCCCTGATGCTGCAATAGGCAGGGCAGTAATAATCAAGGTTAAACAGGGGTAATCTGGGGTTTGAAAAGGACAGAAAAGATTAGTTTAAATGAAGCTGACAAGTAGGGTACTAATTAAGATTAAACTAATGCCAATAGGGAACAAGACATAAGAGCATGGGAGTTTAAAATGAATACTAAAATGAGCCCATAACTCTTGATTAAAGAAAACCAGGCGTGAGGAGCAAATGGCTGGCATCAAAAGATGCTTAAGGATGGGTTTAATAGGTATGGGCAGACTGCAAGTTGCAGGATGCAGGCAGCTTGACTGCACTGGGTTATTAGCTTATAAATAAGCTGTTTCAGGACATACAAAAGGGCTGGAATTTTTAGTCTTGAGGCTGGAATTTTTAGTCTTGAGGCTGGAACTTTTAGTCTGAAGAGAGGTCTAGTGAGTTTAAAGAAAACTGAAAAGCATAAGGTAGTTTCCAATAAACATTGTAACCAAACACTGCCTGAAAGTTGTATAAGAGTGCATATTGGTCAAGCTGTCTTGGCCAAGTTCTATTGTTTGCATTGACTGAGCTGTTTGTGGTTGTTGAACTGGTGGTTTTGCTGCATTGAACACTCAGTTATTGCTGTTGTTTCATTATTCTTTCCTGGGATTGCTCATTTGGTGCTCGACTATTTGCTGGTTCTCTTTGTTCTGGGAAATATTGTTGGTTGTCTGTGGGCTGTGGAAAACACTTGGTTTGTTGATTTGTTGCTGTGTTGTTGCTGTGTATCTGCTGTTGTTGTGTCTACTGCATACTGCCCAGCTGATCATTCCTTTCTTCTTTGTCTTCTATACCAGGTACACAACCAATGCACTGTCAAAATGTAATTGGGAAATTTGAGCATGAATATAAATGAAAGTCCTGAAGAATGTCTTTATACATAGATTGTTACATTAAATATTAATGTAATATGTAATAGTTTGCATTCTTGTTTAGATACTGAAGGTAGCCTGTGTGCCCAGTAGATGTCAATATGTGGTGATTGAATGCTAGTTTGTATATGTAGGTTGATAGATAAAAGGGTCTCCAATGCAGTAGGTTGTATCTTAGATTTTTTATGGTTAGCATGTCCTTAAAAACATAGAACTATCCATGTTAGTTAATTTCATGTCCTTTTGATAAACTGTCTCCTTACAATTGGCAAACCATTGCCTTAAAATAAACGGCGCAAGTCTGCACTTCTCAACCTCATGAAGGTCGAGCCCGAATCAAACGAACCCAGCAGCCTTTCATCAGAAAGGCATTGGCCCAGGCCCAGCCAATACCGTGTGGGCTAGGTTTGGGCCCACGATGCTCGATTAGCTGCCCATGGGCATGGCCATGTTTTCTTATTCTGTAAAGGCACTCGGAATTCCGTTATAATAACCTGCAAGCATGTAATTGAATAGGGTTATTTTTATCCTCAACTAGTAGAGACAAATGCGACAAGAAACGTAGTTGCTATAGGATATCCTGTTAAAATAAAGACGAGATGAGCTTCGACAAACAAAAACGCACAAGATGCGGGGCCCTCGTTAAACGTATATTATCGAAGCATTTAGTTTCCAGGACGGGTCGTTTAGCAAATCTCACAACCCTCTTAAAATAACAATACGTTAGACTCTTTAGGACGCGCCTTAATAAATCTTACCTTCTTAAACCCGGGTGCACATCTATGTGACCCAAATCCAATTCTCAACAGAGTCGAAATGTGTTTCTAATCACGGGTACATTGATTGTGACGTGGTTCGAGATGCGTGTCCATGACGTTGCAAATTCATTTTAAAATAAGAATGAGATGAGCCTCACCAAATAAAAATACAAATTGCGGGGCCCTCAGTAAATATTTGCTTTAAAAATTGTTTAGATTTCAGGATGGAGCGTTTAGTAAAATTCCACGGTCCTACCCAAAATAAATACGCTAGTCGCTTTAGGCGCGCCTTTAATAATTTAATTTCCTTAAACTCGGGTACACATTGATGTGACCCAAATCCAAATCTCAACGGAGTCAAAGTGTGTCGACGACCACGGGTACATTGATTGTAACGCGGTTTGAGATACATTTTTATAACGTTGCAATTATTGATAAAAATAACAGTAAATGATAAAAGCGGTTGAAGGATAAACTTTGCACATAAGTTCATATTGTATTTAAAATCAGATAAATAAGCCAAATATAACGGTTGAGCGACCGTGCTAGAACCACGGAACTCGGGAATGCCTAACACCTTCTCCCGGGTTAACAGAATTCCTTATCCAGATTTATGGTACGCAGACTGTAATATAGAATCATTATTTTCCTCGATTCGGGATTAAAATTGGTGACTTGGGACACCCTAAATCTCCCAAGTGGCGACTCTGAAATAAATAAACCAGTTCTGTTTCGATTGTCCTTTATTTGGAAAAAACTCCCTCGTACCCTCACGGGTGCGGAAAAAGGAGGTGTGACAGCTCTGGCGACTCTGCTGGGGACCATAACCCAGAACCACTGGTTCAGGGTTAAGAATTCGAGCGTAGTGTAATTGTTATTATTTGGCTTTATTTATTAGCTGATTTTACTACATGTTTTGAGCCTAATGTGCTAAATGCTGCTTTTACTGCTTTGATATTGTTTGAACTGTACATATAAACTGTGCCGAAACCCTTCTCTTCTCTCTTGAGGAGCGCACGCTGGTCGTGGCTTCTTTCTGTTAGTGTCATATGCCAAAATAGAACGAGGATTCGGAGGAGTTGCAAAATCGGATGGCCTTTTGGTTACCGGTACACAGCTCCCATCCTTGGCTCGAGTTGTCCGCTCGGGTAAGCCAGGTCTAGAACAAATACCCAGGTTATGAACTTAGTATAACAAAGCCACATGGCCGGATCCCTAGTAGGAACGTTTATTTGCATCATGTGCATTTGACTTAGGGGACTCAACACAGGGGTTGGGTCCGTCTAGGACAAGCAACCTGAGAATAAAGACCATCCTGCTACATCCTGTTTGCTTTATGCATTTACTTGTTTCAAGGCTTGCATGCTGACCGGTTTCTGAATATCGGGAATGTTTGAAAAAAAAAAGGGAAGAGGAACAACGGTTAAGGGGTTAATTATTTATTCTTGAAAAGTCAAAAAATGGTTAAAACTCTGCCAGAATTTTGAAAAAAAAAAGAAAAATGTGTGTCTTATTAATTTGTTTTAGTAAGGGTCTTTGATTCATTTCTAAGAGAAAAATAGTGTGTCTCCAAAATTCGGCTTATGCCTGAACTACGTCAGTTTGATTCTTGCAGGGTGCAAGATACGTAGGCAACCCCCATCAGGCTCAACTTGTTTTTCAAAATATAGGTACAATCCAAATAACGAAAGTTTTTAAGGTGACATCGTACTTTTCGGAAACAACCAAAATTTCGTTTTCTAGAAAAAAAGCGTGTCAATTTGGTATTTGAGTCCAATGAGTCTGGATCTTTGCTTAACCACCCCAATAAACATGCAGAATGAGCATAAGTCCAAGTTTGCCGGTAACAGTTAGAAGCAAAATCCCCCTGGAAGTGCGATTATGGTGGGAGGATTTGGAAAAGTCAGAGCAAGACAAGGTCAAACTGCACCTGGGAGGTTTGGTTGATTTGTTGAACGTCAGGCCTCGGTGCGACATCATAAAGGCTTTGGTTACATTTTGGGATCCGGCCCACAACGTGTTCCGTTTCTCAGATTTTGAACTCACCCCAACCTTAGAAGAAATGGCGGGTTACATGGACGTCACTGAAGGTTTGAGACACAAATACCTGATCGCTCCAAGAGCTGTGAATTCACACAAATTCATGGATCTATTGAAGATAAGCAAAGGAGTCCCATACGCTGAACTGGATAGAGGTTTTTCCACCCTATAATTCATATACCAGAGGTACGGGAGCAAAGGAGGATTTAATGATCCAGAAAGTGGTATTTGCAGCAGGGGAAATCTGGTAAAATGGAATGAGCATAGGCGGTTCGCTTTCATGGTGGCATTTTTGGGCCTTGTGGTGTTTCCCCGAAAAGATAGAAATATCGACCTGAAAGTGGCTGGAATCGTCAAAATCCTGATTACCAACGATAAAAGCATCCTTTCCCCTATGATAATGTCAGAAATATACCGAGCCCTCACGGCTTGTAAGGCCGGAGCAGACTTCTTCGAGGGGTGCAACTTGTTGTTACAGATGTGGATGATCGAACACTTGTGTCACTATCCTCAGTATATGCGCTATATGTCTACGAATGGGGGCTGCATCGAGGGTTATAACCTAAGGGTTTCAGGTTTCCGATCACCGGGAGGGTTTGAAGAATGGATATCCTATCTCCGGGTCATCACCGCGAACCAAATAAACTGGACTTTGGGTTGTCTTTCTGTGGAAGAAATCATATACATGCCCGCCACTGGTCCTCACTTCCTCTTGATGGGACTCAGAGGTATTCAACCTTATTCCCCTTACAGGGTAATGAGACAGTTAGGAAGATGTCAAGTACTACACCCGGGCGAAGATCTCAGCACTTATGCAGTCGAGGTCAGTAGTGACAGCCAATTTCCTGAAAAGACAGTTCGTTGCATATGGAGTGAATGCCAGTACCTGACGGCAAATACTCGGGTAGGTGATGTGTCTAGGGGTGAAGTCTCGCCGGCCTATCTCGCTTGGCATAACAAGAAGAACATTTTGAAACGGTCAACCAAACGGCCTCACCTCCAAGATTTTGTTGAGTCATCGCAAGAACAATGGGACTGGCTCGCAAAAGAGGAAGGTTACCTGGTTGAAATCAGGAAGCTGAAGCGGCAAGTTGAAAGGATTGTATTCGAAAACAACGTGCAAGTCACCCAAGAGCAGGCTGAAAAAGACAAGCTAGCCCAAGAGAACCAAACCCTGAAGGCCCGCCTTCGCCAAGCTAGTAAGAATAACATCGATCGACAGAAGCGTTGCTCCGACGAAAGATTGATAGCCAGTTTGAGAAATCAGGTCATCCAAAGCCAAGTAGAATTAGACCAATCAGAGGCTTGCATAGCAAGGATGAGGGTCAAATGGGCAGAAGGTACAATGGCCCGGAGGAAGCGCCTACAGCAAGTCATGAGGAATTGTGAACTGAGCGTCAAAGCAGCAAAGGAAACAAATTCCGCTCTGCAAGAACGGATCTTCAAGCAAACACAAGATGCCCAAGCCGACCGGAGACGCTATTACAATGCAATGACAATGATGGAAAGGCAAATGGATATGTTCCAGGATCAGCTCGCCACCAATGCACAAGCGCTAGGATTAAAGAGCCGACAGATAAGGCAGCTGTTCGCAGAAAGGGACAACATTAGAGCAAGAATTGACGAAATCGGGCATTACATCTACCTAAAATACTTAGCATGCGAGCGAACACCTCGGGAGACCCTTATTGCTTCTATCATGGGCTGCGTCCACCGGATTATGAATGAGTTGAAGAGCTTGCAAAGAGACCTTACACCTAGGGCCGCGAAAGGGCCGAAAGATGCCTCGTGGGTCCCTAAGTTGGAAAATTAGTTGTTGATCGAGTCCTGGTCGTTTTGTTTGTTGTTTCCCCATATGTTGTTTTCTTTTCCTCAAACCAAGTTTAAAACCGTGGAGTCTGTACTGTTGCTATTTTGTTTAAAGCAATGTGTAATAGCAAATTTTGATAATGAAATTAAGCAACTCCGGAAGAATTTCTATGTGTCTTTACTTCGAGACAGAACTACGCCTGGTCTGATTCACGCGGGGACGTGATACGTAGGCAATCCCCATAAGATTCGACCGCTTTTAATAAATAAAGAAAAGAAAATACAAATAAAATAAAATGCAGGGTTTTCCAAAATACTTTAAAGGGACGAATGAGCAAACCGGGATGACGCATGTTGTTTGAAGCAAGGCATGTAGAAACGGTTAACTGCCTAGGTGCATTACATCCTCTATGTGCTATGATCAAATCTGTTAAGCTCTAATGCTAACAAAGTTTGTTGTCGTCTGATACCAGATAGTTAGTTGTTAAAGAATTCTGGCAACACACTCATACCAAACCAGATCCAAAGGACCGGTAGCAACAAGCATGACTACTTCGGAGAATAGCAATGAGGAAGAAAGGCCGATGAGCCAGTTGTTGAAAGAAGCGATGGAAAAGATTGAAAGGATGGGACTAGAGATGAATGCAATGCAACTAGCCCTAGCCAAAACACAAAAGAGCCCTGAAACACTGGGACACATGCCGGAATACCCTCACTCTGGCCCTTCCACAAGCCGCCCAAATCCCCTCTATCATCAAGAAAGAAGCCCTCATGATTCCCAAGCTCCACCACCCCACCAACCTCTCCCAACACCCAATATTCCCATTTTTGTGGGACCTACATCAGCCCCTTTTGCAGAGAACGACCAGTGAGCCATTGTTTCAGGCTCACGATACACAATACTATCCCCCTGAGCCTACATTCCATGCACCCGAGCCTCAAGCTTACAATCCACATTTAGAAGTGCCGGCAGAGGTTGAGAAGCCAGTTAAGGCTCCTGAACAGGATGAAGTGTTGAGAAAGTTCAAAAGCCTGGAGCAGTCCTTCAGTAACTTGCACGGATTGGGCAATCAAATCAGCGTAGCATACAAAGATCTGTGTCCTTTCCCAGACGTCCAACTCCCGGCCGGTTTTAAGATGCCTAAGTTTGATTTATATGGAGGGCACGGTGATCCCATGGCACATTTGCGGGGATTCTGTAGCAAAATGAGAGGGGCAGGCGGCAAGGATGAGCTGTTGATAGCTTATTTCGGCCAAAGTCTGAGCGGATCTGGACTGGAATGGTATACCAGGCAGGATTTCAGCAGGTGGTACACATGGGATGATCTGGCGCAGGCTTTCGCAGGTCATTTCCAGTACAATCTAGAGATAGTCCCTGACCGCCTCACGTTATTGAGAACTGGGAAGAAACCCGGGGAAAGTTTTCGCGAGTTCGGGTTCCGCTGGAGAGAGCAAGCAGCTAGAGTCGATCCTCCCATGAGAGAGGGAGAGATGGTGGACTATTTTTTGCAGACATTGGATCCAACCTACTTTGGTCACTTGGTGACAACGGTTGGAAAATCTTTCAACGAGGTGGTCAAGATAGGGGTCATGATAGAAGAGGGTCTGAGGTCTGACAAGATCTTGAACTATTCGGCACTCAAGGCCACAACCCAGGCTATTCAAAGTGGCACGGGAGGTGCACTGAGAAGAAAGAAAGAAGAGGTTGCCACGATCGAGGCAGGCAGTTGGTCCAGGGCTGGCCGGCCGCACTACAACCAACCCAGACCTCACAGGTCAAACTACCCATACAACCCACCACAAAATTTCTATCCGCCTCGAGAACCACATTGTTCCGTACACCAGGCCCAAGCATACACTCAGCCTCTGGTTCGCCCACAATGGCGCGCAGCCCAGAACATATATGCACCACTACAAAACACCTATCCTCCACCGAGGGCGTATACAAACCCTTCAGGGGCAGGCTTCCGGGGAAATCCAGATGCTAGGAATGACAGGTTGCGGAAGCAGAGAACTTTCACGGAGTTGGGAGAAACCTACACCGCTTTGTTCCACAAGCTGAGGCAATTGGGTTTGGTTAGTCCTGTCCAGACTCGAGAACCAAATCCCCCACCTCAGAATTTGGATCGATCCATCAGTTGTGAATACTGCTCAGGGATGCTCGGGCATGATACCGAGAAGTGCTGGAAATTAAGGCATGCCATACAGGATCTTATTGACACCAATAAGATCGAGGTCCAGACACCGGAGGCTCCTAACATCAACCAAAACCCACTGCCAGCACACCATGAAACTCACATGATTGAGTTGGTGTGTGAGGGAGGAGAATTGAGAAAGCCCTCACAAACGGTGATGATGATCCAAGCCGCCCCGAAAGAGGTCTCAACCAGTGGAGGAACGAGTGTACAGTCACAGGGAGAAAGCGTCAAGCCAGTAGTGATATTGGGAAAGAGTCCGTCCGCCATAACAAGCAAACCCGAGCCAAACAAGTTGGTAATATCAGGGGTTCCACCCGCACCTGTCGTTGTGGTAAAGGGGGCACATAAAGAACTGGTCACCATAAAACCTGTGGTCCAACTGCCAATGATTGACGGCAGGGCTGTACCTTGGAAATATGAAAAGGCGGTGGTGATGTACCAAGGAAAACAGGTGGAAGAAGTCAGTTGTGAAGCGCAAGGGTTGACTCGATCAGGTCGATGTTTTGCTCCGGCAGAGCTAAGAAGAGCCAACCCAGTTGCAACCAAGAAACCTGTGTCCGAAGAAGAGGCTGAAGAGTTCCTGAGGAAGATGAAAGTACAAGACTATTCTGTGGTCGAACAGCTGAGGAAAACACCGGCCCAGATCTCACTGTTGTCGTTACTGATCCACTTTGAGGAGCATCGTCGGGCCCTGCTGAAGATATTGAACGAAGCTCATGTGCGCAGTGAGATTTCTGTAAACCACCTGGAAACCATTGCCAGCAAGATTTTCGAGGTGAACAGGGTAACATTCTCAGATGATGACCTGCCAATGGAAGGTACGGAGCACAATAAAGCTCTATACCTAGCCGTCAAATGTGAAGACTCGGTGGTAACTCGAGTGTTGGTGGATAACGGCTCAAGCGCCAATATTTGTCCATTATCCACTCTGGACCAGTTAAAGATCGACCGCGGAAGAATCCGAAAGAATAGCATCTGTGTCCGGGGGTTTGACGGAAACAGAACAACCACTGTAGGGGATGTTGTACTTGAACTGACCATTGGTCCAGTCCTGTTCACCATGGAATTCCAGGTGTTAGATGCCACAGTTTCTTATAACCTGCTGTTAGGACGACCCTGGATTCATGCAGCCAAAGCGGTGCCTTCCACCCTACATCAGATGGTGAAGTTCGAGTGGGAAAGACAAGAGGTCGTGTTACACGGCGAGGATACAACGTGCACCATGGGCGGAACCATTGTACCTTTCATAGAGACCGCTGATGACAAAGGTCCTTGGGTCTACCAGATTTTCGATACAGGGTCGGCCAACAAAATTTCTGAAGGAGAAATCATCCCGCACCCTAGGGTAGCTGCCGCAACAGTCATGATGGTCTCAGAAATGCTGGGTAATGGATTTGTGCCAGGAAAAGGCCTGGGAGTCGAGCTTCAAGGGATAGTCCAACCGGTCTCCCTTCCTAAAAATCTGGAAACTTTCGGATTGGGGTTCAAACCAACCGCAGCAGACAGGAAGCAAGCGCGAAAAATGAAGAAGAGGGTCTGGTTTCTGCCTAAACCAGTGTCACGCCTCTCAAAGTCTTTTGTCAAAGCAAGTGCCAAGGGGTCGCCGGTCCCAAAGATTCGAGGACCTTTGATCGGTATAAATGAAGACCTGAATTAGAGTTTTGAGAGACTATTCGCGGATGTCAGTATGGTGGAAGCTGGAGAAGGTTCCAGCAGAGTAGAGATACAATTTGTGGGGCCTGAGGCCAAGACCAACAATTGGACGGTTACTCCTCTTCCTGTCCGAGGGGAGTCTTGGTAGTAGGCTTTGATTTATGTTTTGTTTGTTTGTTTGTTCGAATTATTCAAGGGTGTAATCCAAATTTTACTTTCGTTTTTGTAAAAGTGTGAACCCTTTTATCCCGCAAGTTTAATAAAGTTCTTTTATTTTGTCCCATTTTAATTTTGTTTTGTTCTTTTTCTTTCTGAACAGTTCTCTTTTTACTGGTTCTAATGACATGACATGCACAGCGGATCTTCGACCTAGTCTAATAAATCGATCAGAAACCGACTCAATAATGCAAGAGGTCGTTTGTGACGATGAATCTGAATGTGACGAAGGTGAAAGCCTTCGAAGAGATAAACCAAGAACTGTGCCAATTTGAAGAGAAACCCAAGCCTAACCTAAATGACACTGAGGTTGTGAATCTAGGAGACGCTGATAACGTCCAAGAGACCAAAATTAGCATCCACATTGAGCCGAATGTCAGAGCAGAATTGATCAAAACTCTCATGGAATTCAAAGATGTTTTTGCATGGTCATATGATGATATGCCTGGATTAAGCACCAATTTAGTGGTTCACAAATTGCCCACTGACCCGGCATACCCGCCGGTCAAGCAAAAACTAAGGAAATTTAAAACAGAAATGAGTGTAAAGATCAAAGAAAAAGTGATTAAGCAGTTGCAATCGAAGGTCATTCGGGTCACTCGATATCCCGAGTGGTTGGCCAATGTGGTACCAGTCCCAAAGAAGGATGGAAAAATCAGGGTGTGCGTTGACTACCGCAACCTCAACAAAGCAAGTCCCAAGGACAATTTTCCGTTACCCAACATTCATATCCTGATCGATAATTGCGCTGGGCGCGAGATCGGATCCTTTGTGGATTGCTATGCGGGTTATCATCAGATCCTAATGGACGAGGAGGATGCTGAGAAGACAGCGTTTATTACGCCATGGGGAACCTACTGCTATCGGGTAATGCCGTTCGGATTAAAGAACGCCGGGGCAACGTACATGCGGGCAATGACTGTCGTGTTTCATGACATGATACACAAAGAAATCGAGGTGTACGTCGATGATGTGATCATCAAATCTTGGCGTCAGGAGGACCATGTGGCAGACCTGAGGAGATTTTTCCAAAGACTCCGAAGGTATGATATCAAGCTTAACCTGGCCAAATGCGCATTCGGGGTTCCATCAGGAAAGTTGCTAGGATTCATCGTCAGTCGACGGGGGATTGAGCTAGACCCATCCAAAATTGAATCCATCAGAGATTTGCCACTGCCAAGGAACAAAACAGAGGTAATGAGTTTGCTGGGTAGACTCAATTACATCAGCAGGTTCATCGCTCAACTCACAGCAACTTGTGAGCCCATATTTCGGCTACTGAGAAAGGATGCCGCAGTAGATTGGACGGCAGAGTGTCAGGAGGCTTTCGACCAAATCAAAGGGTATCTGTCTAATCCACCCATATTGGTCCCGCCTAAGCCCGGAAAGCCCCTAATCCTTTACCTGACGGTCTTGGAAAATTCATTCGGTTGTGTACTGGGGCAACATGATGACACAGGAAGGAAGGAGCAGGCCATCTACTATCTTAGCAAGAAATTCACAGTGCATGAGGTCAAGTACACTCAACTCGAGAAAACATGCTGCGCCCTAACTTGGGTAGCTCAGAAGTTGAAGCACTACTTGTCTTCATATACTACTTATCTCATATCCCGTTTGGACCCCTTGAAATATATCTTTCAGAAACCTATGCCCACGGGAAGGTTGGCAAAATGGCAAATTCTACTCACAGAGTTTGATATCATCTATGTGACGAGGACAGCCATGAAAGCCCAGGCGCTGGCAGACCATTTGGCAGAGAATCCCGTTGATGAAAAATACGAGCCCTTAAGAACGTATTTTCCTGACGAAGAGGTGATGCATACAAATGAGTTGGAATTACCTGAAGAGCCAGGTTGGAAGCTTTTCTTCGATGGAGCTGCAAACGCAAAAGGGGTTGGAATAGGAGCAGTACTCATTTCCGAAACAGGACGGCATTATCCTGTTACGGCTCAACTACGCTTCTATTGCACCAACAATATGGCCGAGTATGAGGCTTGCATTCTGGGTCTGCGCTTGGCTGCTAACATGGATGTCCAAGACGTCTTGGTCTTGGGAGACTCGGACCTCTTGGTACATCAAATTCAGGGTGAATGGGAAACACGAGATCTAAAGCTCATACCATACCGATAAAGCTTGCATGATCTAAGCAAGCAATTTCGATCGGTGAAGTTCAAACACATCCCGAGAGTTCACAATGAGGTTGCGGATGCCTTGGCCACCTTAGCATCAATGCTGCACCACCCTGACAAAATGTATGTTGATCCTCTACACATCCAGGTCCGTGATCAGCACGCTTACTACAATGCCGTAGAAGAAGAAGCAGATGGCGAACCCTGGTTTCATGATATCAAGGGATACCTCAGAATGGGGATATATCCAGAACATGCCTCTGGAGACCAAAAAAGAGCCCTTCGGTGTTTGTCGAATGGTTTCTTCCTCAGCGGAGGAATACTGTACAAAAGAACCCCGGATTTGGGACTGTTGAGATGCATAGATGCCAGTCAAGCAGCGAAGGTTATGACAGAGGTACATGCTGGAGTTTGTGGGCCACACATGAGCGGATATGTATTGGCAAGAAAGATCCTTCGAACAGGGTGTTATTGGCTCACCATGGAACACGATTGTATCACTTTCGTGAGGAAATGCCATCAGTGCCAGATACATGGAGATTTGATTCATTCTCCGCCAACAGAGTTACATACGATGTCAGCACCCTGGCCGTTTGTGGCATGGGGCATGAATGTCATTGGGCCCATCGAGCCGGCAGCATCCAACGGTCATAGGTTCATCCTAGTGACCATTGATTACTTCACCAAATGGGTTGAGGCTAAAACCTTCAAATCAGTAACCAAGAAGGCAGTGGTGGACTTTGTTCACTCCCATATCATCTGCAGATTTGGGGTCCCAAAAGTGATCATCACGGATAACGGTGCGAATCTTAATAGCAGCTTGATGAGAGAGGTATGCCAACAATTCAAGATTACACACCGCAATTCCACCCCATATCGTCCCAAGGCGAATGGAGCAGTCGAAGCAGCCAATAAGAATATCAAGAAGATACTGCGAAAAATGGTGGAAGGGTCCAGACAATGGCACGAGAGATTACCCTTTGCTCTGTTGGGTTACCGCACTACCATCCGAACTTCCATAGGCACAACTCCTTATTTGTTGGTGTATGGAACTGAGGCCGTAATACCAGCGGAGGTCGAAATTCCGTCCCTCCTAATTGTCACTGAAGCCGGGATTAATGATGATGAATGGGTCAAAGCTCGAGTGGAACAGTTGAGTCTGATAGATGAGAAAAGATTGGCAGCAGTGTGTCATGGTTAGCTGTACCAGAAGAGAATGGCAAGAACATATAATAAGAAGGTGCGCCCCAGGAAGTTTGAAGTAGGGCAGCAGGTATTGAAGAAGATCCTCCCACATCAGGTTGAGGCAAAAGGCAAATTCGCCCCAAATTGGCAAGGGCCTTATATCGTGACCAGAGTATTGTCCAACGGTGCTTTGTGTTTGACAGATGCCGAGGGGAGATGTGTCGACATGGCTATCAATTCAGATGCAGTCAAGAGATATTATGCGTAATTTCTTTAATTATGGCAATTTTTGGTTTATTTGTTTGTATTTGGCATTTATTGGATAATGAGATGACGGAGGCAATTCTTTCTTCTATCCAAACACTTTTAACCATTGCTTCCCCTTTGAGCCTTAAGTTATTCTTTCGTACCCCTCTTTTGGAATCACTAATGGAAAAGACATGAAAAAAAAGAAAAAAAAAAGAGAAAGAAAATGAAAAGAAGGAAAAGAAAAAAAAAAGAAGATAAAATCATAAGAAATACAAAACCGTGGGAACTACGTTTGACCTGATTCCTCAAAGAGGATACGTAGGCGCCTCACGGCTCGGTCATAGTATGCATCATAGTGAATGTAGGATGCATAATGTACATAGTGTGCATAATAGGCACAGTATGCGTAACACACATAGCGCAACATAAGTGTAAAAAATAATAAATTCCCCAAGCAAGAAAACTGGGGCAGAGGGTATGTTTTAAGTTCCAACAAAGGTTTGATTCCAAAAGTTGTAACACATCACCCATCAAATTATCTTCATTTTTGTAGCCTTTCTTTAATCCCACCCCAAAACCAACATCAACATCCAAAAGACCTCCCGATCAATGTCCAAGAGATGCCAAGTCAGGCAAATAAAGCCGAGACTAATACACCGATACCCAGCAAAGAAGAGGATCGTAAGACTAGGAATGAGTTGATGGTCAAAGGAATCTCCAGAAAGGAGGGTCGTATCTACAACACCCCGATTCCTCGAAAGAAATAAAATGAGAGAGTCTTATCGGTGAAAACCTTCACAGGCACCGAGAGGCAATGTAAGATGAGGGATATGAAATGAGAGAGTCTTATTGGTGAAAACCTTCACAGGCACCATAAGGCGCCGGGAGATGAGAGAAAAGAGAGAGTCTCATTAGTGAAAACCCCTCGAAGGGCACTATGAGGCGACAAGACAGATCAACAAAAGCTACCACATTCGCAACGAAATGGACACTCATTTATCATCCCCAGCAAGTCAGACCATCGGGCAAATCGATTGATACAAATAGACTGGGTCGGGAATCTATGGTGCACGTCATGATCACGGGGACCAGTCATGTCCTCCAGATAAGTTCTTCTGAGTTTCTTCTCCCCACCAAATATGGGTTCAGAAAGATTTTCTCCTTCTAGCTTTTATTTTCTCTTCCTAAAATTTGTCTTGAAAAGAATTTTTCAAAGCTTACTACCAGAAACCGGAGGGGAATTCATCCAATGCAGGATAATACAAACAGTCTTAGAAGCCGATCCCAGGCAATGCAGTGATCGTGCCCGGCAATTATGGAGGAAGTGAGCTCCTAAAGGGAGTGGTTTCGGGAATTTAAAAGCAGACTCCCACAGCATGTGCTTAAAGAGAAAGCAGAAGAGGGGATTAATTGAAAGCCAATCCCCAGCAGGCTAGAGACCCCCAGCAGGCAACTCTGCCCACTAATCAATTATGGGACATAGAGCAAGAAAAGAGAATAAAGGAAAAATCATCCGCCAGAAAGGCACCCTCTACCACCACGATGAAAACTAATTAAATCCTTTTGTCTGCTGCAGGAAAACAAAGGATTGATGATGGCAGCAAGATGCAACGCCAGGGAAATCACCAAAAATCGGGGCAGAAAATTTTCTGCCAATTGTCGAAAATTTTCTCGGAAGAACGGGGGAACAATTTCAAATACTTTTAAGTTCTAGGTCGCCCACCAGTATAATGCGGGAATACATTTAAGTTCTAGGTCGCCCACCAGTATAATGCGGGAATACTTTTAAGTTCTAGTCGCCCACCAGTATAATGCGGGAATACATTTAAGTTCTAGGTCGCCCACCAGTATAATGCGGGAATACTTTTAAGTTCTAGGTCGCCCACCAATATAATGCGGGAATACATTTAAGTTCTAGGTCGCCCACCAGTATAATGCGGGAATACTTTTAAGTTCTAGGTCGCCCACCAGTATAATGCGGGAATACATTTAAGTTCTAGGTCGCCCACCAGTATAATGAGGGAATACTTTTAAGTTCTAGGTCGCCCACCAGTATAATGCGGGAATACATTTAAGTTCTAGGTCGCCCACCAGTATAATGCGGGAATACTTTTAAGTTCTAGGTCGCCCACCAGTATAATGCGGGAATACTTTTAAGTTCTAGGTCGCCCACCAGTATAATGCGGGAATACATTTAAGTTCTAGGTCGCCCACCAGTATAATGCGGGAATACTTTTAAGTTCTAGGTCGCCCACCAGTATAATGCGAGAATACATTTAAGTTCTAGGTCGCCCACCAGTATAATGCGGGAATACTTTTAAGTTCTAGGTCGCCCACCAGTATAATGCGGGAATACTTTTAAGTTCTAGGTCGCCCACCAGTATAACGCGGGAATACATTTAAGTTCTAGGTCGCCCACCAGTATAATGCGGGAATACTTTTAAGTTCTAGGTCGCCCACCAGTATAATGCGGGAATACATTTAAGTTCTAGGTCGCCCACCAGTATAATGCGGGAATACTTTTAAGTTCTAGGTCGCCCACCAGTATAATGCGGGAATACTTTTAAGTTCTAGGTCGCCCACCAGTATAATGCGGGAATACTTTTAAGTTCTAGGTCGCCCACCAGTATAATGCGGGAATACTTTTAAGTTCTAGGTCGCCCACCAGTATAATGCGGGAATACATTTAAGTTCTAGGTCGCCCACCAGTATAACGCGGGAATACTTTTAAGTTCTAGGTCGCCCACCAGTATAATGCGGGAATACATTTAAGTTCTAGGTCGCCCACCAGTATAACGCGGGAATACCTTTAAGTTCTAGGTCGCCCACCAGTATAATGCGGGAATACATTTAGCTCTAGATTTTGGAATCAGTAGCCCCGCCTGAAGACGGAAGGTTACAACAAAGATCCCCAAGCAGGAAACAATAAAATCCCCAGCGCCAAGAAGCAGAAGGCTGCCAAAGCAAGCGCACATTCAAAAGGAAGAAGGAACGCGTCTCAGAAGAAGCAGTTTGGAAACGTTGTAGCATGCCCAGTATAACAATGTTGATGAAGAAACATACCACTGAAGAAACCATTGAAAGATTTAAAGAAGAAAGCCATGTTCCCAACAAATCAAGCAAAGTGATGAAAACTGGCATTCAGAAAAGGCGAAGGACCAGCATAATCTGCCAAGTTCACAAAATAAAGCCGTCAGAGGAAAGCGTTAGCCGACAAGAAAGCAAGACAACAAGAACAAGTCGGAGATAGATGAGATCTCCTACTCTAGCTTAGCTTCTTTCTTCTTTCCTTTCAAGATCAATGTAACAAGGAGATCAGTGAGCGGTAACATCCTACAGCAGCATGCAACAGCGCACAACAGCAGCAAGCACTACAGTCACAGGGTAGTCCCAGCTACCAAAATTTCCCGAACTACATTGACCTGATTCCTGTTCAGCCCAGGATATGTAGGAAACCTTTGAAGCAAAGGTTCGGTCAAATCTTTTTCAAAAAAATGCTTCACACGGAGTACTCGGACGAGCAAAAATCGCTCGCTTTATCTTTGCGCGAAAACCCTTTGTGTCTTCGTGCAAAGAGGGGCAGCTGTAAGCACGTGATTTTTGCTTTACGAGCAATCGCTCCAAAAGAAAATAAAAATAGTGACAAATGATTTCGCTGTACAATTGTTCGAGTTTTTCGTGAAATGTGTTGTTAGTCATTTGTGGATCTGTCCATTTTGCATTTAATCATTAACAAACAAAATACAAAAATATGCCTGTCAGGGTGATTAAACCATAATTCGGTCAGTAAAAGAAAATTCAAAAAATATATGTGCATCGTTCGTTCTAGGCTTTTAGTTAACTTACCGAAATATTTTTTGTGATAATTGTGTTAAAATGTTGCATTGTTGTTGGTTTTAATTTCATTATTTTATTATTTGTTATTTCATTTTTTGTTTTAAAAGAAAATAAAATAGAAAACAAAAAGAGGGATTGAAAATCGGGTTAGGCCCAGGAAATAAAACAAAAGATGGGCCCAAATCAGCACAAGTCCGGTCCAGACAAGGCCTGCCCAGGCAACTCCCGAAACGACGTCGTTTCAGGGACGGTTAATCTGAGCCGTTCATTTCCATTGATCCGATGGCCTTTATTGGCCCTCATGACCCGACCCAGTCCCATTTTTGACCGACCCCTTGCTTAACCAAACGGCACCGTATGGTCAAGCCTCCCCAATCCTGGCCATCAATTTTAATCAATCCAACGGCCAGGATTGAATCAGCCTCCCCGTATATAAACTCAACCCTTCACCCCACGCCCCCTATCCGAACCCCCCCCCCTTCAGGCATCTCCTTCCCCAAGCTCGGAAATCCCCAAACCCTAACGCCGCCCTAGTCTCCCTCGCCATTAAAACCGGCGGCACGAACGCCGGTGATCACCTCCTGAACACCCTCAGACCCCCTCACTCTCCTAAACATGGATCTGCTATCCATTTGCCTCGAATCACTTTCCTTCGTCTCGAATCTTCATTTGAAGATTTGAGTCGAACCCGGACCTATACCAAATTACCCCATCTTCATACCAGACACTCCCCTGACCCTCCTCGTGACCAAACCAAGCTTGGTTTGGTCCGAATCTACCCACAACTCCCAAAAAATCAGATCTGAAGATCCAAAACCTAGAACACTAATAGCCTTGGAATCCGGCCGGTCTTAACAAGGGTTTGAGGTTTAATGGATCTTAACCAAGGTCTTCTCATGTGAGAACACCCTGGTTAAAATTTGTTCGGCCTCAAATGGTCAAAGTTGAGTCTGATTTGGGTCTGTTTGGTTTAAACATTTTTCGGTAAGTTTTCCTTTCCCTTTGTTTAGTTCTAATTAAGTTGTCAGCATGATTTGTTGTTGTGAGTATTTGTTATGGTATGTTACTTTTTCTGTTTTCTTCCATCTCTAGCAAAGACCTTTTATTTGGTCGATTGATTTTCTATGTGTGTGTTCTGAATGTACTCTGTGATATACATGTTCGTCGATTAGATTAATCGTCAAATAAGTTAACTTGTATAGGTTCCCAGTAATTGACCAAAGTTGTCCGAAGCCCTTTAGGTCCCTGAACGTATTGTTTATATGAGCGACTGATTATTACCTGTTATAATTAGTATAGTCGACCTGATAAATGTCGTTGATTAACTTCCTACGACTGATTGTTCAAATATTCTAATACGTACAACCTCACTTGACTGAATGGACCCGTATTGTGATTTGAATGTTGGGCATTACCTATGAATGTTAGTTTGTAACTACATTGTAAACAATTAAAAGAACCAGGCTGGGGCAGTTCTGAAATCAAATGATCAAAGCCTAAAGTGCCCTGATGCTGCAATAGGCAGGGCAGTAATAATCAAGGTTAAACAGGGGTAATCTGGGGTTTGAAAAGGACAGAAAAGATTAGTTTAAAAGAAGCTGACAAGTAGGGTACTAATTAAGATTAAACTAATGCCAATAGGGAACAAGACATAAGAGCATGGGAGTTTAAAATGAATACTAAAATGAGCCCATAACTCTTGATTAAAGAAAACCAGGCGTGGGGAGCAAATGGCTGGCATCAAAAGATGCTTAAGGATGAGTTTAATAGGTATGGGCAGACTGCAAGTTGCAGGATGCAGGCAGCTTGACTGCACTGGGTTATTAGCTTATAAATAAGCTGTTTCAGGACATACAAAAGGGCTGGAATTTTTAGTCTTGAGGCTGGAATTTTTAGTCTTGAGGCTGAAACTTTTAGTCTGAAGAGAGGTCTAGTGAGTTTAAAGAAAACTGAAAAGCATAAGGTAGTTTCCAATAAACATTGTAACCAAACACTGCCTGAAAGTTTTATAAGAGTGCATATTGGTCAAGTTGTCTTGGCCAAGTTCTATTGTTTGCATTGACTGAGCTGTTTGTGGTTGTTGAACTGGTGGTTTTGCTGCATTGAACACTCAGTTATTGCTGTTGTTTCATTATTCTTTCCTGGGATTGCTCATTTGGTGCTCGACTATTTGTTGGTTCTCTTTGTTCTGGGAAATATTGTTGGTTGTCTGTGGGCTGTGGAAAACACTTGGTTTGTTGATTTGTTGCTGTGTTGTTGCTGTATATCTGTTGTTGCTGTGTCTACTGCATACTGCCCAGCTGATCATTCCTTTCTTCTTTGTCTTCTATACCAGGTACACAACCAATGCACTGTCAAAATGTAATTGGGAAATTTGAGCATGAATATAAATGAAAGTCCTGAAGAATGTCTTTATACATAGATTGTTACATTAAATATTCATGTAATATGTAATAGTTTGCATTCTTGTTTAGATACTGAAGGTAGCCTGTGTGCCCAGTAGATGTCAATATGTGGTGATTGAATGCTAGTTTGTATATGTAGGTTGATAGATAAAAGGGTCTCCAATGCAGTAGGTTGTATCTTAGGTTTTTTATGGTTAGCATGTCCTTAAAACATAGAACTATCCATGTTAGTTAATTTCATGTCCTTTTGATAAACTGTCTCCTTACAATTGGCAAACCATTGCTTTAAATAAACGGCGCAAGTCTGCACTTCTCAACCTCACGAAGGTCGAGCCCGAATCAAACGAACCCAGCAGCCTTTCATCAGAAAGGCATTGGCCCAGGTCCAGCCGATACCGTGTGGGCTGGGTTTGGGCCCACGATACTCGATTAGCTGCCCATGGGCATGGCCATATTTTCTTATTCTGTAAAGGCACTCGGAATTCCGTTATAATAACCTGCAAGCATGTAATTGAATAGGGTTATTTTTATCCTCAACTAGTAGAGACAAATGCGACAAGAAACGTAGTTGCTATAGGATATCCTGTTAAAATAAAGACGAGATGAGCTTCGACAAACAAAAACGCACAAGATGCGGGGCCCTCGTTAAACGTATATTATCGAAGCATTTAGTTTCCAGGACGGGTCGTTTAGCAAATCTCACAACCCTCTTAAAATAACAATACGTTAGACTCTTTAGGACGCGCCTTAATAAATCTTACCTTCTTAAACCCGGGTGCACATCTATGTGACCCAAATCCAATTCTCAACAGAGTCGAAATGTGTTTCTAATCATGGGTACATTGATTGTGACGTGGTTCGAGATGCGTGTCCATGACGTTGCAAATTCATTTTAAAATAAGAATGAGATGAGCCTCACCAAATAAAAATACAAATTGCGGGGCCATCAGTAAATATTTGCTTTAAAAATTGTTTAGATTTCAGGATGGAGCGTTTAGTAAAATTCCACGGTCCTACCCAAAATAAATACGCTAGTCGCTTTAGGCGCGCCTTTAATAATTTAATTTCCTTAAACTCGGGTACACATTGATGTGACCCAAATCCAAATCTCAACGGAGCCTAAGTGTGTCGACGACCACGGGTACATTGATTGTAACGCGGTTCGAGATACATTTTTATAACGTTGCAATTCTTGATAAAAATAACAGTAAATGATAAAAGCGGTTGAAGGATAAACTTTGCACATAAGTTCATATTGTATTTAAAATCAGATAAATAAGCCGAATATAACGGTTGAGCGACCGTGCTAGAACCACGGAACTCGGGAATGCCTAACACCTTCTCCCGGGTTAACAGAATTCCTTATCCGGATTTCTGGTACGCAGACTGTAATATAGAGTCATTATTTTCCTCGATTCGGGATTAAAATTGGTGACTTGGGACACCCTAAATCTCCCAAGTGGCGACTCTGAAATAAATAAACCAGTCCCGTTTCGATTGTCCTTTATTTGGAAAAAACTTCCTCGTACCCTCACGGGTGCGGAAAAAGGAGGTGTGACAATTGGTAGGTTAATTCCTTGTGGGTTCGACTCTGGGCGAAATACTCAGATTATATTTGCAACGTCCGCGTGTCCTTTTTATAAGGTATACTTGGGTGTGATAAAATTTTGGCGCCGTTGCCGGGGAATTAACGGTGTTAGCAATTACAATTGAACAAAATACAAAAATTCTTAGTACAGTCAGTTTTCTCTACACCCAATCTATACATTGAAATTTTAACGTTAGTTGACTTGATTGTACAGGTGCATGCCTAGAAATTCATCGAGAACTGATGAAGTATTTGAAGCATTGGCAGATCCCAAGAAAGTTTTCAAGGCCTTGAATCGGGCCAAACAACTGAACAATTCGAACCAGAAATGGGGGATCACGAAGTAGACCCAGCTGTACCAATAGCGCCAGAGGCTTCAATTGTTAGTCTTTATTTGATTATAACAAATGTTGATTTGAATAATAAATAAATAAACAAAAACAAATAACACAATATGCAAACGCAAAGTTTGTCGAACTACTGTAATAAATGAATTAACAGTAAGTATGTCAAGAAATCGTAAATATTATTATAGCATAATAACTGACAATTATCCTTTCTGTAAGTTGTAATAATTATTTGGGAGTAGGTTGCAGTTAAGTTTCTCATTGCAAACATTTATTATATATTAGATACAAAGTAAAGCGCACGGTTTGAAGCAGTGATTTTTTTTCTATTGTTTTGGGCGGACTGACTCTTGAATAGAGTTAAGGGACGGCTTAATCGGGTTGCGTACTAATTTATAGAGAAAATATCACTTTATATCTATTAATTTCAAATTATTTATCCTCTAATGTCCAAATCCAAATTATGTACTACTCCTATTCATGCGCCCCAAATTATTTATCCGTCTTTATTATGTTCCACTTCTTCTTCTTCTTCTTCTTCTTCCTCATTTTACCTTCCTCCAAATTTTAAAGTTCACAACTGTATTTGTTTTTGTTTCGGCAATCACTCTTCTAGGTATATTGACGAAGTCTTAGGTATCAAGAAAAATAAGAACTCACAAGAAGAAAAAACCTGAGCAAGAAACAATATTTTTTGGAAGCTTCCATAAAACTAATACTATTTTGCTAACCACTTTTAAGCCATTTTTCTTAATCTAACGCGATGAAGTTTTGAAACTTACACATTTCCTCATAGGAAGAACAGATCAACTTTTGAAACTCCATATGAATGAGTTCAAAATGCCAGATCTGATTTTTTATAGTATTTTACTGTTGAAATTCGTTAGTTATTGTTCTTTGATGTGTAGATTGTACCTTTGATGCTGGTTTTTGGAGATTTATTGTACAAAAATTTAAATCTACCATTGAAGGACCTTAAAGCTTGAAACTCATAACTTGGTTTGTTTGAGTTTTTAATTGTTTTGATCCGATCCTGTATGGGTTTGTTTGGAAAGTTAATTGGAGGTTGTATCTAAAGTTTTAGTCAATTTGGTGGAGATTTTGTAGTAGATTTTAGAAATTTGGGTTGAAATATAGTTGAACCAGAGAAGAAGACGAATTTGTATTGTATACCCAAATAGTATAAAAATATACCATTTTAGTATACAATTCATTCCAACTATATACCCTATTAGTATAGTTATATATTATATTGGTATCATATGCTAGTTGAATCATTTTTTGGTTGTATTAGCTGCATTTAATTGGTACAATATTTGATTTTTTTAATAATAGTAATATAGTATAATATCTTGAAATACCTTATTATATTAATATGTGGTACACTATTTTTTTATTTTTCTCTTTATGCATGTGTGCTATGTAATAGTAGTATAGTCATATAGTTGTCGGAAATTAACTAGTAAAACTGTATATCATGTTGGTATAGTTATATGTCATATTGGTATCATATGGTAGTTTGAACATTATTTTGGTTGTTTTAGCTGCATTTTAAGTGAATTCTATTATGAAATTATTTATATGAACATGAGTTGCAATGCTGGAATTTTTGTGTGCCGATGGACATAAATTATGTGTATTATGTAATAGTTTTTATAGTTATAGGCAATTGTTGGAACGACCTTATACAACTATATACCCTCTTAGTATACGAAATGAGCAAGTTGTTTTGTGAATATTTAGCTTGTAATACGAACATATAGTTTTCTCATACTTTTATTGCGTCCTTTAATGTTTTGGTACAGTAGTATAGTCGCAGATAGTTGTAGCAATATTTTAGAGAACTCATATGCTTTGTTGGTATACATATATACCATATTGGTATCACATAGTACTAGAAGTCTTTTTTGCTACTTCTACTTTTGTTGCATTTTTCAATATTTTATTATTATTTTTATTCTAACTAGTATATATGGAGATTTGGTTGCCGTAGATTATGTTTTCTTGCTCTATAACTGGTTGTGTTACTGCTAATGGTAGAGTGTGTACTAATATTTATAGGGAAGGAGATCAAGGTTTGCATGGCAATCACGTGTTGATTCTTAGAATCTGATTATGTAATTTAGGGTGCTTAGCAGCAGTCAATGTGATATTCAGTGAATTAGATCAAGTGACAAATGATATTATTTCAGTTTAATAATTGAATTTAAAAAATGAGAAAGAAAAAAAATAAAAGGTATATTGTACTAGTTATATTAAAAAAAGGTGAACAAACATTTACTATATCAATTATTTTTTCTTATTGTATAAAAAAAGAATAATAAAAAATAGTGAAAACAGTAAAGGAAATTAGATTATGAAGAGAAAAAGGATATAAAAAGAAGAAGTTAAATGAAATTAGAAAAGGAAAAAATAAAAAAAATGAGAAAAAAGAAAAGGAAAAAAGAAAAAAAAAAGCATAAAAATAAAAAAGAATTGGATAATAAAAAAAATTCCCCACAAAAATTACTATGTAGGAAATGTAATTATTTTATGGGTAAAAAAATAAATGGATAGACAAGAGTAAATAGTTTTATTTTTGTGAGTAACTGTGTCATTCTCCCTAATTTATATGGACATCATATTGAAGGGATTATAATACATAAATTGGTAATTATTTAATACATAACCTTCTTTTAGCAGAGATTTGGCTTACTGCACTATAATAAATATATATGATATTATTATAAACAAATGAACTAAGAATGTGTTTGATTTTAAACTGGATATTTTTTTTTTATAATTATACTTAATATATTATACAACAAAGGAATTATGTTATAAGATGCAATCAATTTTATTTTTTAAACTACAAAGTACAAAATTTTAATTCTCAGAACAAAAAATAGAAAACGGATAGAGATAACCGTTTGGAGGAGAATAAGCAACAAACTAAAGCTTGCATCTTCTTCTTTTTTTTTTTTTTGATGCAAGACAATTTAGGGAAAAAAAGACATATCAGTGCAATAAGTCTAAATTCCTTTGTCAAAGAATTAACAGTAGAACCACTGTAAAAGCTAGTTTAATGAAATACATTGAATAGGTTCAAGACATTTCACGGATGGATACTCAATTTAAAGCATTCTGCTGTACTTGGATAAAGTTGAGTGACTTGTTTTTATAAAAAAAATATTATAATAATTTTCATAATATTTAAGTAAAATAGTTTAGTGATGCTAATGCAATAATGTGAAAGTTAAATGGCCATCTATGAATTACTACATACTTATGAATATTTTATCACGCCCGACTTTAGTCCTAAAAAGGATAAGCAGTCGCTGCAAATATAATCCAGTCTAAGAGTCAGGAGTCGAATCCCACAGAGAATTAAGGTTTAGCTACAACTCGTCACTATCACTAAGAAGACAAGCTCGAACAATTCCTAGTTATAACATATTAAGATTCTTATGTCTAACTAGTTAAGTTACAAATTAAGTAGTAAATTAACAACTAGGGATACTAAGAGTTGAAGACAAGATTACAGAGGCGTGAATTATTGTCACGACCCAAATTGGAGTGACGCGACGGGCACCCAGTGTCTTACTCAACTGAGTACCCACGTAACATATCTTTCTTATCATACCATCATGTGTAAATGGTCCGGGAAGGCAGTCATGAGATAAACAGAATAAAACATAAGAAAATAATCGACATAGGACGACCCAACATGATATACAAACTTATACATGTGATATACGAGCCTATAAGGCCGACATGATCATTTGTACACTCAGAACTTATGCCGACATCCATATACATGACATTTGTCTACAAGCCTCTAAAAGTACATAAATATCATGAATGTTAGGACATGACCCTGCCATACCAATCAATACATGTTCAAGGCATACTGACCAAATATGCAACTCTGGAGCAAGTGAAGTGCACCAATACTTTCCGCTGAGTTGATAGCCTACTAGGAGGACCGTCAACCTGTCTATCGGGACCTACATGCATGAAACAGTTTTTCCAGGCAAAAAGGATGTCAGTACGAATAAAGTACTGAGTATGTAAGGCTGGAAAGCATAAATAAGAACAATAATGTAAAGAGAGATAGAGAAGATACAACTTGTAATATTTGAGTACCTCTGAGGGCTACTAACATGAAATGCATGATACATATATATACATAAGCTTTTAAAAACATTCCCCTCTATAGGCATCATCATCATCATCATATCATACCCGACCGTAATAGGCTCGATAAAAATGTACCCAGCCATCATCAGGTTTGGTAGAATTGTACCCGGCCACATGGAACTTGGTTAAACCCAACTGATCAGTGGTTGTACAATAGAAGTCGTACTCGGCCGGCTATAGCGCGGCTTGATAGAGTAAAATAGATACACATATATAATGTATGTTGGGCTCATGAAAAAACCTTTTAAACTTTCGGAGTAATGTAAGGTCACCGCACCTTCAATTAACATTATGGACTTCTATACCTTCAATATGAACCTCAATAGGATTCAGGGATTATACATACTTTCTTAGAAAAACTTTATAAGGAAAGAACAACATGGAAAACCTTAGTTGCTAGGAGTAGATCCATTACAAAATAGCATTTTATTTACGTTCATTTTACTTTAGATCATGCCAAAAGAAAGATAAGAGTGCCTTAACATACCTGTATGATCTCTTCCTTATTCCTCAACCAAGCTCTACACAACTTATTGCGTCTATAACAAGTGAAATTATATTATCATCAACATATAATGTTGTACTATTATATTTGGCTAGTCGTATAGCTTTCGGAAAATTGGGAAGCAACTCCTCTATTTTTACTACATCCCAAAGATCACTAAGGGTCATAAACATCCCAACAACAAAACTAATAACCAAAACAACAACAACATCACTATGCTCCAATATGAGCTTCTCCGATTATCTCCATTCCTCCTTATTTTTCTCACTGCCCCTAGTTGTCAACGGTTTCTTATTTGGCTTATATTAGGATATTCTTTCTTTGCAACCCTGATTTAGTTCCCACACATTTTGAATCCCTTGTATATATAGTTCTGGACCTCATCTATTGATTTTCATCTTCTCGTTACCGTATACATTTGACGTATTCTTTGTTGGTTAGGTTCTGATTTATAGAAGAAACTAACATTGTGAAACAACTTACCTTCATATTGAATCTTTCTGCTTCATCCTTTCCTTATTCTCTATCCTAAGTTTTATCCTTGATGTCGACTTTATTGTTTCTACTTTGATGGTTTCTCTTCTTTAGTTTTTTTTCCTTGATATCCCTTGTTCTTGTTGTAATCTCGATTATCCCTCATGGTTGCAACATTTGGACATTTTCATGGTCTATCTTTAATTTCAAGAGTCATCGTACTCGAGTCCCTTTCTAACTCCTTATGATTGTTCTTCCTTCTCCTTTCAATCTTAGCAATTTTCTTTGGAGTTATATCTTCCAACTTTAATGAATTCTTCACGTTAACATTCTCATGTATAAGTATTTGACTATACTTGTTATCTATTTATGAACCAATATTGCCTCGTTTCCATATCCTTTGTACCACATGCATTACTTTAAAATTACTTATATGCATTTATGTATCAACCCTTCAATCTTTTTGTTGTTAAACAAAAATTCTCTTGACTTAGTGTTTTACCACCTCGTCTTCCCCCCTTAGGAAAATAGTTCAATGTTTCATGCTTGAAGTCCTACTCATTTTTTCATCTTCCGTAGGTTCGTATTCCTAGTAGCTTACAATTGTCCTATGGGTAACCTTTCTTCCTGTGAGAAAATTTATAGTGGTCTATATATGTAGTGAGTCATACGTTTTTGCTGGCATACTTTCTTTCGACAAGTTTAACTTTAGTTCACGTGGTTTGTCAATGATATATTTACCAATTTCTTTTAGGTTTCTTCTCCCACTAGTCCTCTTCCTCCTTCTACTTATTCACTCTTTCTATCATCGCAGTGCTGGCTAGTGTGAGAGTCCTTTGAGTCTCTAATCGGTACCTTAGTTCTAGTTCACCCTAAGTCATCCTCCGATATCAGCACCTCGTATTTGTATGGTTAAATTGACCTTCCGAGAATCCCCATTAAAATTACTAATTCACTTTTAATGAAAACGGGGACTGTATAGTTGTATAACCCCAGAGCTCACTTGCTTAAGAACCTTATTCTACTCTCATACTTTAACTTATGTCCCTTAATAGTCTTCCCTATTCACTCATATTACGCTATTTGGTTTCGCACAAACCTTTCACAACATTCCACTTCTCATTTCTTTCGAATTAATTTCAAAACAAAATCCTTGATTCTTGACTTCTCGTACTCTAACATGCCTCATTCTTTAGTTGTTTCATAGAGCTTTACTTATCTGATCACGCGCAAGTCACTGCGCAAACCCAATCTGCTATAACCTACCACCATCAACTACCCTGGCCCTCTTATCTCATATCTTCATCAAAATCATCTCTTGGAAAAATAGACGGTTCTTGCTCTCTAAACTCCTTAGGTTGTGAATTTCCTGACCCTTCAAGGGATTTATCACTATCAGGGGCCCTCAGGTGACGCCAATACTGAGAAGCTACCAACTATTTCAATACATGTACTGGTGGTCTTACATAAACAGAGTCGGTGGTAGAACTTGTAGAGTTAATGATGTTGGAGCCTCCCTCAATTCCTCTAGTACTAGTAGAATCAGGGCTATCTGAGGGAGAGACTCACCCTGGTCCTCAGAAGGATCTGTCTCAATAGAGGGTATGCGTCTCATACCCCCTCCCAATCCTTCCTTAACATCTCGACAAGCCACGCATCTTCGGGGAATGACATATTTTTACAACCTATATTAATGCATACGTTAGACTCGATTCCCAACAACTTCGCTCTCTCGAACGATCTAGAATATGAAAGGAAGGTAACAATCCTAAATGTCTCGCAACCTTGTATTTATAAGTGTGGCACATAACACATTCATAAACAAGACTCTACTAGAAACGGCTTGTAGACTTCCCTAGGATAGACCTGCTCTGATACCAAGTTTGTCACAACCCAAATCAAAGGGACACGACAGACACCCATGTAACGTATCTTTCTTATCATACCATCATGTGTAAATGGGATGGGAAGGCAGTCATGAGATAACCAGAATAAAACATAAGGAAATAATCGACATAGGATGACCCAACATGATATACAAACATATACATGTGAAATACGGGCCTATAAGGCTGAAATGACCATTTGTACACTCAAAGCATATGCCGACAAGAACTTACCAGCATCCATATACATGACATCTATCTACAATACTCTAAGAGTACATAAATATCATAAAGGTCGGGACAGGGCCCCGCCATACCAATGAATACATGTCCAAGGCATACTGATCAAATAGGCAACTCTGGAGCAAGTAGAGTGCACCAACACCTTCCGGTGAGCTGATAGCCTACTACGAGGACCGTCAACCTATCTATCGGGACGTGCGGGCATGAAACACAATGACCCCAGGCAAAAGGGACGTCAGTATGAATAAAGTACCGTGTATGTAAGGCTGGAAAGAATAAATAAGAATAGTAATGTAAAGAGAGATAGAGAAGATACAACCTGTAACATCTGAGTACCTCTAAGGGCTACTAACATGAAATGCATGATACATATATATACATAAGCTTTTAAAAATATTCACCTCTACAGGCATCATCATCATCATTATCATAATCATCATCATAATCATATCATACCCGGTTGTAATAGGCTTAGTAAAAATATACCCGACCATCATCAGGATGGGTAGAATCGTACATATATATATGATGTATGTCGGTCTCATGGAATCACATTCTAAACCTTTCGAATTGATGGAAGGTCGTCGCACCTTCAATTAACATTATGGACTTTCATACTATCAATATGAACCTTAATAGGATTCAAGGATCATACATACTTTCTTAGAATAACTTTATAAGGAAAGAACAACATGGAAAACCTTAGTTGCTAAGAGTAGATTTGTTACGAAATAGCGTATCGTTTACGTTCATTTTACTTTAGATCATGCCAAAAGAAAGAAGAAAGTGCCTTAACATACCTGTATGATCTCTTCCTTATTCCTCAACCAAGCTCTACACAACCTTTTCTGTCTATAATAAGTGAAATTATATTGTCGTCAATATATAATGTCGTACCATTGTATTTTGCTAGTCATATAGCTTACGAACAATTGGGCAGAAACTCCCCTATTTTTACTACATCCCAAAGACCACTAAGGGTCATTAACAACCTAACAACAATAGCAATAACCAAAACAACAACAACAACAACAACAACAACAATAATATAATCCAATATGAGCTTCTCCGATTATCTTAACTATCATATTGAGTGGCAAGCTCGTTTTTTACTAATAATAAAACATAAATTGAGTCCAAATCGTATTCCATAAATTGGTTCACAACCTTCAGAACATCATACTTATATGTACTATATGATTCCTAGTTTAAAACATCCACAAAGTGACTTCCAAAATAGCCTCATACACCTAGCACCCTAACTTTTATTGTCAATCACTTGTTTTTCGTGTTTTCTTATTCAATAAACTTAGTTAACACCTAAAAATATTAACAACAACAGCCACAAAATTATCATATTATTTATAATAATTTCCACCCACCACAAACCATATATGTGGCCAAATAACAGTCCGACCAAAAAGATAACCATGTCCCATGTTCTTTCAAGTGCTATCTTATGGTTTTTCACTCAAACAACACAACTAACATAAGATTAACCTTAGAAACAATCAAGAAGATTTATACATACCTTGGACAGAAGTTACAACTCGAAACCCCATCTCAACATAGCTCACAATATCCCTCAATCACACTTCAACATCATAGAAGAATTCTCTTGTAGTCTTTTACACTTTTGACGATGATTTGAGTTGATTTCCCTTGAGTTTGGTTCTTGGGATCTTGGGATATCTTAGAGAGGGTTGTGGAGATCTTTTGGACGAATTTGGGGTGCGAAATGAGGCTGAAATATCTTTTAAAAGAAGTAAGGTCAGTGGCCGTCTCAAGTGGGTCCCAACACGAAAATGTGAATATCTCTCTATTCCGACGTTGTATCAGGAAATGGCTTAATTCATTGAAAACTAGACTCATAGATCTTCAAATTGGTGCATATATCACCCCATAAATCCGAGTACATTGAGAGAAAATATCAGTAGCATTAGACCTAAATTTTCAGTAAAATAATGTACGTAACTTGCGACAACTTTTGTCGACTTTTGTTTCATAACTTACTTGGCTTAAAAACTTAATATATGACTATCACACGACTAACATACCTAATAACATTACCTTCATATCATCTTAAGCACCCTATTCTCACCCCTCAAGTACGGGTTATAACTTTCCTAACTTGCCGACTTTTGACGAAACTTATTTTCTTCGATTCGATTAGATTCTTAACCTTCCAACCCTCACGATACTCCTTAAAACTTGTTTTAACCTATAATTATCTTTGTAAAGGTCCTTCAATTCTCCGACTCATATTGATTCACTTAATATGAGTTCTAACTTAAAAGTACGGGGTGTAACAAATATAATTTTCCTAAATGTCGGAATCCTTCCCGCTATATTTCCTATAATTTTGTCTAATTATTCTCTACTGATCATGAGAACTTCAAGTATCATAATTTGCTACCAAGCAACTACAATAATTTATTAGACATATTCTCCCGAACTACGCTAGCTGGCATTATTTTATCGCTTACCATGATTTTGGCAAGGCTTTTTTATTCATAAAGCCATATTTAAACCCATCATATTGATTCCTCATATACATTAGGAGTGTCGATGTTTAACAATTACCAAAATATGTACCCTTTCCCAAGACATGCATACTAGATAGACACAGTCAATTTAGAGTTCTTCAATCGATTGAAATAAGCACAAAGTTAAACAAGTAAAAAAATTCAAAATATAAATTATATTAAAAATAACAAAAATTAATCCTTCAAAAGGTTCCATCAAAACTCTAGATAAGAAATTAGCTACTCATAATAGTATATGAAAACACAATACTCAAAGTCATAACCACAAGGGTCCTCCTTACTCCTAGCATGTTCTTGCCTCCAAGGGTCTTGTTTTACTCCAAAGTAATGTCTCTCCCTTCAAAAAGACGCTTTATGATGTATTTATATCAATTAGGGTTTGTATGGGACGTCCTTGAGCACTCCTATCTCGAAAAGGAGAAGTTGAGTCGCGTGCCTAGGGTTCATGCAACGCGCGACCCCTAGGCACGCTCCTAGTTTTTTTTCTTTCTTTCTTTCGCGTGCTGGGGGTTGGTGCATGTAACAACCCGACCGATTGTTTTGAGCATTTGCATTCTATTCGATGGTTCGAGGCATAAGTAGCTCCGTATAATGAATTATGACTTGTGTGTATTGTCAGTTTTTATTTTCTAGCGATTCGGGATTGATTTGCAAGAATGATTCTAATCTTAGATCTTTAAGTTGGAAGAGTTGATCAAGTTTGACTTTTGTATATTTGATCCCGGATCGAAACTTTGATGACTCCCTTAGGTCTGGATGGTAATTTTGGAATTGGGCGTCTGCCTGGATTTGTATTTGGATATTTCTAGAAGGTTTCTGCACTATTTAGCAAAATTTAGAAATTTAAAGGTTTGAAATATTCATAAGTTTGACTGGGAGTTGACTTTGATGTTATCGAGTTTGGATTGTTGTTTCGAGAGTTGTAATAGGTTCGTTATCTCATTTGGAACTTGTATGCAAAGTTTCATTGTGATTCGAGTTGGTTAGGCATGAATTAAACACTTGTTTGGAAGTTTAGAAGTTTATGAACTTAAGAGAGTTTAACATATGATTTGGTCTTTGATCCTTTGATGTGATTTTTCCGTATGTGTTTTCAGACGTTAGATAGGTTTGGATAATGATTATGGACTTGTTGGGATGATAGGACGGGGTCCCAAGAGGTTCGAGTGAGTTTTGAATAAGTTTGAGCATTTTGGCACCTTGGTGATGTTCTGGAGATGTAGGGGTGCGGAGGCCACTTTTTAGAGTGATGAGGGCACTTTTGGAGTG
The DNA here is from genome assembly GCF_000715075.1 of Nicotiana tabacum. Classification (NCBI taxonomy): domain Eukaryota; kingdom Viridiplantae; phylum Streptophyta; class Magnoliopsida; order Solanales; family Solanaceae; genus Nicotiana; species Nicotiana tabacum. The sequence goes on from NC_134085.1 coordinate 75,283,499, forward strand.
ATGAGGCAAAGACTCAAGTGCGGCCACAAACCCTAGAGTTCGGAGGCAACGGTCAAGGTTTGGATTGCACTGAGGGTCGCAACGGGGAAATTTACAGGTTTGTTGGTCTGACTTTGAGAGCTTATATCTCTCAATCTATGAATAATTTGGGGATGATACAAAAATAAAAATTGTAGACCTTTGAGTCTAGTTTCCAGAAAATTAAACGTTTTATCATTTGGATATTTTTACAGTAATTTATGGTCAATTTACTGAATACTGGTAGTGCAGTTGCTACTGAAGTGCGGCCGCACAATATGGATTGCGGCCGCAGAACTTGGAAACGCATACCACAAAAAAATTATGGTCAGCACTGTGGGAGATTAGATCTTGTACTATATAAATGGGATTTTGGATTTTTATTTCATCCTTCACCACTTTAGAGACTTGGGAGTTCGGGTTTGAAGGTTTTCAACCTAGACCTACATCTACAAGCTTGATGTAAGTGATTCTAACTTATATCTATGAGAATTACATGAATCCATCACTAGATTTAACATCAAAATATGGGATTTAACAAGAGAAATTGGGGTTTTGTCAAAAAATTTATAAAGTGAATAATTGAGTTTTGAACATCGATTCGAAGTCGGATTTAGGTGAAATTAATATTGTTGGACTCGTATTCGAATGAGTTATCAGAATTTTTGAGTCTTGTCGGGTTCTGAGATGCAGGCCCCAGTTTGACTTTTTGGTTGACTTTGAGTAATTGATTAGAGACTCGACCTTTATCGTTGGGTTTGTTTCCTATGGCAGTACTTGATGTATTTGAGTTACTTTTGACTAGTTTCAAGTCATTCAGAGGTTGTTACGCACGGGATGGAATTTCTAGAGTATTGTTTGGCTTGCTCGGTATTGGATTTGGCTTGTTCGAAGTAAGTAACATATCTAAACTTGGATTTAAGGGTATTTAAACCTGGGAACTATGTTATAATAGATGTATTGAGGCGACACACATGCCAGGTGTCAAGCGTGTGGGCGTTCATCGGAGAAATCTTGATTCTAGTTAACTACTAGACTATGACCGACTTGTTTTGTTGTTATATCTTGTTACATCTATGTTCTCCTTGCTTGTTTGACTATATGAGTTTCGAATCATGTTAGAAATCACGTTTAGGCTATGCACTTATTTAGTTGAGACCTAATGAGGCAATCTCTGTTGTTTTGAGTTACCTGTTCTAATTGTAATCATATACTCAGTCATGATTCATCATTTGAATATCATATCTTGGTCTCTGTTAATCATTCATTGTTATATCACATGTTATCATTGTCTGGGTTGAGTGGTATGAGATTGTGAACTCTTGAGACTAGAGAGATTGATGACTGAGTTGGGGCATGCGAGCCATGTTGTGAGTGATATTGTGGATCTGACTGCACGCCGCAGCAGGCCATATTGGCTTTATATCTATCATATTATTTTAAATTGGGTTGCACGCCGCATCATGTCATATTAGCTTTATATCTATTATTATTATTATTATGGATCGGGTTGCACATCACAGTAAGTCTTATAAGCTTTATCTATTATTATGGGATCGGGCTGCATGCCGCAGCAGGCCATATTGGCTTTATATTAGCACTTAGGCAGGATCCACCCCTTCAGAGTCTAACATACCAACAGTGAGCACAGGTACTGTAAAGTGCTGAATGATTAGGTGTGATGAGTGGGAGTTGTGGCAGGCAGATTTAGTATTCTAAGAGTGTGAGTAACTGGGATTATCGTCGTGAATTCATTCATTTGACATGCATTCTTGGCATGTAGGTATAGAGATACATTTCATCATGCTATAGAGTATTGTGACATTCAGGACTTGACATGTATATTGACATGTAGGCATATAGATGTAATTTTTTCATGCTATCTGATAATGAAATATCTTATCTTTTATTGAAAGTTTTGGGAAAAATCACAATTTTCTGATATACTCATATTTTGGTGATTTCGGTGAAAGATTTCGGTTTTTACTGTTATACCTTAAAAGCATGCCTATTTTATGTAACTGTGAATGAGCTGAACATAATATCTTTTAGTTATTACTTGCACTGCTTTTATTATATAGTTATGAGTAGTTCTTAACTTTTGGTGTTAGATTCTAACCGTTTTCTAAGCTCGTCACTGCTTGGTTTGTTACTTATTGAGTACATGGGATCAGTTGTACTCATACTATACTTCTGCACCTTACGTGCATATTTTGGACCCAATGTTGTTGTGTATGGAGGGAGCTAGCATTGAAGATGTACCTACATTTTGGTTATAGCTGTCTCTTGTTCATGGTAGCTTTAGATTTATAGATCTGTTTATGTATATTTCGAACAAATGATGTTTTTATTTCATACTACCTTTGTAAACTCTAAATCTTAGAAGTTCATGATTTGTACTACTAGTCCTTGGAAAGTCATATAGGAGTTCAGTTATTTCATTATTTTTTTCTCAGTGAATCTCATTTGAATCAGTTTATTATTAATTGGCTTACTTATTGGTTCAGGTTAGGTGCTATCACGACTAGTTGGATTTTAGATCGTGACAAGTTGGTATCAGATCCCTAAGTTCATAGGTTCTACGAGTCATGAGCAAGTATCTAGTAGAGTCTAATAGATCGGTATGATGACGTTCATACCTATCTCTACGGGGCATTTAGGATAAACTTTTCATCTTTCTTTCTTTATCGTGAAACATTGATTCAGCTTAAAGCACATCTCTTTGAATCCCTTTCACTCACTCATATGTTATGTGATCGCTCGGTATCAGTTGTGCATCAACGACTTGTGATTTCATAGATAAGGTGCGAGCTGTGTTTTTGTGATGGGCCAATCTGGATAACTTGGGGTCAAATTTTGACCGCAGTTTGGGCTTGGTGATTTCAATTGTGTGGGCATAAGCTATTGGACTTATATGTCCGGTAGTACCCCTAGGAGAGAAATTTATGGCTCGGTGAGCGGTTGTATAACTATATGATGAATATGATGTGAGCGTGGGATGTGTTCAGATGGCTTGAATGTGACGAGAAGAGCTTACTTGGGATGCAAAAAGGACTATTGGATGCTTGATTTCGGTCTTGATGTGTTGTACAGTCTCGAGTTATGATCGTGTTGAGTGATCTTTCATGTTGTCCAATTATGGGATGAAGTAGCTTCTTATGTCTTGTTGACGAGTTTACACACCGGAAGATTAAGTGATTACATGATGGTTGTGGCCATGGTAGGGCGGAGTGAAATGCCAATTTGAGTCTAAGCAGGTGAGTTAGTTCCTGTGGGGTGTTCTACGGATGTGTGATCCTTATGATGTTGTGTGGAGAGCTTCTTGCTACTAGTGTGTTACATGTGCTGTGATTTGAGTTTTGGTCGGTTGAGAAAGTTGACTTGACTATCACGAGGATGAATGTGAGCTTAACAAATGCTTTGGGGTATTTTATGATTTGTGTTGCATGAGCTTATGAAGGATTTAATTTAATCTTAGTGCAGGATTATGGCACTTATGTTTTGTTATGGGTATTATGAATCAGCAGATGTTTTGTTCTATGGCTTTGAGCCAAGTGAGGGAATCTTCTATCGATGATTTAATTTCATGGTTATGTTTTGTATTGGTTTTGGTCTAAGGCATACTTTTGGATCGGCTATGACTAGCAGAGGTTGGTTTTTGAGGATGACATAAATGAGGAAATATTTGGATGCATGATGTATTAAACCTTATGGATATATGAAGGTCTTGGAAAGGCTTAGGTTTGCTGTTCGTGATGGATGTAATGTACAGAGAAAAGGGATTCACTTGGTTGCTTAGGGGTGTGGATTACTTCTTTGGGTGTTATTGTGCTAATGGAGCATAGGTCGTTCGGCTCGTTTGGGTGGTGCAATTGAGATTTGAGTAGAGAGGATAACTCTCGAGAAGGTTCTAAAGAGCTCAAGATTCATATATGGCATTTGGAGGATTTCCTCGGATTTGTATATGGCTAAGATATGAGATTTGCATTGGATGGTGCCAGGACTTGCGATATTTCTGTATTACTATGGATTTTATATTTCAGTATCAGAAGGTTAAAATGAATAACTTTAGATTCACATAAGGTCTCTTCAGAGTGGGTGTCTCAGTTGTGGTACTTTTGAGGTTCTTAAGAGGGAATACACCGGCTTATGGGCCTTAGGACAATGTGGTTTTGTGCTAGGATCTCTTGTGGTGAGCTTTAGGTAAGGATCGTGGTGTTCTGGCAAGGAGAAGTGTCAACTTGAGGGTAATTTGAAAAGGACTCAGAGAAATAGGACATCTTGGTAGTAGGTTGGATCAACACGGTAATGGATATGATTGTTTTTTTTGGGTACTTATGATGTGGTAAATCTCTACAGGTGTTTTTTTGGCAATACTCTTGGGTTTGGCGACTTGCGTGACTCGGTTGAGTTAGAGGGATTCAGTTCTAAAGGCTTGGTTATGTGCAAATAGGTTTCAAAGTGTTCTCGATGATTTCTGCCACAATTTGAGATGGATATTATCTACAAGTATGAGAGGTATGTTACGTGTTGTAATTTTCTCCTGGATAGGATCAAATGGAAGACTTCTGACTGAATTGGGTATGTATTTTGCGTGTCACTCAGAGTTGATAATGAGAATTTAGTGCTTTTCATATGATGACATGATAGATGCGGTGCGTCCTGTGGAATTGAGATTTGCATGTACAAGGTGGCGGTTCAGATTTGGAGGGAAGGTCATGAATTTTGGACAGCGTGGATGCGGTGTGTTCTATGAATCATGTTAGAAATCATGTTTAGGCTATGCGCTTATTCGGTTGAGACCTAATGAGGCTATCTCTATTGTTTTGAGTTACCTGTTTTAACAGTAATCATATACTCAGTCATGATTCTTCATTTGAATATCATATCTCAGTCTTTGTTAATCATTCATTGTTACATAACATGTTTTTATTATTTGGGCTAAGTTGTACGAGATTGTGAGCCCTTGAGACTGGAGAGATTGATGATTGAGTTGGGGCATGAGAGCCGTGTTGTGAGTGCTATTCTTGATCAGGCGGCACGCCGCAGTAATCCATATTGGCTTTATATCTATTATTATTCTTATTGTGGATCGGGCTAGATGACGCAGCATGCCATATTGACTTTTATATCTATTATTATTACTATGGATCGGGCTGCATGTCGCAGCAGGCCTTATAGGCTTTATATATTATTATGGGATCGGGCTGCACGCCGCAATAGGCCATATTAGCTTTATATTAGCGTTTGGGCAGGATCCACCCCTCCGGAGTCTAACATACTAACATTAATCGTACAGCGCTGAATGATTGAGTGTGATGAGTGGGAGTTTGAGGCAAGCAGATTGAGTATTCTATGAGTGTCAGTAGTTGGGATTATCACTGTGAAATCATTCATTTGACATGCATGTTTGGCATGTAGGCATAGAGATATATTTCCTCATGCTATACAGTATTGTGACATTTATGACTTCTCATACACATTGACATGTAGGCATAGAGGTATACTTTCCTCATGCTATCTGATAATGGAGTATCTTATCTATTGTTGAAAGTTTTGGGAAAAATCACAGTTTTTTGATATACTCATATTTTGGTGATTTCAGTGAAAGATTTGGGTTTTTACTGTTATACTTGAAAAGCATGCCTATTTTCCGTAACTGTGAATGAGATGAATATAATATATTTTAGTTATTACTTGCATTGCTTTTATTATATAGTTACGAGTAGTTCTTGACTATTGGTATTAGATTCTGACCATTTTCCAAGTTCGTCACTACTTTCAACATAAGGTTAGGTTTGTCACTTATTGAGTATATGGGGTTAGTTGTACTCATATATACTTCTGCACCTTGCATGCAGATTTTGGACCTGATGTTGCTGCGTATGGCAGGAACTGGCATTACAGATCTACCTGCATTCCGGTTAAAGTTGTTTCTTGTTCCTTGTAGCTTTAAATTTATAGATTTGTTTATGTATATTTCGAACAGATGATGTATTTATTTCATACTAGCTTTGTAAACTCTAAATTTTGGAAACTCATGATTTGTACTACCAGTCTTTGGGAAGTCGTATAGGAGTTCAGTTATTTCATTATTTTTTTCTCAATAAATCTCATTTGAATTGGTTTATAGTTAGTTGGCTTACCTAGTAGGTTGAGTTAGGTGCCATCATGACTAGTTGGATTTTTGGTTGTGACAGTGTTAAAGTGCCATACTTCAGTTGTTTAGATTAACTTTCTAGGTCATTTTCATGCCTACCTTTCATGCAATGCACCAATTGTGGCACACTCCCAGCTCTTTTCTCTCAAATTCATTATGCATCAAATCGTTTGATTTTCGCTAACTTCCATCCAAACTTATTTCTACACATAATAAACATGTAATGAGCATATTTATGCTTATAAATATGTTATTGTAATGACTTGACCGGCTGTTTTGTGTATTTGAGCCTAGTTTTCCCTTTTTATACTTCACATATGTTTATTTATTTTATGACTTTCGGGGTTGGTTAGTTTCATTTCGGGAAGGCTTTGGGTTGATTTACACCCTTTGATTCTTGGTTTAGAAGCCTAAGTTGAAAGTGTTGACCAAAGTTTGACTTTTATGAAAACGAGCCCGAAACGGTATTTGATGGTTCTGTAGGTTCGTATCATAATTTTGGACTTAGGCGTATGCCCGGAATTGAATTCGGAAGTCCCTAGGTTGATTTAACTTTTTTGCCGAAAGTTGGCAATTTGAGATTTAGAAGTTTTCTTAAGTTTGACTATAGGTTGACTTTATGGCTATCAGGTTCAAAATTTAGTTTTGGAACTTGGAATAGGTCTGTTTTGCTATTTGGAATTTGTCTGCAAAATTTGGTGTCATTTGAAATTGGTTTGATAGGATTCAAATGCTTAATTGTAGTTTTAGAGGTTCTTGATTTTTCTTTTGAAATTCATGCATTTTGATGTCCGATTCGTGGTTCTAGATGTTATTTTGGTATTTTGATCATGCGAGCAAGTTCCCATGATATTTTTAGACTTATGTAGATGTTTGGTTTGGAACCTTGAGGGCTCAGGTGAGTTTCGGGCGTGTTTCGAATTGGACTGAACTCATTTTTGGTTGTCGATGTGCTGGTGCGATAGTTATCGCAATTGTGAGCACTAGCCTTGCAATTGTGAAGTGATCAGTAGGGGAGCAGGCATCACAATTATGATGCATCACTCGCAATTGCAAAGAGTTGGCTAATCTGGGTAGTTTCGCAATTGTGATATTTTAGTCACATTTGCGATAGGAGCAGGCTTTGCAAATGCGAAGCCAGTATAGCATTTGCAATTTCTCCTTAGGCTGTCAGGTGCCTCAATTTGCGAGTCTTTCTTCGCAATTGCAAACCCGGTGTCACAATTGGGACAATTTGTAACTGAAGAAAAGGGTTGAAAAGTCAGGATTTGATCTCATTTTTCTCATATTAGAACCCTAGTCTCGGTAGGAGGCGATTTGGAGGGGGGACTTTCACATACAATCATTGGGTAAGTGATTTTGATCAATGTTCAACTATATTTCATGATTATATATGATATTTAACATCAAATTTATGAGAATCAAAGAGAAAATTTGGGAATTGTTTCTATGTTTTGAAAAATAAAAATCTAGAATTTGAGAGTCGAATTCGACTCGGATTTAAAAATAAAATGTATATATGGACTCGTGGGATTATGGATAGTCGGGATCTACCCTTGGACCTGAGTTTTGACCGGGCAAGCTCAGGGTTGACTTTTGGGAAAATGTATAAAAATCTTAGCTTTATTAATTGAAATTGGTTTCTCTTGCATTGTTTAATGATATTAAGTGGTTTTTGTTAAATTTGAGCCGTGCGGAGGCGAATTATAAGGGAAAACTATTTTTGAGTGTTGATTTGGCCTAGTTGAGGTAAGTATCTTGTCTAACTTTTTGTGGGGAAACTACCCCCTTAGGATTTGGTTTGATTGTACTATTTGAACTATGTGGTAGACGTGTACATGCAGTGATGAGTGTGTACACGGGCTTATATACATTATTTGACTGGTTTAGACTCTTAGGTTGCTTTTAAGCACTTCATTAAAGTTATTAGTATTTGTTCTATCTTTTGTTGCCAAATTTGATCTTACATGCCTTAATTGAAGTTGTTATTTCATGTACTAGTTTTTATCATCAAGGTCACTCTTATATGCATTTATTTATAGTTGTTGTTACATGCTATTCTCTCCATTATTGAATTATTCTTATTCATTTAGTCATAGTTTCTATTTCAAGATATCTCTTTCATAATTAAGCTCATGTTATGTACTTGAATTGGAAGTTGTCATTTCATGGAAATACCTTCATTGTTGGGTTATTAAAGTTGTAGTTGTGAAAGCTATTAACACATCGTGGTTGAAGTTGTTGATTATTGAGATATCTTTTCCTTGTTGAATGTTTCTCATTTATTTTGTTTTTATTAAGATTCTTGTACACATTGTGGTTGAGTCGTGGGTTATATGTTGTGGTAATATTGGTATTGTTGATTTTGGCAATGTTGTGGTATATGGGCCCACGTGGTGTGAGTTGATTCTTGTGTTGTGAAATTGATACACATGCGGCGGTATAAGGATAAAGGTTTACGGCGAGATAATGTAGGATTTATACGTGTGTTGCTACTAAGGGACTTGAAGCCATACAGTGAGATAAGGGGGCTAAAGCGCGTGTAGCTATTTCAAAAAAAAAATATTTTTAAAATATAAATGCAAGGATCACGTGGCAATATAAGGAAGATTGTGATGTGACTTGTGAAAAGTGAAAATGAGGTGTGTACCACGGTTGTGATTCTTGTTGTACAGTATATGTGAAAAGATTTGTTGATTTGAACGGTTATTGTTCTTGTTACCTTATTTCCTTCCTTTCGTATTTTTTTTGTTGTAATTGGTTTCTTGTTATCTTTATCACATGTACTCTCTTGTTTCCATTATTGCTTTTATTTTTCAATGTTATCCTTGTTTTGATAAATTGCTTTATTGTCTTTTAATTGCCTTTATTTTTCGTTGTTAGCCATATATCATCGTACTGTTCTATTGCCATCTACTTCTTTACTTTTTGTTATTGGACAAATGTTATACTCTATTCAGTTCTTTATTGTCTAGTAGGTATCTTGACCTGCCTCATCACTACTCTACCGAGGTTAGGTTTGATACTTACTGGATACCGTTGTGATGTATGCATGCTATGTGTTTGTATATTTTTGTGTAGATCCAGGAACTTCTGCCCGTATCGAACGCTAGTGAGCTGATTTAGATGCTTTAGAGACTTCAAGGTAAAGCTGTTTGACACTCACAGGCCTTGGAGTCACCTTCTGCTTTTAGTTGTACTGCTATTTATTTTAAGTTCAAAATAGTAATGTATTTAGAGATTCTAAGTGTACTTCTTTTAGAACTTATGACTCACTTCCACCGGTTTTGAGAATATTGTGTTTGTTGTACCATTTGAGTTTTACTACGATATCTTACTAGTTTAATGTAACGACCCAAACGGTTGTTTTGAGCATTTGCATTTCATTCAACTATTTGACGTCTTGAGTAGCTTCATATGATGTATTATGACTTGTGTGAATCATCGCTTTTGGTTTTCAGGTGATCCGGAGTTGATTTGGAAGAATGATTCTCAACTAGGAAGCTTTAAGTTAGAAGAGTTAACCAAGTTTGACTTTTGTGTATTTGAACCCGGATTGGAGTTTTGATGGTTCCGTTAGGTCTGGATGATGATTATGGAATTGGGCGTATACCCAGATTTGCATTTGGAAGTTTCTTTAAGGTTTTGGCGTTAATTGGCGAAAGTTGGCAATTTGGAATTTTGGAGTGTTCATAAGTTTGACCGGAAGTTGACTTTGGTGATATCGGGTTGGTTCCGGAAGTTAACATAGCTTTGTTAACTTCCGGAAGTTAACATAGCTTTGGAATGTTCATAAGTTTGATCGGAAGTTGACTTTGGTGATATCGGGTCAGTTCCGGAAGTTAACATAGCTTTGTTATGTCATTTAGAACTTGTGCAAAATGTGAGGTCATTCCGAGTTGATTTGATATGGTTCAGCACGAGTTTTGGAAGTTAAAAGTTCAAAAGTTTATTAAGTTTGATTTGAGGTATGATTCATATTTTTTTGTTGTTTGATGTGATCTGAAGCTTCGACTAAGTTTGTACCATATTTTAGGACATGTTGGTATGTTTGGATGAGGTCCTGGGAGCCTTGGGAGTGATTCGGATTAAGTTCGATTTCATTTTGATCTTAGAAGGACAATTGATTTTTAGGCATCTGGTTTCCTTGTTCGCGATCACGAAGAGTGGATCGCGATCTCGATCGCGTAGAGTTGTTTGATGGCTGGGAAAATTGTTCATTTCATTCGCGAGTATAGATACGTGTTTGTGAAGGTTGAGGCAATTGTTCATCGCGTTCGTGAGTCCAGCGACGCGTTCGCGTAGAAGGAAGGAGGTCCTGAGGATGTCAGGCGTTTGTTCTTTGCGGTTGCGCGATGTGAAATGTGATCGCGTAGCTCTAGGGGGATATACCATCGTGTTCGCGACTGAGATGTCGTGTTCACGTAAGAGGAATTGCAACTGGCGGGATTTGTTCTGCATGAACGCGAGGGGTTTTTCACGTTCACGAAGTGTAATAACTGGGCAGACTCTATTAAATCTGATTTCGAGGGTTAGAGTTATTATATCACATTTTGAGTTTGGGATTACGGATTTGGGCGAATTTGGAGGTGATTTTCACCATATGGATTGGGGTAAATATTCTCTACTTGGTTTTGATTATATTTCATGAATCTATCTTTGATTTTGACATTAGATTATGAATTTTAAAGAGAAATTGAGGGTCTTTGTCTAGACATTCCTAACGTGATTTTTTGGGTTTTGAACATTGATTCGTAGTCGGATTTGAGTGATATTAGTATAGTTGGACTTGTAATTGAATGGGTTGTCGAATTTTGTGAATTTTATCGGTTTCTGAGGTACGGAGTCAAGTTCGACATTTTGGTTGAATTCAAGTATTTGATTAATTATTCGACCTTTATCGATTGGGTTTGCTTCCTATCGCATTTTTGATGATTTTGAGATGCTTTTTACTAGTGTCGAGTCGTTCGGAGGATGATTTGAGTGGGATGGTGCTTCTAGTGTATCTATTTGGCTTGTTTGAGGTTAGTGTTTTGCCTAACTTTGTTGGGAGAATTTTTTTACTAATTGATATTGTTTGCTACATGCGGGGGTGATGCACATATGAGGTGACGAGCGTATATGCATGTGCTAGGAATAATCATGCTCGGGGGTAAATTATACAATTAATTGTGCCTTGTAGAATTATGTGACCTTCTTATTTCATGTCTTGCTTGACTTCTAGATTGCTAAGAATATGAAATTAAATAACTAAGATTTAGCTTATTATAAATAACTTGATTAAAATTTGACGGATTTTTGTAAAACTATTGATGTGCAAAATTCGGTCGTCACTATGCTTAATCACTAATACATCGCTACGATCGTTATTCTTGAGATATTGGATTCTGTACTTGAGTGGAAGATCATTTTTGAGACTTTTTAAAATACTTGAACAATAAGGTTCTTAGGTTTATAGAATTGTTATTGGCTTGAAAGTTGTGATTGATGTTCCTTTATAATAGTCGCTCAATCACTCTCCTTGATGTTATTCATGCTTCCTACCTTGCTTATTATTGATATACATGTGCTTGGTTAGGATGAGTGTAACACACAAAGGGTGATGTCATGCTATTGCATATACATTATCATGTGAGGAAGATTGTAAAGCACGAAAAGTGATGTCGTGCCATTTCATTTACATTATGAGGATGAGTGTAAAAGCATGAAGGGTGATGCCATTCCATTTCATTTACATTATCATGTGAGGATGAGAGTAAAACACAAAGGGTAATGTCATTTCATTTACATTATCATATTTTTATATTAACATGTGCTCATGGCACGATGAGTGTTTCCGTGCAGGCGAGGATAAGAGAAATGCATTATGTTGTGATATATTTTTCTTGTGTATACATTCATGCCTTTACCTAGAGTTGTTATTGTTACACCTATATTTTCTATGCGACTTGTCGTTGTTGTTCTGTCTTTGTCCTCTATCTCAATTGTTGTTGTGTTGTCCATGCCATCTATCTGGTTAACTTGCAAATATTGTACTTTCCTTCTTGTTGTCATATCTGCATCCATGTCGTTTCTCATTTGTTGCACTTTCATATAAGCTTTCTACCATATTAGTTATTCATGCTTTCTATTTATTTAGCTAATAAAGATCATGCTTTCCTTCATGTTTGTTATATCTATATCTAAGCCTTTTCCTTGTTAGCTAGTGAAAATTATGTTTTTCTACCTTAAATGCTATCATTACTTCTATGCCTCCTATCTAGTCTGTTACTGTTACCCATATGCATTGTGTTGTTAGTTATTGCTACTTGTGTATCTCCCACTTTATCGTTATTGTTATTGACATTTCTTTCACCTGGTTGGTACTATTATACGTATGCTCGGTAAGAAAGAGATAAATGCATGAAGGGTATTGTCATGCCAATTGATTTGACTTATATTCATATATTTGGCGAGGATGAGATAAATGCACGAATGGTGTTACTGTCCCATTCGATTTGATATCTTGAGTATATTTCTCAGTAAGTATCTTTTATCTAAAAAGACTCGTCACTACTTCATCGAGGTTGGTCAAGATACTTATTGAGTACATGGGGTCGGTTGTACTTATACTACACTTCTGCACCTTGCGTGCAGATCTTGGAGCTGAGATACAGTGGATGACGAAATCTAGATCTGAAGATGTTCTCGCCTCCTGGATGCAAATACCACTTGTCCTTGGGTAGTTTTAGATTTGAATTCTGTTTATGTACATTTCAAACATAAGTTGTATTTATTTCATATCAACTTTTGCAAAAATCCTAGAAGGCCTCGTAAATTTCGTTATTAGAACCCGTGGTTTCATGTTTGATTATAGCAGGGCATTTCTGCGATCGCTGAACTGATCTGTGGACCGCAGATCTGCCAGTGAAGCAGAAACTTGAGCTAATTTTTGGACCATTATGCGGCCGCATAATTATTTCATGGGCTGCATAGTCCATCCCAGAACCAGCACGAAGATTTCGATGGGGAGATTCTGCGGTGCATTATGCGATCGCAGAACTAGTCTGCGAACTGCAGACCTGCCGCAGACCCAACCCGAGCAACCCCATTTTTGGGGACCAATTCTGCGGTCCACTCTGTGACCGCAGACTTGAGTTCAGAGAGTCCATTTTCCTATTTTTATAACCCGACCCCATTTTGATAAACAACCTTTGGGGCGTATTTTGAAGCGAAAATATGATGTTTTAGAGAGAAGTGAGAATATCTTAGAGAGAGAAGGAGAAGACCTAGCATTCTAATCACCCATTATTGCCGTAATCTTCAAGAATCAAAGAAAATCTCACAAGATCTTCACCCAAGAGGTAAGGTTCTAACCCTAGCCTTTAATTTCGAGTTTGGGTAGAAGATGTGCATTATGGAGTGTGATTATTGGGTATGAGAGTTGTTATTTATGCATGCACGTAGCTATAAGGATGGTGAGAAGGTAATTGAGCTAATATGAGCAAACTCTTGGTATTGAATGGGTTGTGGAGTGAAGGAAATCTTGTAGAAGAACCTTGTAGCTAATTTGCACACATAGTGTTTGATGAAATGCCCATATGAGCTCGGACCGTGAACTTCTCCCTAATTATGGTTCAATTTTGTTATATTTCTAAATAGATCAAAGTTGCTAAGATTTTCGGAACATTATAGTAATTTAAGGAAGCTCAAAGTGAGGTATGTTTGCTAAACTCCTCTCTTAGAATTGAATCCCACGGTGTTCATGTAATTTATGTAAGTCCCGAGTTGTTCATTATAAAATTGGCTATCCTGAATAAGCTTGTGTTGAAAGATATATGTTCAATATGTATTCTGAATGCTTTTATCTTGTTATGTTATCATTAGAGAATGTGTTCAAAATATGGGTTGCGTATAAAAAATATTACGACTTCAAGTCGAGTTCAAATGAAGGCTATTATGCCAAATTGTGTCAAAAATCTCTATGTGACTAAGACTCTTAATTGCTCACATGTGTACTTAAACTCTTGATTTGAAAAGCCTTGTTGTTGATGATGATGATATTTGAAAGTGAAAAAAGGTGAGCAAGAAATATGAAATATGGCTGACGTGCCAAGAATAATATTACATCTGGGGCCACTAGTGCCAATGAAATGAAGAGATGTGTAAAAGATTTTAAAATGAGCTGAAGTCCTTTATTTAATTGTCATTCTTCGGGAGTATCGTTAGTCACCGAGGAAGGGTAGGTTGAAATAGCCTAACCTCGAAACTGCACAAGCCGGTGTAGGAGTGAATTGTAATTATTTCCCTCATTTGGGATGAGATTGATGTGATGAGAATATTCCCATTTATTGGGATGAGATGATTGCAAGAAAAATGGTGATGTCAATCCACACGACATTGTAGTGAGACGACCTAGCCGGTTGGGTCGTGATCGGATGCCATGCCGCACACATGGTGGTGATTGTGCTTGAGATTGTGATTGAGATCATGATTGCGATTGTGGTTGATGTCTTTGGGTTAGACGGCTTAGCCGATCGGGCCGTGATCGGGCTCCATGCTAAAATTACGGTGGCATATCAGTGCTAAGATCTCCCAAACTAAAATATGGAAATTTACTTGAAAACTTATCTTGCTCCTAACTTGATGTTCTGATATTGTTTAAGGCTTTTATTGATATTATGATTGTTCTTACTTGTATCATTGCTCGTTCTATTGAAAGGGTGTTTAGTCATAATACTAGTACTATTCTATATGTACTAACGTCCCTTTTGCCGGGAGCACTGCATCTTTAATGAATGCATGTAGTTCCACAGTAGGCGGTGTTGATCAGCGATAGCAGTGCACCCTCTTCCCAGCTGACTTGGTGAGCCGCACTTCATTTCAGGGTCATGTATCTTTTGTTCCTCATGTCTTGTGTTTGAGGTATAGCCGGGGCCTTGTTGCCGACACTATCATAGTACTCTTTTGTATCTATTAAAGGCTCCGTAGACATAGTGTGGGTTGTATATTGGTGCTGAGAAAGTCAAACAAGTTATGTTGTGTTTGAATCACTTGTTCCACTTAAAATTATGAAAATCTGTGTATTTTGAGACTTTAAAATGAAGTAACTAATGGTAATGAATTGGTGTTGTATCCATGATCCTCTTATTTTCTAATTAACGAAAATATTATCTTCCCTTTATTCATGTATGAGTTTGGGTAGAAAGAGGTTTAGCAGGCTTGCTCGGCCGGGTTATCTCGGTTGAGTGACGGTCGCGTTCCCTGAGGTCGGGCCTGACAAATCCAGTCTTAGTAGCTCATGAATTTTATTAACAGTCCTTGGGATACTGTATGAAATCGAGATATATCATTTGTTGATCACATTTATTTTATTAAAATTGTGTTAACTATTAATTGGATGACCTAACAGGTTGGGTTGAGTGACATCACGAATACTGGATTTTGGATCGTGACAGTTGGTATCAGAGCACTAGGTTCATAGGTTCTATGAGTCATGAGCAAGTATCTAGTAGAGTCTTGTGATTCGGTATGATGACGTCCATACCTATCTTTGAGAGGCTATAGGACACTTAGGAAAAATCTCTTTTCTTTCTTTCTTTATCGTGTGGCCTTGTTTCAACTTGAAACCTACGATTTTAATTCTTCCTATTTGTTCATATGCGATGTTTCGCACTCGGTATTTGCTATGCACCGATGGTTCGTGATATCACAGATAGGTTACGAAGGGCTATGGATGCTTGATTATCATCGTGATGTGCTGTATAGTCTTGGGAGCAAATGCAGTGATAGATTTCTTAATCGTTCATTTATGGTACGAAACATATTCTTGTATCTGGTTGGTAACCACAGACTTGCGAAGATTGGCTGGTGGCCTAGTTGTTATGATTATGGCAGGTTTATGGTAAAGTGTCGATTTGAGTACAACTGGTGGGTTATCTCCTACATGATGAGTTTGGATCGTGTGTTTTGTACGAGGTTTCCATTTGATGGAATGCATATATTATCATGTCAAAGCATTTGGGGAAGTTTGCTTGACTATTGGAAGGATGGGTATGTGCTCAGTAGAGTCTTCAGAGTGTTCTATGACTAGTATTGCATGAGTTTTTGAAGTATGCAGCTAAATAGCAGTGCAGGATCGAGGCATCCATGAAGATATGGAACTATGGATCACCAACGAAGTGTTCTATGGCTTCGATCTAAGTGGTGGACCCTGCTATTGATGATCGAATTATGGGATCATGCGTTGTATCAGTTTTCGAGCTGAGGAATTGCTTGGTTGTTTCTTTGAATAGTCATATGCTGGTGAAGTGTTAGTTGATCGGTGCGTATTAGCTGTATATTAAGGATCAGGGTAAGGTGAGTGGTTATAGAGAGGTTCCGATGAGTTCCAGATCATATGTCGCATTTAAGGACTTGAATTTATGATTGAATAACACTTGAGATCGGTAACAAATGGTAACCGAATCTGCAGTTTTCAATGCCAAGAATGATTCTACATGACAATATTGGAGAGATGAAAGAAATGGCTTTGGATTCGCAGAAGGTTCCTTCAGAGCGATTATATCAGATTGAGTTACTTTCAGGTTGGCAGTCTGTGTGACTCGGTTGAGTTAGAGGAGAACAATTCTGATGACCCGATTATGTGTTAATTAGTTCCGAGAAATTCACCATGGTTATGGCCACAACCAGAGTTGATGTTTGCTATAGGTATGGAAGCTATATTGCGTGTGGTGATATTCTCTTGGATTGAGTTAAATGAAAGGTTCTCGGTTGATGAGGTGTTCAACTTGCTTATGGTTCAGAGTTAATTATGACATTTTCATATTTTAACGAGTTAGCATGTTAGTGGCGGTGCACCGTGTGGGGTTGAAAGTTGCGAGTTCAAGGTTGAAATTTAGTTTTGAATGAAAGGATATAAGTCCTTGATGACACAGACGATTTCAACTATTTAGAGAATACTGACACTATTTGATGTCGTCGGAGAAGAGTGATCATGCTGGCAAGTGCATTGTGTTTTGACTTATGGGTTATTTTTCTATAAGACGATGGAGTATGAGTGACGTATCATCCATTTGAGTAGCGGTGTTGATATCAGATATGGAGATTCTGGTATTCATGAGGTTCAGAGATTGGATCTTCTCATAGGTAAACTATTCCTTGGAAAGCGAATTGTAAAGAAATGTTGAGGATTGGATAATTGATGGTATATGTTATGGAAAAGTTTCTATGGACTTTTGGAAGGTTATTTACCTGTTTGGGAATGATCGGAATTTGGTTTGGGGATTATTTGTGAGCTTAATGAGAATGTGTATTCTGTATCGGATCAGATTTGCTGCTCTTACGCAACTGTTACCACATGTATGTCATCAGAAGGAATGGATGTTATTCGTGCCTTGGTCTATGTTATGTGTTTCTCTCTTATGCTATGACGGGTTGTGAGGTTACATGATGATTCGCACATATATTATAAATCTGTTTAGGCCTTATGGCGTTATGGGCAATATAGATGTTGATTAGCCTATTGCACCATAGTTGTGCTTATCTTTCTCCGTATTATTTATGCCTAATCATCTTCCCACAGTTATATTTGTGCACTCTATCGTACTTGATGTTGACGCATATGTGATCAGTGAGCCCGAGAATTATGGCTCGATAGGTACCCTTATGTGGATTGATATGATTGGATCGGGTTGTGCGCTGCAATGGTAATGTGATGAGATGTAACTCCTTATGCTTATTTAGTGTGTCTTGCTTTTACTTTGTTGAAAATAGTTCATAGGAATATATTAATATTACCCCTCCTACTTGACTTGCTTAATAACCTTCTTATTTAACTTTCTTACTATTATCTGTCATGTCTGAATTACTACTTGCTTGGTGTACGAACCGTGTTGTGTAGGGGCTCCATATGGCTTTTGGTGTGGCTTGTCGGTTGGGCTACTTGTATTGGCAAAAATGAGGTTTCTAGACATGAGATTTGCACTATCATATTGGGATAAGGAACGTCTGGAAGGATGATACCGTATTTTCGCTAAGAATTTGGGCAATGGCCCTGGTCAGACGAGTAAGCTTCTTGACTTGTTGATCATATGGGTGGTTAAGATATTCTACGTGTTTCTTTCATCATCGGCAATGTACGAAGGTTTAAACAAGGTTTTATTTGATCTGAGGTTTACTACCGGTACCGGATTTACTATTGGGAAGCTATGGTGGTCAGCATTTATTGTTGTAAGTATCTGAGTTATATGGGTATATCTTGTGATTATATGTTGGGTTATGGATATGGATTTATATAGCTTATTCAGACTTATATAGTGAGCAGATGCGAGATTCGGGTCTTGTAATGAATTCTGAATGTTGGAAATTGAGTTCTAAGGTTTGCGGACTAAGGTTGGAGTAAGGATATTTGTCACACCTCCTTTTTCCGCGCCCGCGGGGCGCAGGGGAGTTTTTCCAATTAAAGGACAATCGAAGCGGGATTGGTTTAATTATTTCAGAGTCGCCACTTGGGAGATTTAGGGTGTCCCAAGTCACCGATTTTAATCCCGAATCGAGGAAAATAATGACTCTATATTACAGTCTGCGTACCAGAAATCCGGATAAGGAATTCTGTTAACCCGGGAGAAAGTGTTAGGCATTCCCGAGTTCCGTGGTTCTAGCACGGTCGCTCAACTGTTATATTCGGCTTGATTATCTGATTTTATACAAGTGTGAACTTATATGCAAAATTTAACTTTTAACCGCTTTTATCATTTACTGTTTTTATCAAGAATTGCAACGTTGTGAAAATGTATCTCGAACCGCGTTACAATCAATGTACCCGTGGTCGTCGACACACTTTGACTCCGTTGAGATTTGGATTTGGGTCACATCAATGTGCACCCGAGTTTAAGGAAATTAAATTATTAAAGGCGCGCCTAAAGCGACAAGCGTATTTATTCTGGGTAGGACCGTGGAATTTTACTAAACGGTCCATCCCGAAGTCTAAATAATTTTTAAAACAAATATTTACTGAGGGCCCCGCAATTTGTATTTTTATTTGGCGAGGCTCATCTCATCTTTTTTTTTTTTTTTAAAAAAAATGAAATTGCAACGTCATGGACACGCATCTCGAACCACGTCACAATCAATGTACCCGTGATTAGAAATACATTTCGAATCCGTCGAGATTTGGATTTGGGTCACATAAATGTGCACCCGAGTTTAAGAAGGTAAGGTTTATTAAAGCGTGTCCTAAAGAGACTAACGTGTTGTTATTTTAGGAGGGTTGTGAGATTTGCTAAACAACCCGTCCTGGAAACTAAATGCTTCAATAATATACATTTAACAAGGGCCCCGCATATGCGTGTTTTGTTTATTTTCATCGAGGCTCATCTCGTTCTTATTTTAAAAGGATATCCTATAGCAACTACGTTTCTTGTCGTGTTTGTCTCTATCAATTGAAAACAGTAGATAATCCTAATTAATTACATGCTTGCAAGTTGTTTGTAATGGAACTCGGAAATGCTTAAAAAATCGGGACCGAAGCTGCGTGCACAGTCGGCCAAACAAATAATCATGGGCCCAAATCCAGCCCACGCGTGGTTGGCCAGACCTGGGCCACTGCTCGTTCGACGCGGGCCTGCATGGTCTGTCTTCGACCTGGGCTCGACCTTCATGAGGTTGAGGCCCTGAATTTGTGTTCTTTATCTTGAAACATGGTTTTAGGAGTTATATATGACAATTTATTGGAAAGGGAAGAACTTAATCTACAGTGTACAAATTTCATGCTTGGACTGCATTACAGCATATACGGCAAAGCAAACTAAATCTGAGATGCAACCTAGTTCATTGAGACCACTTTTATCTAGCAGCATACATATACAATTATCATTCGATACCCTATATTGACATCAACTAGGCTTATAAGCTAACTTCAGTATCCCAAATATGAGCTATTAGACATTACATGACATTCAACACAACAGTACATGTATATAAACAACATCTGCAGATCTTCTCTTTTATACTCATTGCTCAAACTTTCGAGTTACATTGGTAGTGTAATTGTGTACCTGGTATGGAGGACAAAGAAGGAAGGAATGATCAGCTAGGCAGTATGCAGTAAACACAGCAACAACAGATACTCAGCAACAACACAGCAACAACCAAATAGCCACGAAGATGAAGCTCACACGTTGGTCGAACAGCAGACAAATATTCCCAGGAAACAAGATAGGAAACAAGACCAATAGAGAAAAGAACCAGAATATTTTGTGCTATAGCCGACAGAAATTCAGTAACCACCAAAGCTCAGTACACAACCAGCACAGTTTCAAACAATCAGGAAGACTACAACTCAATGTACAGCACATAAAACTCAATGTAGTAGCAATCACAGCTGAAGATACACAGGCTTCTCTTAATGGAACAGTAATCAACCTAGTTAGGATGACCAGCTTGATTTCTTATGCAGTTTTGGACAATGTTCAGTTACAGTATTTTCTGGAAATTTCTTTCTGTTTTTCTTCACTTTTCATTAACTCACAAAATCCCTCTCAAGACTAAAATTTTCCAGCCTTTTCTCTCTTTTTTCTGAAGACTAAAAGTCCAGCCCCGTTTAAGTTCTCAAATGGCTTATTTATAAGCCAAATGAACCAGTGCAGTTAAGCTGCCTTTTTGCTGCAACTTGCAGCCTGCCCATACTCTGTTAAACCCATGCTTGAGCATCTCTTGATGCCAGCCATTGGTTCCCCACGCCTGGCTTTGTTTAATCAAGAGTTATGGGCATTATTCATTTTAAACCCCATACTCTTGTGTCTTGTTCCCCATTGGTATTAGTTTAATCCCAAATTAGTACCCTACTTGTCAGCTCATTTAAACTAATCATTTTTTCAAACCCTAGACTACCCCTGTCAACCTTGATTATTACTGCCCCTGCTTATTGCAGCATCAGGGCATTTTTGAACTGATGTAAGTTCAAACTCAAGACTGCCTGGACTGAACCCTTTTCAGTCAGTTTTACAACGCAAACAAACCATTTCAAACAATGCTGGGGCATACAGTCAGTGGCAAAGCTCAATTGGTCATGCGACATTATTAGCTCATTCGATTTATTAGTTATAGAAAACTAATCGACGATATTTATCGAGTCGACTATACTAATTATAACAGGTAATAATCAATCGCTCACACAAACAATACGTTTAGGGACCTAAAGGGCATCAGACAATTTTTGTTCAATTAATGGGGCCTATATGAGTTAACTTATCTGACGATTAAACTAATCGACGATCATGTTTATCACAGAGTACATTCAGAATACACACATAGAAAATCAACCGACCAAATAAAAGGTCTTTTCAGAGATGAAAGAAATCCGAATGAAAAATAACAAAAATAACAAACAAACACAACGAAACATGCTGACCACTTAATCAAAACTAACACAAAAGAAAGGAAAACTTACCGAAAATGTTTAAATCAAACAGACCCAAATCTGATTCACCTTCGAACTTTTGAGGCCGAACAAACTTTAATCAGGGTGTTCTCACATGAGAACACCTTGATTAAGGTCTATTAGACCTCAAACCCTTGTCCAGACTGGCCGGATTCCCCAAGTGCATGTGTTCTAAGGTCTGGATTTCTAGATCTGATTTTTAGGGAGTTGTGGGTAGATTCGGACCAAACCAAGCTTGGTTTGGTCACGAGGAAGGTCAGGGGAGTGTCTGGTATGAAGACGGGGTGGTTTGGCATAGGTCCGGGTTCGACTCAAATCTTCAAATGAAGATTCGAGACGAAGGAAAGTGATTCGAGGCAAATGGATAGCAGATCCATGTTCAGGAGAGTGAGGGGGTCTTAGGGTGTTCAGGAGGTGGTCACCGGCGTTCGTGCCGCCGGGTTCTGGTGAAAGGGAAGCTAGGGCGGCTGCTAGGGTTTGGGGGGCTTCAGTGTTTGGGTGAAGACGATGAGTGGGGGGGGTTCGAATAGGGGGCGTGGGGTATGATCTGAGTTTATATATGGGGGGGTTGATTGGATCTGAGCCGTTGGATCATACGATCTCAACGGCTTGGATCTGAGGGTGAGAAACAAGACGGGGTCGTTCAGTAGTTAAACGGGGTCGTTTGGTTTAAATGAGGGGTTGGGTCGGATTGGTTATTGGGTCGGGTTTGAACACGGGTTGTTGAAAGGGGTTCTGAACCGTTGGATTGGCCTGGACGGACGGCTTAGATTTATTTGCCTGAAACGGCGTCGTTTCAGGAGGTACCTGGGCAGGCCTGGACTTGGACTGGGTCTGAGTGCTGGTTTGGGCCTGTTTTATTTCATTTCTTTTGGGCCCAAACCGGTTTTCCCTCACTCTTTTACTTTTCTTTTTTTTCCTTTTAATAATAATAAATAAAATAGCGAAATTAAAATCAACAACACTGTAACATTTCCACATAATTATCACAAAAATATTTAAGTAAGTTAAATCACAACCTAGAACGAACGACTCACATATATTTATATTTTTGAATTTTCTTTTAAAGACACATATATTTTATATATATTTTTTGTTTTTGTATTTTTTTTTGATAATGACTAGATGCAAAATGGACAGACCCACAAACGACTAACAACACATGTCACGGAAAGATCGAAAAATTTTACAGCGAAACCATTTGTCACTATTTTTATTTTCTTTTTGGAGCGATTGTCCGTAAAGAAAAAATCACGTGCTTACAGCTGCCCCTCTTTGCACGAAGACACGAAGGGTTTTCGCGCAAAGATAAGCGAGCGATTTTTGCCCGTCCGAATACTCCGTGTGAAGCATTTTTTTGAAAAATATTTGACCGAACCTTTGCTTCAGAGGTTTCCTACATATCCTGGGCTGAACAGGAATCAGGTCAATGTAGTTCGCGAAATTTTTGGTAGCTGGGACTACCGTGTGACTGTAGTGTTTGCTGTTGTTGTGCGCTGTTGTATGCTGCTGTAGGATGCTACTGCTCAACCGATCTCCCTATTACATTATTCTAAAAGGAAAACAAGAAGCTAAGCTAAACTGAGGATTCTGAAATCTCATCCATCTTCAACTTGTTCTTGTTGCCTTGCTTTCTTGTCAGCTAACGCTTTCCTCCGATACCTTTATCTTGTGACTTTGGGAGATGATGCTGGTCCACTGCCTTTCTGAATGCCAGTTTTCATCACTTTGTTTGATTTGCTGGGAACATGGCTTTCTTCTTTAAATCTTCCACTGGCTTTTTCAGGTATGTCTCTTCATCAGTATCGTCATACTAGGCATGCTACAATGTTTCCGAACTGCTTCTTCTGAGACGCGTTCTTTCTTGCTTTTGAATGTGTGCTTGCTTTGGCAGACTTCTTCTTCTTGGCGCTGGGGATTTTATTGTTTTTCCTGCTTGGGGCTCTCTGTTGTAACCTTCCGTCTTCAGGTGGGGTGACTGATTCCAAACTCTAGAGCTAAAAGTATTCCCGCATTATACTGGTGGGCGACCTAGAACTTAAATGTATTCCCGCATTATACTGGTGGGCGACCTAGAACTTAAAAGTATTCCCGCATTATACTGGTGGGCGACCTAGAACTTAAAAGTATTCCCGCATTATACTGGTGGGCGACCTAGAACTTAAATGTATTCCCGCATTATACTGGTGGGCGACCTAGAACTTAAAAGTATTCCCGCATTATACTGGTGGGCGACCTAGAACTTAAAAGTATTCCCGCATTATACTGGTGGGCGACCTAGAACTTAAAAGTATTCCCGCATTATACTGGTGGGCGACCTAGAACTTAAATGTATTCCCGCATTATACTGGTGGGCGACCTAGAACTTAAATGTATTCCCGCATTATACTGGTGGGCGACCTAGAACTTAAATGTATTCCCGCATTATACTGGTGGGCGACCTAGAACTTAAATGTATTCCCGCATTATACTGGTGGGCGACCTAGAACTTAAATGTATTCCCACATTATACTGGTGGGCGACCTAGAACTTAAATGTATTCCCGCATTATACTGGTGGGCGACCTAGAACTTAAAAGTATTCCCGCATTATACTGGTGGGCGACCTAGAACTTAAAAGTATTCCCGCATTATACTGGTGGGCGACCTAGAACTTAAATGTATTCTCGCATTATACTGGTGGGCGACCTAGAACTTAAAAGTATTGAAATTGTTTCCCCGTTCTTCCGAGAAAATTTTCGACAATCGGCAGAAAATTTTCTGCCCCGGTTTTTGGTGACTTCCATGGCGTTGCATCTTGCTGCCCTCATCAATCCTCTGTTCCCCTGCAACAGACAAAAGGATTTGGTCAGTTTTAATCGTGGTGGTAGAGGGTGCCTTTCTGGCGAGCAATTTTTCTCTCTTCCTCTTTTCTTGCTCTTTGTCCCCATAATTGGTTGGCGGGCAAAGTTGCCTGTTGGGGGTCTCTAGCCTGCTGGGGATTGGTTTTCAATTTATCCCCTTTTCTGCTTTCTTTTTAAACACATGATGTGGGAGTCTGCTTCTAACTCCCGAAACTACTCCCTTTGGAGCTTACTTCTTCCAAAATTCCCGAGCACGAATCCCTGCATTGCCTGGGACCGGTCTTTAAGACTGTTTGTATTATCCTGCATTGGATGAATTCCCCTTTGGTTCCTGGTAGTAAGCTTTGAAAAATCCTTTCAAGACACATTTTAGGAAAAGAAATAAAAGCTATGGAAAGGAGAAAATCTTTCTGAACCAATATTTTTTGTGGGAGGAGACAATCAAAAGAACTTATCTGGAGGACATGACTGGTCCCCGTGATCATGACGTGCACCATAGATTCCCGACCCAGTCTATCTGTATCAATCGATTTGCCGGATGGTTTGACTTGCTGGGGATGATAAAGGAGTGTTCATTTCGTTTCGAATGTGGCAGCTTTTGCTGCTCTATCTTGTCGCCTCATAGTGCCCTTCGAGGGGTTTTCACTAATGAGACTCTCTCTTTTCTCTCATCTCCCGGCGCCTTATGGTGCCTGTGAGGGTTTTCACCAATAAGACTCTCTCATTTCATATCCCTCATCTTACATCGCCTCTCGGTGCCTGCGAAGGTTTTCACCGATGAGACTCTCTCATTTTATTTCTTTCGAGGAATCGGGGCGTTGTAGATACGACCCTCTCTTCTGGAGATTCCTTCGACTATCAATCCATTCCCAGTCTTACGATCCTCTTCTTTGCTGGGGATTGGTGTACTATTCTCGGTCTTATTCGCCTGACTCGACATCTCTTGAACATTGATCGGGAGGTCTTTTGGACGTTGATGTTGGTTTTGGTGCGGAGTTAAAGAAAGGCTATGAAAAATGAAAATAATCTGATGGGTGATGTGCTACAACTTTTGGAATCAAACCTTTGTTGGATTTTAAAACATAATCTCTGCCCCAGTTTTCTTGCTTGGGGAATTTATTTTTTACACTTATGTTGCGCTATGTGCGTTACGCACGCTGTGCCTATTATGCACACTATGTACCTTATGCATCCTATATTCACTATGATGCATACTATGACCGAGCC
This sequence comes from Nicotiana tabacum, assembly GCF_000715075.1. Lineage (NCBI taxonomy): Eukaryota > Viridiplantae > Streptophyta > Magnoliopsida > Solanales > Solanaceae > Nicotiana > Nicotiana tabacum. Next base: position 75,309,167 of record NC_134085.1, read on the forward strand.
GTGAGGCGCTTACGTATCCTCTTTGAGGAATCAGGTCAAACGTAGTTCCCACGGTTTTGTATTTCTTTATGATTTTATCTTCTTCTTTTTTTTCTTTTTTTTTTCATTTTCTTTCTTTTTTCTTTTTCTCTTTTTCCATGTCTTTTCCATTAGTGATTCCAAAAGAGGGGTATGAAAGAACAACTTAAGGCTCAAAGGGGGTAGCAACGGTTAAACAGTGTTTGGGTGGAAGAAAGAATTGCCTCCGTCATCTCATTATTCAACAAACGCCAAATACCAACAAATAAACCAAAATTGTCATAATTAAAGAAATTACGCATAATATCTCTTGACTGCATCTGAATTGATAGCCATGTCGACACATCTACCTTCGACATCTGTCAAACACAAAGCACCGTTGGACAATATTCTGGTCACGATATAAGGCCCTTGCCAATTTGGGGCGAATTTGCCTTTTGCCTCGACCTGATGTGGGAGGATCTTCTTTAATACCAGCTGCCCTACTTCAAACTTTCTGGGGCGCACCTTCTTATTATACGCTCTCGCCATTCTCTTCTGGTACAGCTGACCATGGCACACTGCTGCCAATCTTTTCTCATCTATCAGGCTCAACTATTCCAATCGAGCTTTGACCCATTCATCGTCATCAATCCCGGCTTCAGCGGCAATTCGGAGGGACGGAATTTCGACCTTCGCTGGTATCACGGCCTCAGTTCCATACACCAACAAATAAGGAGTTGCGCCTATGGAGGTCCGGACGGTAGTGCGGTACCCCAACAAAGCAAAGGGTAATCTCTCGTGCCATTGTCTGGACCCTTCCACCATTTTTCGCAGTATCTTCTTGATATTCTTATTGGCTGCTTCGACTGCTCCATTCGCCTTGGGACGATATGGGGTGGAATTGCAGTGTGTAATCTTGAATTGTTGGCACACCTCTCTCATCAGGCTGCTATTAAGATTCGCACCGTTATCCGTAATGATCACTTTTGGGATCCGAAATCTGCAGATGATATGGGAGTGAACAAAGTCCACCACCGCCTTCTTGGTTACCGATTTGAAGGTTTTAGCCTCAACCCATTTGGTGAAGTAATCAATGGTCACTAGAATGAACCTGTGACCGTTGGACGCTGCTGGCTCGATGGGCCCAATGACATCCATGCCCCATGCCACAAACGGCCAAGGTGCTGACATCGTATGTAACTCTGTTGGCGGAGAATGAATCAAATCTCCATGTATCTGGCACTGATGGCATTTCCTCACAAAAGTGATACAGTCGCGTTCCATGGTGAGCCAATAACACCCTGTTCGAAGGATCTTTCTTGCCAATACATATCCGCTCATGTGTGGCCCACAAACTCCAGCATGTACCTCTGCCATAACCGTCGTTGCTTGACTGGCATCTATGCATCTCAACAATCCCAAATCCGGGGTTCTTTTGTACAATACTCCTCCACTGAGGAAGAAACCATTCGACAAATGCCGAAGGGATCTTTTTTGGTCTCCAGAGGCATGTTCTGGATATATCCCCATTCTGAGGTATTCCTTGATATCATGAAACCAGGGTTCGCCATCTGCTTCTTCTTCTACGGCATTGCAGTAGGCGTGCTGATCACGGACCTGGATGTGTAGAGGATCAACATACATTTTGTCAGGATGGTGCAGCATTGATGCTAAGGTGGCCAAAGCATCCGCAACCTCGTTGTGAACTCTAGGGATGTGTTTGAACTTCACCGATCGAAATTGCTTGCTCAGATCATGCAAGCATTGTCGGTATGGTACGAGTTTTAGATCTCGTGTTTCCCATTCTCCCTGAATTTGATGTATCAAGAGGTCCGAGTCTCCCAAGACCAAGACGTCTTGGACATCCATGTCGGCAGCCAGGCGCAGACCCAGAATGCAAGCCTCATACTCGGCCATATTGTTGGTGCAATAGAAGCGTAGTTGAGCCGTAACAGGATAATGCCGTCCTGTTTCAGAAATGAGTACTGCTCCTATTCCAACCCTTTTTGCATTTGCAGCTCCATCGAAGAAAAGCTTCCAACCCGGTTCCTCAGGTAGTTCCAAATCAGTCGTGTGTATCACCTCTTCGTCAGGAAAATACGTTCTTAAAGGCTCGTATTTTTCGTCAACGGGATTCTCTGCCAAATGGTCTGCCAGTGCCTGGGCTTTCATGGCCGTCCTCGTTACGTAGATGATATCAAATTCTGTGAGCAGAATTTGCCATTTTGCCAACCTTCCCGTGGGCATAGGTTTCTGAAAGATGTACTTCAATGGGTCCAAGCGGGATATGAGATAAGTAGTATATGAAGACAGGTAGTGCTTCAACTTCTGAGCTACCCAAGTCAGGGCGCAGCATGTTTTCTCGAGTTGAGTGTACTTGACCTCATGCACTGTGAATTTCTTGCTAAGATAGTAGATGGCCTGCTCCTTCCTTCCGGTGTCGTCATGTTGCCCCAGTACACAACCAAATGAATTTTCCAAGACCGTCAGGTAAAGGATTAGGGGTTTCCCGGGCTTAGGTGGGACCAATACGGGTGGATTAGACAGATACCCTTTGATTTGGTCGAAAGCTTCCTGACACTCTGCTGTCCAACCTACCGCAGCATCCTTTCTCAGCAACCGAAATATGGGCTCACAAGTTGCTGTGAGTTGAGCGATGAACCTGCTGATGTAATTGAGTCTACCCAGCAAACTCATTACCTCTGTTTTGTTCCTTGGTGGTGGCAAATCTCGGATGGATTCAATTTTGGATGGGTCTAACTCAATCCCCCGTCGACTGACGATGAATCCTAGCAACTTTCCTGATGGAACCCCGAATGCACATTTGGCCGGGTTAAGCTTGATATCATACCTGCGGAGTCTTTGGAAAAATCTCCTCAGGTCTGCTACATGGTCCTCCTGACGCCAAGATTTGATGATCACATCATCGACGTACACCTCGATTTCCTTGTGTATCATGTCATGAAACACATCAGTCATTGCTCGCATGTACGTTGCCCCAGCGTTCTTTAACCCGAACGGCATTACCCGATAGCAGTAGGTTCCCCATGGCGTAATAAACGCTGTCTTCTCAGCATCCTCCTCGTCCATTAGGATCTGATGATAACCCGCATAACAATCCACAAAGGATCCGATCTCGCGCCCAGCGCAATTGTCGATCAGGATATGAATGTTAGGTAGCGGAAAATTGTCCTTGGGACTTGCTTTGTTGAGGTTGCGGTAGTCGACGCACACCCTGATTTTTCCATCCTTCTTTGGGACTGGTACCACATTGGCCAACCACTCGGGATACCGAGTGACCCGAATGACCTTCGATTGCAACTGCTTGATCACTTCTTCTTTGATCTTTACACTCATTTCTGTTTTAAATTTCCTTAGTTTTTGCTTGACCGGAGGGTATGCCGGGTCAGTGGGTAATTTGTGAACCACTAAATTGGTGCTTAATCCAGGCATATCATCATATGACCATGCAAAAACATCTTTGAATTCCCTGAGAGTTTTGATCAATTCTGCTCTGACATTCGGCTCAATGTGGATGCTAATTTTGGTCTCTTGGACGTCATCAGCGTCTCCTAAATTCACAGCCTCGGTGTCATTTAGGTTAGGCTTGGGTTTCTTTTCAAATTGGCACAGTTCTCTGTTTATTTCTTCGAAGGCTTCACCTTCGTCACATTCCGATTCATCGTCACAAACGACCTTTTGCATCATTGAGTCGGTTTCAGATTGATTTATTAGACTAGGTCGAAGATCCGTTGTGCATGCCATGTCATTAGAACCAGTAAAAAGAGAACTGTTCAGAAAGAAAAAGAACAAAACAAGAAATTAAAATGGGACAAAAGAACAGAACTTTATTAAATTTGCGGGATAAAAAGGGTTCACACTTTTACAAAACGAAAGTAAAATTGGGATTACACCCTTGAATAATCCGATCAAACAAACAAACAAACAAAACATTAATCAAAGCCTACTACCAAGACTCCCCTCGGACAGGAAGAGGAGTAACCGTCCAATTGTTGGTCTTGGCCTCAGGCCCTACAAATTGTATCTCTGCTCTGCTGGAACCTTCTCCAGCTTCCACCATACTGACATCCGCAAATAGCCTCTCAAAACCCTGATTCAGGTCTTCATTTATACCGATCAAAGGTCCTCGAATCTTTGGGATCGCTGACCCCTTGGCACTTGCTTTAACAAAAGACCTTGAGAGGCGTGGCACTGGTTTAGGCAGAAACCAGACCCTCTTCTTCATTCTTCGCGCCTCCTTCCTGTCTGCTGCGGTTGGTTTGAACCCCAACCCAAAGGTTTCCAGATTCTTAGGAAGGGAAACAGGTTGGACTATCCCTTGAAGTTCAACTCCCAGGCCTTTTCCCGGCACAAATCCATTACCCAGCATTTCTGATACCATCATGACTGTTGCGGCAGCTACCCTAGGGTGCGGGATGATTTCTCCTTCAGAAATTTTGTTGGCCGACCCTGTATCGAGAATCTGGTAGACCCAGGGACCCTTGTCATCAGTGGTCTCTAAGGCACAATGGTTCCGCTCATGGTGCATGTTGTATCCTCGCCGTGCAACACGACCTCTTGTCTTTCCCACTCGAACTTCACTGTCTGATGTAGGGTAGAAGGCACCGCTTTAGCTGCATGAATCCAGGGTCGTCCTAACAGCAAGTTGTAAGATACCGTGGCGTCCAATACCTGGAATTCCATGGTAAACAGGACCGGACCAATGGTCAGTTCAAGTACAACATCCCCCACAGTGGCTGTTCCGTTTCCGTCAAACCCCCGGACACAGATGCTATTCTCCCGGATTCTTCCACGGTCAATCTTTAACTGGTCCAGGGTGGATAATGGACAAATATTGGCTCTTGAGCCGTTATCCACCAATACTCGGGTTACCACCGAGTCTTCACATTTGACAGCTAGGTATAGAGCTTTATTGTGCTCCGTTCCTTCCACCGGCAGGTCATCATCTGAGAATGTCACACTGTTCACCTCGAAAATCTTGCTGGCAATGGTTTCCAGGTGGTTTACAGAAATCTCACTGGGTACATGGGCCTCGTTCAATATCTTTAACAGGGCCCGACGATGTTCCTCGGAATGGAGGAGTAATGACAATAGTGAGATCTGGGCAGGTGTTTTTCTCAGCTGCTCAACCACAGAATAGTCTTGTACTTTCATCTTCATCAGGAATTCTTCAGCCTCTTCTGCTGACACTGGCTTCTTGGTTGCCACTGGGTTGGTTTTTCTTAACTCCACCGGAGCAAAACATCGACCTGATCGAGTCAGCCCTTGCGCTTCACAACTGACTTCTTCCACCTGTTTTCCTTGGTACGTCACCACTGCCTTTTCATATTTCCAGGGCACAGCCCTGCTGTCAATCATCGGCAGTTGGACCACCGGCTTTATGGTCACCCGTTCTCTACATACCCCTTTCAACATGACTGCCGGTGTGGGCAGGATCCCTGGTATTACCAACTTGCTTGGCTCGGGTTTGCTTGCTATGACGGACGGGCTCTTCCCCAAGATCACTACCGGCTTGACGCCTTCTCCCTGCGACTGTATACTCGTTCCTCCACTGGTTAAGACTTCTTTCGGGGCGGCTTGGATCATCATCACTGTTTGTGAGGGTTTTCTTAATTCTCCTCCCTCACACACCAACTCAATCATGTGAGTTTCGTGGTGCGCTGGCAGTGGGTTTTGGTTGATGTTAGGAGCCTCCGGTGTCTGGACCTCGATCTTATTGGTGTCAATAAGATCCTGTATGGCATGCCTTAACTTCCAGCACTTCTCGGTATCGTGCCCGAGCATCCCTGAACAGTATTCACAACTGATTGAACGATCCAAATTCTGAGGTGGGGGATTTGGTTCCCGAGTATGGACAGGACTAACCAAACCCAATTGCCGCAGCTTGTGGAACACAGCGGTGTAGGTTTCTCCCAGTTCGGTGAAGGATCTTTGCTTCCGCAACCTGTCATTCCTAGCATCTGGATTTCCCCGGAAACCTGCCCCTGAAGGGTTTATATATGCCCTTGGTGGAGGGTAGGTGCTTTGTGGTGGTGCATATATGTTCTGGGGAGCCGGTGCGCGCCATTGTGGGCGAACCGGGGGCTGAGTGTATACCGGGGCTTGGTGTATGGAACAATGTGGTTCTCGAGGTGGATAGAAATTTTGTGGTGGGTTGTATGGGTAGTTTGACCTGTGAGGCCTGGGTTGGTTGTAATGCGGCCTGCCAGCCCAGGACCAACTGCCTGCCTCGATCGTGGCAACCTCTTCTTTCTTTCTTCTCAGCGCACCTCCCGTGCCGCTTTGAATAGCCTGGGTTGTGGCCTTAAGTGCCGAATAGTTCATGATCTTGTCCGACCTCAAACCTTCTTCTATCATGACCCCTATTTTGACCACCTCGTTGAAAGATTTTCCAACCGTTGTCACCAAGTGACCAAAGTAGGTTGGATCCAATGTCTACAAAAAATAGTCCACCATCTCTCCCTCTCTCATGGGAGGATCGACTCTAGCTGCTTGTTCTCTCCAGCGGAACCCGAACTCGCGAAAACTTTCCCCGGGTTTCTTCCCAGTTCTCAGTAACGTGAGATGGTCAGGGACTATCTCCAGATTGTACTGGAAATGACCTGCAAAAGCCTGCGCCAGGTCATCCCACGTGTACCACCTGCTGAAATCCTGCCTGGTATACCATTCCAGTGCAGATCCGCTCAGACTTTGGCCGAAATAAGCTATCAAAAGCTCATCCTTGCCTCCTGCCCCTCTCATTTTACTACAGAATCCCCGCAAATGTGCCATGGGATCACCGTGCCCTTCATATAAATCAAACTTGGGCATCTTGAACCCAGCCGGGAGTTGGACATCCGGGAAAGGGCACAGATCTTTGTATGCCACGCTGACTTGATTGCCCAGCCCGTGTAAGTTCCTGAAGGATTGCTCCAGGCTTTTGAACTTTCTCAACACTTCATCCTGTTCAGGGGCCTTAACCAGCTTCTCAACCTCTGCCGGTACTTCCAACTGTGGATTGTAAGCCTGTGGTTCGGGTGCATGGAATGTAGGCTCAGGGGGATAGTATTGGGTATCGTGAGCCTGAAACAATGGCTCACTGGTCGTTCGCTGCAAAGGGGCTGATGCAGGTCCCACAAAAATGGGAATATTGGGTGTTGGGAGAGATTGATGGGGTGGTGGAGCTTGGGAATCATGAGGGCTTCTTTCTTGATGATAGAGGGGATTTGGGCGGCTTGTGGAAGGGCCAGAGTGAGGGTACTCCGGCATGCGTCCCAGTGTTTCAGGACTCTTTTGTGTTTTGGCTAGGGCTAGTTGCATTGCATTCATTTCTAGTCCCATCCTTTCAATCTTTTTCATCGCTTCTTTTAACAACTGGCTCATCGGCCTTTCTTCCTCATTACTATTCTCTGAAGTAGTCATGCTTGTTGCTACCGGTCCTTTGGATCTGGTTTGGTATGAATGTGTTGCCAGAATTCTTTAACAACTAACTGTCTGAATCAGACAGTAACAAACTTCGTTAGCGTTAGATTTCAACAGATTTGATCATAACACATAGAGGATGCAATGCACCTAGGCAGTTAACCGTTTCTATATGCTTTGCTTCAAGCAACATGCGTCATCCCGGCTTGCTCAGTTATCCCCTTTTAAAGTATTTGGAAATTCTGTGTTTCATTTTATTATGTACCTTATTCTCTTTCTTTATTAAAAGCGGTCGAATCTTATGGGGATTGCCTACGTATCACGTCCGCGTGAATCAGACCAGGCGTAGTTCTGCCTTAAAGTAAAGAAACACACAATTCTTGTGAAATCATTAAATTCATTCTCAAAATTTTGCTATTACAAATTACATCAAGCAAGGAATAGCAATAGTACAGACTCCACAGTTCTTAACCCGTTTTGACTAAAAGAAAGGAAAATAACATATGGAAAAACGACAAAGCCAAATAAACAGGACTCAACCCAAGATTAATTTTCCAACTTAGGGACCCGCGAGGCATCATTCGGCCTTTCCGCGGCCCTTGGTGCGAGGTCCCTCTGCAGGTTTTTCAACTCATTCATGATTCGGTGGACGCAACCCATGATGGAAACAAGGAGGGTCTTTCGAGGCTTTTGCTCGCATGCCAGGCATCTCATGTAGATGTAATGCCCAATCTCGTCGATCTTTCCCCGGATGTTGTCCCTTTCTGTGAACAAATGCCTTATCTGTTGGTTCTTCAATCCCAGTGTTTGCGCATTGTTGGCAAGCTGATCCTGGAACATCTCCATTTGCCTTTCCATTCTGGTCATTGCATCGTAACATTGCCTTCTGTCGGCTTGGGCATCTCGTGTTTGCTTGAGGATCCTTTCTCGAAGAGAGACATTCGTTTCCCTTAATGTCCCGATGCTCAGTTCATACTCCCTTATGACTCGTTGCAGGCGCTGCCTCCGAGCCATCGCACCCTTTGCCCACTTGGTTCGCAATTTTGCTGTGCTGGCCCTGGCTTTTTCCAAATCTTCCTGGCATTCCGCAACCTGATCCTTTAACCCTGCTATCAATCTTTTATCTGCTCGGCTTCTCAGCTGGCTATTAGCCTCTTTTTTCATTCTCCGGATCTGAACTTTGAGGATCTCGCCTTCTCTGATTAACTTGTTCTTTTCTCCCTTGTGGGCAGCAGACTGTAATTGGCACTCAAACTTCATATCCTGAACTTGTTGCTTCAGTTTGCCTGCTTTGACAAGATATTCCTGCTCTTTGGCCAACCAGCCCCACTGTTCTTGTGAAGATTTGGCAAATTCTTGCAGGTGAGGTCTTTTGGTCGGTCTTCCAGATGATGTCTCCCCTTTGTACCAGGCCTGATACCCGGGCGAAACTTCCCCTTTTGCCCGATTCATTACACAAGTATTTGCTTCTAAGTATTGACATTGGCTCCAAATTTGACGAACCCTTGCTTCAGGAAACTGGCCGTCGGGACTGATCTCGATTACCTGGATGCTCAGATCCTCGTCTTTCGGCACTATCTGATACCTCCCAAGTTGCCTTAAAACCCGATGCGGCGCGTATGGTTGAATACTTTTGAGTCCCATTAAGAGAAAATGGGGCCTGGCTGCTGGCATGTATATGACTTCGTCGATCGGTAACCATCCTAGCGCCTACTGTATTTGACTGGAGTTGAGGGTATGGAAATATGAGGTCCATGCTGTGACTCCTTTTGGTAGGTAGGTTTCATTAACTCTGGTATAGAACTCCTCTATGCAGGTCTTTCCTGCGGATCCATGGCTCAGAAACTGGGCTCGGTGACATAGGTGTTCGGTCATCCACATTTGCAACAACAAATTGCAACCCTCGAAAAAGCTTCCTCCGGCTTTGCAAGAAGTGAGTGCCCGGAATATATCAGATACTATCATGGGCGCCAACGTACTATCACTCTGTGTGAGCAACGTACTGACGACCCCTGCTATCTTTATGTCAATATTCCCGTCTTTTCTTGGGAATACTAGTAGTCCTAAGAAAGTTATCATGAAAGCAATCCGTCTATGTTCTTCCCACTTTTGGCGATTACCTTTGCTGCACAACTGGTTTTCTGGCTTGTCGAATCCTCCTATGTGACCATATCTTTGATATATGAAACTCATGCTGCAAAAACCTTTTGCCAAGTCAGGGTTATGAATTGTTCTGACTATCTTTAAGGAGTCCAGGAACCGGTGTATTGCTACAGCTCTTGGAGCAATCAGATATTTGTGCCTCAAAGGAGTCTCAGCGCTGCCGATATACCCTGCTATTTCTTCTAAAGTTGGGGTAAGTTCAAAATCTGAGAAACGGAAGACATTGTGCGCAGGATCCCAGTGGGGGACTAGTGCCCTTATGATATCTCCTCGTGGCCTGATATCCAACAAACTCGTGAGGCCTTTCAGATACTTCTTGATTTCGTCATGCCCTTCTTTGCCCAAATCATTCCACCAGAGCCGCAATTGGAGGGGAATTTTATTCATGATTGAAAAGGGTTCATTCGGAATCGTGCTCATTCTGCACATTTATTAATAAGATTTTAACAAACGACACTTATCCTGATAAAAACAAAAATATATGCGATTTTTTGTGAATTTTGAATTTTCGTATATATATAAAAACTTTCTAAAGAAGTCAATAACGGAAAATATTTTGGATTTTTGTTTCGAAAACTGGGAGCCTGAAAGGACTTTTCTAGACCTTTAGCAAGACAAATACTTTTGCCACAAATAAAGATATATATACATTTTGAAGTAAAGCAAAACTTTTGAATTTTTCATATATATATATATATACATATATTTGCAACAAATAATAAAAGTAAAGACAACACAAGACTCTTTTTTATTATTATTTTCATAAAAAAAAACCATTTTAAAAATAAGATCTCTTTTTTTTTTTTTAATTTTTATGACAAGACAAACTCTATATTTCTATTGATATTTTATTTTTTGAAAAACAGAACAACGACTTTTTTTTCAAAATTTTGGCAGAGTTTTGACAGTATTTGTTTTTTCTTTTTTTTTTCAACAATAAACAATCAATTCCTAACCGTTATTTCCCTTTTTTTCACAATATTCCAAATATTCAAACACCGGTCAGCATGCGGGCATGAGACAAATAAATGCACGGAAAACAATAGGATGCATCAGAATGGTCTTTTCATATCAGGTTGCTAGTCCTAGACGGACCCAACCCCTGTGTTGAGTCCCCTAAGTCATATGCAACATGATGCAAATAAGCGTTCCTACTAGGGATCCGGCATGAAGTCACGTTATTCTATGTTCAAAACCTGGGTCGGTGTTCTAGACAGTGTACCCGAGCGGACAACTCGAGTTGAGGAAGGAGCTCCTTTCCGGGAACCAAAAGGCCAGCCGGCTTAGAAACTTTCCGAGCCTCTTTTATTTAGGGTATGACACTAACAGAATAGGGAGTCTCAACCAGTGAGCACATCCCCGGAGGTAAGAAGAGAAAGGTTTCGGCACAGTTTATATACAGTTCAAATAATATCAAAGCGGTAAAAGCAGCATTTAGCACATTAGGCTCAGAACATGTAATAATCAGATAATAAATAAAGCCGAATAATAACAATTATTCTAAGCTCGAATTCTTAACCCTGAACCAGTGGTTCTGGGTAGAAAATCCCCAGCAGAGTCGCCAGAGCTGTCACACCTCCTTTTTCCGCGCCCGCGGGGCGCAGGGGAGTTTTTCCAATTAAAGGACAATCGAAGCGGGATTGGTTTAATTATTTCAGAGTCGCCACTTGGGAGATTTAGGGTGTCCCAAGTCACCGATTTTAATCCCGAATCGAGGAAAATAATGACTCTATATTACAGTCTGCGTACCAGAAATCCGGATAAGGAATTCTGTTAACCCGGGAGAAGGTGTTAGGCATTCCCGAGTTCCGTGGTTCTAGCACGGTCGCTCAACTGTTATATTCGGCTTGATTATCTGATTTTATACAAGTGTGAACTTATATGCAAAATTTAACTTTTAACCGCTTTTATCATTTACTGTTTTTATCAAGAATTGCAACGTTGTGAAAATGTATCTCGAACCGCGTTACAATCAATGTACCCGTGGTCGTCGACACACTTTGACTCCGTTGAGATTTGGATTTGGGTCACATCAATGTGCACCCGAGTTTAAGGAAATTAAATTATTAAAGGCGCGCCTAAAGCGACTAGCGTATTTATTCTGGGTAGGACCGTGGAATTTTACTAAACGGTCCATCCCGAAGTCTAAATAATTCTTAAAAAAAATATTTACTGAGGGCACCGCAATTTGTATTTTTATTTGGCGAGGCTCATCTCATTCTTAATTTTTTTTTTTTAAAATGAAATTGCAACGTCATGGACACGCATCTCGAACCACGTCACAATCAATGTACCCGTGATTAGAAATACATTTCGAATCCGTCATGATTTGGATTTGGGTCACATAAATGTGCACCCGAGTTTAAGAAGGTAAGGTTTATTAAAGCGTGTCCTAAAGAGACTAACGTGTTGTTATTTTAGGAGGGTTGTGAGATTTGCTAAACAACCCGTCCTGGAAACTAAATGCTTCAATAATATACATTTAACAAGGGCCCCGCATATGCGTGTTTTGTTTATTTTCATCGAGGCTCATCTCGTTCTTATTTTAAAAGGATATCCTATAGCAACTACGTTTCTTGTCGTGTTTGTCTCTATCAATTGAAAACAGTAGATAATCCTAATTAATTACATGCTTGCAAGTTGTTTGTAATGGAATTCGGAAATGCTTAAAAAATCGGGACCGAAGCTGCGTGCACAGTCGGCCAAACAAATAATCATGGGCCCAAATCCAGCCCACGCGTGGTTGGCCAGACCTGGGCCACTGCTCGTTCGACGCGGGCCTGCCTGGTCTGTCTTCGACCTGGGCTCGACCTTCATGAGGTTGAGGCCCTGAATTTGTGTTCTTTATCTTGAAACATGGTTTTAGGAGTTATATATGGCAATTTATTGGAAAGGGAAGAACTTAATCTACAGTGTACAAATTTCATGCTTGGACTGCATTACAGCATATACGGCAAAGCAAACTAAATCTGAGATGCAACCTAGTTCATTGAGACCACTTTTATCTAGCAGCATACATATACAATTATCATTCGATACCCTATATTGACATCAACTAGGCTTATAAGCTAACTTCAGTATCCCAAATATGAGCTATTAGACATTACATGACATTCAACACAACAGTACATGTATATAAACAACATCTGCAGATCTTCTCTTTTATACTCATTGCTCAAACTTTCGAGTTACATTGGTAGTGTAATTGTGTACCTGGTATGGAGGACAAAGAAGGAAGGAATGATCAGCTAGGCAGTATGCAGTAAACACAGCAACAACAGATACTCAGCAACAACACAGCAACAACCAAATAGCCACGAAGATGAAGCTCACACGTTGGTCGAACAGCAGACAAATATTCCCAGGAAACAAGATAGGAAACAAGACCAATAGAGAAAAGAACCAGAATATTTTGTGCTATAGCCGACAGAAATTCAGTAACCACCAAAGCTCAGTACACAACCAGCACAGTTTCAAACAATCAGGAAGACTACAACTCAATGTATAGCACATAAAACTCAATGTAGTAGCAATCACAGCTGAAGATACACAGGCTTCTCTTAATGGAACAGTAATCAACCTAGTTAGGATGACCAGCTTGATTTCTTATGCAGTTTTGGACAATGTTCAGTTACAGTATTTTCTGGAAATTTCTTTCTGTTTTTCTTCACTTTTCATTAACTCACAAAATCCCTCTCAAGACTAAAATTTTCCAGCCTTTTCTCTCTTTTTTCTGAAGACTAAAAGTCCAGCCCTGTTTAAGTTCTCAAATGGCTTATTTATAAGCCAAATGAACCAGTGCAGTTAAGCTGCCTTTTTGCTGCAACTTGCAGCCTGCCCATACTCTGTTAAACCCATGCTTGAGCATCTCTTGATGCCAGCCATTGGTTCCCCACGCCTGGCTTTGTTTAATCAAGAGTTATGGGCATTATTCATTTTAAACCCCATATTCTTGTGTCTTGTTCCCCATTGGTATTAGTTTAATCCCAAATTAGTACCCTACTTGTCAGCTCATTTAAACTAATCATTTTTGTTCTTTTCAAACCCTAGACTACCCCTGTCAACCTTGATTATTACTGCCCCTGCTTATTGCAGCATCAGGGCATTTTTGAACTGATGTAAGTTCAAACTCAAGACTGCCTGGACTGAACCCTTTTCAGTCAGTTTTACAACGCAAACAAACCATTTCAAACAATGCTGGGGCATACAGTCAGTGGCAAAGCTCAATTGGTCATGCGACATTATTAGCTCATTCGATTTATTAGTTATAGAAAACTAATCGACGATATTTATCGAGTCGACTATACTAATTATAACAGGTAATAATCAATCGCTCACACAAACAATACGTTTAGGGACCTAAAGGGCATCAGACAATTTTTGTTCAATTAATGGGGCCTATATGAGTTAACTTATCTGACGATTAAACTAATCGACGATCATGTTTATCACAGAGTACATTCAGAATACACACATAGAAAATCAACCGACCAAATAAAAGGTCTTTTCAGAGATGAAAGAAATCCGAATGAAAAATAACAAAAATAACAAACAAACACAACGAAACATGCTGACCACTTAATCAAAACTAACACAAAAGAAAGGAAAACTTACCGAAAATGTTTAAATCAAACAGACCCAAATCTGATTCACCTTCGAACTTTTGAGGCCGAACAAACTTTAATCAGGGTGTTCTCACATGAGAACACCTTGATTAAGGTCTATTAGACCTCAAACCCTTGTCCAGACTGGCCGGATTCCCCAAGTGCATGTGTTCTAAGGTCTGGATTTCTAGATCTGATTTTTAGGGAGTTGTGGGTAGATTCGGACCAAACCAAGCTTGGTTTGGTCACGAGGAAGGTCAGGGGAGTGTCTGGTATGAAGACGGGGTGGTTTGGCATAGGTCCGGGTTCGACTCAAATCTTCAAATGAAGATTCGAGACGAAGGAAAGTGATTCGAGGCAAATGGATAGCAGATCCATGTTCAGGAGAGTGAGGGGGTCTTAGGGTGTTCAGGAGGTGGTCACCGGCGTTCGTGCCGCCGGGTTCTGGTGAAAGGGAAGCTAGGGCGGCTGCTAGGGTTTGGGGGGGCTTCAGTGTTTGGGTGAAGACGATGAGTGGAGGGGGGTTCGAATAGGGGGCGTGGGGTATGATAGGAGGCTTATATACGGTCTATGGGATTGGATCTGAGCCGTTGGATCATATGATCTCAACGGCTTGGATCTGAGGGTGAGAAACAAGACGGGGTCGTTCAGTAGTTAAACGGGGTCGTTTGGTTTAAATGAGGGGTTGGGTCGGATTGGTTATTGGGTCGGGTTTGAACACGGGTTGTTGAAAGGGGTTCTGAACCGTTGGATTGGCCTGGACGGACGGCTTATATTTATTTGCCTGAAACGGCGTCGTTTCAGGAGGTACCTGGGCAGGCCTGGACTTGGACTGGGTTTGAGTGCTGGTTTGGGCCTGTTTTATTTCATTTCTTTTGGGCCCAAACCGGTTTTCCCTCACTCTTTTACTTTTCTTTTTTTTTCTTTTTTTTAATAATAATAAATAAAATAGCAAAATTAAAATCAACAACACTGTAACATTTCCACATAATTATCACAAAAATATTTAAGTAAGTTAAATCACAACCTAGAACGAACGACTCACATATATTTATATTTTTGAATTTTCTTTTAACGACACATATATTTTATATATATTTTTTGTTTTTGTATTTTTGTTTGATAATGACTAGATGCAAAATGGACAGACCCACAAACGACTAACAACACATGTCACGGAAAGATCGAAAAATTGTACAGCGAAACCATTTGTCACTATTTTTATTTTCTTTTTGGAGCGATTGTCCGTAAAGCAAAAATCACGTGCTTACAATATTTAGTTAAGTTGTGTCGTCAGGCTTACATGGACTAGGGTAACGTAGGATTATCCATGTGTATGTGTACGATGAGCTCATGCAGTGAATTGATGGCTTTGGAGCGACTCTTGGCACGTTCGAGGAAGAACATATGTTTAAGTGGGGGAGGATGTAATGATCCAACCGGTCATTTTGAGCATTTGCATTCCATTTAGTTGTTTTAATTCTCGAGTAGCTTCATATGGTGTATCATGACTTGTGTGAATCGTCGGATTTAGTTTTCGGGGTGATCCGGAGTTGATTTGGAAGAATTATTCTAAACTAGGAAGCTTTAAGTTGGAAGAGTTGACCAAGTTTGACTTTTGTGTATTTGACCTTGGATTGGAGTTTTGATGGTTCCATTAGGTCCGGATGGTTATTTAGGACTTGGGGGTATGCCTGGATTTGCATTTGGGTGTTTCTTGAAATTTTTGGCGTTACTTAGCGAAAGTTGGCAATTTGGAGTTTTGGAATGTTCATAAGCTTAACCGGAAGTTGACATTGGTGATATTGGGTCCGAATTTTGGTTTCGGGAGTTGTAATAGCTTCGTTATGTCATTTGGAACTTGTGTGCAAAATTTGAGGTCATTTCAAGTTGATTTGATATGGTTCGACACGAGTTCTGGAAGTTGAAAGTTCAAAAGTTCATTAAGTTTGATTTAAGGTGTGATTCGTGGTTTTTATGTTGTTTGATATGATTTGAAGCTTCGGCAAAGTTTGTATCATGTTTTAGGACCTGTTGGTATGTTTTGATAGGGTCCCGGGAGCCTCCGCAGTGATTCGGATTAAGTTCGGCTTTATTTTGGTCTTAGAGGGACAACTGATTTACAGGCATTTGGTTTCCTTGTTCACGATCATGAAGTGCAGATCGCGATCGCGATCGCGTAGAGTTGTTTGATGTCTAGGAAAATTGTTCATCGTGTTCACGAGTCCAGAGACACGTTCATGAAGGTTGAGGCAATTGTTCATCACGTTCGCGAGTCTAGCGATGTGTTTGCATAGAAGGCAAGAGGGCTTGAGGATGCCAGACATTCGTTCTTCGCGATTGCGAGATGTGGAACGCGATCACGTAGCTTTAAGGGATTGACCATCGCGTTCGCGACTGAGATATCACGTTCGCGCTAGAGGAATTGCAGCTGGTGGGATCTGTTCTACACTAATGCGAGGGGTTTTCCGCGTTCGCGAAGTGTAATAACTGTGCAAACTCTATTGAATCTCATTTCGAGGGTTAGAGTGATTATATCTCATTTTGAGTTGGAGAGCTCGGATTTGGACGATTTTGGAGACTATTTTAACCACATGAATTGGGGTAAGTATTCTCTACTTGGTTTTGATTATATTTCATGAATCTATCTTCGATTTTGGCATTTGGATTATGAATTTTAAAGAGAAATTGGAAGGGGGGGTTGTCTAAACTTTCCTAAAGTGGATTTTTGGGTTTTGAACATCTATTTAGAGTCGGATTTGAGTGAAATTAGTATGGTTGGACTTGTAATTGAATGAGTTGTCGGATTTTGTGAGTTCTATCGGGGTCTGAGGAGCGAGTCCGGGTTTGACTTTTTTTTTGACTTCGAGTATTTGATTAAAGATTTGACCTTTATCGATAGGGTTTGCTTCCTATGGTATTTTTTTGATAATTTTGAGTTATTTTTACTAGTTTTGAGTCATTTGGAGGATGATTTGAGTGGGATGACGATTTTAGTTATCAATTTTTCTTGTTTGAGTTAAGTGTCTTGTCTAATTTTATTGGGGAAATTTTCCTACTAATTGATATTGTTTGCTACATGCAGGGGTGATGCATATATGAAGTGACGAACGTATGTGCATGTGCCAGGGATAATCATGCTCGGGGGTAAGTTATATGATTAATTGTTCCTTGTAAAATTATATGACCTTCTTTTTTCATGTCTTACTTGACTTTTAGATTACTAAGAATATGAAATTAAATGCTAGAAACCAAGATTTAGCTTATTAGAAATTGATTAACATTTGAAGGTTTTTACTGAAACTAGTGATGTGCTAAATTCGGTCATCAATATGCTTAAACACTAATACATCGCTACGACCGTTATTCTTGAGATATTGGATTCTATACTTGAGTTGAAGATCATTTTTTAGACTTGTTGAAATACTTGAACAATAAGGTTCTTGAGGTTTATAGAATTGTTATTGGCTTGAAAGTTATGATTGATGTTCATTTGAAATATTCGCTTAATCACTCTCATTGATGTTATTCATGCTTCCTACCTTACTTGTTATTGATATACATGTGCTTGGTCATGAAGAGTGTAAAGCACAAAAGGTGATGTTATGCCATTGCATATACATTATCATGCGAGGAAGAGTGTAAAGCATGAAGGGTGATGCCATGCCATTTCATTTACATTATCATGTGAGGATGAGAGTAAAAGCACGAAGGGTGATGCTGTTCCATTTCATTTAAATTATCATGCTTTTATTTACTTTATCATGTGAGGATGATAGTAAAAACATGAAGGGTGATGCCATGCTATTTAATTTACATTATCACGTTTGCATATTAACAAGTGTTCATGACACGATGGGTGTTTCCGTGCAAGCGAGGATGATAGACATGCATTATATTGTGATATATTTTTCTTGTGTATACATTCATGCCTTTACCTTGAGCTATTATTGTTGTACCTATATTTTCTATGTGACTAGTCGTTGATGCTCTGTCTTTGTCCTCTATCTCAATCGTTGTTGTGTTGTCCATGCGTTCTATCTGTTTAACTTGCAAATCTCATGCTTTCCTTCTTGTTGTCCGTTTCTCATTTGTTGCACTTCGTATAAGCCTTCTACCATGTTAGTTATTCATGCCTTTTATTTGTTTATCGTATAAGGATCATGCTTTCCTTCATGTTTGTTATATCTATATCTAAGCCTTCTACCATGTTAGCTAGTGAAATTTATGTTATTCTACCTTAAATGCTATCATTACTTCTATGCCTCATATCTAGTATGTTACTGTTACCCATATGCAAAGTGTTGTTCGTTATTGCTACTTGTGTATCTCCCACTTTATCGTTATTTGCTACTTGTGTATCTCCTACTTTATCGTTATTGTTATTGGCATTTCTTTCACCTGGTTGGTACTGTTATACATATGCTCAGTAAGAAAGAGATAAATGCACGAAGAGTGTTTCCATGCTAATTGATTTGACTTATATTCATATATTTGGTGAGGATGAGATAAATGCATGCATGGTGTTACCGTGCCATTCGATTTGATATCTTGAGTACATTTCTCATGCTATGAAAGTTATGAATTTACTACAGTGATTTCTTCTGGTGATTCTTTTACTGCTTCACATATTTATTTTTGTACTCTTCTCTGTTATATTTTAGTATTGTTTTATTACTAGTCTACTACATAGATTATATATGTGAGTATCTTTTATCTAAAAAGCCTCGTTACAACTTCACCGAGGTTAGTCAAGATATTTATTGAGTATATGGGGTTGGTTGTACTTATACTACACTTCTGCACCTTGCGTTCAAATCTTAGATTTGAGATACAGTGGATGACAGAAGCTGACTCTGAAGATGTTCGTGCCTCCCGAATGCAGCTACCACTTGTCCCTAGGTAGTTTTAGAGTTTGAATTCTATTTATGCACATTTCAAACAATAGTTATATTTATTCCATATCAGTTTTTACAAAAATCTGGTCTTAGTAGCTTATGACTTGTACTACCAGTTCTGGGATATTACGACTAGTGAATTTTAGGTCGTGACATTCAATTTGATATCTAAATTGTTATTTCTATCAAATTCTTAATGTATGTTAGGCTTACCTAATCTTAGAGACTAGGTGTCTAGAGGCGGATCCACGTGGAGGGGCATGGGGCACGTGCACCCATGCTCCTCTCCTTAGGCTGTGTATCACAGGGATATTTTTCGGATAAAGTACTTAATTTTCCGCGTGGGAACCCATGGTCAAAAGAGCATTTGGTGTAGTGGTAGCTTTGTGCACCATTGACCCGTAGGTCCAGTGTTAAAATCCCACTTCTATATATTCCATCTCTTATCCATTTTTTCTATTTCCTTTTCTATTTCTCTTTTTCGTTCTTTTCTTTTCTGTTCTGTTCAAATCTCATGCCCTATCTTTCTTTTTTTTTTTTCTTTTTTTTTTCCATGTATTCTTATATTTTTGGGTTCACCCTTTGATATATCCTTGAATAATTTTTTTATTTTTATTGGATTCTTTTCTGTGTTTTTTTCATTCTATTTTTTAGTTCAATCATTGAGTTTCAAAAACTATAAAAAAATAAAATTTAAATCATTTTGAATCTTTTCAATTTCAAGTTTCCCCTTTTTTCATTTATCACTTTCTTTTTTATTAGTTATTTAATTTTAATATATTGAGCTTAGTACTTGTAACCATAAATAATGATGCTATTATTGATAGTTCTCCAAGGTAAGTTTTAGAGAACCAAATCAAACGGTGGTTGGATAGTGGTGCACCCATCCTCCTGAAATCCTGGATCTGCCTTTGTAGGTGCCATCACGACATCCTGAGGTGGGAATTTAGGGTTGTAATAGTTATCTCCTGCAACTCACATAAGAAATAATATTCAAACATTACTCAAAACATGCATTTTTCATCATTTATCAATATCTATACATTGTAATCCGCCATAGCTACTGAGTTTAACATGAATTCAGAACAAAGTCATGGAAGAATAATTTTAGGAAAAAGTTGTGACACAACTTACTTTTCTTTCTTTTTCCCCAAACACAGAACTTATTCAAAACCATAAAAAAGAGTAACAAAAAGAGCCCAACATAAGGAAACCACACAAAGAAACTGTATTTTCTGCAAGCTCAACACTAAATTTTCAATATAGTTCTCGTTGCACTACTAAAAAAAAGTGGTTTGGGGGGTGGGGGAATCAACTACCAAAATCGATTGATGTTGGTCGGTAATTGATAAAAATTGATCGATTCGTGGCGGTCGGTAATCGTGCGGTCGATAGAGCCAACCGACTGACTTCAGTAGGTATTTTCTGATCAATTTTGGTTGGTCAATAAAATTTCACAAATGACCAAAAAAGAAAAAAAATGTCAAAACAATCGAACGAAGTCGATCAGTTTTTTCTGGCCAAAATCGGTCGATATTTTTAATTATGTAGTTAAAAAATGCACCATTTGAAAATCGAACCGGGACCTGTACTGTAGCAGGATACTATTTTACGACTAGACTATTGATTCATTTTGGTTTAAGACTTTATTTTATTTTATTTATATTCTTTAATTGCATTTTCGTGCGAAAATAACCGACTAATTTCGGTCGGTTTTATTTAAAAAAAAATAAAGATGCCGACCGAAATAACCGTTCGATTTCGGTCGATTTTTGAATATTAATTTTTATTTATTTTAAATAAAAACCTGACTAAAGTTGGTCGGTTCCTTGAAAAATAAATTTTGCGGGATGCAAAAATAGTTTTTCCGCAATTTTGTGCCAAAACAAACGACCGAAGTTGGTCGGTTTCCTAAAAAAAATTAAAAAATATAATATTTTGAAAAATTGACCGACTTTGATAAGTTTTCTGCCCGATTTTTTGACCGATTAAAATCGGTCGGTTGGCTGCGATAAGTTTTGACTGGATTTCTAGTAGTGTTGGAAGTATTCTCGATTCCATTGATAATGGTTGGACCCAAAATAATTCAATCGGGTAATTGATGAATCATACCACATAGTTCAGATGTTGTGGCGAATGGACGCTGCAGATGGAATATGCTCACTAATATGTCCAATGTTCATGCTGCAAATATGAGGGAGGCTATTCTTTTTGGAACAAAAGGATCAAAAACTTTCGCGGCGAATACTTCCATAAGTTATACAGAGATATTATAGTAAAAAAAGTACGGGCTAGTTATTTTTCGGATTAGTAATTGAAAAATATCCAGCATTTGCAAAGTTATTAAAAATAGCCAATATTTTGCTGAAATACGGAAAGTTCCAACATAATATGTTGGATTATGAAGCTCTTGCGTATGCATTTTCAGCATATTATGTTAGAACTCCAATACACGAAAAGTTCTAGCATAATATGCTGGATTATAGAGCTCATGCATATAAACTTCCAACATAATGGAACTCCAACACATTATGAAATTTCAGCATATTATATTGGAATCTCATATGTAGAAAAATCGAACTGAAATATTTCTAGATTTTTAAGGTGTTTTTGAATTTTATATTTACATGAAAAAGTGGCTACTTTTTGATTATTTTAGAAATTATAACTAATTTTTAATTACAAATTGTAAATCTGATTTTTTTTCCCGATATTATATATGCCATAACTGAAAATGACAACCAAGCATTGGATACATAATACAGGTTTTTGGATACCGCGATTATGTTTGCCAATCCATCAAACCAAACATGTCCTAAATAGTCATAAACAAAGTTATGCAAGAATAATAATATGATAATTGTCATACCTACTAATAAATATAAATATATAATATAGATATTGTGGTTGTATTGCTCATTTCATTAGAAAAGGGATATATGATGTATAATATAAAATTTTGCAATGTTATTCTTGTTCTTAAATTTAATAAAAATTTAAAAGATGAATCTAAGGTTGTTCTTGTTTTAGATTTTTTATACTCGTAAAATTATTTCATATTGGACCCATATATTTATCCCTTAGCGAAATATCATTCGCATTTTTTACCCTTCAGAAACAGATTTTACACTAGACAAAATAGTTATTTAATTATTTTCCTTATATTTAAAAATAAATCTTTAATTATTTTCCTAATATTTAGGACTTACCAGAAATTATCCACTACTTATGACACTACCCTACCGAGTGAAGATCTTTCTTCGAAACGTACAACCATTTTTATAACAACTCCATCAGTTTTGTTCGCCGTTGGATCCAGAACTATACATGGCCTGATTCCCATAATACCAAAGATATATAGGCAACTCAGGAACCAGCGTTCGGCTGCCCTTTTTTTAATAAAAAAATATACCTCATCCTCGTACATTCAGACAAAATTGTAGCTTTTGTATTAAAATATATATACACATATCAAGCTTTTATCAATATCAAATTGTACTATTTTAATTCTACAAATAAATAATCTCATATTACATGAATTTTTATTATTTAATACTTAGACTAATATTTTAGAATTTGAAATCAGCTTTAAATTTATCTCTTTGTATTTTAAATGAATTTTTATCATTTAATACTTTGACTAATATTTTAAAAAATTTGAAATCAGCTTTAAATTTATCACTTTGAATTTCAGCGTTTGTATCTTATAAATCAACACCGTTGACAATTATTCTTAGCAATTTACGTGTATTTTTTCGACTGTAGTTTACATGTACTTACTTTTAATATTTTTTTGCAGCATATTTGGCATTTTAGTAAATGCATTATAACAAACTTAACTAAATTGTTCATCGTTGCGAGTCCAATTATTATAGATTTAATTTTGCACCACTTTAATGTCCATTACAATTTTATGAAATTCATTTTTGTATACCAATTTTAATCGGTTGATGCGGCAAATATGTATGACAAAACTATAATTTAAATTACTTTCCTAATATTTAGAACTTTAAAATCAATTAAAATTATAGTTATTAAGTTTTTTTTATTGAACTAGGTAAAAGTTCCTAATATTTAGGGCTTTAAAATTATGATTTTTTTCCCTTATTTGGATGATTTTGTCCAAGAAATTACGTGGTAGAGGTTTTATAATTTTGTTGAGAGTAAACATTAGCGACATATAATTTAGTTGTTCTTTGTATTCCTATTCTGGAGTTACAGGAAAGAAAAGTCTCCTTGCTCAACCCTATGTCCCTTTCTATTCTATTTATCGGGTAGCTAAAAATAGAACAGATCTAGGATGTAATATTGTGCTATTGTATCCCTTGGTTTTGTTTTTTTGTTCTACGGGCATGAATTTAGACACTAAGTTTTTATTATCTTATTTTCATTAGTCTTTTATTTATTTATTTATGTAAGAAGCTATATGCAATCATCATAAGATATATATATATATAAATTTCTTTTTCATACTGTGTTAACGGACATAAAGGGCAAATGAAAGACTACGGATAAGACTTTATATAAAATAACATTTGATGCATTCCGCTGTAGAATTTGGATGCATGGTTATACGTTTTGGACAGAGAAAAAAGTACCCCATCACGAGAAAGAGTAGATTAATGGATTCTATTTCGCGATATTCTTTTTAATCTATTGCAACAATTCATATAGTATTTGCTAGCTATTGATTAAGGAATAGACTTTGCATTTTGCTCTCCGAGAAATAGATCATATTTGTATCTTTTAGAATGAACTCAATACTGTACAGCTTATCAAGCTTTTTTAGATTAACTCTTAAATCTTCAAGGGTTATATGTTCTAACTTAGAGGAAGAACGAAAACTTGTGAAAATTAAAAATATAAAATTATAAAATTGAAAAAGTTATTACGTCAAATATATTGATTGAGATGATGGAGAACTTCTATGGGATAGAGTTTTGTCCTTTATTGATTAATTAGCTAAATAGGATAAAGAAAAGTCATTTCAAAAAGTTATAATTTTATTCAGCTTTCATTTTATAATACAAACATAATTTAGAAAATAAAATGTATGTAACTCTCTTAAGATTTTATATTCAATAAAATACAATACACGCTCAACGCACGTATCCTAAAACTAATAACACTAAAACTACTACATGTAACATTAGGGACAAGATTATACCGGCTTTCTTCATCTTGGAAACGAAACATCAGCCAAACGTGTCCAAAAATAATAATATCAATTTTGATATCAGGATTATTTTCTGATTGTGCTAACCAAGTTAAAAGTATGAGAAATAAATATTGTAGATAAGAATTAAGATCAGACATCATTATTATTTATTATATTATACTAGAAATAATACTCCTATTAATTAGCTATATTAAGTGAAGACGACATTTTCTGAATGCGAACATTTAAAACGTTTTCAGACATTTAAAACCTCGAATGCGGAGGCAACTAGTATAAATGAGCGATCCCACATTTTCATAATTCATAGTCACCGTCAAAAATCCCCATTTCACCACTTCCTCCTCACTTTTATCTCTTTCTGGTGTTGTGCTATTGTAGAAATGCAGTCGTTACCTATCTCACACCGGTTGTTTCCGGCCACCCACCGGAAAGTTCTGCCACTCGCCGTCTTTTCTTGCCGGAGCTCAACTTCTTCACTTTCGCTTCGTGTCCGTACACTACAATGCCGCTGTCTTCACTCTTCATCTCTAGGTAGTAGATACCCCCACTCTCTCAAGTAATAATGTCTCTACTTTTTTTTGAATAAAAAAAGAAGTAAAATTGTCTGTACTGATGCTGTTTTAAAATTCATAACAATCTTATTTCAAGTTGAGTTTCACGAATGTTTTGTTCTTCAATTTATTTTTTTTTGAGCATTTCTTATTGCTTGGGAGCTGCGCTGCTTTGCTACGTACGATATGTTTATGTGTGAGAGAAATTTTTGTTTTCCTTTTTTTTTTTTTTGGTTTCAGTTATGGATGAGGACAGGTTCATTGAAGCTTCTAAAAGCGGAAACTTGATTCCGCTGCAGAAAACCATTTTTTCTGATCATTTGACTCCGGTGCTGGCTTACCGGTGTTTGGTGAAAGAAGACGATCGTGAAGCTCCAAGCTTTCTCTTTGAATCCGTTGAACCTGGGTTTCGGGGTTCTAGTGTTGTAAGGGGATTTAAAAATTTGACTTTAATTTTTACCGCTTCTTATTTACTTATCTTTTGGTTATTGATTCAATAATTAGAATGATGCTAAACGTCATAGTTGGTTTTAATTTCTTAGGGGCGCTACAGTGTGGTGGGGGCTCAACCATCTATGGAAATTGTGGCTAAGGAACACAATGTGACTATATTGGACCACCACACTGGAAAATTGACCCAGAAGACTGTCCAAGATCCCATGACGATTCCGAGGTGTATTTCTGAGGAATGGAAGCCCAGGCTTGTTGATGAACTTCCTGATACCTTTTGTGGTGAGGATTTTGTTTTCATTAGTTGCGGTATAAGTTTTTGGATGTGAGGAACTGTTTGTTTTCCTACTTTCGAGAAGGAATAATAACTGTAGGGCTCTCAATTAACAGCTAAATTTCACTGGATACACAAATATGCTTAGTATAATGGTTTGTGTTCAAAATTAGTTTTGGGTTTTTTGTCAACTGGTGAACTATCGGACTATGAGGTGCGCTATATAATATTTAAAGCTGCAAATCCTGCTGGTTTCCTGTGGAACTATAATTTATGTCAACATGCGTAAGTTGCTACTGTTTATGCAATAAATAGCATTAAACTTTTATGTTGGCTGTATGTTGAAAGGAAAATTAGGTTGTAATGATGAAAGTATTTGAGGCATGGATTCAAGGGCAACTACCGCTAGCTCTCCATTTATTTAGAAACAGTGTCTAAGGTGTTAAATTTATGGGCTTTTCTTGCCTGGAAGCGATTCATGATGCTAGATTCCATTTTGATCCAAATCAGGAAGTTTGGATATTGATGATTAACAGCTATGGTTAAATTACCTATCCCCCCCCCCCCCCCCCAAACCACAAAAAAAAAAAGATTGTTATGGTATTCCAGACACAAACTTAAGTGACGGGAGCTCTATGTCACTTGTAATATGGTGGTATAACTATCTGAGTTTTTTGGATGTTTAATGTCACTGATTACATGTATTTCTATGTGCATGCTCATGAAGATCATCAGAGCATTCCTTAATTTAGAAATCTGCCTTTCCTGCTTGTTTTTGTCTTTATACGAGATCACAAGCTTGTCATGTTCTAAAAATCTCAAGCATAATTAAGCGGGTCATGTTGTGATAGTCATAAATATTTCCGCATGGCTTGTCAATGTGTGGGACTTGGGGATCTAAAATTTGTTGTAGTAGTTAAATAGTAAAGTTAGATATGTATGACATCTATGCGGAAAAAATGTTGCACTTCTGGATATGTTCTCTAACAGTATCCATAAATCAACTCCCCAATTCTCAACCAACTCCAATAATTTTAAATGAACTGTTTCTGTTTGGAGCTTCCATATTATTATTGGTCACTCCGTTCTGTTCCATCTCATTACGGTCTCGTTGATGTCATTTTGCATCAGTGTTCAGTTGTCCTTGATAATTTATGAAATATTTGAGAAGGCTACTACACCTTGAGTTCCATGCACATCTGCTGGCATGATATCTTGGTAATCATAAAGGAGGATTATTTCTAACGAACGTGGCTTAAGTTGGTATTAAATATGAGATAGGAAAATATATTTTTTTGATATGGAGAGATGATATTTATTCCTGTTCTCTAGGATTTATTTATTGGAACAGTGGTTGTCTGCAAGGAGGGAATATCAGTATAGTGCTTAATTTGCACGAGTTGCGTATTCTTTTTCAGGATTTGCATATTACACCTAATTCCTAAAGTAAAAGAAGAATAATTATGATGGATAAAAGACTCATTTACATTTTCCAATCTGCAACTGTACTCTATTGATGCTATTATATACAGTTCCTCAGAATCATATTCTTCTCAGAAGGATATTACATGTGGTGAGGTGACCGGCATCATAATAAGTACACATAATAGTGCCATTTATTGTAATGTACTGCATTTTTAATAATGTCTCTGAGAAGAAATATTAATTCAATGTTCCTGTTATCGTTGCTAACAGGTGGATGGGTTGGTTATTTCTCATATGACACAGTTCGGTATGTAGAGAACAGGAAGTTACCATTCCTAAGGGCTCCAGAGGATGACCGGAACCTTGCAGATATTCAACTAGGACTATATGAAGATGTCGTTGTGTTTGATCATGTTGAGAAGGTATTTTCGTCCAAATAAAGGTTGGAAGAGCTCTTGAGTGTTACTTATGAATGGTCTCTTATTCTTTTACCCATTTTAGTTCTTATCCAGCCTTTTCAAAGTCAGGCTAACATCTGACGTTCTTGATTTACTTGGCGCATATAAGAATCAACTTTTACAGGATGATTGCTTGTGTTAAAGTTGAACCACATGTATGATTAACTACTTTTCCACTTAGGACATAATACAAACACAAGCAATTTAAGCATTATGAATGAACACATACCTCTGTTTTCCTTTATTATGCACATGTAGAACATTTTCAGCAATTAATGACACATCTTTATAGTTTTTCATATTCTAGAATCACCAATTTGCATTAGATTTCTTTTCTTCCTCGCCTTCTTTGTTACTGTTTCCATGGCGCTTAGGAATTAATACTGTCAACTTTTCGTTCCCGCAGAAAGCACATGTGATTCACTGGGTGCGGTTGGATCAGTATTCATCTCTTCCTGAGGCATATCTTGATGGGAAGAAACGCTTAGAAATATTAGTATCCAGAGTACAAGGAATTGAGTCGTAAGTCCTTTTTTGTTTTTCTTTATGCATTAAAACTAGCAATCCAGCAATATTATTTGCTTATCCACATCTAAGCTTATTTTTATTCTTTAGTCCAAGGTTATCTCCCGGTTCTGTGGATTTCTGTACTCACACATTTGGACCTTCATTAACCAAGGGAAACATGACAAGTGAGGAGTACAAGAATGCTGTCTTACAAGCAAAGGAGCACATTGCTGCAGGAGACATATTTCAAATTGTTTTAAGTCAACGCTTTGAGAGAAGAACATTTGCTGACCCATTTGAAGTCTACAGAGCATTAAGAATTGTGAATCCAAGCCCATACATGACTTACATACAAGTCGGTTCTTCTCTTTCACTGTGAGTAAATATCTGATCTCGGTTGCCTGCTCCAGTTGACTTACTATGTTGTCTTTTCTATATCAGGCCAGAGGCTGTATTTTAGTTGCATCGAGCCCGGAAATTCTGACACGTGTGAAGAAGGTAACAGTGATGATCTTGTTCTTCTCAAACATTTAACCTTAGATTTAGCTTGGGCATTGCTGCTTTTCTTACGGCATATTGGAACCAGGGTCCATAGTGTCTCCCTTGTTTTCTGTTCACACATTTTAATTCCTTCTTAGTTTTTGAGAGTTTGTAATGTTTATATACATCATTTGTTCCAATGACAGAGAAGAATTGTTAATCGACCATTGGCTGGGACAAGCAGAAGAGGGAAGACACCTGATGAGGATGTGATGTTGGAAATGCAGATGTTAAAAGATGAGAAACAATGCGCAGAGCACATCATGCTGGTTGATTTAGGACGAAATGATGTAGGAAAGGTTTATTACTGACCATTCCAGAATTTTTGCATCACCAAGAGCTTTAATATATATCTTGTTCAATGAGTGGCAGAGAGCCTTGCTTGGTAAAAAATTAGAAATAGAAATACTAAAATTATTAACTGCTTCCTTTTTCTGCCCATTTTTTTCATGAAATGCTAACATAGAGGGTGTCATGCAGCATGAATCATCTGCTTCTGCTACACTCTTTAACATTCTAGCCATACAAAATGCAATGTCCGTCCCCCTTATTCTTTCCTGTTAGTTGTTACCTCTCTTCTATGACAGTGTGAGTATCTTCTGTTCCACAATATACTTCAGGTAGAGCCCTTTTCAACTGTGATAGAACCCCTCGGCGTTGGTTGTTTCATGTAAATACAACAACTGAACTTGGGTGCCTCTTTTTTTGTTTCCTGAATATGTTTTGACTTGCACTTGAAAAATACATTGGTTACCCAAATATTTCCTTTTCTTGCTATAGGTGTCAAAACCTGGCTCTGTGAATGTTGAAAAGCTCATGAGCGTCGAGCGGTATTCCCATGTGATGCACATAAGCTCCACGGTGAGTCCATATTTGATTTCGTCCGAGGTCATACTGGAATCTAAATTGCCTTTTGATGTTCTTGTTGGACTCTAATTTTCCTTTACATTCTGCTCATTCCCGAAAATGCAAATAACATGGACAAAAGAGACCCAACAGGGAAAGAAAAGAAATTCCGAATTGATGATACTTTGATGGTTCATATGTGACTATCTCTTATGTTGCAGCTACTGCCTGTGTGTCAAATACATTTGCCTGTGCGTTGGAGCCTGTCTGCATGCATCTCATATTTTTTATGACAGTGATATCTGAGCGAACTTGTGCGCACCTCGACTATTCCACTGAGTACCTGCTACTTCGTATCAGTACAAGTAGTAGGTAAACTCTGCTCCCAAGGCTTAGGCAGGTAGCAAGAAAGCACCTAGTATTTTTTGCCTCCACTGGAATTTGAACCTGAGACATGAGGGTTCTCCTCCAACTTAAGTAACCACTAGGTAACCCCCCTGGATGCCCTGCATCTCATATATGCTGTTGAAACAAAGTAAACAAGCTCAAACGTAACCCAAGATATGTAGAAGTGGACTCTAAATTCACACATAGCTTCAGAACTTTGCATTTATAGAGGATCAACTAGAGGCAATAGTGAACAAATACTCCATGTCAACAAAGGTAAAAGATGTGTTGAATATTCTTTTTTCAATCAAGAAAATATGCAGTGTATTACATCTCCCAAAAAATGATCTTTGGTTGTTCCATGTGAGGCAACATCTGACTTCCTACTACTTGGAGTACCTGGATGACATTTATGAGCATGACTACTTACAGGAATCACATTATGACATTTTCTTCACCACAGGTCTCTGGAGAGTTGCTTGATCATTTAACCTGTTGGGATGCACTACGAGCTGCATTGCCTGTTGGGACCGTCAGTGGAGCACCAAAGGTTAAATTCTTGACTTTGAATTCGCTGGTCTTTCATTGTTGATGGAATTTTAGTTTCAAGTTATTACCTTCTCTTAACAAACGTGGGAATATAGAGGCGACGTTACATTCTACACTGATACTTGCTTAAAGTGAAGCTGATCTATATCTGTTTGTCCTACTACGAGGACCAGAGGAAGAGTTCCACTGATTTCCAATTTATCAGCAAATCAACATGATTTTGAAAGACAAGAAAAGTCCAACTTCATTTTCTATATTTAACTAACAAATTTGTACACACGAGAAAGGTTTCAAGTCCTGCTCTTTGTTCATGTATCGTGCTATGATCCAGGTAAAGGCCATGGAGTTGATTGATCAACTAGAAGTAACTCGGAGAGGGCCTTACAGTGGTGGGTTTGGAGGCATTTCCTTTTCAGGGGATATGGACATTGCACTAGCTCTAAGGACGATGGTATTCCTCAATGGAGCTCGTTACGACACAATGTATTCATATACAGATGCCAGCAAGCGTCAGGAATGGGTTGCTCATCTCCAATCTGGGGCTGGAATTGTGGCTGATAGTAATCCTGACGAGGAACAGATAGAATGTGAGAATAAAGTAGCCGGTTTGTGCCGAGCCATTGACGTGGCCGAGTCAGCTTTTGTAAAGGGAAGACACAAACCATCAGTCAAGATAAATGGTTCTGTGCCAAATCTATTTTCAAGGGTACAACGTCAAACATCTGTTATGTCGAAGGACAGAGTACATGAGAAAAGAAACTACCGAATATGAAGATGTACATAAATTCTAAAGTGGTTTTCTTGTTCAGTTTAATCTTTTACTGGATTGAGACTGTAGTTGCTGAAGATAGTTGTTTAGAATGACCTTCATTTTGGTGTTCCTGAAAGGACAGTGCATGCACATATATAGCAAATTGATAAAATGTTCAATCCTTGTATGCGGGTGAGAATCAATGCCATCAGCAATTTGGAAAAGCTCCTTGCGACGCTGAGAACATTTAACACTTCCTTGTCTTTTCAAACTGAAACACTGTTCCAAATTTTAAGGAACCTACATTCAGCTGACTTCCTTTATAAATTAATTAATACTGTAATTTAGTTTTGTGTGCATGTGTGAGTGAAGGAACCGGAATCAGACTACCTGAGAGAAATTATCAACCTGGGGGTATGAAACCTGAAAAGATATATATGTTTTTGTTTTTTGAAAATCGCGGTGTCGGAATACTTGTGTGTGATAAAAATTGTTGATCTAGAGAAGTAAAAATACGATAACAAATTGTTGCTATCTTTGTTATGTATAAAATATTATTAAAAACTGTATAATTATATTATCGGGTTGGTTTGGTTTCGGTTTCACTTTTTTAGTTAAAACCAAACCAAACTAATTATGGTTTTTGTTGATTGACAAAAGAAATTGTCCCACATCGGTGGATGAATTCATTTGGGGGAAAGTATTTTCCTATAAAAGGAGGCCTAATGTTTAGGATTTAAATACACCTTTCATTTGCCTTCTTATATTCTTAAGGCATTTGTATCTTCTTTCTTTAATATTATTTCACTTGTATTTTGGAGTGGAATAAATTATTGGTTGTGTCCGAGGAAGTAGGCAAAATTGGCCGAACCTCGTAAATTCCGGTGTTCCTTTTATTGTTGTTTTATTGTCTTATTTATTATTTGGTGGCTGTCATAATTTTTGGTATAGTAGTTGTGACTCATTCACATTATATACATTTGGCTTCCGCAACAATTGGTATCAGAGCCAAGGTACTGTCTAAGTATGCTCTGTGGTTGCAGCATAGTCTGATCTTCCACATCAGAAAAGATTTATCTTGGTAACTGAGTCAAGGTTCTGTCTGAGTATGCTTTGTGGTTGCAGCTTAGTCTGATCTTCCACACCAGAAAGGAAATAATCTTGATTTGTGTCGTCGGCTATTAAATAATATTTGTGTCAAAGATGGGAGACAATAAACAAGAAGAATCTACATCAAGTGTCAACAATACGTCATCATTGGCATCTTCGCTTATGACAAAAATTGTGTCAAATGCGAAATTTGCGGTAGAAATTTTTGACGGGTCAGGACATTTTGGTATGTGGCAAGGCGAGGTTCTAGATGTCCTTTTTCAACAAGGGCTAGATCTTGCCATTGAAGAAAAAAGATCAGATGTTATTGGAGAAGAAGATTGGAGAATTATCAACCGTGTTGCTTGCGGTACCATTCGATCCTACCTTGCTAGAGAGCAGAAATATCCATACACAAAGGAAACTTCTGCAAGTAATTATGGAAAGCGCTGGAGGATAAATTTTTGAAGAAAAACAGTCAAAATAAATTGTACATGAAGAAGAGACTGTTTCGCTTCACCTATGTTCCTGGTACCACAATGAACGAACATATCACCGGTTTCAATAAGTTGGTCACAGATTTGCAAAATATGGATACAACTTTTGATGATGGTGACTTGGCCTTGATGTTGTTGGGGTCACTTCCTGATGAGTACGAGCACCTTGAAACTACTCTACTCCATGGGAATGATGAACTTTCTCTCAGAGAAGTTTGTTCGGCTTTGTACAGCTATGAACAAAGAAATGGAGAAAAATAAAAGGGTGGAGAAGGAGAAACACTGGTTGTGAGGGGTCGTCCTCAAAATCAAATGAGGACAAAGAAGGGAAGATCCAAGTCAAGATCTAGACCCAGCAAAGATGAATGTGCCTTTTGTCGAGAAAAGGGACACTGGAAGAAAGACTGTCCGAAGTTGAAGAATAAGACCAAACATACCAATGGAAAGGCCATTATGGATTCAAATGTAGCTGATTGTGATGATTTAGACTTCTCATTAGTTACAACCGAGCCATCAACATCATCAGACATATGATTGATGGACTCGGCTTGTAGTTATCATATGTGTCCCAACAGGGACTGGTTCGTGGATTTTCAAGAAGGAGAATATGGAGTCATCCACACAACGGATAACAACCCTCTTACCTCATATGGCATTGGTTCAATACAATTAAGGAACCATGATGGAATGATCAGAACATTAACAGATGTTCGATGTGTACCGGAATTGAAGAAGAATCTCATCTCTGTGGGAGCCCTAAAATCAAAGGGTTCAAAATCATTGCAGAAAATGGAGTGACGAGAGTATGCTCCGGTGCACTAGTGATAATGAAGGCCAATTGGAAGAACAATAACATGTACCGTTATCACGGTAGTACAGTTGTTGGGATAGCGACAGTAACATCCAGTAACGAAAAAGAGGCAGAAGCAACCAGGCTATGGCACATGCGCTTGGGACATGCTGGAGGTAAATCCTTGAAAACTCTATCAGATCAAGGATTGTTAAAAGGAGTAAAGGCTTGCAACTTGGAGTTTTGCGAGCATTGTGTCAAAGGAAAACAGACAAGGGTTAAATTTGGTACAACGATCCATAATACTAAAGGCATTTTAGATTATGTACACTCTGATGTTTGGGGTCCTTCCAAAACACCTTCATTGGGTGGGAGGCACTATTTTGTAACCTTTGTTGATGATTTTTTCCGAAGAGTGTGAGTATATACAATGAAGAGCAAAGATGAAGTATTGGGAATTTTTCTCAAATGGAAGACGATGGTGGAGAATCAAATAGGCAAGAGGATCAAGTGTATTTGCACGGACAATGGAGGTGAATACAAAAATGATCATTTCAATAAGGTCTGTGAAAAAGATGGCATCGTCCGACACTTCACTGTCAGACATACACCACAACAGAATGGAGTGGCAGAACGTATGAACCGGACCTTGCTGGAGAAGGTACGGTGTATGTTGTCCAATGCTGGCTTGGGCAAAGAATTTTGGGCTAAGGCAGTTACATATGCATGCCACCTCATTAATCGTCTACCATCTGCTGCTATTGATGGCAAGACACCATTTGAAAAATGGTATGGAAAGCCTGTTGTAGATTATGACTCTTTGCACGTATTTGGTTCAACTGCATATTATCATGTGACAGAGTCAAAATTGGATCCAAGGGCAAAGAAGGCTATTTTTATGGGGATTACTTCTGGAGTCAAAGGATATCGCTTATGGTGTCCTATGACAAAGAAAGTAATATTCAGCAGGTATATTACCTTTGATGAATCTGCTATGATAAATAAGGTAACAGAAGATACCAAACAAAATGATGGTGCTTCTAAGCAGGTGGAGTTTGAGGGAAAATTTATTTTTCTTACACAAGAAGCAGAGGAGGAAACAAATGAAGATTATCCTCTGGAAGAAGAGCCAATAGAGAGGGAGATTCCAACTCAGGAACCTCAACAACAACTTGAATCAATTGCAAATAGCAGGCCAAAAAGGACAATAACAAAATCCGTTCGTCTTATAGAGACGGTTGCTTGTACCGCCTCAATTGTAGCTGATGATGTTCCTACCACTTATAAAGACGCAGTCCAAAGTTCAGAAGAAGATAAGTGGAGGATTGCCATGAATGATGAAATACAATCCCTTCATCAGAATCATACATGGAGATTGATCAATCTCCCGAAGGGAAAGAAAACAATTAGGTGCAAATGAGTATTTGCAAAGAAAGAAAGATTTCCTAACCAAGAAGATGTTCGCTACAAAGCAAGATTGGTGGCCAAAAGATATGCTCAAAAGGAGGGAATTGATTACAATGAAGTTTTTTCTCCAGTTGTAAAACATTTCTCCATTAGAATTATGTTGGCTTTGGTAGCATAGTTGGATTTGGAACTAGTTAAGATGGATGTAAAAACTGCATTTTTACATGGAAACTTGGAGGAGGAAATCTACATTACTCAGCCAGAAGGATTCAAAGTTGCTGGAAAAGAAAATATGGTGTGCAAACTTGAAAAATCATTGTACGGATTGAAACAATCTTCTAGACAATGGTACAAACGATTTGACGAGTTTATGTTGCGGCAAGGATACAAGAGAAGCAAATACGATCATTGTATGTATTTGCGCAAGCTTAAAGATGGTTCATTTGTATATCTTCTCCTATATGTTGATGATATGTTGATAGCTTCCAAGAATTCGGAAGAAATTGATAAGTTGAAGATTCAACTGAAGAAGGAGTTCGAGATGAAGGATCTGGGTGAGGCAAAGAAAATTCTTGGCATGGAGATAATAAGAGATAGACGTTCAAAGAAACTCTGTTTATCTCAGAAAGAATATTTGAAAAGAGTACTACAACGTTTTGGCATAGATGAAAAGACTAAGCCAGTTAGTACTCCACTTGCTCCCCATTTTAAGCTAAGTACTACTATGTCGCCAAAAGATGAAGCTGAACGAGAGTATATGTCAAAGGTACCATACGCAAATGTTGTTGGTAGCTTGATGTATGCAATGGTCTGTACGAGACCTGACATTTCACAAGCTGCTGGAGTTATTAGCAGATATATGCATAATCCGGGAAAGGAGCATTGGCAAGCTGTGAAGTGGATTCTACGGTATATTCATAATACTGTAGATGTTGGGTTAGTTTTTGAGCAGGAAGACAATCAGTCTGTAGTTGGATATTGTGACTCGGATTTTGCGGGTGATCTAGACAAATGAAGATCAACTACTAGTTATGTGTTTACTTTTGCAAAGGCACCAGTTAATTGGAAGTCTACTTTGCAGTCAACAGTTGCTTTGTCTACAACAAAGGCATAGTACATGGCTATTACAGAGGCTGTGAAAGAGGTAATTTGGCTTCAGGGGTTGCTAAAAGAGCTTGGTGTTGAACAAAAAAGTATCACAATTTTTTGTGATAGTCAAAGTGCTATTCAATTAGCGAAGAACCAAGTTTATCATGCAAGGACGAAGCACATTGATGTTCGGTATCATTTCGTCCGAGAAATCATAGAAGAAGGTGGAGTCACGGTGAAGAAAATTCATACTACGGAGAATCCCGCTGATATGCTGACAAAAGTGGTGACTGCGGTCAAGTTTCAACATTGTTTGGATTTGATCAAAATTGTTGAACACTGAAGATAGAAGATGAAGACACAACCAAAATTTGTTATTGAGAGAAAATTAAAGATGTGGAATTTTGTCAAGGTGGAGATTTGTTGATTGACAAAAGAAATTGTCCCACATCGGTGGATGATTTCATTTGGGGGAAAATATTTCCCTATAAGAAGAGGCCTAATGTTTAGGATTTAAATACACATCTCATTTGCCTTCTTATTTTCTTAAGGCATTTGTATCTTCTCTCTTTAGTATTATTTCACTTGTATTTTGGAGTGGAATAAAATATTGGTTGTGTCCGAGGAAGTAGGCAAAATTGGCCGAACCTCGTAAATTCTGGTGTTCCTTTTATTGTTGCTTTATTGTCTTATTTATTATTTGGTGGCTGTCATAATTTTTGATATAGTAGTTGTGACTCATTCACACTATATACATTTGGCTTCCGCAACAGTTTTTTTTCCAATACCAAATCAAACCAAACTACAATCGTTTTTTTTTTTTTTTTTTGGTTTGACTTGAATTATCGGTTTGATGTGATTTATCGATTTCTTTGTACACCCCTAGATTTTGGTAAGATACTTCCAAATTTTGGTAAGCAAATCTCATCTCCTTTAAATTCTGGATATGCGTCTTAATTCAAAGTTTCATAGTCATTTTTCATTTTCTTTTTCTGTTTTGTTAAGAAGTAATGACTTGTAATTTGGAGAATTCCATTTATAATTACAGTATAAAGGAATATTTGGATGCGATCATGTGAATTATTGTAGTGACAGTAGATAACCATTACCCCTCTGAAATGTTTCGTTGGCAGGACATCCCCGTAGCTTAGCCATATTATATTATCTGAATAGAGAACTAGAAAGAGGGTACTGTCTCTTTTAACTTTGTATTTGGATATAAAAAATCCAGGGAGTGGATCAAATGTGCTTGTAGCCTTGTACTATTCAGAATTGAGTAATTTTGTCCTCTTTTAATTTATTGGTTTAACAATGATAATTCAGGAGACAAACTCGTTTTTGCTCTTAATCTCTCATAGAACTCCAACGTAATGCTAATTTTAATTTAAATTATAGTCAGAAGTTGAAGGTAAATTTAGATATTTTTTCTTGAAAAATTTAGACACATGAAATCCATCCATTTCATGCTGGAATTTCGATAATGTCAATATCAAATACAAAATGATTTGTTAACAATAAGGACGTTAATAGACAGAAATATAACAGAAGACAAAATTGAGCGATTTCAAATGATATAGAGGCAAATTTAATCCTTTTTCGAACATTCTAAAATGAACGTAATATGTGCCAAATTTTGTGATAGCACTTACTGAAAATCTATTCCTTTCAATATGGTTAGGATGCTTGTTAAGTTAATAAATCTCGAGTGTCGCTACAACAAAATTGACACTTGACGAAATGAAAATAATGTTTCATGAAGAGGATCCAAAATTTGTGTTAGTGTTAACAATATTAGGGTAAAAAGTTAGTCAAATAATTCGTTGTGGCTGATTTAAATCAACTTATTTCTTAGTAGTTTGTCCAAGTTTAATCGAGTTGAGTTATGAATTTGAGTAGAAATGGCGTAGGATATCCACTTTTTAACATAGGATTTAGTTTTTATTCAGTATTTTTAATGCTGAGCAAAAATAGTCATTACTTTATTAAAATAAATACGAAAAGATGTTTTTACCCTTTTTTCATGAGTGCCGTATAAATATTAAGGATATGGTATCCTTAATATTTACACTGCACACATGAAGTTAAGGACGTCATGTCCTTAACATTTACACTGCACATATGAAGTTAAGGACATGATGTCCTAAAGTTTAATAACGGGATCTGCAAATATAGGATACTTTGTCCTTAATATTTACACGGCATTCATGAAGTTAATGATACTATGTCCTTAATATTTACACAACACTAATAAAGTTAAGGACACTATGTCCTTAACATTTACATTGCATACATGAAGTTAAGGACACTATGCCCTTAATATTTATACTGCACATATGAAGTTACGGACATGATGTCCTAAAGTTAAGGTCACCATGTCCTTAAAGTACTGGTCCCGCTGGAACCCGGAGTTGGTGATATCCTTGTGCATTCCTCCACCATTGGAGTCTCCAAGAAAGCAATGGAGTCGCTCGTGGATCTCCGGTGGGACCCACGTTTCGACGAGAAGTCGAGGAATTCATCCGCCCATAAAGGGTTATTGTGAGCAGCAGTTGCATTGGGAGATAAGTTGTTCAATTTTTGAAGTGAAAAATCAGGCCAATTTGGTGTCACGTCAGGCGCTCTTGGAGGTAAGTGTGCCATTTTCCTTTCTAACTAGCTAGAAAAATGGGAGTTTCAAGAAAGTAGCTAGAAACCCAAACTAGAAAAGAACATATATAGTGACATTAATTCATGATAATTATATGATATACACATTGTCATGAGGCCATATGTATACCTTTGATTTTGTCTTATTAAGGAGCAAATACAAGTTAAGGACATTATGTCCTTAACATTTACACTGCACACATGAAGTTAAGGACGCCATGTCCTTAACATTTACACTGCATATATGAAGTTAATGATATGATGTCCTAAAGTTTAACAACGGAATGTGCAAATACATGACACTTTGTCCTTAATATATTATACAACATTAATGAAATTAAAGATACCATTGTATATTTTGACCGTAGTGGTCGCCCCCAATAGGAATGATGGGAGGTCGACCAAGCCGGGATCCTGCCGAGGTGGCGAAATAGTAAAGAACACCTTGGCCATCCTCAGAGTTAAGTCATCAAAAATGTGCTGGTCAAAGACCATTGAATAAAAGTCCTAGGAACTATATATATATACACATAGCAGGTAAGCTCAGAAAAGGGGGGGATTTTTCTGAAAGGAAAACAGAGAGAAGAAGAGGAAAAAAGAGGAATCTCTCACGGATGAACAGTTGCTTCGCTTTTTCCTCTTTACTCTTTCCCTTACAATTCTTTTTCGCTCCAGGTGTAAGCCCATTTCTCGTATTTGATTTAAGATTATGACATCAATAAATCTGATATGTTCCCACCTTTCGTTATTTCCCGCTGTATATGTTTGGATCTGAATTAATTATGCTTGGTTAAGATTTACCTTCCTTTTATTGATAATTGAAGTTAGCAAAAGAGTCTTAAACTTTTTGTTCAAATAATTCGGCGCCGTCTGAGGGGATTTCTTAGCAAAATTTCCTAGTTTCCTTCAGATCCAAAACCGGCGAATTTTTAATCACCCACCCGAAAGAGTAGTAAGTAAACCTCACATGCTAATCCATATCAGACTGCTATATAAAAGCAGAAGTTACAACCAATATCCATGAAAACCCACACATGAGAGGACGACACCTACTGCGCAATCCTGTAAGAGAATGGGCACATCCTGCCCTACTCTCACATCCACCCACACATCGAATGATCCATGAATAAAGTACAATATGTCTCCCTTATTATAGGTATGAATCAGGCGAGATCGAACCGGGACTCAATTTCAACACCATAGCAGTTAAGGCGAACCCAACCCATGCGGAGCTAGGGAACCTAAAAAAAAAGAGCTAAATAAGGCCGCCGAATCTAAAAACCACCATTCCATCAACCATTTAAACGCCAGGCAGAGCAAGCAACGCTATAAGGCTACCCTCGTTCACCGACTCATTGGATCGAGATAAGGAAAATCTCATTTTGGTTTACCTTCTGTTGTTTGCTTAAACAGGAACACGAGCAAGAGAGCAAATGAGCATTCCAACTAGAGACAATGGAAAGAAAACTACTACAAAATGTCGCCCATCTCAAACACTTCAACTTCTGAAAAGTGAGGCCCCTCAAGTCGTACTCTTTTTCCCTCACCTAGGTTTAGTCCCAATTGGGTTTTCTCGAGGAGGTTTTTAACGAGGCGATGAGGGGGACATCTCTAAATTCAAGGTATAATTCATCGCCCCGCCTACGACGAGCTTTTAAGGCCGAACGATGAAGGGACTGGATATAGGGAAATTCCAATATATGCTTGAAACGAACGTATACAACACTCCCCAGTTAGCGAAACAACAACATTTTATACTCCACATCATCATACTCTCCAATTCAAACAAAATTAAGCAAACAGGGACTCACCCAAGAAACGTAGAAATTAAGCAAATTGGGACTCACCCAAGAAACGCAGAAGTTAAACAAAACTAGGACTCCCCCAAGGGAAACCCACAATTCTCTAAAAAAAAAGCAAAATCGAGTAACAAAAGAGAAGAATTCGACCTCGTTCGAGTCATAACGGGTTAACATTTCGACATCAGCTCGAAATAACACCCTTACAGCCAAGGGCCATCGCCAAAGAGAAGAGCTCGACCACGTTCGAGTCATAACAGGTTAATATTTCAACATCAGCTCGAAATAATACCCTTACGGCCAAGGGCCATCGCCAAAGAGAAGAGTTCGACTTCGAATTATAACGGGTTAACATTTCGATATTAGCTCGAAATAACACCCCAACGGCCAAGGGCCATCGCCAAGAGAAGAGTTCGACCTTGTTCGAATTATAACAGGTTAACATTTTGACATTAGCTCGAAATAACACCCATACGGCCAAGGTCCATATCCAAAGAGAAGAGTTCGACCTCGTTCGAATTATCACGGGTTAACATTTCGACATTAGCTCAAAATAACACCCCTACGGCCAAGGGCCATCACCAAAGAGAAGAGTTCGACCTCGTTCGAATTATAACGAGTTAACATTTCGACATTATCTCGAAATAACAGCCCTACAACCAATGGACATCGCCAAAGAGAAGAGTTCGAACTCGTTGGAATTATAACAGGTTAACATTTTGACATTAGCTTGAAATAACACCCCTACGGCCAAGGGCCATCGCCAAGAGAAGAGTTCGACCTCGTTCGAATTATAATGGGTTAACATTTCGACATTAGCTCGAAATAACACCCTTACGGCCAAGGGCCATCTCCAAAGAGTTCGACCTCGTTCGAATTATAACGGGTTAACATTTCGACATTAGCTCGAAATAACACCCCTACGGCCAAGGTCCATCGCCAAAGAGAAGAGCTCGACCTCGTTCAAATTATAACAGGTTAAAATTTTGATATTAGCTCGAAATAACACCCCTACAGCCAAGGTCCATGGCCAAAGAGAAGAGTTCGACCTCATTCGAATAATAACAGGTTAACATTTCGACATTAGCTCGAAATAACACGCCTATGGACAAGGGCCATCGCCAAGAGAAGAGTTC
Organism: Nicotiana tabacum; assembly: GCF_000715075.1. Taxonomy (NCBI): domain Eukaryota; kingdom Viridiplantae; phylum Streptophyta; class Magnoliopsida; order Solanales; family Solanaceae; genus Nicotiana; species Nicotiana tabacum. Next base: position 75,350,624 of record NC_134085.1, read on the forward strand.
GACCTCATTCGAATCATAGTGGGTAAACATTTCCACATTAGCTCGAAATAACACCCCTACGATAAAGGGCCATCGCTAAAAGAAGAGTTCGACCTCAATAATGCCTTTGCAGCCATCGGTCCTCGTCAGACTTTTTTTTTACTTACTAAGAAATTTATTTCGCTACGAGCCTCAAGTTCGACCTCACTCGAATATATATAAAAAGAGTGACTTCGCCTAAATTAACAACAGTTCAATCCCCCTCGAATGACTCTAACCAAGACTGACTTTGTCCAAAATGATGAATCCGAATAAACCTTGTTTTAGTCAAAGATGAATCTACTTAAAGCGACATGTAAAAACTCAAATCTCGCCCAAATATCGAATCCGAAGAGACTCCATTCGAACTCACGCGACGAAATCCTACTCGGTCCGGCTAAAATTGGCTTCCCTAAAAAGTCAGGAATTCACCATACAAAAATCTGAAATTCTATGCCAAAGCAAAAAAAATGTGTGTAAAGCAAGGGAAGGGAGATAAATACAAAGGACGTACAACGACAAAACCCCTTTTATTTATAAAGTTACGCAAATGGCCGCAGATTATACACGGCCAAAACTGGCCAGTACAAAAAAAACAGAGAAAGAAAAGACAAAGCAAAAAAAAATAGACTAAGGTAACAACTTTTCACTCAGCGTCACCACCGCCGTTCTCCCCATCACCATATATAGGAAATTCCTCCTCAGCATCAACATCCTCGCCGACCTCCGGTGTCGCAGGATCGTAGCCATAGTTAACACGAGCCTCTCGTGCCTTCGCTTGAGCTCCTTCATAAGCGGCCTCAAAAATATTGCCCGCCTCCCAAAAACTCTTGTATATGTCCCGCTGGGCTTCGGCATGGACCTAGAGCTCATGCAAATGGCGAGGAACATTGTCGGAGGTAGATTCGACTTGGGCCAACAATTGTGCCTTTTCGGCCTCAAGAGCAGCGACCCGATCTCCCAAGTTTGAAGTTTCCTGTTCAATTTCGCCAATGCGCTCTTCAAGCCTCACCTCTCTCAGTGTAGTCGTCGCCCTCTCGGACTCCTGCTCGGATTGAAGGATGCGAATAGTGTCCTCCAATGCCGCCGCCCTCGCTGAAGCCGACACCCAAGCACTCTCGGCACACTCCAACTCGGAGACCTTCCTCTCCAGCTTGGTTAATTTCCCCATCCATTCCGCACTCAAAGCCTCAACTCTAATGGCATTTTGATCCAGCTCGGACTGCAACGACAACACCTTCGCTTGAAGATGCTCACACTCTGCGGCGACCCTTTTTCCCAACTCAAGTTCTTCATCCTTTACACCAAGTAGCTCCTCGAGCTCATTATTCTTGCGAATAGACTATATCAGCTCCTGATCCTTCTTCTCCAGTTCCTCCTTGAGAGATTGATTACCGGCATTCGCCCTGAGCCATTCGTGCATCTCACGACACTTATTGCAGTAGCGCCGATACTTCTCTAACATCATCAAAAAAAATTTGGCCCGGGTGTCGGACCTGCGAGCACTTTCAATCTCCAGCATGTACGACTGAAAGCCCAAAAAAGAAAAAGAGACGGTAAAGGTCAAGGTCACCAAAAACAAAAGGAACACGAAAAAGAACAAAGAGGAGAAACTTACCCTCAGGCCCATAACGGCCATTTCATGCATCAAATCAACGTCACGGACGTCCCAAAGAGCCTCACACTCTGCGGTAGAGCACAAAAGGTCAAACTGTGGTACCAAGTCTTCCGTGTTCCACGGAAGGTTAATCTCCGATAGAATCTCAAGTATATGGGACGGACCTCCCGTTCTTACCACCGTGTGGGTAAGCCTTCCTCGAACATTCTAACATCATTAAGATCAAGATCGGATTCAGACTCTTCGTCCTCGACCACGACACCCTTTCCCCTCTCTGCGGCTGAAGAAGAAGCACGACTCGGTTCGAAAGACGAAGGCCCGCCCAAAGTGGCAACAACAGCCTCAAGACCCCGACTTCCCGTCGCAGTAGCCGGTTGATCAGTCACAACAGCCGATACCTCTGTCGTCGGGGTGGTCTCGACCACCGGGTTTACCTCTGTAGCCGGGTTAGCACCATCACCCACTTCAGACACCGCAAGGGAAGGTCGACCTCTGAATATACTTAGAAGCCACTTCGGACTCCACTTGTTGTCTCTTCGACGGACCCTCCCCCTCCTCAACACGGGAAGATTCACCCGTTGAGTGGGCAGTATGATCCAGAGTCCCAGGTTGGGGAACAATTTCCATGCACACGGCTCCGGTTGAAGGTTCAACTTGAGTATCCCTCGATGTAGGCCGGGCAGCAGACCTCAGTACAAGACGAGCAGAAGATGTTGGTCGACAGAATGCAAGCGGAGGAGCCCTCATCCTTCGCACTCTCCCTGTTAACAATAATGGTCGCATAAGAAACGAGATCAAATTGCAAGGCGAAAAACAAAGAAGCTGCGGCAAGTCGACTTACCAGTAAGAGGCTTACGTCCTATTTTTCATAGAAAGGCGCCCATTCGCGAACCCCCATCGTATGGGGAAGAACGACATTCACCCATTCGCAGATATCGTTAATAGGAGTAGGAGGTAGTTTCTCGACTGCAAAAGTAAAAACGAGTTAACAAAATGACCCAAGGAAAAACGATCGACCACCACTCCGACACGAGATACAAAAAAAACTTACGTGCGAAGTTCTACCTCTCAAGGAACCCTGCCGAGTCCGTCACAAGGTGTTCGGTCCGCACATAAAAGTAGCTTTCCCAGAGATGACGATTGGCTCTATCGTCCATCTTCACCACCAGACTCTTCGTTCCTTGATGGCGCATGTGGATCATCGTGCCTCGAATAAGTTGAGGGGCAAAAATATTGAGCATACGCCCTAGAGTGATCTCCCGACCGGCAAGCTCCGCGAACTTGAGCAGCATGAGGAACAACTTGTATACGTGACGAAATTTGAGTCGGGCATACTTCGTAGAAACGACAGACGTCTACCATCAAGGAAGGGAGAGGAAGTGTATACCCGACAATAAAAGGGTATCCGTATAACGCACAATATTCTGGGCGATCAAAATGTACAATATCATCTCCCACCGCCAGCAACATATCGACATGGTGCGGAATCCCCCATTTTGTCTTAAGCTCCGCAATCACCGCTTCATCCATAATAGAGGAAACAGGCTCCGATTCCTCTCTGCCTGTTAAAATCAGTCCATAACTTCCCTCAAGGAGGCAATATTTCGGCCACTGTTGGAACCCTCTCATCCTCCGCCATCTCTACTCCTCCGGGGGCAAGAGCTTCATTTTCCGGTACCGGAACTTCGGCAAATCTGTCAGCACGGGAAGAAGTACCAGCCATTTGTCTCGATTGAACAGAGTGAATGAGCAGGGAGAAGTAAGAGGGAAGACGGTGATGTCAATTTCCGACCAATAGGAGAGTGAACTAAAGATCTGAAGTATCAGAGAAGGCAAAGACTCGTAAAATTCCTTTGATAGATCGAAATGTGTGGAAATAGAATGGTGTTTTCCCCTATTTATAAGAACATAAATGCCCTGAGTGGAAAACCCGAGAGTCGCCAATCAAAACTGATAGGGCACAAGAAACGGTTCAATCCGTAAGGAACGTGTGTCATGATGATAGTGGCCACAAACGATGTTTCGGATCAATAAAACGGTTCAACTCCGAACGGATGTGACGATCCAAGGGTATCATTAAAGCGTCACGCCATTGCCTCGATCTAAAAACCTTGTTCAAGGCGTAAACATTCAGATTTCTCCTTTCGAATCGACAGAGTCCACCCGTCGTACCAGCTAAGAGTAGACCTCGAGGGACGGAGGGACTAACTGTATGGGTCAAAATCTGATCGTAGTGGTCGCTCCCAATAGGGATGATGGGAGGTCGACCAAGCTGGGATCCTGCCCAGGTGATGAAATAGCAAAGAACACCTTGGCCATCCTCGGAATTAAGTCATCAAAAACATGTTGGTCAAAGACCATTGAATAAAAGTCCTAGGAACTATATATATATACACATAGCAGGTAAAAGGGGGGGGGGATTTTTAGAAAGGAAAAACAGAGAGAAGAAGAGGAAAAAAGAGGAATCTCTCACGGATGAACAGTTGCTTCGCTTTTTCCTCTTTACTCTTTCACTTACAATTCTTTTTCGCTCCAGATGTAAGCCCATTTCTCGTATTTGATTAAAGATTATGACATCAATAAATCTGATACGTTCCTACCTTTCGTTATTTCCCGCTGTGTATGTTTGGATCTGAAGTTAATTATGCTTGGTTAAGATTTACTTTTTTTTATTGATTTTGAAGTTGGCAAAAGTGGTCTTAAACTTTTTGTTCAAACAACCATGTCCGTAATGTTTACATAGCAACCATGTACATGGGTATTTTCGTCCGGATAGGTAAAAATTTATTAAGCACTGGCTAAAGAGTAAATACATTTTAAACACCGGAAAAAGAGTAAAAATATCTCTAATTAGTAGCTAACCGTGCACTTCCTTGAATTTGACCTAACAAGTTCAATTTGAGATGACCCATCAAGCTCTCACTTTACATAGTTTTCACGTGGTGATACTAACAAAAATTATGTTCTTGATCCGATCTAATGCCCAATGTTTTTCATTATCTTCTTTAAGTGATAATCTCTGTCTTTTTTAAGTGATACAATATGGATATTATGTAATAGCAACCTACTTAGTATTTTTGGAACCAATTTTTTATTTTTAGACATATTAAATTTTTGTGATATATAAACATAGTCAAGTTTCTTTTTCATAAGAAAAAATAATTTTATGACCTTGATACAATAAGCTCAAATTAGGTAACCAGTAAGAATAATTTTTTTTTTTAAATCTTAGGGCGATAGAAAGAAAAAAAAGGTCAATCACACTAATCTAAGTCAAGATATTATTTTTATAATTTATAGGTATACTATAATAAAAACACAAAAATGTAACATAAAATATTAATATATTTTAATCTTCATAAGTGTATTTTATGTTGAAAAAAATTATAATTAATTTTTTGAAAAACTTGGTTATTTCCTTTTATTCTTTAAAAAATAAAGGCTAGTAACCTCAAGAGGAACTTTCGTCGAAACGGTGGCGTATAAGAAGACATTATCTGGAAAGAAAACGCTTCTCAAACGGCCACAAGCTCATTCCTATCTCCTACCATTGCTGCAATGGCGTCGTTGTTAATTGGCTCGCTCCCTATGGCCTCAAAATCCATGGTGCCCATCTCTCCTAATTTATCCTTTTCGCACTCTCACTCCATCGCCGGAACTGTCACAATTGCCGCAACGCCTTCATCTTTTTCTGCGAATTCCTCCAGCCTCCCACTGAGTATGACCAATTATCTAAATTTAAAGCTAACAATTGCAGAACTCTACTTAATATCCAGGGTTATTTTTTTTAAATTTCTCTCTGATACTTTTGACAGTTTACTGCGGGAGAGGGGACAAGAAGACTGCCAAAGGCAAGCGATTCAATCACTCCTTTGGGAATGTAAGTTTTCCGTAGTCGAATTTTCACTTTTTCTTAATTTTGTTTTGTTTAGGTATTTCAGTTTTTGATTTCTAAATATTTGTGCCTGCTACTGGCTATAAAATGGTGCAGGCAAGGCCAAGGAACAAGAAGAAGGGAAGAGGACCACCTAGGGTTGTGGCGCCTCCAGCTGCTCCAAAGAGAGATCCATTTGATGATGGCCAGGTCATTAAAATTGAGATTAATGAATGATCTGACTCCTCCTTTTCTGGTTTGAGTAGTCCTCTGTGCAAGTAATTTTTTCAGTTCTATGTAGCTTTGTGATATACTACATTTTGTTTATTTATGTCAGTTTGCAAATTATATTGTCAGCTGCCTTGAATTGAGGTTCCTAGTTTATGTTATCATTTCTCTAGGCTGCTTGAATGCTCTTATCTTCTGTTAAGATATGTATGATGGAGAAACAACACACAAGTATTAAGACGAAAAGATAGAAAAAAGAAAGGATGAATCAGGTAAAATACAATGGGCTTGTAACGATTTTAGGCAAGTAACCATCTTAAAATTTTGAAATATGAAGGGGGTTAAGGTTTCAGTAAATAATCAACTGTTCAGTTGAGGTTGAACCAGTGACAGTTTGATGCCAAACAATGGTTAAAGATGTAGATGAGTAGAACCATTCACTCATAATCTTTCCTTGCCTTGGCAAGATATCCTTTGCTGGCCATTGGGGATTTCGGGGTTATCAGATAAAGGATAGAGGTGTGTCTTCCATTAGGATTCTAAGTGACATATAGCTGCTTTTTATTAGTGCAGCTGCTATTCCTTGTGGAAGAACATTCATAAGGATTATATTTTTCTTTCTTGAAGTTTCTTTACTTCAGAATTTGTTTGCAAATACGGTCAGATTATTATTTACGTTTGCATATCACCAATAAATTGATAAGAGGGTATAGCATATCTTTCTTTGTTTTGGATCCATTGACTTCATAACAATAGTAAGGTGGCAATTTTGCTCAATTTTCTAAACAGAATCCTCTAGTGTATCTTACTGATATTTCCCAGGATAGATTCTATTTGCAATTCCCTAGTGAGGCTACCCTGTTCATGCCCCATGCTAATAGATGACCTTACAATGCCCTTGTTGGTCAATAACCAGTCCACTTAGAGATTACGTCAAAACCATTTCTTCTGTTACTAGCAATTAGGTTGGTCCTCTGGGCAGCAACTGGACAATTGCAAATTATGTAATGATCGAGCTTTCTATCAGACTGTCTTCTTGGTCGCGGAGCCCTTCTTGACTAGTAACGATACATGAAGGGGAATTTTTTTTGAAAACATTGTTTCTCCATTATATAGTGCCTGCTGGTTTTTTTTTTTTAAATTAGGTCTTATGTCAAATAGGATAACTGAAAAACAAAAAGGATTGTCAGTCCTGAACCATGGAGGTATAAGGTAAGGCCTACAGGGAGGGCGTAGAAGAAATTGAAATTCACTTGTAGAAGCTAACAATTACCCCTCTTCAGCATGGACAAATTAGTTTTCAACTGCAACTGCTCAACATTTTCATAGCTCTTTTCGGTCCCTTGAGTACTGTTAATGAGTCCCTTTGACTCGCATTATTAACGGGTCAAATTAGTGAGTCTAGATTAGTGCAAAGATCTGGAAGATCAGATTTATTGCTTTCAACAATCGCCCATGCATCAAATCAAAGCCAACTCTAGAAGGAGCTATGGCACGGTTACATGTTGGGGAGCCTAGCTCCATTATATCAAATTAAAACCAAGCCGAGAAGGAGCCGTGTCGAGCATGGCACATTGAGGACCTAAGTCAGAGCAGTCTGGAGAGGGTTCAAGGAATTCAATTAAACCTATTACTTTCTACTCGGATCACTTACACCTGCAACAACAACAGCAACAACAACTCAGTATAATCCCACTTAGTGGTGTGTACGCAGACCTTACCCCTACCCTAGGGTAGAGAAACTGTTTTTCCAAATAGACCCCCGGCATCCTTCCCTCCAAGAACATCCCACCTTGCTCTTGGGGAGACTCGAACTCACAACCTCTCGGTTGGAAGTGGGGGTTGCTTACCATCAGAGCAACCCCTCTTGTCTTGATCACTTGCACCTGCAAAAAGAAAATTTAGTTAAAAAATTGTAAGTATGTAATGGATCATATTCTTTCCGAACTCATTGATTCAAAATTTATGGATTCACCTGTGCTTAACCCAACCCTCAATCCTCTGTGTATCTACTCTAAACAGAGCTCTCGCATGGACCAATTATTCCAACTGCAGAGTGCCTTGACAGTCCCGTTCGCTTAGACATGTCGTAGAAAGCTACGATCATATTATTGTCACTATGACAATTTTTAGTCACAATGATAACTTTTAATGTTTCGTTATTAAAATAATTATAGGGGTTGGCCTTCTTCAGAAAATACATGTGCAACATCAACATCTTCTCTCACTCTTAACAACTTTTAATTATCTGTTTTCCTCTTGGATTATACGATTTTGTTAAACGCGAACAATTTAAAAAGTTTATCTTACTCATCAAGTATTTTCATGTAATTCGTCGAGCATTTGTAGGCTTGATAGGGAATCAATAGACCGTAACATCCCAGTGCTTGCACAAAAAGCAAGAGCATAAAAATTTACGGAAAATGGTCAAATATATCCCTCTGCTATTATTTATTATTCAAATGTATCCTCCGTTATACTATCCGACCAAATATACCCTTACCGTTAGGGAAAGTTTTATATTTGCCCTTATTTTAACGGATCGGACACGTGGAGGCTTTAAAATAGAATCCTCAACCCGTTCCATAAAAACCCAAACCCATAAAAATAACCCATAACCCGGCCTGACCTCCCCCTTCCCCGATTTGAACTTGAAGCTTCAAGTAAGCTTTAATGGAGTTTCAACTTTCTTCTTTAAATTTTCTGCGTCAAAATCATTTGATACTCACGTTTCAAGCTCCAAACATCAGTTCCCCAGCAGTTTTAAGCATTAATTTGGTCGTCATTTAAAGATCAAAACCCCCAGATTCGAAGCTTTGAAGAATGCTTCCAATGGAGTCTTTAACTCTCTTTCTAGTTCCAAGTTATCTCCAGAGTAGCTAATCATGATTTTATAGCTCAAGATGTTAAGTTCAGATGTTTTGAAGATTAAAGATTAGCTCCAAATCAAGTCCGGACAACAAATAACTCCTAATTATTTTTTAAAAATTCAAGCTTTAAACCCAACAAACCAAGGTAAGGGTGTTCTTCAAAAGTTCTACTCCTGATATTTGTGAATTTTCATCTCCACAAACACACAATCAACTGAATTTAATTACCAATAAATAATAACATATATTTTTAACCTCAAATTTAAATACTTTTTTTTTTCCAGCCATAACTTCGATCTCCAAGCTAACCTAGCACTAGGTGCTTGTAATGTTCACTTCACTTTCCACCCAACAGCCGCCAAATGATTCAAGCACAATCAATAGAATCTAATCAGATTTTAGGAACAAACAAACAAGCTTCGAAATAAATGTTCTCTAACTCTGGGCACATGGGTATTATCTTTGACTTTAAATTATTGTGTTTCATAGGCACCCAGATAAAGCTTATTAGAATTTTTAGAAATACTTGTCTCATCTCCCATCTTTACATCGCCTTCAGAGTTGGCCTTCTCGGTGGGAGAAGTGGGATGTAATGTGATTTAGGATGTTTTGATAGGAAGGGGAGGTCGAATCGGGTCATGTGTTAGTATAATATATGGTTGGCTTTTTATCGAACGGGTTGGGGCTTCTATTTTAAAGCCTTCACGTGTTCGATCCGTTAAAATAAGGGCAAATATAATACTTTCCCTAATGGTAAGGGTATATTTGGTTGGATAGTATAAAGAAGGATATATTTAAACAATAAATAATAGTAGAGGGATATATTTGACCCTTTTCCGAAAAATTTAAGCATCGCTGGTAAGACACTAAGACTGAGAATTCATTTTTCGCAGCAGAATTAGGCCAAAGTTATGGTTGGAGAAAATGTAGGTTTTCATATCGAAGACATGATAAACCATCTTTAGAAGTCAGATCTGTAGAGATAATCGTTTTTAGAAAAAAGATTGACGGAAGTACTTGAAGTTGCAGCAGAATGTCAACAGGACACTTCTGGTAATTCTAGTGAGCATAAACATTGGATGACAACCGTGTTAAAAAGGGAAATACTAAATTTAAATGAGCCAAAATCAAAACCATTTAGCCGTATACTCCCTTCTACAATCTCAGTCAAATTGGTTTCATCCAACTATAAATCAGTTGTTCTGTAGAAAGCATCCACAGCATGCAGCTTTCCGGTCCTGTTTCCCACATTATTTTCTTTTGTTTGAAAACTAACTTGTTGATTCTCCCCTGCAAACCATGATCTGCTAATTACATTACTTGGTTGGACTAGCTCATGATTTCCTTCGTTGGTTTCAGTTATAACCAAAGTCAACACTAAAGCCACTAATTAACCTATATTGCGTAGCTTGGTAAGTACTTAACTGTGGCCCCCGCCATCTAGCCAACAACCTTGATGGCGAGATCTCTAGTTATTCAAAAAGCTTCTATCTACCCTATAGAATAGTTCATCCTAAGAAGTACTACTTACAATTCCATGAAACGAATCAAACATATGGATCTCCATGGCCATGTCTAGTTACAATCTGAAGGATCATAAGCACTGTAGTCAATGATATGTTTCAAATTTTGTTTTCTTTTATAAGGAAGTAGTTTCTGGTATTGACTAGAGGTGGAGCTACATAAAAGATCTTTCAGAAGATGAGCTTTCTTATGTTTTCTGAAACAGCCAGCCTAGCTGACAGAGTGTAGAAAAAGAATCATCTTCACCGACAATGAAAGTGACCAGGAAAAGAAAATTGCTCAGGCGACGATGAGGATGAAACAAGAAGAGAGTAACACAGAACAGCATATGGATCCCAAGTTCACTTGAACAATCCAATACAGAAGTAAATGAAAGCTGAAAGTTAACTACTAGAAGCTGAATAGCAAGTGCTTCCCAAGTGAATTATCGACATACCACAATTTAGTTCACTGGTTTAGCGTTAGTAGCAGATATATGTTTATAATAAGTGAGAACCCACGAAAGGAGGAAAAGAAGATACACCTCTAAGTGGAAGGCCATCTCGAAATACTAGCATGATCATCAATTAATTTGGTAGAGGACTATCAAGAGATCAAAAATACCAGCCATATAGTGCTGCTGGATGGATTATCTACTTAATTAGATGAAGAAGTTCTATCCTAGAGAAGCCCGAGTTTCAGTAATAGCAGAGCAGAAGACAAAGCTAGAAGGACAATCTTGAGAGGTATTTCATGGCATATTAAAAGAGGTATCCACCTTCCCACTAATCTCATACCGATCAGCTCATTCTATGATGATTTCAAACGTTCATATGATTATTCCAACAGGTGTACTCACTGCCTGCATTATCATTATAAACGGGCATAAAGCAAAATACGTAAACTCCAGCAGCTGCAAATAGATAAATACGGCAGAGTAGTTCACACCTTTATAGTTGAATACAGATTCAAACAGAGTAATTACATCTTTCTATGCACACTGGACATGGTCAAAATAGAGAAAATAGTTTCTCCTGTAAAAAAAATTAGAGGATATATACCTAATTAGAAGCTGTGAAATTTATTCCCGGCTATCGTAGTCGAGAATCTCGTCATCAGTGACAGACCTAGAGTGCTGCACTATGGACCGTCCGATCGAATTGATCCAATCCTCCTTCTCCTTCTCTGAATCAGCGATGAAATACATGGTATCCCTGCCAGTGGAAAGCTCAAAGGCAAACTGCTTATTGAGAACATCTTCGGCGCCCTTAACAGTGAGACAATTGGCCACCGGAATCACTCCACGCGGCCGTGATCCGCGCGTGACGTTAGCTTCCTTGAACCAGAACAGCTTCCCCTGTTTCAACACGAACCACCTGCGACGCCACGTCTTTATGTACTCCCCTTGTTTTGTGAGCCAGCCGGCGCGTTCAGGGTTGGACCAAAGTTCTACGCCGTCGTTTGATTGGGCTGCGCCCATAGCCGCTCGCCATAGGCTTTCCATGGCGATGAAAGCGAAGGAGAAAAATTGGAGGGGAGAGAGAGGCAGAAAAAGGAGCATAAGACAAGTCACACGTGGTTGATGTGTAATAATTCTCGTTTCTATTTCTTTCTTTTTTTGGGATTAAATTTAGGATGTTTTATTTGACCTGTCATTGTAATAATTGTGCTTCATGTTAATCGGCATGTACAGCTTCAAAAGAAGCAGGTACTACAACTCAATTGAATTCACCACTTTACTTATCCAATATTTAATATCTGTGCAAAATTGGTGTTCCTTGATTATCCTTGTTATGGATTAATAATATGCGAGTTGGAGTTAGGATATGGTTTTAAACCTTCACTTAACAATTGAATTGCTCTGTTTATTTCAATTTAGATGATGTAATTTGTTCGGATACAAAGTTAAACGAAAAAAAAATTGAAACTCTGTGTGCGGTGAAAACCGGGGAACCGATTTCCCCTGATATAATGCTTCGGAGAGTGACCCCGAAAACACGGGATCTCGGGTCGGTCGCTTCCCTCGAAACCTGTCGACGCCCTGCCAAGAATAAACATCGGTTGAGACCCCGACGAGCGCAAGAATTCCCCGAGGAATGCACCCGGGGTCGATCAAATCTATCCAAGCGGCTCGACGCCAGCCCTCTTACGACGTAAAACTAACGGGTTGTCACATCTCATTCTTTTTTGTCATGCTAAGTATTTTTGTACTAAGTTTGGGCGCCCCTTTCTATAAAAAGGGGGTCACCAACACCTTGTAAAGAAGAGCTCCAACTATTTTCTAGAAGTGCAATAATATTCTCTCTCTCTCTCTCTGTGTTATCTTCTAAGATGTTCATTGCCCGAGGTCGCCCTAGCATTTATCGCTTTCCTACTTGTTCTTCACCATATCGCCTAATACTGGAAATATAGAGCCTTGCTTAATCATACCTCTAACTGTTATCCCATCCCCGGCCATCCTCGATAGTCCGAGATCGATACCAACGCCGACCCCGAGGTCCCCTCGACCATCTCCGAGCTCGGGCAACAGGCCCCTTTGGTTTGATTATTACCTCGCCTTAACTCGTATTTTATCTTTATACTTCACGCTCTTAGCATTAACTGCTTTAACAACTAACTCGGGAATAGATCACGTATTTTTAGAGTCCCATTTACAAATTTATTTGTTGTTACCATTTTCACGGTAAACAGTTTGGCGCCCACCGTAGGGCTAAAAATAATAGTGATTATTTTCTTGCTGGTTTCGTCACACAAACACACATTATCTTTCACACTTTTTCTTGCCCAAAGATCCGCTCTTTCAGGGCATGACGCCTGACTCAGCCGGTGAGATGGGAAACCGAGACTTCAAAAGCGACGGGGAAGTGGACACGACCAACCCAGAGTCCGGCGCGCCCCGGGTTCAAACCGAGCAAAATGGAAGGATCCCCATCATAGTGTCCATATGATTATCGGAGGAACTAACGATCGCCAAAGACCCGTATCCAAACGAACGAAAACATCCGCTACAGAAGAGGGACCAGCCCGAAAACGCTTATCCAAAGAAACCCTCATATTCGCCGAAGAAGACCTCGAAACCATGGGGGGAACCGCATAACGGTGCGCTGGTGATCTCATTTCTCTTAAACGACACAAGGATAAAGCGTGTGCTTGTAGACCCAGGCAGTTCGGCTAACATAATCAGGTCAGAAGTAGTAGAACAACTGGGGCTGCTCAATCAAATTGTCCTCATCCCTCGAGTCCTCCACTATTTCAACATGGTCGGAGAAGAGACGAAAGGAGAGATCACCCTCCCGATCATCACATCTGGCACAACCCAGAGCACCGAGTTTCAGGTCATCGACGGCAACATGAGGTACAATGCCTTGCTTGGCAGGCCGTGGATACACAACATAAGGGCAGTACCCTCGACCTTGCATCAGGTAATAAAGTTTCCCACAAGGGATAACATCACGACAATACACGGAGAACAGCGGGCAGGAAGGGAAATGTTCGCGGTCCACCATGAGACGCCAACCCCCATACACTCGGCCTCAAACGAGGGGAGAAGCATGCAGACTCTGGGAGACGACGAGGAAAATTTCTTCGCCCCCCAAACTTTCGTCGCCCCGAAGAATCAGATGCGACCAAGTCAACAGTCGAAGAGCTAGAGCAGACTGTTCTGATCGATAGCCTCCTGGATCGCAAGGTATACCTGGGAACAGGGTTGACCCCCGAACTCAGGACAGGGTTTATTCAATTTCTTAGTAACAATATCGACTGTTTTGCCTGGTCCCACCTAGATATGACAGGTATCCCACCGGAGATAACCTCCCACCGGCTGAGCGTCGATCCCAAATTCAAACCCGTGAAACAGAAGAGGAGACCGCAATCCGAGGTACAGCACGTGCCTTTATCAAAGAGGAGGTAACAAAACTTCTTAAAATCGGATCCATTAGGGAGGTAAAATATCCCGAATGGCTAGCTAACGTAGTGGTAGTACCAAAAAGGGGAATAAGCTAAGAATGTGCATAGATTATGAAGATTTAAACAAAGCATGCCCCAAAGATTCCTTCCCGCTGCCTAATATCGATCATCTGATAGATGCCACGGCCGACCACGAGACCCTCACCTTCCTCGATGCTTACTCGGGGTACAACCAGATCCAGATGAACCCCGAGGATAGGGAAAATACGTCGTTTATCACGAAATATAGTACGTATTGCTATAACGTGATGCCCTCCGGGCTGAAAAATGCAGGTGCAACATACCAACGCCTAGTTAATAAAATGTTCGAGCAGCAAATAGGTAAATCGATGGAAGTATACATTGATGATATGCTAGTTAAATCCCTGTGCGCAGAGGACCATATGACCCATTTGTAGGAAACTTTCAACATCCTCAAAAGCTACAACATGAAGCTCAATCCCGAAAAGTGTGCCTTCGGGGTGGGCTCGGGCAAATTCCTAGGTTTCATGGTCTTAAACAGGGGGATCGAGATCAACCCCGACAAAATAAGGGCCATCGAAGAAATTGCAGTAGTGAACAACGTGAAAGCCGTCCAACGGCTGACTGGGCGGATCGCGGCCCTGGGCAGATTCATATCAAGGTCGTCGGACAAAAGCCACCACTTCTTTGCCCTACTCAAAAGAAAGAGCAACTTCGAATGGACTCCAGAATGCCAACACGCCCTGGAAGAACTGAAACGTTACTTGTCTAGCCCGCCTCTGCTGCACACACCCAAGGAAGATGAAACGTTGTACCTATACCTGGCCGTGTCCGAAATAGCGGTGATCGGTGTATTAGTCCGAGAAGAACAAGGTATGTCGCACCTCCTTTTTACCGCGCCCGCGGGGGCGCGTGGGGAGTTCTCTCCAATTAAAGGACAGTCGAAACGGGATTTATTTAATTATTTAAGAGTCGCCACTGGGAATTTTAAGGCGTCCCAAGTCACCAATTTCAATCCCTGAATCGAGGAGAATATGACTCTGTTTATTATTCTGCGAACCAGAAATCCTGAGTAAGGAATTATGTTAATCCGGAAGAAGGTGTTAGGCATTTCCGAATTCCGTGGTTCTAGCACGGTCGCTTAACTGTTTTTATTATTGGCTTAATTATCTTGATTTTATTAAATATATTGATGTTACATGATTTTACTACCGCTTATACTTATTATGGTTGAGGACCCTTCTTTGAATCGAATTACGCGTACGTATATTCGTGTTATAAATTTAAAAATGCGGAATTGTGTCACGCGTACGTGTACACGATAACTTTTGGTAATATATTTATTAAACAATCATTTTTTCGAAATTGTGTCGAATCAAGAACATTTGTTTTTCTTAAATAGTGAACCGTACATCTCGGGTTTTTATGAAATTGATTTAACGCCTTTGGAAAAATCCTTTTATTAAATATTCGCTCGAAATTGCGCGTACGCATAATCCGAATTTTTGCTTTTAAAAATATAATCAGGGTACACGAACGTATCCCTAATTGCGCAAAATATTTGTAACGATATTAGGGATTTTTCCACAAATTGTTTATTATATTATAAAAAATCTTCATTTAAGATACCCTTTAATTCTTGAAAAAAAATTCACAATTTATTGAATGTTGCCCGTTGATTATAATTTCCGCATATAACATGTTCATCCAAGACTATTCAAATTCAAAATAAAGAATAAGAACATGATTAATACTATTCTTCACAAATACAACATATATATCTATATGCCCAATAATGAATTGTATATGAAACTAAAAATGATTTATAAAGGGAAGAATATTTTTTTCAAGAACTTTTATTATTTCTATTTAGTGCAAGTCCTATTTCTAATTGTCGTTGATAAAAAGTGTTGCAATTTGTATATCTCATCTTATTCTCATATACTTGCTTTTAATCTAATAGGCCTAATTATTTATTTAGGATGGTAAATAGGCATCAAATTGATAATAAAGGGAATTATTGTACAAATTGATTAACAACATTGCCTTACATGCCACATATTTGTATGTCTTGAAACATTCGTAGCACTTTAACATCATAATGAGCCATAAGAACTCAACTTACCATCCACTGATGGTTCTATAGATACCTGCTATCTTATACATGAAAATAATACCAACACCATTTTACCTTATTTAACAATAGATATTACTACTGTAGTTTTCTTGATACTTCTACATTACTTTCTTACTTATCTAACAACAAAATTAAATAATGACCAACATTCATGCCATATTCCCTACTTTGACAATTCAAATATAACTATACTAATGAGATTTCGAAATGGATAATATTATTACAAACTTTTACACGAATTTCAAAATAAGATGATTAACTAATAGCCATAGTGTTGAATTCACTACTAGTTAACCAACATGAAATAAAACAGAAATTTAAACTAAATGACTTAGATGAGTAAAAAGCAAAATTATAACTCCAAACTTCATTTATTTGCCGTGTTGAAGCTTTTCACAACCTGAGTTTAAAAGGTATGTACCTGGAAATGGAGGTAGAAGAAGTAAATTTCAGCAGTAGCAGCAGTAACAAAATCAGCAGAATATACCAATAACACAGCAAGTCTGAACAAGACCCGTTAACCCAGATGAACAGTGACAGAAGCTTGAGGAAAATTTCAGATTTGAGCCGAACAATATTCACAAGCAAACAACGGGCAGATTCTAGAAAGATAACATTTCAGATTTCAGTTTCTTTCCTCTACCTGTTTCAGATTCCTATTTCATATTCCTTTCTTTCTAAATCGGATTGTTTCTCCTCTTAAAATCTACCCAAAGTCTCACTTTTCCTTGTTCTAATCTCTCTGAAAAACTGAACTCTAAAATTTCTGTCTGAAAAAAAAAAACTGATTTCTCTCTCTCAAATTCCCTCTTAAAACCTGATAAGTTCTCCTAAATTCTTAAAAACTGCTTTCAAATCTGATTTTTTTCTTCTTCTCATCTTAAAGTCTGTTTTTAAACTCCCTCTAAGCTCTCAAAGTCTCCTAAATTCTGTTTTCTGTCTCACTGATAAATCAGATTTTTTTTCTTTCAAAATCTCTCCAAACTCTCTTTTTCTGAAACTGATCTCCCTTCCTTTTAAATCTGTCCCTGTATTTATACAGGTATGCCCCCTTTCTTTTAGTGCTGCCTGGACCCTTTCTCTTTTTTTTTTTTAAAAAATCAGAAAAGTTCCATTAAAACTACTTTTGAATACTTTAAATCTAAGTGCCCTATCCTGATTTTCAGCAACCCCATTACTCTTTGTTTCCCATTATCACTTTAAATAATAGCCACTAACTTTTCACTTTCAGCATATTGCTATTAACATATTATCCTCATTGTTTTATCCCAGAAATGTCCAGATTTACTGTTTTCTACTGGTATTACTGCCTTAAATTCAGCATCTTAACAATACAGATTTTAAAATCTGTATAAGCCTGATTATTAATCTGATTTACAACAGCTACAAACCAATCCTAAAGTTTGGACTCAATCCTGACTAAGAATGTAACCCCCTAACACAATTATATCCAATCAACATTTGTAAACTTGAATTCAAACTTGACATTACAACAATATTACACTGAGTTCAGCATAATAATTCAAACTGATCTTCAAATTGAACTAAGATCAAACATACACAGGAGCATTGTCAATATACTGACAATGCCCTGTTCAGAAAACAACATATACAGCATACATTTGAATTCGCTGATTCACAAACAAACATGATTTATTTGACGAGTATTAATCAGCTGACTATTTACAACATTTGTCCATAATCAGTCTAAAACAATAGAAGCAGACTGTTTCAGTCAGCATTTTCAGAAATGAAAATTCGTAATATAACTAATCGACGAACTTAAACGAGTCGATTACACACATATTGTAAACAATCACAACCAACAGAAATAATTCACATTTGGAATCAAGTAGACGAGTAGGGGACAGTGTAACAAAATTGACTAGAAAATTATATAGAAAATCAGACAAACTAATGAACGAACATAGAATACACGTAGAATACACATAAGCAACAGAAAATTACCTCTGAACCTTCAATTCATCCGGACTCAACTCAACTTGGATTCGGACATTTTTGAGGCTGAACAGACTTTACTCGAAGTATTCTCAGTTGAGAATACCTCGATTAAAGTCTCTTAGACCTCAGTCCTTCACTCGAATCGGAAAAATTCCAAGATTGGAAAATTTTTAGGGTTTCAAATTCCTGGATCTTAAATCCGAACACTTTTGGGCAGATTCGAAGGGAACCAAAGATGACACAAGGGTGAGGGAGACCTAGGGGTCATTTGGTGTTAGTTTGAAGTAGGTTGGGATAAGGTCAGGTTGTACTCGAATCTTCAAATGAAGATTCGAGTAGTTCTAGTATGATTCGAACCATGCAACTAACAGATCCTTGGTGAGGGGATTTAGGAGAAACTGTGGTGTTATTTTGGAGGTTATCGGAGAAGATAAGGTTTTCAGGCCAACCTTAGATTTAAGATTCGAAGAGTTGGGGCCTGATTCGAAGGAAAACAATGTTAGATCTATGTAGAGGATGTTCAGGGGATTCTAGGGTGTTATTTTGGTGACCGGCGGCGTTGATGCCGCCGGGTTTTAGGCGGTGGGATCCTAGGGCGGCTAGGGTTAGGGGGGGGGGTCTGAGGAAGATGATGAACAGTGAGAGGAGGGGGGGGGTGTTCAGTTAGGGGCCGGGGTAGGGGCTTGGGACTTATATAGGGGTGGGGTGGATTTATATTGTCCGTCCGATCAAGTAAGATGAAGGGCCAGGATCAATTCATTAAACCAAACGATGTCGTTTGGTTTAATGCCAGGGTCGGCTGAGTCGGGTCACTGGATCGGGTTACGGGTTACGGGTAAAGGGGGTGAGATCTTGACCGTTGGTTGGATTTGATCCAACGGTTTCTGAGAAGCCACGACCAAACGCTGTCGTTTTGGTTCGTCTGGTTTGGACCAGACAGATTGGTTTGGATTGGGCTGTGAGGGGAAATTAATTCGATTTGGGCCTGGATTTTAATCCAGGTCCGATTTTGTGTATATGTATTATTGTTTTTTCTTTTTTTTTTTCATTTTTTCTAATTTAAATTTTTAATTATAAAATAAATCTAACTTCGCAAAAAATATATTAATTATTCTATAACAATTATTTAACACATAGACAAAACATCAATCACACAGTGGAATATTTAAATAGAACTATTGCATATTTTTGTGATTTTATTTAAATTATCTTTTAAATGCATAATTAAATCCTATATGCATGCAACATGTATTTTATTTTATTTTTTATTTTATTTATGACAAAGTAAACATTTATGGTCATAACACAAATATTTAACACCACGCAAATTCAAAAATTACACAGTAAAAGAAATTTATTTTATTTTTTGATTTTATTTTGGAGTAATTTTTCGTAAGGCAAAAATCACGTGCTCACAGCTGCCCCTCTTTGTGCGGAAACTCGAAGAGTTTTCGTGCAAAGATAAAGTGAGCGGATACGAGCGATTTTTGCCCGTTCGAATATTCCGTGGGAAGCATTTTTTAGAAATATTTGACCGAACCTCTGCTTCAAAGGTTTCCTACATATCCTTGGCTATAAAGGAATCAGGTCAATGTAGTTCGGGAATTTTGGGTAGCTAGGACTACCGTGGGACTGTGATGTTACTACTGCTTCGTGCTGTTTTTACTGCTTGCTGACCTCCTTATTACACCTTACTTTAAAGGAAATACAAAAATTAAACTAGACTATGGTACATGAATTATAAAAATCTTATCTAGATCATGCCCTTGCATTTCTTGTTGTCTTGATATCTTGGTGACTCTTGGGCATTTGGCTTATTCCGTATTCCTTTTGGAACTCTTGTTGTTTCTTGCTGGGGATTCTGTTGGACTCCTCTGCTTTATTGATTCTAAGTGTGCTCCTTTTTCATATGAGCGGGCTTTTGATTTCAACACTTCAATTTCATTCCCTCGTTCTTCAGGTGGGTGCCTTGACTGCTTCTTTTCTTTCTTCATCCTCATTCTCCAGGTGGACGCCTGACTTCTTTTTTTTTCTTCATCCTCATTCTCCAGGTGGACGCCTGACTTCTTTAATTCTTCATCCTCATTCTCCAGGTGGACGCCTAACTTCTTCAATTCTCATCCTCATTCTCCAGGTGGACGCCTGACTTCTTTAATTCTTCATCCTCATTCTCCAGGTGGACGCCTGACTTCTTCTTTTCTCATCCTCATTCTCCAGGTGGACGCCTGACTTCTTCTTTTTCTCATCCTCATTCTCCAGGTGGACGCCTGACTTCTTTAATTCTCATCCTCATTCTCCAGGTGGACGCCTGACTTCTTTAATTCTTCATCCTCATTCTCCAGGTGGACGCCTGACTTCTTTAATTCTCATCCTCATTCTCCAGGTGGACGCCTGACTTCTTCTTTTCTTTGTCCTCATTCTCCAGGTGGACGCCTGACTTCTTCAATTCTCATCCTCATTCTCCAGGTGGACGCCTGACTTCTTCAATTCTCATCCTCATTCTCTAGGTGGACGCCTGACTTCTTCTTTTCTTTGTCCTCATTCTCCAGGTGGACGCCTGACTTCTTCAATTCTCATCCTCATTCTCCAGGTGGACGCCTGACTTCTTTAATTCTCATCCTCATTCTCCAGGTGGACGCCTGACTTCTTTAATTCTTCATCCTCATTCTCCAGGTGGACGCCTGACTTCTTCTTTTTCTCATCCTCATTCTCCAGGTGGACGCCTGACTTCTTTAATTCTCATCCTCATTCTCCAGGTGGACGCCTGACTTCTTTAATTCTTCATCCTCATTCTCCAGGTGGACGCCTGATTTCTTCTTTTTCTCATCCTCATTCTCCAGGTGGATGCCTGACTTCTTCTTTTTCTCATCCTCATTCTCCAGGTGGACGCCTGACTTCTTCTTTTTCTCATCCTCATTCTCCAGGTGGATGCCTGACTTCTTCTTTTTCTCATCCTCATTCTCCAGGTGGACGCCTGACTTCTTCTTTTCTCATCCTCATTCTCCAGGTGGACGCCTGACTTCTTTAATTCTTCATCCAGGTATTTCCTGACACAAATATTGTATTTGCCCCTGTTTTAAATCAAAGAAAACTTCGTTAGTTTAAAGCAGGGTGGTTGACTGGGGTATTCTTGCCGATGGTGATGCTTCTCTTCGTTTCTCTTTGTTGCCTTGGAATGGTTGAAAAGACTGTTTTGTTCTTGTAATTGATCCTTGACTATAGGATTCCCCTCTGTATGTTTTCCTTCAAACCCTTTTAACTGTAATCATATGTCCCTTCTGACTTTGCTGATCCACTTTCGATTTCACCTTTCTTATACCCATATCTTTTATCTCCCACCTTTCGTGGCCGTATTTTGTAACCTTGAATCTTGGTAGTATACCTTGACATTCCTTCTTATTTGTTTGGAATAAAACTTATCTCGAAGCTTTTAGAAAAGTAAGATTATTAGTGACGAAATACGCTGATTTCGAAAATTATAGAATGAAAATAAAAATCCAAGTTTTGGATGACTGTTGGAGAAAGAAATAAAAACTTATCTGATTGGAGTTACTGGCACCAATGATCAGGGTATGCATTTCGGATTAATCAACCCAGTCTTTTAATCAATCTCCTTTCAATTGTCTCATTTTTGTTTTTGCCAAAATTTCCATAACCCAACTTCATTTTTCATTTCACAGACCTGTTGGACTTGCAACGTCTCAAAGAGTTTTTCACCGATAAACCTTCCTCATTTGTTTATTTCTCACTTCCTTTTCGCCTTAGGGTGCCTATGAAGGTTTTCACCAATAAGACTCTCTCATTTTACTTTTCTCTCAACTTCCGTCGCCTTATGGTGCCCGTGTGGGTTTTCACCTATAAGACTCTCTCATTTTTACTTTCTTCTCTTGTTTGCATCAGAGTGTTATGAACCATCTTCATTTGCTTGACTCAGCATTTTTCTAAGATTGGTCGAAAGGTCTTTCTGGTATGGGGTTAGAAATGGAAAAGGTATTAAAAGCTAAACAGTTCTGGTATGGGTTTAAAATTACAACTCTTGGAATCTTTTTCTTATTTCCAATACAATTTCTGCCCCAGTTTTTGATTGGGGTCGCTTGACATAACTTTTTGCGCACATCATATATATTGTGCACCCTATGACCGAGCTGTGAGGCGCCTACGTATCCTTCTTTGAGGAATCAGGTCAAACGTAGTTCACTAAATAATAGTGATTTTTTTTATTACTTATTTCATACTTGATTTTCTATTGATTCCAAGAGAGGGTTGGAAAGAAACCAGTATGGCTCAAAGGGGAAGCAAATGGTATAGTGTTTGGATAGCAGAATAAATTGCCTTTGTCATTCCAATCTTCGAAATAATGCTAAATACAAACACTCAAAAAGTTATGCATAATATCTCTTTACCGCGTCAGAATTGATCGCCATATCTATGCATTTGCCTTTAATGTCTGTTAGGCATAGTGCACCATTTGATAATACTCTGGTCACAATGAATGGTCCTTGACAATTCGGGGCAAATTTGCCTTTTGCTTCAACCTGATGTGGAAGAATACGTTTCAGCACATGCTGACCTACTTCAAACTTCCGGGGACGTACCTTTTTGTTGTATGCTCTTTCTATTCTTCTTTGATATAATTGACCATGGTATACTGCGGTCAATCGTTTTTCATCAATCAAGTTTAACTGTTCTAGACGGGTTTTGACCCATTCATCATCATCAATCTTTGCTTCGGCGATGATCCGAAGGGAAGGAATCTCAACTTCTGCAGGAATTACTGCTTCAGTGCCATATACCAACAAATAAGGAGTGGCTCCTACTGAAGTGCGAACAGTAGTGCGGTATCCCAATAATGCAAATGGTAATTTTTCATGCCATTATTTTGAACCTTCTACCATTTTCCAAAGTATCTTCTTTATGTTTTTGTTGGCTTCTTCTACTGCTCCATTCGCCTTGGGCCGATATGGGGTAGAGTTGTGATGTGTAATCTTAAACTGTTGACATACTTCCTTCATTAGGTTGATGTTAAGATTAGCACCGTTATCTGTGATGATCACCTTCGGGATTCCGAATCGACATATGATATTTGAGTGGACAAAATCGACCACAGCTTTCTTGGTCACTGATTTGAATGTCTTAGCCTCAACCCATATGGTAAAATAATCAATAGCTACCAGAATGAACCTGTGCCCATTGGATGTTGCCGGCTCAATTGGTCCAATTACATCCATGCCCCAGGCAACGAAGGGCCATGGTGCCGACATTGTGTGCAACTCGGATGGTGGAAAATGAATCAAATCTCCGTGTATTTGGCATTGATGACACTTGCGCACAAAACTGATACAATCTCGCTCCATGGTAAGCCAATAGTAACCGGCTCGGAGGATTTTCTTTGTCAATACATATCCACTCATGTGGGGTCCGCAAACTCCTAAATGTACTTCAGACATGACAGCTGCAGCTTGTCTGGCATCTATGCATCTTAATAATCCAAGATCTGGTGTTCTTTTATACAAAACTCCTCCGCTTAAGAAGAATCCATTTGCCAATCGCCTAATGGTCCTCTTTTGATCTCCTGTGGCTTGTGCGGGATATATCCCCATCCTGATATACTCCTTGATGTCGTGGAACCATGGTTCACCATCAAATTCTTCTTCAACCATATTGCAATAAGCGTGCTGATCGTGGACTTGAATATGTATTGGATCTACATAAGCTTTGTCCGGATGGTGCAACATTGATGCTAGGGTAGCCAATGCATCGGCCACCTTATTATGGATTCTTGGAATATGTTGGAATTCCACTGATTGAAACCGCTGACAAAGATCATGTAGACATTGTCGGTATGAGATGAGCTTCAAGTCTCGGGTTTCCCATTCTCCTTGAATTTGATGTACCAAAAGATCCGAATCTCCCATGACTAAGATTTCTCGGATACCCATGTCTGCGGCTAGCCTTAACCCCAAAATGCAAGCTTCATATTCAGCCATATTATTGGTGCAATAAAATCGCAATTGAGCCGTAACAGGATAGTGATGCCCTGTTTCAGAAATGATTACAGCTCCTATTCCGACTCCTTTCATGTTAGCGGCTCCATCAAAGAAAAGTTTCCAGCCAGGCTTTTCAATTCACTCCACCTCGTCGATATGCATTGTTTCTTCGTCAGGAAAATAAGTTTTCAATGGCTCATATTCCTCATCGACCGGTTTTCGGCTAAATGATCGGCCAGTGCTTGAGCCTTCATTGCAGTTCGAGTCACATAGATGATGTCGAATTTTGTGAGCAATATCTGCCACTTTGCAAGCCTTCCCGTTGGCATAGGCTTTTGAAAAATGTATTTCAATGGATCCAACCGAGAAATGAGGTAAGTAGTGTAGGATGACAAATAGTGTTTCAATTTTTGAGCTACCCATGTTAGGGCGCAACATGTCTTTTCCAGATGAGTATACTTAACCTCATAAGCTGTGAACTTCTTGCTAAGGTAGTAGATGGCCTGTTCTTTTCTGCCAGTGAGGTCATGTTGCCCCAATACACAACCAAATGAATTTTCCAAAACCGTCAAGTAAAGAATCAAAGGTCTTCCTGGCTCTGGCGGGACCAACACGGGTGGGTTTGACAAGTACCCTTTTATTTTATCGAACGCTTCTTAACACTCATCGGTCCATTTGACCGCAACATCCTTTTTTAACAATTTGAAAATTGGCTCACAGGTTGTTGTGAGCTGAGCAATAAACCTGCTGATGTAATTTAACCTTCCCAACAAACTCATTACTTCAGTTTTGTTTCTTGGAGGTGACAGTTCTTGGATGGCTTTGATCTTTGATGGGTCTAGCTCGATGCCTCATCAACTGACTATGAATCCCATCAACTTTCCAGATGGAACTCCAAATGCGCACTTGGCAGGGTTAAGCTTGAGGTTGTACCTGCGAAGTCTTAAGAAGAACTTCCTCAAATCTCGAACGTGGTCGGCCTGATGCTTTGATTTTATGATCACATCGTCCACGTATACCTCAATCTCCTTGTGTATCATATCATGAAACACTGTGGTCATTGCTCTCATATAGGTTGCTCCGGCGTTCTTCAAACCGAATGGCATTACCCGGTAGCAATAAGTTCCCCATGGTGTGATGAATGCCGTCTTTTCTGCATCTTCTTCATCCATTAGAATTTGATGATACCTGGCATAACAATCCACAAAAGACCCTATATCATGTTTGGCACAATTGTCGATTAAAATATGGATATTGGGTAATAGGAAATTATCCTTTGGACTTGCTTTGTTGAGATTGCGATAGTCGACGCATACTCTAATTTTGCCGTCTTTCTTTAGCACAGGAACGATATTAGTCAACCAAACAGGATATCGAGTGACTCGAATGACCTTTTCTTCCAATTGTTTGGTGATTTCTTCCTTAATTCTCACACTCATATCAGGCTTGAATTTTCTCAGCCTCTGCTTGACAGGAGGCACCGTTGGATCGGTGGGCAATTTGTGGACCACTAAATCAGTGCTCAAGCCCGGCATATCGTCATACGACCATGCAAAAACATCTTTGAATTCTATGAGTGCTTTAATTAACTCCTCTCAGATCTTTGGTTCGAGATGGACACTTATTTTAGTTTCCCGGACATTACTCGTGTCCCCTATATTGACGTCCTCGGTATCACTCAAGTTAGGTTTGATTTTTTCCTTAAAGTGAATTAACTCTTTACTAATCTCTTCAAAAACCTCATCTTCATCATATTCTGATTCATAATCACAATATATTTCTTGAATTATTACTTCGGAACCAGATTGATTTTTAAGACTGGGCTGAGGATTCCTCATGCATGCCATATCACTAGAGCCAGCGTAAAAGGAACTGTACAGAAAAGAAGAAAAAGAAAAGAAAACTATCAGGAATGATAATAAAAAGGAAACTGCTTTTTATTGGATGATGAAAGATAACAAGGTTTTGCACACTTCAAACCAACTGTAAGATAAACTTTGGGATTACAACCTTGAAATAACCCAAACAAACTGAAAGAAAATCAAAATAAACTACCAAGACTCCTTTCGAATTGGGAGAGGAGTGGTTTTCCAATTATTGAGCTTTGTTTCCGGTCCAACGAATTGAACTTCTGCGTTGCTACACCCTTCTCCGCTTTCCAACATATTCACATCACTAAACAATTTCTCGAACCTTTCAATTAATTCCTTCTCAGGATTGACCCGGGATTTAGGAATTGTTGTTATCGGGCGATTTTTAGCGCCAGTCTTGACAAAAGACTTTGACAGATGTGGGACTGGTTTTGGAAGAACCCATGCTTGGTGTTTCAGCTTCCTAGCCCTTATCACGTCATTGGCAGTGGGTATGAACCCCAAACCGAATGTTCCCCAGTTCTCGGGGAGAGATACTGGTTGTATAATTCCTTGCAAAGATAAACCCAGACCTTTGCCGGGTATAAAGCCATTCTTTAACATTTCATAAGCTACCATGACTGATGCAGAGGATATCTTTGGATTTGGAAGATATTTCCCCTCTGGAATTTTCTCTATCGACACTGTGTCGGTTACTTGGTATACCCATGGTCCCTGGTCATTTTCTGTTCCCTCGACCGGTACAATGGTACTGCTGTGAGCATTTAAACTTTCTTCTCCATACACGACTACTTCTTGATGATCCCATTCAAACTTGACAGCCTGATGTAGTGTTGACGGGACTGCTTTAGCAGCATGGATCCATGGTCGACCCAACAACAAGTTGTAAGAAACAGTTATGTCCAACACTTGGAATTCCATTGTGAATTCAACTGGCCCTATCGTTAGTTCCAACACTATGTCGCCAAATGAATCTCTGCTTCCACCGTCAAACCCCCGTACGCAGATACTATTCTTCTGGATCCTCTCCTCTTTAATTTTTAATTTGTTTAAAGTGGAGAGAGGGCATATGTTTGCACTTGACCCATTGTCAACCAATACCCGGGTTACTATGGAGTTTTCACATTTCACGGTGAGGTAAAGAGCTCTGTTGTGCTCGGTACCTTCCACAGGTAATTCATCATCAGCAAATGTAATTCTGTTTGTCTCAAAGATTCTGTTGGCTATTTTTCCCAAATGATTTACAGAGATCTTTTCAGGAACATGAGCTTTATTCAGGATTTTCATCAACGCCAAACGGTGTTCTTCTGAATGGATCAGTAATGACAACAGTGAAATTTGAGCGGGGGTCTTCTTTAATTGATCCACAATACTCAATAGAATAATCATGGAGTTTCATTTTTCTTAAAAACTCCTCCGCCTCTTCTTCCGTCACAGCTCTCTTTGTTGGCATTGGATTGTTTTTAGTTTTTCTCAGCTCTTCGGGAGTAAAACATCTTTCCGAACGAGTCAAGCCTTGCACCTCACACACTTCTTCCTTGATTTCTTTGCCCTTGTACATTACAGTCACCCGTTCATAGATCCATGGGATGACTTTGTTGTTGATGACCGGTAGCTGGATTACAGGTGCAATAATAACCCGATCTGTACGGGCTCCTTCCACGAATACAATGGGTTTGTTAGCAACCCCTGGTACTATCACTTTCGGCCTTTCTTGTTTTGCAGCAACTTTGCTCGATGATCCCTCATCGACTATCATAGATGGTTCATCAACATTTTTGTTCTGCTTAGACACCGGCTTCTCCTCTATTAACTGCTTATCTGGCTTGGTTTCATGAGACTTGATCATCATGACAGTTTGTGACGGCTTCTTTGTCTTCCCCTCAACTTGTATGATTTCTATCATATTAGCCTCTTGATGGGCTGGCATTGGATTTCTATTGATATTTGGGGCTTCGGGGATTTGAACCTCGATTTTATTAGTATCAATCAGCTCTTGTATTGCATTTTTCAAATGCCAGCATTTCTCCGTATCATGGCCTGGTGCACCGGAGCAATATTCACAGCTAATGGTGTAATCCAGATTCTTTGGAGGAGGATTGGGTAGCTTGGATTGTATTGGTCTCAGCATGTCTAGCTGTCTCAGCCTGTGGAACAGACTAGTGTAAGACTCTCCCAATGGAGTGTAAGTTTTCTTTTTCTGTTCCCTTTCTCCCCTGAATGTTGGCCTAGGCCTGAAACTTGGTCCGGGATAGGCTCGTGGGTAAGTATTTGGTGTGACGGGAGCACGCCAATTGGTGTGAACAGGTGGCTGATTGTATGCTTGAGCATGGTTAATGGAAAAATAAGGCTCTGAAGGGTGATAGTAGTGTTGGGATGAATCATGGTGGTAAGCTGATGGGCGAGGTCGTTGTTGATTATAGTAAAGCGGTGACCCTCTGGGTCCCGGCCAAATTCCTGAATCAACTACCGCTGCTTTCTCCCTCTTCTTTCTTCCAATTCCTCCTACCCCACTTTGAATAGCTTGAGTAGTTGCCTTAATTGCTGCATAGCTCATGATTTTATTTGTCTTGAGGCCTTCTTCCACCATACCTCCCATCTTCACTACTTCGTTGAATGATTTCCCAACCGCTGAAACCAAGTGGGCATAGTAAGTTGGTTCCAAGGCTTGGAGGAAGTAGTCTACCATTTCGCTCTCCTTCATAGGAGGATCCACTCTTGCTGCCTGTTCTCTCCACCGAAAACCATACTCTCTGAAACTTTCATTGTGTTTCTTCTCAAATTTGGTCAAAGATAATCGATCTGGGATGATTTCCAGATTGTATTGGAAATGGTATGCGAATGCCTGTGCCAGGTCATCCCAGGTGTACCATCTTCAATGGTCCTGGCGTGTATACCACTCCAAAGCTGATCCGCTTAGACTTTGACTGAAGTAAGCCATCAATAATTCATCCTTTCCCCCAGCTCCTCGCATCTTTCTACAGAAACCCCTTAAGTGAGCTACTGGGTCGCCGTGCCCGCTGTATAGGTCAAATTTGGGCATCTTGAAGCCAACTGGCAATTGTACATTGGGGAATAAGCATAAATCTTTGTATGCTACACTGACTTGCCCGCCTAATCCTCGCATGTCTCTGAACGATTGCTCTAGACTCTTGACCTTCCTGAACATCTCTTCTTGTTCAACATTTTTAGTTGGCTTGTCAATTTCGGTTGGGAGATCAAAACGAGGAGCAGTTGAATTAATTTCGAAGGCTTTGAGGGTGGGCTCCGGGCGGTAATATTGGTTGTCTTGGGCCTGGAATGTAGGCTCACTAGGAGATTTGTGGAATGTAGCAAGGGGAGGTGCTACGAAAACAGGAGTCATAGGTGGAGGAAAATATGGAACGGGTTTCGGAGGTGGAGACTGCGGTGTCTGAGAGGTGGTGCCTCGGTAGTGCTGGTAAATGGGGAAGTTTGGGGACAATTCAGTGGTGATATTATCCTGAGTTTGGGTCATTGATGGAGCAGGGTTATTTGGGTAAGATGGGGGTAACTGTCCTGTAGACCAGGCTTGGTACATCTCAGCCATTTGCTGCTTGAGCTTAAACATCTCTTCTTTCATTTTCCCGACATCCATCTCCTCTATCTCCATACCTGTGTCAACATCTGGGATAGACATACTTTCGGGTATTGGTCCTTTTGATCTTGTGTGATAGTGATAATATGCCAGTATACTCTTTAGAGAAACTAACTGCTTGAATTCTGAAAATGAACAATCTTGTTAGCTTTGAGAGTTTAACACATATATAATCACACGTTGAGATGCAATGCTCCTAGACAAATAATCCCTTTCTATTATGCATTTGCTCGGCTGCTTGTGTCGTCCCAGCTTTCTTGAATTTTTTTTATTGTTATTCACTTTTATTTATTATATATATCTTTTATCGTGGTGGTCGAATCTTAGAGATTGCCTACGTATCATGCCCCCACATGAATCAGACCATGCGTAGTTTGGACCAAAGGCAATCACTTTTATTCATTACATAAAGATGGAATTACATTTGAAAACTTTAAGAAAATGGCTTGAAAACACACTTAAATCAAAATAAAAGATACAATTCTTAACATCTCACAACGTTCCCCACTTTCCACTTTTGTTGTCAAATATTGGATTATCTGCTCAATGTGGGGCTTGACCCGGATGGCCTCCCAGCGTACGATACATCCTTTCCAACTCCATTGCTAGATGACGAGCAAAAGTGGGCGCATGCTCTGTAAACCTTTCATAATCCATTCCTTGGAAGTTTACATAACTTTGAGATGTGAAGACTGCCAGGTCGTGGATTTGTGCCCTGAAACCTTGGAGACGTTGGTCTTGGTCTTGCAATTGCTGCTGACGAGTGGTGGCTATATCTCTGACACGGTTTTCACGATCTAGAGCTGATTCTAATAGAGCTCGGAGTCTGGCCTGCTCTAATCTTGCTTGCGATCTTTCCCTGTCGAGGTCTGCTTGTTGATATTCTCTGTTGCATCTTCTTGCCTCTTCTAGTTGTGCACGAAGCTGGTCTTCTGATCGC
Organism: Nicotiana tabacum; assembly: GCF_000715075.1. NCBI lineage: Eukaryota > Viridiplantae > Streptophyta > Magnoliopsida > Solanales > Solanaceae > Nicotiana > Nicotiana tabacum. Next base: position 75,381,175 of record NC_134085.1, read on the forward strand.
ATCCAATAGTCTTTTTCCTTCTTGAATTGTGCCTTGTCTTTTTCGGATTGCCTATCTTGGCGTTCTTTGTTAGATCTGGCTTCTTCATTTAATTGTTGGATCCTTTCTTTTGCTTTGCTCAATGCCCTTTCGTTTTCCGCAAGAATGGAATCATAATCTTGCATTCTTTCAAAGAGATTGGCGATGGTTTTTTGATCCTTCCAGCTCCTCTTTGGCGTTTCAGAAACTCTTTTCATTTTTTGGAATCGAGCATGAAGATTTTCATTCTCACAAGCTAGACTCTTTTTCTCGCCTTCGGCTTCTTGTGCTTGCAAATCTTTCTCTAAACTGAGGCTTCTTAGATTTTTTTTAGGGCATGGATAGTTGCTTTGTACCCTTTTCCTTTTTCTCCCCAGATCAATCGCTCTTGGATTTTATCATTGAAGTTTTGAACATGGGGTCTTTTTGTTGGCCTTTTTAGCTCAGGTTCTGGTACATCATCCACGCGAGACCGTTTTTCGAACCACCTTGCATATCCAGGATTTATCTCACCCTTTGTAGCGTCTAGGACTTGAGTATCACTTTTCAAGTATCGACACCCATTCCACATCTGCTGAAGTAGAGCTTCGGGAATAGTGGCTTCTGGGTGTAATTCGATTACTTGCCTACTCAAATCTTCATCATCAGGAACTATTTGATATCTCCCTAGTTGCCTTAGGACTCTTAGTGGTGCATACGGCTGAATGCTTCTTAATCCCAATAGTAGTAGATAACTATTTGAGGTTGACATATGTATTACTTCCCTCATCGGGAGCCATCCTAGGGTCCATTCAATTTGATTTGCTGTTAAAGCCTTTAGATGAGATACCCATGCTTCTATCCCTTCTGGAACCTGATAATTTTTTGTTCTTTCCTCATAGCTCTCGATGCAATTATCATTGTTTGACCCATACTGTATGATCTTGGGCTGTTGTTGGAGATGCTCCATCACCCACATTTGCAACAAAATTTTGCATCCTTCGAAGACCTTTGCTCCTGATTTACATAAAGTTAAAGCCCGATAAATATCTGATAGAATGATGGGGACAAGGGTGTGATTTTCTTTGGTCGTGAGGATTTGCACAACTTTCGCGGTGCGAATATCAATTGTTCGCTCTTTGTTTGGAAAGACCATGACTCCTAGAAAAGCCACCATGAAAGCAAAGCGACGGTGAATCTGCCAAGTGTCTTTGTTTTGCTTATTGGTAAGGCCTTTCTCATGAATTTCGAACCCATCTGACTTTCCGAACCTTGAATACAAAAAGTTGAAGGAACAACATCCATTGATGACATTGCTTTTCCTGATTTGACTGCTGATGTTCAGAAGACCGAAGAATCGATGTACCGAAAGAGCCTTTGTGAATATCAAGCTTTGATTTCTTAAACTTCCGTCAAAACCAACATAGCCAGCTATCTCCTCTAATGTAGGAGTAAGCTCGAAGTCAGAGAAACGAAAAACATTGTGAACAGGATCCCAGAAAGTTACTAACGCCGCAATCAGATCATCACGGGGTTTAACTTTCATAATGTCCGTGAGATTTCCCAAATGCTTGACGACCCATTTTTGACCGTCTTCGCCTAAATCATACCACCACATTTGAAGCTGACATAGAAATTCTTCCGTACTTGTGGATGATAGGCTTTGTGTAGTGCTCATTTTGTATCTGAAATTTAATTTTGATAAAGTCAAAATTCATTTTGAAAATTTATACTAAAAAAAAATCATTTTCGAATTTTTTTTTATTTATTAAATACCTTTATTTCAAAATTTAAAACTATATTTTTTTTTCGAAATTTTTAAAACAACCCATTTTATTCCTTTCTTCTTACCATGATTTTATTTAAGCTGGTCAACAAGCATGTTCGAGGCAAATGAATGCACAAGTAACAAGTAGGATGCATCATGATGGTCTTTTTATTTTGGGTTCACCTGTCCTAGACAGACCCAACCCCTGTGTTGAGTCTCCAAGGCCAAATGCATATGATGCAAATATTCGTTCCTACTAGGGATCCGGTACATGGCTGAGTTATTCTAAGTGTAAAACCTTAGGTTGATTGTTCTAAACCTGGCTTACCCAAACGGACAGTTTGAGCCGAAGCGGGGGCAACGTACCGGGAGCACGAAAGTCTGCCCGGCCTAGTTACTTGTCCCAACTCCGTCTTATTTGGTATGACTTTAACAGAAAGGTGGGTCACGCGCACGTGTACACCATAAATTCAGAAGACTCAGAAAGAAAGGGGTTTCGTAGCAGTTGTATATATTCACAATTCAAATAATATTAAAGCAGTAAAAAAAACATTTAGCATGTTAGCATATAAACAGTTGAAAATCATATAGTAAATAAAGCCAATTAACACAGATATTTTAAGCTCGAATTCTTTAAACCCTGAACCAATGGTTCTGGGTTACAGGTCCCCAGCAGAGTCGCCAGAGCTGTCGCACCTCCTTTTTACCGCGCCCGCGGGGGCGCGTGGGGAGTTCTCTCCAATTAAAGGACAGTCGAAACGGGATTTATTTAATTATTTAAGAGTCGACACCTGGGAATTTTAAGGCGTCCCAAGTCACCAATTTCAATCCCTGAATCGAGGAGAATATGACTTTGTTTATTATTCTGCAAACCAGAAATCCTGAGTAAGGAATTCTGTTAATCCGGAAGAAGGTGTTAGGCATTTCCGAATTCCGTGGTTCTAGCACGGTCGCTTAACTGTTTTTATTATTGGCTTAATTATCTTGATTTTATTAAATATATTGATGTTACATGATTTTACTACCGCTTATACTTATTATGATTGAGGACCCTTCTTTGAATCGAATTACGCGTACGTATATTCGTGTTATAAATTTAAAAATGCGGAATTGTGTCACGCGTACGTGTACACGATAACTTTTGGTAATATATTTATTAAACAATCATTTTTTCGAAATTGTGTCGAATCAAGAACATTTGTTTTTCTTAAATAGTGAACCGTACATCTCGGGTTTTTATGAAATTGACTTAACGCCTTTGGAAAAATTCTTTTATTAAATATTCGCTCGAAATTGCGCGTACGCATAATCCGAATTTTTGCTTTTAAAAATATAATCAGGGTACACGAACGTATCCCTAATTGCGCAAAATATTTGTAACGATATTAGGGATTTTTCCACAAATTGTTTATTATATTATGAAAAATCTTCATTTAAGATACCCTTTAATTCTTGAAAAAGAATTCACAATTTATTGAATGTTGCCCGTTGATTATAATTTCCGCATATAACATGTTCATCCAAGACTATTCAAATTCAAAATAAAGAATAAGAACATGATTAATACTATTCTTCACAAATACAACATATATATCTATATGCCCAATAATGAATTGTATATGAAACTAAAAATGATTTATAAAGGGAAGAATATTTTTTTCAAGAACTTTTATTATTTCTATTTAGTGCAAGTCCTATTTCTAATTGTCGTTGATAAAAAGTGTTGCAATTTGTATATCTCATCTTATTCTCATATACTTGCTTTTAATCTAATAGGCCTAATTATTTATTTAGGATGGTAAATAGGCATCAAATTGATAATAAAGGGAATTATTGTACAAATTGATTAACAACATTGCCTTACATGCCACATATTTGTATGTCTTGAAACATTCGTAGCACTTTAACATCATAATGAGCCATAAGAACTCAACTTACCATCCACTGATGGTTCTATAGATACCTGCTATCTTATACATGAAAATAATACCAACACCATTTTACCTTATTTAACAATAGATATTACTACTGTAGTTTTCTTGATACTTCTACATTACTTTCTTACTTATCTAACAACAAAATTAAATAATGACCAACATTCATGCCATATTCCCTACTTTGACAATTCAAATATAACTATACTAATGAGATTTCGAAATGGATAATATTATTACAAACTTTTACACGAATTTCAAAATAAGATGATTAACTAATAGCCATAGTGTTGAATTCACTACTAGTTAACCAACATGAAATAAAACAGAAATTTAAACTAAATGACTTAGATGAGTAAAAAGCAAAATTATAACTCCAAACTTGATTTATTTGCCGTGTTGAAGCTTTTCACAACCTGAGTTTAAAAGGTATGTACCTGGAAATGGAAGTAGAAGAAGTAAATTTCAGCAGTAGCAGCAGTAACAAAATCAGCAGAATATACCAATAACACAGCAAGTCTGAACAAGACCCGTTAACCCAGATGAACAGTGACAGAAGCTTGAGGAAAATTTCAGATTTGAGCCGAACAATATTCACAAGCAAACAACGGGCAGATTCTAGAAAGATAACATTTCAGATTTCAGTTTCTTTCCTCTACCTGTTTCAGATTCCTATTTCATATTCCTTTCTTTCTAAATCGGATTGTTTCTCCTCTTAAAATCTACCCAAAGTCTCACTTTTCCTTGTTCTAATCTCTCTGAAAAACTGAACTCTAAAATTTTTGTCTGAAAAAAAAAACTGATTTCTCTCTCTCAAATTCCCTCTTAAAACCTGATAAGTTCTCCTAAATTCTTAAAATCTGCTTTCAAATCTGATTTTTTTTTCTTCTCCTCTTAAAGTCTGTTTTTAAACTCTCTCTAAGCTCTCAAAGTCTCCTAAATTCTGTTTTCTGTCTCACTGATAAATCAGATTTTTTTTCTTTCAAAATCTCTCCAAACTCTCTTTTTCTGAAACTGATCTCCCTTTCTTTTAAATCTGTCCCTGTATTTATACAGGTATGCCCCCTTTCTTTTAGTGCTGTCTGGACCCTTTCTCTTTTTTTTTTTAAAAATCAGAAAAGTTCCATTAAAACTACTTTTGAATACTTTAAATCTAAGTGCCCTTATCCTGATTTTCAGCAGCCCCATTACTCTTTGTTTCCCATTATCACTTTAAATAATAGCCACTAACTTCTCACTTTCAGCATATTGCTATTAACATATTATCCTCATTGTTTTATCCCAGAAATGTCCAGATTTACTGTTTTCTACTGGTATTACTGCCTTAAATTCAGCATCTTAACAATACAGATTTTAAAATATGTATAAGCCTGATTATTAATCTGATATACAACAGCTACAAACCAATCCTAAAGTTTGGACTGAATCCTGACTAAGAATGTAACCCCCTAACACAATTATATCCAATCAACATTTGTAAACTTGAATTCAAACTTGACATTACAACAATATTACACTGAGTTCAGCATAATAATTCAAACTGATCTTCAAATTGAACTAAGATCAAACATACACAGGAGCATTGTCAATATACTGACAATGCCCTGTTCAGAAAACAACATATACAGCATACATTTGAATTCGCTGATTCACAAACAAACATGATTTATTTGACGAGTATTAATCAGCTGACTATTTACAACATTTGTCCATAATCAGTCTAAAACAATAGAAGCAGACTGTTTCAGTCAGCATTTTCAGAAATGAAAATTCGTAATATAACTAATCGACGAACTTAAACGAGTCGATTACACACATTGTAAACAATCACAACCAACAGAAATAATTCACATTTGGAATCAAGTAGACGAGTAGGGGACAGTGTAACAAAATTGACTAGAAAATTATATAGAAAATCAAACAAACTAATGAACGAACATAGAATACACGTAGAATACACATAAGCAACAGAAAATTACCGCTGAACCTTCAATTCATCCGGACTCAACTCAACTTGGATTCGGACATTTTTTAGGCTGAACAGACTTTACTCGAAGTATTCTCAGTTGAGAATACCTCGATTAAAGTCTCTTAGACCTCAGTCCTTCACTCGAATCGGAAAAATTCCAAGATTGGAAAATTTTTAGGGTTTCAAATTCCTGGATCTTAAATCCGAACACTTTTGGGCAGATTCGAAGGGAACCAAAGATGACACAAGGGTGAGGGAGGCCTAGGGGTCATTTGGTGTTAGTTTGAAGTAGGTTGGGATAAGGTCAGGTTGTACTCGAATCTTCAAATGAAGATTCGAGTAGTTCTAGTATGATTCGAACCATGCAACTAACAGATCCTTGGTGAAGGGATTTAGGAGAAACTGTGGTGTTATTTTGGAGGTCATCGGAGAAGATAAGGTTTTCAGGCCAACCTTAGATTTAAGATTCGAAGAGTTGGGGCCTGATTCGAAGGAAAACAATGTTAGATCTGTGTAGAGGATGTTCAGGGGATTCTAGGGTGTTATTTTGGTGACCGGCGGCGTTGATGCCGCCGGGTTTTAGGCGGTGGGATCCTAGGGCGGCTAGGGTTAGGGGGGGTCTGAGGAAGATGATGAACAGTGAGAGGAGGGGGGGTGTTCAGTTAGGGGCCGGGGTAGGGGCTTGGGACTTATATAGGGGTGGGGTGGATTTATATTGTCCGTCCGATCAAGTAAGATGAAGGGCCAGGATCAATTCATTATACCATACGATGTCGTTTGGTTTTATGCCAGGGTCGGCTGAGTCGGGTCACTGGATCGGGTTACGGGTTACGGGTAAAGGGGGTGAGATCTTGACCGTTGGTTGGATTTGATCCAACGGTTTCTGAGAAGCCACGACCAAACGCTGTCGTTTTGGTTCGTCTGGTTTGGACCGGACCTGGGCTAAAGGATTGGGCTGTGGGGGGTTAAAATGTTTTGGGCCTGGATTTTAATCCAGGTCCGATTTTGTGTATATGTATTATTGTTTTTTCTTTTTTTTTTTCATTTTTTCTAATTTAAATTTTTAATTATAAAATAAATCTAACTTCGCAAAAAATATATTAATTATTCTATAACAATTATTTAACACATAGACAAAACATCAATCACACAGTGGAATATTTAAATAGAACTATTGCATATTTTTGTGATTTTATTTAAATTATCTTTTAAATGCATAATTAAATCCTATATGCATGCAACATGTATTTTATTTTATTTTTCATTTTATTTATGACAAAGTAAACATTTATGGTCATAACACAAATATTTAACACCACGCAAATTCAAAAATTACACAGTAAAAGAAATTTATTTTATTTTTTTGATTTTATTTTGGAGTAGTTTTCGTAAGGCAAAAATCACGTGCTCACAAGGTACACAATTCCTTGTGTATTATGTAAGTCGAACCTTGGGGGACACCGAAACCCGGTACCCCCATCTAGAAAAATTGGCACTCGCACTAATAAGCGCCTCGCGCAAGCTGAAGCCTTACTTTTAATGCCACCACATTTGCGTCCTATCGACTTATCCTCTACGGAGCGTACTGCACAAACCTGAGCTGTTGGGTCGATTGGCCAAATGGGCCATTGAACTCGGAGGGTATGATATCGAGTATCAACGTCGGACGGCCATTAAATCCCAAATCCTAGCGGATTTTGTGGCCGATTTTTCGCAATCCCTCGTCCCTGAGGTAGAGAAGGAACTTTTACTAAAATCAGGCACGTCCTCCGGGGTGTGGACCCTGCTCACGGATAGTGCCACAAATGTCAGAGGATTCGGACTCGGTGTAGTCCTAAAGCCGCCCATCAGCGGCATAATCCGACAGTCCATAAAAACTGCAAAGCTTACTAACAACGAGGCCGAGTATGAGGCTATGATTGCAGGTTTGGAATTGGCCAAGGGCTTGGGGGCTGAGGTCATCGAGGCAAAATGCGATTCGCTCCTCGTGGTAAGTCAGGTAAACGGGAGCTACGAAGCCCGGAAAGACAAGATGCAAATGTATCTGGATAAAATCCAAGTCACACTACGCCGCTTCAAGGAATGGACCTTAGTCCATGTACCCCAAGAGCAGAACAACGAGGCCGATGCCCTGGCGAACCTGGGATCATCTGCTGAGGAGGAAAACCTGCTCCCCGGGGCTGTTGTCCAATTAATCAGATACGTGGTTGAGGAAGGTCACGCAGAAATCAACTCCACCAGCCTGACATAGGATTGGAGAAACAAATACATCGTTTATCTGAACGATGGGAAATAGCCTGCCGATCCAAAAGAATCAAGGGCCTTGCGAACCAGAGCGGCCCGGTTCTCGCTCGACGAAAACGGGGCCCTGTACAGGAGAACATTCGATGGCCCCTTAGAGGTATGCCTAGGACCGGGTGACACGGATTACGTGCTCCGAGAGATCCACGAGGGCACCTGCGGAAACCACTCCGGAGCAGACTCCTTAGTCCGAAGGGTAATTAGAGCAGGTTACTACTGGGATAGCATGGAAAGGGACGCCAATGAGTTCGTCCGAAGATGCGACAAATGTAAGAGATTCGCCCCCATGATTCACCAACCCGGCAAACAGCTACATTCCGTTTTATCACCTTGGCCATTCATAAAATGGGGAATGGACATCGTCGGCCCTTTGCCAATGGCACCATGTAAAGCTAGATTCATTCTGTTTATGACTGACTACTTTTCGAAATGGGTGGAAACGCAGGCCTTCGAAAAAATAAGAGAGAAGGAAGCCATCAACTTTATATGGGAACACGTCATATGCCAGTTCGGGATACCATCCGAAATAACATGCGACAACGGAAGGCAATTCATAGGGAGCAAGGTAACACAGTTCCTTGAGGACAACAAAATCAAAGGGATTCTTTCAACACCATATCATCCATGCGCGAACAGCCAAGCCGAGTCCACAAATAAGACGATCATTCAAAACCTAAAGAAAAAATTAGAAAGCGCCAAGGGGAAATGGCGAGAAACGCTGCCCGAGGTACTATAAGCATATCAGACAACTCCAAAATCAAGCACATGGGAGACATCTTTCTATCTAGTATATGGTGCTGAAGCACTAATACCAGTAGAGGTCGGGGAACCAAGCACCAGATTCTGGCATGCCAGCAAAGAGTCAAATCACGAGGCCATGGCAACGGCCCTCGAGATGCTCGATGAAACACGGGGGGCCTCGGTGGTTGGGATGGCCGCCCAAAAGCAGAAAATCGAAAGATACTACAACAGGAGAACGAACCTCCGATATTTCGGAATCGGAGACTTGGTCCTAAGAAAGGTTACTCTCAACACCCGAAACCCCAATGAAGGGAAACTCGGCCAGAATTGGGAAGGGTCGTACCGTGTCCTCGGGATAGTTGGCAAAGGTTCCTATAAGCTTGGTACCATGGAAGGCGAACAGCTCCCAAGCAACTGGAATATGTCGATGCTCAAGCAGTATTACTGTTAGGACATCCGATCACGAAACCCCACGGGGACCCTCGAGCAAGCATCACACTCTTTTCCCCACAATCGGGCTTGTGCCCCGAAACAAGTCCCTTGCCGACGGGATTTTCTAACAAGGCGCCGCCAGCCTATCTTGTTTCAAAATACATTTACTCCTTTTGTTTTATTTCGGATTAAGAACTAACCCTCGTGCAGGCACTCAGCCCGAGATATCGGGACACTAACGCTATCAGAAGGCCTCGAGACCCCCAAAGCACGCCAGTTGTACTCTCTTTCTTCGACCGAGTTTTTCATCCCAAAAAAGAAGGGTTTTTACTAGCAAGGTTTTTAACGAGGCAACAGCTGCAAAGCTGCTTAAAGAGGAAAACTCCACAGAATTGATCGAAGCTACCCTTACGGCCAACTTGCAAGCGGCGAGGGGCATTACCCTTGGGAGCCACCCAATTCGAAGGAAGTGGAGAAACGCTAAAGTAAAGGTTCATACGGGGAGACAACATATAAGGCCAAACGGTCGATGCAACCAGATCCCGCCAGAGTGGAAGCATGTACTATTATATCGGGCAATCAAAAAATATCCTTTTTCTCCCCCATGAAAAAAGAGAAAGGCTCCTTCTTGGAGTAAGGCAACACGAAAATCGCCACACTTGACCAAAAATAGGTTGACTCAGCACAACAATACACGTATTGCGCCAATGGATCGGAAAATATCTCCCAAAAGGGGAAAGTCGCAGTATACTCTCGACAAAAACCTCTTCGCCAAATACATCCCGAGATACTCGGAGACTTGAATAGATCAGCGCCCACACGACCCCAGGTTCGGAACTCCGGGCTCACGAAGCTCTCACAATACAAACTCCAAGTTCACGAGAAGCGGTATTCAAAGCTTAAACAAACCCGATAACTCGGGAACTATCGCCAATTGCCATGCATTGGAAAATCCAAAATTGTAAGACCCTAGCGGGCAACCTCGGCATAACCAGATCTATTCTACGAGTTGTAAGGCCTCAATAGGCATGACAAACTATAAGACCTCAACAAGCATGAAAAATCCTGAAGTTTGGGCTATACATCGCATTTGTAAGAATCCCTAAAGGGCATACCCTCGATGTAGACGCCTAAACTATCACTAGGGATTAAAAATGGCTACGGCCAAACGCATATGACTACGGTCAAAATGGCTGATACAACCAAAATAATGCGACTCAGGAACGCCCGACTATCGCTAAAAAAAATCGCAGGCCATTACTCCGAATATACTTCGGAAAGAACCGGTTAAAACAGGCTTCCCTCCACAGGCAAAAACGAGCTCAGATAATGTCGGCTCCAAAAATGCAAGAGCGTCGATCTACTCGACCTACGAGCTATGAACCTTACGAGGTGCTCGAAACATCGCCGATAACGACTTGAAAACGACGGTCCTCTAGAACCGACGACGGGTCAGGCAAAAATATTATAAAAATACCTTAATGAGCGGAATCAAAGCCTACAAAAAGCCCACGGGCAAAAACAGCGTAAGAGCCATTATCGCCAACTAAGCAAGCCTACGGGCCTCATATTGAAAGGTCTATACGACCAAACAGTGTAAGAGCCACTGTCGCCAACTAAAAAATCTTGACAACTTGAGGATTAAAATGAGCTCGAATTGTAACCCGATTCGGAGACCAAATCCAAAATAGTTAACTATGCAAAGCCTCCGGGCCACATACTAAAAGGTCTCAAACGACCAAACGACATAAATGCCGCTATCGTCAGCCAGAGAATCAAGGAAATCTAAGGGTCGATTACTGCTCGAATCACAATGCGACTCGGAGACTAGACCCAAAAGCTACAATATGCCTAAGGGCACGACAAAAATACCGCTATCGCCGGCCATAGAATCAAGGAAATCTAAGGGTCGATTACAGCTCGAATCGCAATGCGACTCGAAGACTAGACCCGAAAACCGCAATATGCCTAAGGGCACGACATAAATGCCACTAACGCCGGCCAGGAACTCAAGGAAATCTACGGGTCGATTACATCTCGAATCGCAATGCGACTCGGAGACTGGACCCAAAAGCTGTAATATGCCTAAGGGCACGGCATAAATGCCACTATCGCCAGCCAGGAACTCAAGAAAATCTAAGGGTCGATTACAGCTCGAATCGCAATGCGACTTGGAGATTAGACCCAGAAGCTGCGATGTGCCTAAGGGCGCGGCATGCACACCACTATCGCTGACCAAAAACTCAAAGAAATATATGGGTCGATTACAACTCGAATCAACGCGACTCGGAGACTGGACCCAAAAGCTGCAATATGCCTAAGGGAACGACATGAATGTCACTATCGCCAGCTGAGTAAACCTCCGAACCAAGCGCCCATAAGGTCACTAAAACCCAAAAGCACAAAAGCCATCATTATTCGCCCACGAAGGTAGGAAAGAGCCTGAGGGTCGATTGAAGCGCAAGCCACCATGCAACTCAGGGACTAAGCGTAAGCGGCCAGGCCAGGCCAGGCACAGAAGCCCCAGCACCTGCTCGCGTCAAGGATCGCACTGAAGGACCCCCGGGTCTGTCCCATCCATTCCGGATCTATGAGGACCTCGCCAAACACCAAAACCGGCCTGACCGGTCGGACGTAACAACAAAGAAAAAGAGAGAGAAGAAATAAAGCTTCAAATTGTTTCTTATATATTACACGCGCGAAAAGGCGCATTCTCCATGTACATGCATGTCCTACGTATGTCAGAGACAAAACAACAAAATGACAAGATCTACACTCTGCGCCAAAGAGCTACAGCTTGTCAAATTCGCCCTCCGCAACGTCAACAAGAAGTAACCGAGCGACACGCTCGTCCTCTCTCACTCGAGCCAATTCCCTCGGAGGAACCAACCCCGGGCACAACATATTCGCTCAAAGGAACTGCCGGTTGGGAATCAGGCGCTCTGGGAGAAGCGGACTCAGGCAACGCCCTTTCTTCGGAAAAGTGAGCCCGACCTGCGCCACTTAAGACTCCATCACACCACAGGTGCCGATCTCTCTTATCGCCATCGCCATCGCCACTCAGCCCGGAAGCCGATGACTCCTTCCCCTCTTCGGAAGAACATTGCCCCGTCCCAGGGAACTGCCCAATATCTGTAAATGGCATGAACGGAAGAGGAAAGGGTTACCTCAGGTATACAAAGGCAGGACGAAGGCATCATACACACATACCTTGGTACCGCGCTCCCCATCCGGTACGGAGTACAGCTTGCCATCTGCGCTCATCAAAGGATGAATAGGTCACCAGCCTCCGGACCCAGCCGGGCAGGTCATGAACCTCACCTGACATCAACGAAGTCGCTGCAACAAGGGAAAGAACATCATTATTCAGCTAATTTTCGCTATGTGAGGAATCTGAAAAAGCGCCAAAATGCCTCACTCACGTGCATAATTCCACCCTTCGGGAAATGGCAAAAATTCCACAGGGATAATATCGGTCGTCCGGACCCGGATAAACCAACTAGCCCACTCTCGATCCCTGCCGTCCTCGTCATCAACAATGAAGGGCACAGACGAACGACACTTCAGAGTTAGCAGGCCTCAATGATGAAAGGGTCGATATAGCCTGACAAGGTGGTCAAATGTAAATTCAAGCCCAGCCTTCTCCGTGAAGAATCCCATCATCAGCGCCGTTCACCGAAATGACAGATGGATATGTGCTAGGGTGCCAAGATACTTCAAGCAAAAATCAAGCACAACCCTGTCAAGGGGGCCAAATGTGAAAGGGTATAGGTATACACTCAAGAACCTATCGATGGAGTCTACGATGCCCTCATCTGGGACAAGCACCTGCAGTGTCACCCCCTCGCTCCAGCTGCAATATCTCCTCACCATCTCTAGGTGTTCCTCTCTTATCAAGGACGCCGTCTCCAGAATGAAATCCCTCGGTTCCTCAGCACCAGGAGCAGCGCCCCCCGTCACCTGCTGAATCGGCCCCGAAGTGGTTCCCATGACTATGGTGAAACTAACTGGTCAAGGCAAGGGCGTGCGCCAACGTTTTTTGTGCCTAGAGAGATGAAGTATCCCTTGGCAAAGCAGAAAGGCAGCTATCTAAAAGTAGTGAAGTCTTGCTAGGGAGCGGAAGCCGCCCCGCATATATGCGAGAAGTAGCAACGATTCGCATGCCCGAGGCAAGCCCCGGAAAGCCAATAGCCTCGATATAGATTGACGGGTTGATATCCGATCCAGAGAGCATCCCCCAACGAGGAGTCAAGACTCAAGGGGTCGTTCGCATTATCTTTATGCTCGGAGCAACACTCTATGTCAAAAAACCCCGGCCCAAAGAAGTCGGACCTCGGTAAACTTTAAAATGCCGACACTCAACGCAATGCAAGCACCTAGTCTCGTTATCCCCTCTTCCTGAAAAGAGGAGTAAACGCGGGAAGCTCCGATCGTGAAAGTTCCATGAAGGTCCGACGAAGCGCCCAAATATGAGTAAAACTCCCTAGTGGAAGTCAACCATATTCATTCTAAAAAGGGTTATCTACATCGAGATCAACAGGGATCCCCGGGTACCCGAAGATGACCTTCGTCCGGAATAACATCCCCGAAGGCCCCGGAATTATGCATAATCTCCAAACAATTCGGGGGCCCCGATAGCCCGGACCTATCAGAACGAATGCTCGCACTCAAGCCAGATGTCGGCGGTCAGCAAATAAAAGAAGGCATTCAAAGAGCCTCAAAAAGCATGAGGGCATAGAGAAACAAAGCAAAGTAAGGAAAGCAGAAGTCTGAAAAGGTTTGTTCATATTCATAAGAAATCCATAAACAATGACCCTCGAGGGGTCCTTACATATGATTACAAAAGCCCGCAAAGGGGATCATCACGCAAAAAAGAAATCCAAAGATATGCAGACATCAAAAGCCTAAGGGTCTAGCCTACTTTTTGTGCGACATCTCTGTCGTCATCCCTTCGGGCATATGACCTCAAAGACAATATCTTCCAAGTCCGAGGCCCTCAGATACCTCACCTCATTTCCTTAGAATGGCATCTTCAAAAGGAAGAGAGGTGAGGGAAGGAGATAAGAAGCGGCTGGGTGAAAAATCTGGTTGTCGTGAAGCCCGCCAAAACCAATCCCGCCAAGCCACTTCTTGAGACGTTGCCTCAGCCTGGGAGGCAACAGCTAGTAGGAACCTCTGCCACACCCCCAGGAATCCAAAAGGGGCGTAACGCAATGAGCCAAGGGAAGAGGGTGAGCAGCGGTGTAAGATCCGAGCCCCCTCCTAAGCAGCGGTGCATAGTCCAAAAACTACCTCCCAGGGTCGGAAGAAATTGGCCCTCCACCTCATCGCCTCGAGCTAGAAACGATTGCAATAGCAGCAGCAACAACAACAGCAGCAACAACAATAACAACAACAACATCATGGCGGCACAACTCCGCCTAACCAAAAAGAGATCAGCAAATGAGTCAAGGCGCATATGGCATAAATTCTTGAAGCCTGGGGCCTCGAACACAACAAAATAACGGAACTTCAAGATGGAAGAAAAGGAAGGAGAGATAGGTATCAAAGAAAGTTTAAGTAGAAGAGCCAGCCACAGGGAGCCCCATTTAAAGGGAGGGCAGAGCAACCGACGACGCCATTACTGCCCTCGAAAAACGTAACGACAAGCGCAATCAATGCGATCAGAGAAGATGAACTGATAGCAACGATATGACTCAAAGGCTCGTGACGTTTTAGAAATCCCAAAGAAGCGGAAAGGTGGAATACCTCGATACCTGTCAGAAGAGGGCTGCACCATCGGCATAATGCCGCTACAGGAGATCAGGAAATGATATGTCTATACCGTTTCTTATCACTTCCCTCCAAGAAATGCGTTGAAACTCTGTGTGCGGTGAAAACCGGGGAACCGATTTCCCCCTGACATAATGCTTCGGAGAGTGACCCCGGAAATACGGGATCTCGGGTCGGTCACTTCCCTTGAAACCTGTCGACGCCCTGCCAAGAATAAATATCGGTTGAGACTCCGACGAGCGCAGGAATTCCCCGAGGAATGCACCCGGGGTCGATCAAATCTATCCAAGCGGCTCGACGCCAGCCCTCTTACGAAGTAAAACTAACGGGCCGTCACATCTCATTCTTTTTTGTCATGTTAAGTATTTTTGTACTAAGTTTGGGCGCCCCCTTTCTATAAAAAGGGGGTCACCAACACCTTGTAAGGCAGAGTTCCAACTATCCTATTCAAGTGCAATAATATCTTTTCTCCCTCTCTTCTCTAAAAAATTGCTTATTCCCCTTGGCTCAAAGTTATTTGCCTCCAATCATTCTTCTTATCACTTGGTATCGGCCCGATAGAGCCTTGCTTAACCATACCTCTAGTTGTTATCCCATCCCCGGCCATCCCCGATAATTCGAGATCGATACCAACGTTGACCCCGAGGTCCCCTCGACCATCTCTGAGCTCGGGCAACAGGCCCCTTTGGTTTGATTACTGCCTTGCCTCGTATTTTATCTTTACACTTCATGCTCTTAGCATTAACTGCTTTAACAACTAGCTCAGGAATAGATCACGTATTTTTAGAGTCTCATTTACAAATTTAATTGTTGTTACCATTTTCACGGTAAACAAACTCATTGCATTAAATATGCTATGAGATTTCTATAATTATATGTGGAGTATTAAAAGTAAAATATAACTACTGTGCATTGAGAAAAAATTGCCAATTATACAATGAATTTGGTAACAAGATTGTTTGACTCAAAAGATATTGGAACTTTTTTGAATAAATCAATTAAAGAAAATGAAGGGGTAAATCTCAGTCAACCATAATAAACTCCAGATCAATAAACTAATCGAAAAAATAATACATAAGATGAGATAGAGGTAACCAATCTTATTGAAACTTTCTGTTATGGCTCCCATTAATCAATGGAGGAGACCATTTTACATATTTTCTTGGAGAATGCTTCGTTCTTCTTTTTGTTATGAAGATTACAGAAGAGAGGACTAGGGAGAGAAAAGAAGTGAAAAACCGCCCGCCTTACCGGAGGTTTTCCCCTACTATATATAGTCATGAAACCTTTGCTATGTACTTGGTCTGACGCTCTTTCACACTATGTCTGCCTTGGTCGTCCCCTGAACGTTGTTTCTTCTGATTCGACGGGTATCGTGAGTGCGGGATATGGAATAGACCATGCCGTCTTTTGCTACCTTTCCGCTTGGACGGATATCCGCAGTGGTCAGATTTTGACCAATACAGTTAGTCCCTCCGTCTGTTCGGGTCGTCCCTGTCGGGCCAGGCAGACGGATCATGATTGCTACAAATCCGAGAGAAATCTGACTACTTATCCCTTGGTTATGCTCCTTAGGTTTTAAGTGAGGTGGCAACGTTCTTTCAATATCCTTGGACCGTTGCGGCTGTTTCGGAACCGAAATGTTGTTTGGATTGAAACGTTGTTGTTGATACCCAATTTTTCCCTATATATTTTAAATATGCATAAATACTTTCAAAATAGCATATATATGCATATATAAGCATGCACAAGGTTTTTATAAATTTTTCTATAATTTTAAGGATTTAAATTGATTTATTTCCTTCCCTTTTATTCATAAATCCCCAACAATTATTTCTCAAATTATTGTTATGGTAATTTAGCCATTTAATTTTTATATTTATGCCAAAATATGATTATTATATTTTCTATGCATTTTTATAATTGCATTTGGTATTTTTAAGCTAAATTGCATATAATTGCAATATTAGCCCATTTAATGTATAATTACATTTTTATATGCGTAAAATTGATCCATATATTTTTAAAATGATAAATATATATGTTAAATAATTTTTTGGTACATAAAATTATTTTCTAGAAATTGTTTATTATTTATTATAAATTAAATGGGGAAAAATTGCCTATTTAAATTATAGCCAGATTTACATTTCAATTACAGCCTAAATTGAACCCAACCCCAACCCAATTTCCTATTAAAATACCCAACCCAGAACCTATACACACTTACCCGACCCAGAATCCATTAGATCCTATATGATTCCTTTCCTTTGTTAATTCAAACGACCCCTAACCCTAGCCTCATTTTCCAAACCCCGCCGCCTCTGTATTCTCTCATCTCTCAACCACTCAACCTAACCCTAGCTCCTCTCACCCGCCGACCTCTTTCTCCAGTCTTCTCCGGTGACCACCCTTCAACCCCTAAGCCTCCAATGACTCCTCTATTGCCATGCTCATCTTCTCTGAGGCCTTTAAGGGCCCTGGGCCACGTCAACTTGTATCTAGGGTTTGCTGTTTGGGTTGTTCTTGGTTACTCTGGTGTGATTTCGAACAAGATCACACTGTATTTGTTACAATCTTCGAGTTTTTAAACATGTTCTTTCATCTCTACTTGTGTTTCTTCTGAAACCCTAACTTTTGCTTACAACTCCTAGATCTGTAGAGCTATCTGAAATGTTCTTTGCTGCAGAATGATACCCAGTAGAGCTATCTGATTTTGTGTTTTAAAACCTTTCATTCTATGTCCAGCATTAGTTATCGAAACTCTTTGTGAGTTCTAACTTCTACAGACTGCAGTGAAGAGGTGTGAGTTACATACACGTTCCATAAATTTTATAGATATTTTTATAAAATTGAATATTTCGTAAATTTATCCCATGATTTCTGTTCCAAAACTTTTTTTTCCCGTATATTGCATACATAGGCTGTCTCTCTTGCAACTCCATCACTTCTTTAAGTTTCTCTCTATTGAAAACAGAAAGAATAAGTTCAGCATAGACCATCCTAAATTTAGGCTAAGAAACCCAAAAGTTAAGGACAATAGGTCCTGAACTTAGGCTAAGAAGCCCAAAAGTTAAGGACAATAGGTTCTGAACTTAGACTTACAAGCTCAAAAGTTAAGGACAAGTAGTCATTAACTTAGAGTTACAAGCACAGAACTCAAGGACAGGTGGTCCTGAACTTCGAGTTCCAAGTTCAAAAGTTAAGGACATGTAGTCCTGAAGTCCTGAACTTAGAGTTGCAAGTTCAAAAGTTAAGGACATGTAGTCCTGAAGTCCTGAACATAGAGCTCCAAGTTCAAAAGTTAAGGACATGTAGTCCTGAACTTAGAGTTGCAAGTTCAAAAGTTAAGGACATGTAGTCCCGAAGTCCTGAACATAGAGCTCCAAGTTCAAAAGTTAAGGACACTTGGTCCTGAACTTTATGAGCAGACAGGTGTTTTTGTCTGGGCAGGTAAAGTTTATTAAAACAGTGGCTAAAGACTAAAGATATTTTAAACAGTGACTTACAAATAAATATATGTGTTTTTAGTGGCTAACCATGTATTTCCCCATACCTATCGATTAAATAGGAAACCACAAAATGCATTTGCCTATCCCGCGGTGACTGTACGATATCACGTTTTATAGTGCCCACCAGCACCCTATATATTACTGTTACAATTTACAACATATGTACGCAAAAACAACTAACTAAAGAAGACTCATCATAGCGTTATCCTTTGTACAATTTTCTCCTCTTTTTTTTACTCTTTTTCTTTCGGTTTCCCCTAGCTATATCCTTGCACGTAGAGAAATTTTATCCAAATATTTTTTTTCGCATTAATTGTTGATTAGTTTTGAGAAGATGACTATTTTTCTATTAACAGGTAAAAAGTGGTCATTTTTTCCGTAGCAATTACACTAAGTAGTCACGGCTGCTATTTAAAAACTAGTCAATGATAAATTTTAGCTTTTAAGTTTTTTTTGTCAGACAGAGATATTCTGAAATTAATATTTTTAGTTCAAATTTTCATGATAAAATAAATAAGTGCCCCAAAAATGAACCTCCCCGGTTTCTTCCCGTATAAGCAAAGCCCATACCAATACCCACCACATAAGTGTATTAATGTAAAGTCAAACTCAAATGAATAGTCACTCACACTCACTCTCAAACACAAACCCACTTCCTCGTACTTCTGAAAACACCACAAAGGGATGTCCAACGGCGAGTTGCGGGCCGGTTCCACTCAGCCGTTCGACGACGGTTACCTCGGATACGATCCTCGTCTCTCTTCCCAGAGATTTGACTCCTTCTCCAACTTCGCTGAGTCCGAGTCCGTCAATGACCCCGCCGCCGACGATTCGCCCATCTTTACTTCGAACCCGATTGCCGATAATTCCTATGAACAGCCGATCCACGTACCGTATGAATTCTCCTCTTTCTCTTCTGAAGTGGATGGAGCAATTCTGCCGCCACCGGAACAAGGTTCCGCTCTTAGAGAGTGGAGAAGGTTAAAATCTTTCAACTGATGCTTACCGATTTTAATTCATTCATTTTTGTGTGATCAGATGCATTTACGGTATTGTGTCATTCTTGGGATTTTGAACTGTAAAATTTTGTTGACTTGGAACTGTAATCTTTGGGGGATATAAGCTGTAAAAATGACTTGCGCGGTTGTCATTTTTCATTAACGTTTTCCGCTCGAAATTTAGGGTGCTATACTTATTGACTACTCCAGAAAAAGCTGTGTTTTTGCTTTAGGAGTGGTGATATCTGAAGTAGAAATGTGGTCATGAAAATCTCTTTTTACTTTATCTATTCTCATTTAACTTAATTGGAATCTTTTAGATGTTTGGAAGCTCTAAACAGTTGTCTTTTCTCAATCTTATTTGTATCGGATTGTTATCATTTTGTTGGAGTAATTCTTGGTTCATGTCTTAGTTCCTTCTAATAGAACAACATATCAACAATCTAAGATTTATAAGAGCGTATCTGTTTTGGTGTGTTTAATCTCCTTAGCCTTAATGACATTCGACTGGAGGAGAAGGAAAAGAGGGAGAAAGAGGTGTTGAGCCAAATCTCTGATGAAGCAGATGAGTTCAAAGTTGACTTTTACAGGAAGAGGGAGATCACAGTGGAAACGAACAAAGCCACTAACCGGGAGAAGGAGAAAGTAAGAATTGATCTTTCATACTTGATTTTTTCAACCCTTAAGACTATCTTCATATATCTTGAGGTTCTTAATTCTTGCTATTACGTTATGTTCTTGTATATTTTCATGAGGAGTTCTCTTTTGCCATCAACATATCTGTTTTTTTTGGATTTTCAAATCTGTTAAGGATTGGTTGGACATTGGAGTTTGACAGTTAGAAATTTAGTTCATATGGAGATATCAATATTAAGATTGTTGTTAGTGGGACTTTTTCCTCCATGAAGTTCATGGGATTTTGACTAGAGATTGGATTATGCCTGTCTATAAAATGATTGAGTTTATTGGAATTGAATGATTTATGTCAACAGAAGTCCCCCCCCCCCTCCCCCCACCCCAAAAAAGAAAAAAAGAACCTTTTTTGTTGACGGGGAAGGGGGGACAATTACCGGGGGGAAAAAAAAAAACTGAAATGATGAAGTTAATGCTTTGTGGAACTTTTGCTTGCCAAGAATTTATTTAGCTACCCTTGTTGAATTCTGTTCTGATTCCTTCCAGTTGCCAGATTACTATGTTACTCATCTTGGCCCATTTTCATTATTTTTGCCATTGCATCTCTTGTCTTAGTTATTCGTAGCCAGTCATGAGAAGTTCCATGCTGAAGCTGCTGGAAATTATTGGAAATCAATCGGGGAGCTGATTCCTTGTGAAGTACCAACAATTGAAAAGAAGAAAGGGAAAAAGGATGATGAGAAGAAACCATCGATCGTTGTGATTAATGGGCCAAAGCCTGGGAAAGCCACTGATTTATCAAGAATGAGGCAGATACTATTGAAGCTTAAGCATAATACGCCTCCCCACCTCAAGCCTTCTCCACCAGCAGGCCCTTCTACAAAAGCTGATTCTGCATCAGCTCCAGTTGCCACCGCAGTAGCTTCCTCCTCTGAGCCTGTTGCTGTTGCTTGATAGGAAAATTCTCCCCTTCCCTGGAGGCATATGTTGCTTAGTTCTTAATGTAGTTCTCCTTTCTATCTGTATATGGTGTCGATAAAGTAGGATTGAGTGGAGTGTTACAGCAGAGCTTCCATCATCTGCATGATGGTAGAATTCTTTGGTGACAGCGAGTTATGTGGTCGTTTATAAAGTATTTGAATTCTGTGCCGAGCTCTTGAGCTTAGCCAAATGCCAATGATAATTTAAAACTCAATTTATGCTTTTGTACTTTGGTCTTTTTCCTTTATTCCTGTTAGAATTTATCGTTTTTAGTTTTAACTTTAACGTTTTCTTCTATCACATTTCTATACCAGCCATCTATTTCGTATTTCGTATTTCGTATCCTGTATTTTATATTTCATATTTCTTATATATTGTTGTTATTTTTATTACGCATTTTTATGGTACTAATATATCATCTCCTATTGTTTTTTTGAGCCGAGGGTCTCCTGGAAACAGCCTCTCTACCCTTCGGGGTAGGGGTAAGGTCTGCGTACATATTACCCTCCCCAGACCCCACTTGTGGGATTATACTGGGTCGTTGTTGTTGTTGTTGTTTTCTCCTATCACACTACACTTGTTCTAGTTCTTTTATAAGCCAAATTGTATGTGCTCTTTAGCTTGCAATTGAGATGATTTTTCTATTTGTAGTCTATTTTGTTCAACATAGAAGCAAATCTTTTAGCCTTTTGTCATCCTCGATGAATCAAATACAGAGACGTAGCTTTTGTGTGCTTTGCGTTGAATAGATACAGAGACGTAGCTTTTGCATAGAAAAAGAGGTTTTTCCTTCTTTTGCGACGATAAAGACAAAAGCTTCTTTTTTCATGTAAAAAGTGAAACCCCTTAAAGCGCAGACACAATGTTCAGACATTCTAATCTTGTATATACGTCTCGTGCAAATGGCACAAGGAACTAGATCACATTTCTCATGAATAATAACACGGAAAATTGGTTTCAGCACATAACTAATGATACATGGCTTCAACTAGTACCTAACCAGTGCTTATATATCTTTACATATTCAAGTGAACTAAATCTATCGGTTCCTCCTGATAAACAATGGTATTCAGGCGCCAAAATTCTCATACTTCACTGCTCCTAAAATTAGAAATTCAATCCTGCAGCAGGAAAGGAGAATCATCACCTTCCGTGCAAACTGGGAGGAGATCGAGCACCTTTATCGCTGTTAATATCATCATCAGCTTCAATCCCATCCACGCACAGGGCATTGTTATTAAAACTCGCTTCAGAACTGGCGTTACTGCTCGTAGCAAGTGGAGAATCAGATACACTTACTGTCCTGCTTCTATTAGGCCCTGATCTCACACTGTACATAGACGATGCTGGAATATTAGTCATCAGAGGGCGCAGATTACCTGGGATGCTTCGCCTTATATCCTGTCCAAGAGGAATATCTAGAATTAAGCAAAACCACGGACAAACAGGCCAAGAGGGAAAAGCTTCTAAGACTTAAAAAGCTACCAAACGACCAACATAACATGCTTTACAAAATCTTCGGGTATCCTCAATCTACAGAAGAGCACCATATCATCTTAATGCCAAAAATATAGACAAACCGTCATTTTGTTAGAAACATCAAGTGATTACAGTATATTACCTAGCTGAAGATAGACGCAACAAATGAAAGGGGTATACATACCATATGCCTAATAGCCATATCCAGGGATTTCTTTGAAAATGTTCTTCCAAAGCCTGAGCTGTCAGGTGATGAAGACTTTGTAGATAAGTTACTCCGTGGAGACTGTTTGTCATCCTGCTTTGGAGGAGCCAGCTTCCGCATATTTACTACCCTTTCAACCATCTTACTTCCAACCATAACAGGGCTTACATTGTCATTAGCTTTAGCATGCAATCGACTCATAGCTGGGATAGGTACAGAGCTTCCACTGCTATGCGTAACACCATTAGGAGGACGTCCTCTTGATGGAGAGCATGATTGTCGTCTAATCCTTCCATTTGAAGCTGTCTCAATAGATGAAGATCTAACACTTGGAGCTCCAGGTCTACCCCTTGTAGCAGAAATTGGTCTGTCAGATAATGATGTCCTTAAATTGGGTGGTGCATCAAGGGAGAATCCTGGCATATCTGAAGGCTTCCATGGTCTGGGCTTTATAGTGGGAGAACTAGGACGTGAGGCTGAAGGATTTCTGGCTGAACCTGTAGCTGACTTAGCTGAAGAGGCAGATGAAGATCTAACCAGTGGAGCATTTGTATTAGTTGTACTAGTCATTGAAGGCGGCCGACGTGTTGGAGTTGCTGTCCTTGATGCGGACTTTGATCCAGGAATAGACGCCCTGGTAGTTGGCGTTGAGGACCTTGCACTAGACCTTGCAGTAGGCGTTGAAGATCTTGGAGGTGCTGTGGCTTTAGCAGAAGTCAAAGTGGCACGAGGAGTAGGTGTTGCAGACCTTGATTGTCTAGATGCTGTTGTGGTTGACATTGTTTTAGAGGTTGTAATGGATGTCGTTGGTCTGGATGCTGCGGTAGATGAGGGTCTAGACCCTGAGGTCAAAGTGGATTTAGATGTTGTGCTTAAAGTCGGTCGTCCAGTGGGAGTTGAAGGCCTTGATCCACCTGAAGATGATGGTCTCCGGAGGCCTGAACTTGAATTATTTAATACAGGAGAGGAAGCTGGCTGTCTAGACGATAAGTTGCTTCTTGACGTTGGCTCGGCTTGGGGATTTGCCAACTATATCCACAGTAACGAAATGTAGAATAAAATTAGCCCATATAAATAACTTGGAATGTAAATCACTTAGATTAAGACACAAAGTAAGAAAGAAGAATCTTAACAAATTCCACCTGAAATTGCATATTTATGGCAAAGTGGCAGGTAAAGTTATGTATTTTAGTAGATCCTAGGAACATAAACCATTAAGGCTTAAGTGATGCAACTCAATAAGGGAGACAAGTCCTAACTTCAATCTCTACATGCTCCTAGGAATCTATTAAAACTCACAAAAGAGGCTGCACTGAGAGATGGGTACATAGTAACTCCACATGCTTACAAGGATCTTCAAAAAGGAAACATATCTTCCAAACAAGAATAGGAACAATTGTGAAATATTAAAAGCAAATATTTTATTACTAATTGCATTTGATTACATGCTGGAGTCACTACGTGCATGCATTTTTTTTTTTGAGAAAGGTAACAGTAATACGTGCATGCATATTCAGTTAAACAACCTGTCATGTCCTTTTTATCTAATTATAGAAATTTCTTTTTCATTAACGGATGCGATGTGAAATAACTCCATGATTTTCAGATAACATCTCTCATGTTAAACAATAAACAAATTTACTGCCCATCTATAATACATAGCCACAATGCCTCATATCAGATGTTATAGAGTGGAAAGTTATAATAATATATCCTTACTCTAGATTTCAATGCAGTAGGACGAGCTTTAGGAGTTCCAAGTTGACTCATTACCGTCTTCTGCGACTCCATCTCAAGTGAAGGAAAAAGAGGAGTACCAGGAGGTGTTAATAGCCTGAAATACAAAAAATAACGCCTCATAATAGAGCACAGAGAAGTACCCATAGTGAAAAAACATGAGCAAGAGTTATTGCAACATAGAGACATCTTACTTATGTAGCAAATATAACGCAGATTCAAGAAATACCTATTTGATTTATGAATCTAAATATAGCATGCCACCTACTCCTTTTACATATTCATGTTAAACATAAGAAAAATCACCCTTAATAATTTCCATATTTAAGCCTGTGGAAGAAAAATTCTGATATTCATGGTATTGCATGTTGTTGTGTCACCATCACTATTATGGGTGTTAAAATAGGGCATTATTAAAAGATAATTTTGTAGACCCATCACATGAAATATCTCCAACTTCTTGGAATTCATCAAATTTAGCAAATAACTAGATTCATGTAGGACATGGGCATCTATAAGCCGGTGTAACTAAGAGAAGAGCGGAAAGAAGGAATCACAAAATCAATAATTACCAGTAATCTAACTCCTTGAGTTAGCCTGAGGAATAGCCTCTCATTCCTAGTTTCTTTTTAGTGCATCCACGAGGCTCTAATGCATATAGGAGATTGGATGTCATTCATACAGAATCATATTATGTTGCATACGGGAGATTTTCCCTTTATTGATTAAATTATTCACCTTATCAGAACAAAACAAAAAACTCCAAGCCTTAGAGAATGTCATTGCGTATATATTAGCAAGTAATCCCTCTCACTAGTTGCCTTTCAAAAGCATTTTACATTATCCCATTTCCACGTAAAGCAGAACAAAACACGAGTGGAAGCAAATTATCCGCATAGGGAATATTAACTAGTAGGAATTAACGTTAGCCTTTATTAGGCCCAGTAGTTGATAAAAATTGCTGAAGTTTGGTTAGAGATTGTATGACATTGTTGAAAGAGGTGCGAGACGTAGATCACTACACATTTAGAGAATCCCTTATTTGTCTAGGGCAAATTATTGATCAGTGGTATGAATAGGATACGACTGAGCAGAATTGTTATAGTGGATTCAAAGTTTATTTGAACTAATTTGGAATTGACGCGCAGCTATTGTAATCACAGCACTTGGATATAACAATTGGTTTTTCTACTTTATAATTGAACACCGAATTTAAATGTGAATAGTCATAAGTTCGTTTATTCTCATCTCATAATGAGACTTCATATTTAGTTCACTTATCTGGAGAACTTCCTAGGAAAGCGTAGATACCAAGTCTTATGTTCTTTTTTTTTCTTGATCACCAGACACCAAATCTTAAGTTGTGTATATATATTCAATGTGACTCATTATAAACACCTAATCCTATATTTTTGAAATTATCTAAATTTGAGAGTCCTGTAAATCTGTTGGAATCGATGAGACACTTCCTAATATGCTGCTTTCTTCAGGATATTCAACAGAACTTCTTAACAGATTAATAGGCCCTTCTAGTAAAAGAAACTAGTGATAAGGGAAGATTCTTTCAATGAAGACCTAATCGAAAAGAAAGTAATACATTATACTAGATTAAGACATTAACAATTTATTTGCTTATTAGTCATTTAACTACATTAGATGTCTTTTAAGCTATCATGAAGCTGGCTTAAACCCATTGTTTATCCTTTTTTTAATAGGTTAAATTCATGTTTATCATATTGGAACCTACCTAATTGATTATATATGTCTTTGTACGCTTGAGTTGTTCTTAGTGGTTCCATTCCTCCAAGATTAAGACAAACTAAATACAGCAGTACATATATTATTGTACTATATTTCCTATCCTACTTCTTTGTGTCCCTTCATTTTCGAACTTTATGTGACTTTTTTGTCTATGTTATTTACTTCCGGCCATTGACATTTCCAATTGTCTATTAACTTCAACGAGTCTGTCTACAGTCTACAGAAGATAACATGGGCAAGTGTATTTTGCATTAGCCAGAGGCTTTTATTGCATGACAAGAAAGGGAGGCATTCACATGTAGGATTTAACTGTTTTTTCTAAAAAGGATGAAATTTAGGTGACATGGCCCAAGCATTTTGCTGGATAAACGAAGTAGGAACTTGTAATACTGGAAAACAATTTAACAAGCTAAAATATAAAACCAAAGGAACAAAAACAGTTAAAACTATCACATGCTCCGGAAACAACACAAGAGACACAAATTACCAGTCATAGTCATTTTTATCATTGTCAGCATTGAGGAAATCATCAGCACCAGTCTTCCGCACCGGTGTTGCTGATGCAATGTCAAAAATAGGAGAACTACCTCTTGTTGCACCTGCAAGGAAGTATAATAACCTAACAATATCCCCATATAGCCATGACGTTATCTTATGAAGCAAATACTATTAGAGAACACTACTCCTAATTTCAACGGATACCAATTACCATCTTAAGCAAAAAGCCATGTGCCTTAACTGTATAAAAATGAATATAACTCATCTCATTAAGTCAACAAAATCATAAATGATCCACAAATCCGCCCATCCTAAATACGCAAAAGGCAATATAGTACTTCCTCCGTCTTATTTTATGTGGCACTGAGTTTAAGAAAGAAAAACTTATTAAACTTGTGATCTAAAATATAAATCATCTCTTTAAGTTAAGTATAAAGTAAAGATGTCATTCTTCTTTGGACGGACTAAAAAGGAGAGAGTATCACATAAATTGGAAAAGAACAGAGTAATAAAAATGAAAAAAGGAGCTTTCATTAAAAGAAATAAAGATGAAAACAGGAAGAAAAAAAATTAAAAGTTTGTTACCAAGGGGAGCATCAAATTCATCAGAGTTCTGAAGAAGAAGATCTTTTTCCCTTCTTCGCATTTCCAGAAACAATGTTAGCTCCTCGTCCTTCTCCTTCATTCCCGAGCTCCTCAGACTCCCCATTTGTTGTTGTTGTCTATGCCTCAACGCTGACTCTTCTGCCCTAAAACTTCTATTCATTTTAAAAAAAAATAAAATCCTAAACCCTCAAATCCATCATTAACGTGGAAAAACACAAATTCCCCCTCTTAAAAACCCTAGCTTTTTCTTCTTCTTTCTGCAAAACTAGAAACTGAAAAGCCTCGTAAAAGTAGCTTTCTGTCTTCTTAAAATCAAAAGCTAGAACCACAGATCGGAAGCTAGGGTTCACTACTCCGCCATTTCTAACAAAAACTTAGCCCAAAATGAAGCTGCATTTCATATTTTTCCTATATTTGAACAAGCACCAAAAATACCAAAACTTAAATAGAAATATTACAAGTATTTGGAAATAAATTCTATGTAAGGCAAAAAGGTAGATAGAGAAATAGTGAGACAGCTTCACGAAACCGGCATTGTTGAGAAAGCTTGAAGCTAAAAATGTATAGGGAGAGAGAGAGAGAGGATCAGAGGGACGATTTGCTGAAGGAGGGAGAAAGTTGAATGGCAAGAATAGTTATTTAGGGGGTAAATTGGGGACCAATTGTGATAATCTGAAAGACTTTCAGGGGGGGTTAGGAGTTCTAATTTTTCTCTTCTTTTTGGCGTTTTCGGGTTTTTAATAAAGATCACGAGTCACGAGTTGAGGGGGCTTAAGTTAAATGCAAACTATGGGGCCGTTTGGCCATACAAAATTTTTCACCTTTTTAAAAAAAAATATATTTTTTTTAAATTCAGCGTTTGACCATAAAATTTTTAATTTTTACTTAAAAATTGAATTTTGATTTCAAATCACTCACAAAAATTCAATAAAGCCCAAAGTTGTATTTATGTCAAAATATAACTATAACTTTCAAATACCAATTTCACTTGGAAAAAAGGAAATTTTACAATTTTTATGTCCAAACGCGCAGTAACACACACAGCTATTCTGGTGTTTCCCTCACTTGAAGTTTACGTTATCAGAATTGGGATGGTTGTCCTTTCACTCTCCAATAATTACAAACCAGCTCAGTTCCTTAGCATCATTCTAAGTTTGCAATTGACCTTGTTTGAGGGTAAAGGAAATATATGGTTCATAATTGTCAAAAGAGCTTAGCATGTTTGATTGTTAATGGTGGAAAAATGTTCTCATCTACAAATTACGGAACATATTACTATTTCAAGTCACTAACAGAACAGGCAAGGATAATTATTGCTAATGAAATAAAACTTAATTACTTCTTATAGCTTATGTGATTAGAGTTCAATTCAGAAAAATGTTGCGAAAAAGTAAATAATCCTTTCACCTTGTTTAATTAACGCCATGAAGGAAAACCCATCTTCTACTTGGTATCGATAATAGGAAATTTTTGGAGAAACAAAAAAGTAAAATTGAAATTGGAGGTTGAATCGTTAGTATTCGAAATTTTGCAAAATTTAATTTGGATGCGCTTCCCCCTAAGTTTGAATGGACAACTCTATCCATAACTTGCAATTTCATGCTTCATTGAAATTGTTTTACACTATAATATTGTTCGGAGTAATGCAGGTTTAACACTATGTTTAGTAATGCATGAATTATTTATTGTTGGATATTTGATTTAATGTATTAAAATTTAGTGTGGAATGTACAATTAAAGTGCGTGTTTACCTTTAAACAAATTAAAAGTTTGTTTGTTATTAGGGTCTAGCTTTGTCGTTTTAGTTGATTTACTTCATACGTTACTGATTCGCTCTCTCATTTCACATTTTATACATAAAAAATAATGCTTAGATTCTCTCATAATTTACACGAGTATTATTTATAAAAAAAAATTATTAGCTAAATATTTTTTTTAACAATGTTAAACTTCATGTGAATGTATATTCCTTATCAAACCAACTAAATTAAGTATTATTTATAAAAAAAAATTATTAGCTAAATATTTTTTTTAACAATGTTAAACTTCATGTGAATGTATATTCCTTATCAAACCAACTAAATTAAAATGACCTTTCAAAAGAAAAAAAGAAGAGAGTGAATCATTTGTTGTTCTACCATCATTGCAGCAGTGAGGGGTTGAAAAGACGAATGGGGAAAGAAATAAGAGCTCCATAAAATTTAAACTCTTACATACTACAACAAAAAATCAGATCGAATAATAACGTTAGTTATAAAGCATAAACTTTGTTGGACTAACATGCACATTGTTGTAGTGACAGGGGCCATTTAATCATAATTTATAGAATGAAAAATAATTAAACAATATAAAAGCAAACTAATCACAACATTATGGTCCGTGACTATCGAATATATATATATACAACAACAGACCTTACCCTATCTTGGGGTAGAGAGACTCTTCCCTCCAAGAACTTTCCACCTTGCTCTTGGGGAGACTCGAACTCACAACCTCTTGGTTGGAAGTGGAGGTTGCTTATCATCAGAGCAACCCCTCTTGCTTACAATATAGCATGTTTAGTATTTTTTAATATCGACAACGGAACGAAATACAAGTACCAAAATCAAGGGGTTAGGTACTCCAAATCTGTTATTGATGTCCATAATGGTGGCTCACAAATCACACCCATAATGCAGGTAATCATTGAAACCAAACAACACAATCGATCTTTGCAAGTATTCTCAAACAATTATGAGCTTAACCAATTAGGGATCTGTATAAATAATTTGACTCACTAGATCACTTGTTTTCGAGTTCTCTGAATTCTAATGGATGACATGTCAATTCCTTGTTAACAAATATCTAAGACATCGGAGGCATTAGCATTCGACCTTGCTTTTGTTAAGTTGACCTTGATACTATTACTTTGATATAAGAACTAAATTACAACCTGATAAAATAATAGTAGCATATACTGAAGTGAAATACAAAGGATAGAAAAAAGGGAATGAGAAGCTTAGAAACTCAAAATTTGGGATGAGAAGACTCACAGATTGATGGAAGCAACTAGAATCCCTTTTTCTTTAGGAAAAGAATTAAAAAGGATGTTGCCTTTCTTTCCACAATCAGATTGAAAATAAGAAACTGACGAGTGAAAGATATTAGAAATTATCCTGTAGAATTACTTAAACTTATCTAATGCTTCAGATTTTATTGCATAAAATAAATCAATTTTTTTTTGGTAAAGTCATCAAGGAACAAAATATAATAATGAAAATCAGAATTAGATGACACTGGTACTTGCCATATAAATTAATTGAAAAGGAACACTTGTTATTAACTGATAGAGGAAAAGAAAAACTACTTTATTTATCCAAATGACAAACATTGCAAGAATTATTATTATAAAATGAATATGAACAACTACTAATTTTCCTATGAGCTAAGGCACCAAGTGAACGTGTCCAGGATGTCAAGGTATTGATGCCACATTGAAGGAGATGGGGTGCTGCCAATGTCACGATCTCAAAATCTCACATTTAGTATCGTGATGGTACCTAGTACCTACGACTAAGTAAGCCTATCACATAGAAAGATCAACCAAACGAAACACCAACTCAAATAATAATGGAAGTTGAAAAGTGCTTTAACATAACCAAAAACGAAAATATAAAAGTCACATAAATCTCAAAACCAGTGCTACCGAGTCATAAGTTCTATAGAGAGTTAATGCGAAATCTCAAAAATACAATAAAGTTTTAGAATGCAATAAATAGTAGTAAGAAAATCAGTAGACGGTGACTCGATGCCTTGACAAGTGTGGATTTTAACCACTAATGTGCCTTATTACTCTAGTTTTTAGTCCGAAAGTAGTGATTTTTACTTTTGAATCTAATAAAAATGTTCGAATTGCAGGTATGCTAGAGGATGTAAGCTCAATGAAGAAATCTAACTCAAAGAGGAGATATCACAGCTTAAACAGTCAATAGGAGAAGTGCAATGAGTAGTGCGGTTCATAAAATTTATTCTGCAACTACAAATGCAGATGCGGCCCGCAGAAAATGAAGTGCGATGACAGATTTAAACCTTGAAACTTCAAAAGATCTTAGCAGCAGTGCGGTTCGCACACTAAAATATGCGGTCGCATTTGAAGCTCGCACTGACAAGATTGAGAGATCAGAGAAGATGCAAAAGAACAAGTTTAAAGCTTCCTTAAAGTGCGGCCCGCAACCAAATTGTATAGCCGCAGAAGCTGAAGTGCAACTGCAGAAGTTTATGTGTAGTTGCAGAATCCCTCCAACCGACAAGCACTGTAAGAGCAACAAACTTAAGTGCGGATAGCAGATGAAATTATGCGACCGCAGAACCTCCTGAAGGGCATGTTTGTTAGTGAATTTCAGAGAACTATAAATAGACGAGACACTTTTTTAGAGCAACTTTTGTACTGTAGCAGCTGCTAGCGGTTAGACCTAGATATTTTGGGCAATTTGTGACTACAATTAGAGAAGACCCATTAATTTACTCTTTAATTTTAGTTTTATATCTTCAATTACTTCTTCTTTTCAATTTTCTATATCTATGATTATGAGTAGCTAGATTTTCTGTAGGGATGTGATCCAATCCTAGTGTGTGAAACTTATGAGTGTTTAATATTAGTGATTGTTAGTGACTGAGTGCATGTTATTTAGCCTTGTTTATGCTTTATATTTAGAATTAATGGTTGCAAACATTGATTCATGCCTATTTGATTTAGTTCTTACTTGAGAAAGAGGAACCTAGTCTAGGAAAACTTGGCTAACAATTGAACTAGTTGAAGTTTTGATTAGTTTGATTAAAGATTTGAACTAGAGATATGGATAATCCCACTTTGACTCATATCAATTGTTTAGATTGCTAAACATTTGGTTTTGAGAAAGCCAATTTGGGCATAATCACTCTTTGACTGAGAGGTATTGAGTGGGACTTGAGCATTGAGTGTCATAACAAACCCCGATCTACCAAACAAGCATAGATTTACTCTACTATTAGGTTTACACCTAGGTAAAGGTTACAACTCTAGGCTTTCCCTTTATTTGACAAAAACATAAAAAATATTTCATCCTTATTTGCTTATTAGTTTGGTAAATATCCTAGAAGTTAATTTAGATAACAATTTTTCACTTTTGTTTGAAAGCTAAATTTAGTTATTTAGAGTTCTTTTCTTAAGTGTTTACCTTAGCACCAACTTAAACTCCTTGTGGATTTGACCCCGAATCATGTTGGGATCTATAATTGCAACGATTGTTTCATACTCTTTAATTAGGTGTGAATTTGATGTGATCAATTTTTGGTGCTGTTGCCGGGGAGTTTACGGTGTTATCGATATACTTGAGTTTGTTTCTTGAAATATCTTCTTTTACTTTCGTAATTCTAATTTTTTGAAGCGATTGTAGGTTCCAATGGAGAACAACGAACTTAGAAACTTGCCATTTGGCGGTGTTGCAAAAGAGGAAGAAAGCTATTGGGTGGACATTGGTGAATATTCAGGGTATAAGCTCCGTGTTTTGCATGTATAAGATCAAATTGGAGGATGGTGCCAAACTGTCCATTGAACATCAAAGAAGACTCAATGAAGCTATGCAAGAAGTGGTCAAAAAGGATATTATCAAGTGGTTGGATGCCAAGGTTGTCTACCCCATTTTCGATAGTTCTTGGACCTCTCCGGTCCAATGTATTTTAAAGAAAGGGGGTAGGACGGTTGTTACCAATGATAAGAATGAGTTGATTCCTACAAGAACGGTCACCAGTTGGAAAGTTTGTATAGGCTATCATAAGCTCAACAAAGTCACAAGGAAGAATAATTTTCCTCTTCCTTTCATGGATCAAATTATTGATAGGTTGGTCGACCGTGCTTTTTATTGTTTTATTGATGGTTACCCGGGCTACAAATAAATTCTTATTGCTCCAGAAGATCAAGAGTAAACTACTTTTATATGTCCATATGGTACTTTTGCTTTCAAATAGATGCCTTTTGGATTATGCAATTCACCGAGGCTTTTCAACGGTGTATGATGACTATTTTCACGGACATGATGGAAAAATACCTTGAGGTCTTCATGGATGACCTTTTGGTGGTTGGAGATTTGATTATTGTCTTGCTGATTTGAACAAAATATTGGCTAGATGTGAGAAAACTAATTTGATACTCAATTGGGACAAATGTCATTTCATGTTTGAGGAAGGCATTGTCCTTAGCCATAAGATTTCAAAAAATGGTATTGAAGTGGAGGAGACGAATATTGAAGTTATTTCTAAGCTTCCACCCCTAAACTCGGTGAAGGGTATGCGGCATTTCTTGGGCTATGCAGGATTCTACTGACGATTTATTAAGGATTTTTCTAAAGTGGTGAAACCTTTGTGCAAACCCCTTGAGAAGGATGCAAAGTTCCATTTTAATGATGATTGTAGGAGAGCTTTTGAACAATTAAAGCTCAAGTTGACAACTACTCCTATCATTACATCTCCAAATTGGAGTTTGTTATTCAAGCTCATGTGTGATGAAAGTGATGTAACAGTTGGGGCTATTTTGGGAAAATGTATTAATAAAGTTTTTCATCCGGTTTACTATGCTAGTAAGACCATGAATAGTGCAAAAGTCAATTATACCATTAAGGAGAAAGAGTTCCTTGTTGTTGTGTTTGTTATTGAGAAGTTCCGCCTGTACTTGATGGGTGCCAAAGTTATAATCGACATGGATCATGCGCCACTTCGCTATCTTATGAGCAAAAAGGAATCTAAAGATCGATTGATGATATGGGTGCTTTTGTGCAAGAGTTTGATATCGACATCCAAGACAAGAAAGGAAGTGAAATTAAGTGGCTGACCACTTATCTCGTTTGGGGGAGGAGGGGAAGCCACATGATGGCCTTAAAATCAATGACTCTTTTTCTGATGAGCAATGTTTGACATTTTCAATGAAAGAGGTACCATGGTTCACGAATTAGGCAAATTTTCTTGTAAGTGGTATCATTCTGGACAGGTTCTCCTCAAACCAAAGAAAGAAGCTCAAGAGGTATTGTCAAGACTACTATTGGGATGAATCATACCTTTTTCTGGATTTGTACGGATGTGGTGATTTGGAGGTGTGTGCCGGAGGAAAGCAAGGTGATATTCTTGAGGCTTTTCATTCTTCGTCGTATGGTGGTCATCATGGTGGAGCGAGAACAGTGGCTAAAGTCCTAAGTTGTAGTTTCTATTAGCCCACCCTTTACAAAGATGCAAATGATTTGGTTAAAAGATGTGATGAATGTCAACGGGCCAGAGGAATTTCAAAGAAACATGAGATGCCCCTTAAAACCATCTTGAGATTGATATTTTTGATGTTTGGGGTATTGACTTTATGGGCTCTTTTGTGAGTTCTTGTAGAAACACTTACATTTTGGTCGCGGTGGATTATGTGCCTAAATGGGTTGAGGCCGTTGCCTTACCCAATAATGAGGCTAGATGCGTGGTGGCATTCTTGAAGAGGAATATTTTTACAAGATTTGCTACTTCGTGCGCAATCATAAGTGATGGAGGGTCACATTTTTGCAACAAGGCTTTCGACATTTTACTTGGAAAGTATGGTGCTACTCACAAAGTGACAAAATCCTATCACCCATAAGCTAGTGGTCAAGTGGAGGTCTCCAACCGAGAGATAAAGAGTATTTTGTCCAAGACGGTAAATGTAAAACATATTGGTCTAAGAAGCTTGATGATTCTCTATGGGCATATAGGATAGATTACAAAACACCTATCGCAATGTCCCCATACTTGTTGGTGTTCAGAAAAACTTGTCCTCTTCTAGTAGAACTAAAGCACAAGCCAATATGGGCTTTGAAGAAATTGAACCTTGATTGGGATGTAGCCACTAACTTGCAAGTTGCACACTTGAATGAATTTGATGAGTTCCAATATCAAGAATATGAAAGTTCGTCATTGTACAAGGGGGTGTACTTTTGGTGCCTTGTACTTGAAGAACAAGAACAATGAAATATTTTGAGTCGATGGTCATCAGGTGAAGCAATATTTGGGGAAAGTTGGTTAGAGCCACGTGGTGGTGGTTCTTTACTTCAGTTGAGAATCCTATGATATTGTGTCGTGCCACGACGTTAAATAAAGCGCTTCTTGGGAGGCAACCCAAGTTCTTTTCCTTTTTTTTCTCTTTTAGTTAGA
Source organism: Nicotiana tabacum (assembly GCF_000715075.1). Lineage (NCBI taxonomy): Eukaryota > Viridiplantae > Streptophyta > Magnoliopsida > Solanales > Solanaceae > Nicotiana > Nicotiana tabacum. The sequence goes on from NC_134085.1 coordinate 75,416,674, forward strand.
TATTGTTTGATGTTTTAAACTTGAATTAAAGTGTGCTGCAGGGATTAGTGTTAGATATGCAACGATAGCTGAAGTTATGTCATGCATGGAAAAAATGTGGACCACACTTTTCTTAGTGCGGCCGCAGAAGAAGGGTTGCTGATCGCAGAAGATTTTGTGCGTCCACAGATTTTATCTGCGGATGACAATTACAAAAATCGTCTTAGATACTAAATTGAAAGTCCACTGAACTTTTATCCCAACAGTGCAGAGTGATTTTGCGGACCATCATAAATTATACAGTCGCAATAGCACATTATCAGAGAAGTGGTTGAACTAAAGTGTCAGAAGTGCGGTCGCACTTGAAAAAGTGCAGACCGCAGAACTACGTGCTTCATTGCTGCCCAGGTAACAGAGTGCGGACCGCACTTGAAATTGTGAGGCCATACTTGCCTACTTAAACCCTCACTTTTAGATGAATATAAATAGAAAATACCTCATCCTTTTACACTTTTCACCATCTCTACTCTCATATTGTTACTCTTAGAGGGATCCTACTTGCACTTTGTCATCACAAGCAGCTTGTCACACTTCCATTGATCTTACTACACTAACACACTCCGGTATCACTTCAAATCTTGTTGTTTTTATTTTTGAATTTATTTTGGATTTTCACTTCTTTTTAGGCTGTCTGTTATTGCATCCCTTTAATTTGTCCATGTGGGGTAGTTTAGCATTGGGTATTTGTCAATGCATGCTTAGATATGGTTGGGTTGTTAATTATCATTCTTTTACTATGTTACCTAGTAGGATTGAACACATATTTGCATAACCTAGGTAAAAAGACATGTAGCTGTTACTGTTCATAACTGGGCAGACCGCACTTGAAATTGTGCGTTCTGCAAACTTCTATTTGGATAACTTGCAAGGCTAGTTGATTGTGTGGCTACACTTTAATTGTGCAGACCGCAGATTAAACACTGCGACCGTAAATGAAGGTCCACACTAATAATCAAAGAACCTTCTTTTTTAACTTCTGAGTACAACTCAAGTGCAGACCGCAAAAGTTTTTATACGGATTGCAAAATGAGGCCGCACTGTCCATTAGAGACCTTTCTATGAGGACCTAGCACAACCGTGTTGACGTACGATCCGTAGTTGAAATTGTGCGGGCCACACTTCCTCTTTGCAGACTGCACTTCAAATTGTGTGGATCGCTCTTACACCTTGTCCACTGCATACTGCACACTTGCAACCCTACTGCTTCTACGGCATCCTCAAATGCTTATATGACTCTTAACTATTTTACAATATATATATCAACTGACAAATCTCTTTGTGCATATACAAGTAGTGGTGCAATCAAGTGGACGATGAGAGTCTTCAAAAGGAAGGGGAGAATTAGGAAAGGGTAAAGGTAGAGGTGACATGCACCCAAGTACGTAAAGGGACATTACAAAGAAAACCACTACAGGACGGGGGAGATGTAGAAGCCTCTCAGAGTTGAGTTCTTATGCCCCATCTAGGAAGGCCTCAAAAGGGAATGTTGTGTCTCTATCTAAAGAGCACAACGGGGAGCAATCTAGGCCGGAGGGGCAGTCTGAGCCCCTAGATGTACCTTCCACATCTCATAGTACCTCCTAGAGCTCAGCCAGTACAAGTCATGAGTCCAACATAACTGCTTTAGACTCTGATTCAGATGATGCCCCAGATAACGGGAGAGGGGGATCAAGTGCAAAGGCAATCATGGCTCGGACTTAGAAGAAGGTGGTCTAGGAAGACCTATTTTTCAGCTTGCAAGCATACACAGACTTTAGGATGAGGTGGAAGGAAAGATCTCTTACCCACGAAAGGCAATTACTTCTCAAAGCCTTGGACAAATACAACCCCACAGTCTTGGAGAAGTTTACAGAGAGATAAGGGTGGATGCTGTTTATCGAGAAGCTGGTGGACGTGAAAGAACATCTTGTTCGGGAATTCTACGCCAATACAGTGTATATTATCAAAGGTACAAAGATCACCAAAGTGCGCAACCTGAAAGTAATGTTTGATCAACACACCTTAAATGCTTACCTAGACTTTGATGTTGTGGAGCCAAAGGAATATTTGCAAAGTTGGCTGAGAAGGGGGGGTTAGACCGTGGCTTGCTAAGATTCTTGCATCTAGACTCGCTCCCTCTTGGATAGGTGATGGGGTGCCAATCCTCCACATCACTTTGAGCTTTGAGGTAAAATGGTGGCATACCTTTGTGTGCTGCAAACTAGACCCGTGCCAAAATGAAACAAATCTTCCAATTCAGCAAGCATTATTAGTCGCTTCACTCATGGCCGGGTACCCAATCAATGTCGATGTCGTGATGTCGGCCAACATCTCACTTGTGGCATAGCATGGTAACACATCTTACCCCTACCCCAGCACCATCAATGAGTACTTGACTGATGCCAAGGTGGAGTCCATGCCATTTGACACTAAGGTCAAGCCGACTGGTCCCTTTGAGTGGTACAAGTTGGAAGACCTGAGGAACCTAAAGAAAAGCATTCAGCCTCCTCCTACTGCTGGCCGGCCAATTTGATGAGCCGGTAGTTGTAGTCCCTGGTCCATCTGACATTCTATATACTTCAGCAGAGCTTTCCACCAGTGCTAAATCTACCATTCTTGAGCCATCATCCTCAACCTCTACTCTAGTGCCTACACCAACTCTGAGGTAGGTGCCTTTGCCTACATGCCCATTGTCTGCCTTGTGGGTCTCATAGACACTAGTGAGCCTTAACAACTAGATGCAGATAGCTACTTCAAAGCTGTTAGAGATTTTTACTACAGTTGCAGGGCAGTCATCTTCACAGACACCACTAGATCACTCTGACATAGATAAGAAGCTCACTACTATCTTGGACTACTAGAAGGTGATCATGGATATACTGTTACAATATGATGCAGTGATTGAGCGACTGACCAATCAGGTGAAGAAGATGAGAAAGACACAAGGGAGCAAGAAGTCGATTGATGCACTTTGGGCTAAGGTGACTGGGATAGTTGAGGCCGGTGATTTTCCCTTTGATATGCTATTGGACCCCGCCCAGACTCGCCCAAATTCATATTTACATAAGGATCCCGCTGCTTAGATTGAGGAGCCATGCCTTATATCCAGCACCGCCGAGGCAGTGCGTGATATGTTCAGCTCTCAGGCAGCCCCCACACATGATGATGACATGATTTTAGTTAGTTGAGTCAGTCGAGACTTATGCTGCTGGTGACACTGTGATGATTGAGGACTCATAGGGAGTTTCTTCACCCTCTCTGCTCTTTGATATTATTTTGCTAAGCATTGGAGACAATGCTTCTTTTTATTTGAGGGAGGGGGTGGAGAATTTTATATTTGATGATGATTTGACACATTTGATGACATTGGGATGCAAAAATTGGATGATTCTATTTTTTTTGTTTATCTTTAGTAGTTTATTACATTTTTAGTATCTTTAATTTTGTTTGTTTTGGTAGTTTAAAATTTTATACTTTTCTTACTGTTGTTGATAAGATGCCTTTGGTTTCTTAATGTCATGATTCTTTTCAAAGGTGGTCTCTTGTGTGAACTGTGTGACTCTTCCCGAGGATGGATAGTGTGACAACTTTCTTAAGGGAATGAGTCAGTTTCATGTTTAGGTAATAGTAGTAGTAAGTAGTAATGAATAAAAGCCCTAATCAAGTCTCACAGGGTGTGTGTGTGTAGTACCGGAAATCGTAGAAACTAGTAAATTACTAGAGTAGAGATTGAATTACTAGAATAAAGATTAGATTACATTCATAGAGATTGGATTACCTCAGTAGAGATTGGATCACCTTAGCAGTAGTTGAATTATTCATACAAAAGTCTTGCTACAAGGGGGTGTTGGAGGCTCACAAAAGGCATCTCTCGCCACAACTAGGCCATCAACAACAAACTTGAAAAACTTTTGCACTCTTAATGCAACAACTACTAAAACAATTTTTCTCAACTACTAAATCAATCTTTTTTAACTTCTAGAGCAATCTTCTTCAACTACTAAAGTATTTTGAGACTCTACACCCAAATTTAAACCGGCCATATCCTCATATTTTGGAGGAAGAAACTATAAGAGACTTAGCTAGAAGAAGATATTTTATTTCACAAGAGTTTTTACAAGAGAACAAGGTTGGACCTAAAATGATCCCCAACTATTGTAAAGGTTCCTATTTATAGGAGATGGAGAGCTAGTACATGTACTATCCTTATTTAATTATATAGTACAAGTGACATAAAATAAGTAAAACAAACATAAAACTCTTACAATGTAACACACTTATTTGAGTAATAGACAAAGCATGATCATGAACTAGAAAATAAATTTCATGGCCTTGGTTTTGGTTTTGGCTTGGACAAGACATGGATGATGTTAAAAGGACCTATGGATAGTGTTTTCATGGCATCAAGCTTGGGAAAATTTATGGCTTGACATGAATGACTTCTTTTTTGATAAATGAAGGACCCTGAATAGTATTTGCATGACATAGAATTTTGGAAACATTATGGCAAGACACGAGTAGACAACTTTATTGATATATTTTGGAAATTTTATGGTAACCTTTGGTGATTTAAAGTGTCCAAAAGGTGAGGGACTTATGTAGATGTTTTATTTTCCATGGTAATTTCTTGTGGTGTAGAGTGGTGAAAAGGATAAAGAAGGTGTGCATATTTTTATTTCTATAAAAGGGTACTTACCTAGGGGTTAAGAGATGAAAATCATTTTAGACACTTGTGCAATTTTTTAGTTTAGGAAAAAGTTGAATTATGGAAGGGAAGTTGGCTAAAAAGGTTTAGAAGACTTATGCAGATTATTTCCTAGCTCATGATTATACATTATGCTTGTCTTTAACCCTTCTAGCCTTCATTTTTTGGCTCTTATGAAATACCCCAGATGATCTTCTTCTATAATTCCTTCTCTTTACCTTTCTTCTTTTGCGACGAAGTATTGATATCTCTATTTAAATTGATCTTAGCAATTTCTATTGTGTGACGACCCGGCCAGTCGTCTCATGAGTTATCGCTCTGTTTCCCACATTTCTACTTCTTATTGCTTTGTTTATTGATTCTATGTGTGATCAGGTTGGCTGGCTCGGGTTCAGAAAGGTTTTGGTAAGGTTTGAGACACTTAGTCTCTTTTGAGGAAGCTTAAGTTGGAAAAGTCAACCGGATATTGACTTATGTATTAGAGGGCTCGGATGTGAGTTCTGATTGTTTGAATAGCTTCGGGAGGTGATTTGAGACTTAGGAGCTTGATCGGAATGTGTTTTACAGGTCCGGAGTAGATTTAGGCTTGAATTGGCGAAATTAGAATTTTGGCATTTTCCGGTTGATAGGTGAGATTTTGATATAAGAGTCAGAATGGAATTTCGGGAGTTGCAGTAGGATTGTTGTGTCATTTGGGATGTGTGTGCAAAATTTCAGGTCATTCGGACGTGGTTTGGTAGACTTTTTGATCAAAAGCAGAATTCGGAAGATTTTGGAATCTTAGGCTTGATTTCGATGTAATTTGGTCGATTCGATGCTGTTTGAGGTGTTTTGAAGATTGGTACAAGTTTGGGTAGTATTATATGATGTTGGTGCTTTTGGTTGAGGTCCCGGGGGGCCTCAGGGTGATTTCGGATAGTTGGCGGAAAGTTTGGAAGTTGGTTTTGGCAGCTGAAGATGTTCCATTGCTGTCATAACCGCACCTGCGGCTAGGGGATTGCAGGTGCGGTCTCGTAGAAGCAAAAAGGGAACCGCAGATGCGTCCAAGTGGAAGGTTAGCTGGAATCGCAGAAGCGATCGAGGAGGCGCACCTGCGGTAGCACAGGTGCGATATTTTAACCGCAAACGCGGAAATGGTCAAGTAAGTGAAAACTGCAGGTGCGGTGGTATAGAACACAGAAGCAGGACCGCATGAGGGAGATTTTGGCCACAGGTGCGAAATGCCTGGGCCAAAAGGTATAATTATTTCCTTCGCAAAATTTTGGGTTATTCCACCATTTCTAAGTTGGTTTTGGAGGTTTTTGGGAGATTTTGAAGAGGGAATTCAAGGGAGCTTCGTTGAGGTAAGATTTTTGAACCTAAAACTCATTTATATGGTATTATTTCATGGATTAGAGCTGTAATTATATAAATTAAGTGTTAAAAAATTGGGAAACTATGGCTTGGTATTGAAGACCTTGACTTGAGGATTTGATGGGTCATTTGTGGTCGGATTTTGGGACTTTTGATAGGTATGAACTCGTGGGGAGATAAGGAATCTATTAATGTAAATTTTATTGAATTCCGAGACATGGGCTCGGGAGTCGGGTTTTGGTTAATTTCGGGATTTATGTTGTAAATTGATTATTTTTGCACGGGCTTCGTTCCCACAACATATTTTGACGTCGTGATTCTAATTTTGGATAGATTCAACGCGAGTGAAGACCGATTTGAGGGGCAAAGGCATCACAGGCTAGAGTTTGGACAGGATTGAGGTGAGTAATGATTGTAAATGTTGTCCTGAGGGCATGAAACCCCGAATTTCACATCGTTGTGCTATATTGAGGTGACGCACACGCTAGATGACAAGCGTGAGGTCATGCACCGTTGGGGATCGTGACTTAGTTCATCCCGAATGATTGTGTTACCACATATTTGATTGAAAACTATTTGTTATTATCATGTTTTTGGCTGAATGTCATATTTGGGCCTCGTGGAAACTAATTGGACCATTAGGGGATTTTTACTACTATTTTCCTCACTGTTTTGACTTTATACTGTACTCAGTCATGCTATATTCTACTATTTTCATAACTCAGCCATGTTTACTCTATTTTAACACATTAAATGATATTTTAAATGATAATTTGGGCCGAGCATCATGTTTTACTATTGCCCGAGTCGCTTATGAGATTTTGATTGAGTAAGGCTGAGGCCCTGTGTTGTGAGGATACACTGATTTATGATTATGAGGCCGAGGGCCTGAGATTGTACGCCACGAGGTGGCTTGTTGATATGAGGCTGAGAGCCTATGTGATTATGCCACGAGATGGCTGATATTGTGCTTGGGCCGTAATGGGCCCCACCTAGAGTCTGTACATCCCTAGTGAGCGCGGGTACCCATTGTGGTATGCGATATAGCTCGAGGGGCTGGTGTTGTTCCAAGATATTGCCCAAGGGGCGGATTCTATTGACATTGTGCCCAAGGGGCGAATTTTATGTGTTTATCTGTTCTAGCTGCTTTTTGTTTAAATGTTTAACTGTTAAAAATGTGTTTTAAAGAAGCTTCTTCTGAACTAAGGTGTCTTTATATGTTTTTCACGGTTTCATTGTTTTTACTGATTTTATACTGCCTCTTTATAGTATGTTGATGTGCTTTTACGTGATTTCTTATCGCTCAGTCTTCATTTATTATTATTACTCACTGAGTTAGAGTACTCACTTTACTCCCTGCACCCTGTGTGCAGATTCAGGTGCTTCGGGTCCCGCTAGCGAGTGTTGATTTCTTCTAGCTCAGGCGGATTCGGAGATTCCCTAGGTAGCTGCTCGGCATTCACAGCCCAGTGTTTCTTCCATATCTTATTTTCTCTGTTTTAGTTTTGTAATAGACTATGTAAATTTTTCCTGTCTTTAATCAGATAGATCTACTCATGACTGGTGACACCCCGATGTCAAGCTATGTCTATTCCGCAAATTGTAGTATTCACCTTTATTTTGGGATTATTATTATGTTAAAGACTTAATTTGTATTATTTTAATTGCTTAAAATGAATTGGGAGTGTGTCGACTGGCCTTGTCTCCACGAGAGGCGTCATCACGACCGGGTCTGGGTTTAGGGTCGTGACAAGTTGGTATCAGAGCCTAGGTTACATAGATCTCACGAGTCATGAGCAGGTTTAGTAGAGTCTCGCGGATTGGTACGAAGACGTCTGTATTTATCCTCGAGAGGCTACAGAAACTTTAGGAAAAAAACTTCATATTCTTGAAATTCTTGTCGTGCGAATCTGTTTATTCGAGTAGTGAACTTCTGTTATTCTATTCTCTCACAGCTGGTGAGGATACATGCTACCAGTCAGGATGGACGACCCCTAGTACCACCAGCTGTGGCCACTAGAGACCGAGGATGCGGTCGTGGTCGTGGTAGGGGCAGGGGTGTGGCCCGCACAGCAGCTAGGGCAGCACCTGCAGATCCACTAGCCGCCCTAGTTTAGGATCAGGTCCCAGTTGTGGACGCTCCAGCAGCACCAGCTCAGGCACCAGCTATGCCCATTGTGATTCCGGGTCTTCAGGAGGCCTTGGCTCAGATTCTATCAGTATGCACTGGACTAGCTTAGGCGATTTCAGTTACTACAACCGCAACTAATTCTCAGGCCGGGAGAGGCACTCAGACTCCTGCCGCTCACACACCTGAGCAGGTCGTGCAGGGACTTCAGACACCGGGGGCACATCCAGCCCAGCCGGTTGTAGCTACTCTGGACTATGTAGCTCCTTCCATGCCAGAGGACGAGCAACGCAGGTTGGAGAGGTTTGGTAGACTTCAGCCTCCGACTTTCAGTGGTGCAGAGGGCAAGGATGCCCAGGGTTTTTTAGACAAGTGTCAGAGGATTCTTTGCACAGCGGGTATTCTAGAGACCAGCGGGGTCGCTTTCACTACTTTTTAGTTTTTTGGAGCTGCCTTCACTTGGTGGGAGGCTTTTGAGAGGCGTAGGCCTGTTGGTGCAACACCCCTTACCTAGCAGCAGTTCTCCATTATCTTTTTAGAGAAGTATGTGTCGTAGTCTCGTAGGGAGGAGCTGCGCAGGCAGTTCGAATGGTTGCATTAGGGAGAGATGACCGTGACATAGTATGAGATGAGGTTCTCCGAATTAGCTCGTCATGAGATTTGGTTGGTTCCGACAGATAGAGAGAGGATTAAGAGATTTGTTGATGGCCTCACTTATCAACTTCATATTTTCATGACCTGAGAGAGGGTGACTGGTGCTACTTTTGAGGAGGTTGTTCACATTGCTCATTAGATTGAGTCAGTCTGTCGCCAGGAGCGAGATGAGAGGGAGGCCAAGAGGCCTCGAGGATCTGGTAGTTATGGTGGTGCTCCTTAGAGAGGTCAGTTTCAACACGGTAGAGGTCGTCCATTCAGGCATGCTCAGCCAGCTCGCCCAGGTTATCATAGGGCATCATCGAGTCATATTTCTCACGGTTCTCATCAGGGGCCGGTCATCACTTAGTGCCCTTCTAGCTTAGAGTTCATCCCGTGCTCCCTCAGTTCAGGGCTCTTCTATGCCAGGTGCGTCTGCTAGTCATTCTGGTGTTAGGGGTTCCCTTCAGTTCCCGTCTCCAGCACCTAGGAGTTACTATGAGTGTGGAGAGATGGGACATATATGGAGGCAGTGTCCTCGTCGCCTTGCGGGTTCATCCCAACAAAAGAGTCAACCATCAGCTTCAGTGCCAGTTACTTCACCTCCACCCGCCCAGCCAGCTAGGGGTGGAGGTCAGTCGGCTAGGGGTCGTCCTAGAGGGGGAGGTCGATCAGGTGGCGGTCAGGCCCATTTTTATGCACTTCTAGCTAGACCCGATGTTATTGCTTCCGATGATGTTATTACATGTATTGTCTCAGTGTGCCACAGAGATGCTTCTGAATTATTTGATCCCGGTTACACCTTTTCTTATATGTCATCATACTTTGCTCGTTATTTAGATATGCCCCGTGAGCCTCTTGTTTCACTGGAGACCCGAGTGGTTTTGTTGTTATTGTGTATGGTAAACTTCGATGTTATTTTGGGCATGAATTGGCTATCTCTGTGTCGTGCTATTCTGGACTGTCATGATAAGACAGTGACATTGGCTATGCTGGGTATGCCACAAATTGAGTGACGAAGTTCAATTGATTATGTTCCCAGTAGGGTAATCTCATTCTTGAAGGCCCAGCATACGGTTGGGAAGGGTTTTCTTTCGTATCTAGCCTTTGTGAGGGATGTCGGTGTAGAGACTCCCAGTATTGATTCTGTTCTAGTTGTGAGGGAGTTTCCTGATGTGTTTCCTATAGATCTGCCGGGCATGCCACCGGATAGGAATATTGATTTTGGTATTGACCTGGTGCCGGGCACTCAACCCATTTCTATTCCGCCGTATCGTATGGCACCAGCGAAGTTGAAAGGAGTTAAAGGAGAAGCTTCAGGAACTCCTTGATAAGGGGCTCATTCGGCCTAGTGTGTCGCCTTGGGGTGCGCCAGTTCTATTTGAGAAGAAGAAGGATGGCACTATGAGAATGTCATTGACTACATGCAGTTGAACAAAGTAACAGTTAAGAACACGTATCCTTTGCCTCACATTGATGATTTATTCAACCAGCTTCAAGGAGCGAGAGTGTTCTCCAAGATTGATCTCCATTCAGGTTATCACCAGTTGAAGATTAGGGATTCAGATATTCTTAAGACAGCATTCAGGACCCGATATGGTCATTATGAGTTCTTGGTGTTGTCTTTTGGGCTAACCAATACCCCAGCAACGTTCATGCATTTGATGAACAACGTGTTCTGGCCTTATCTCGACTTGTTTGTCATAGTCTTCATTGATGATATTCTGGTATACTCGCATAGTAAGGAGGAGCACGCAGAGCATTTGAGAGTTGTGTTGCAGAGATTGAGGGAGGAGAAGCTTTATGTAAAGTTCTCCAAGTGTGAGTTTTTGCTTAGTTCAGTGGCTTTCTTGGGGCATGAGGTGTCTAGTGAGGGTATTCAGGTTGATCCAAAGAAGATAGAGGCGGTTCAGAGTTGGTCCAGACTGTCCTCTGCCACAGAGATTTGCAGCTTTCTTGGTTTGGCGGGTTATTAACGCTTGTTTGTTCAAGGATTCTCATCTATCGCATCATCCTTGACCAAGTTGACCTAGAAGGGTGCTTCATTTGTATGGTCGGATGAGTGTGAGGAGAGCTTTCAGAAGCTCAAGATAGCCTTGACCACATCTCTAGTGTTAGTTTTGCCACCAGCTTCAGGTTCATATATCGTGTATTGTGATGCTTCGAGAGTTGGTATTGGGTGTGTATTGATGCAGGAGGGTAGAGTTATTGCTTATGCTTCTCGTCAGTTGAAGCCCCATGAGAAAAACTACCCCGTTCATGATTTGGAGTTGGATGCCATAGTTCACGCACTGAAGATTTGGAGGCATTATTTGTATGGTGTGTCCTGCGAGGTGTTTATTGATCATCGTAGCCTCCAACACTCGTTCAAATAGAAGGATATCAATTTGAGGCAACGGAGGTGGTTGGAGTTGCTAAAGGATTATGATATTACTATATTATAGCATCCGGGGAAGGCCAATGTGGTGGCCGATGCTTTGAGCCGGAAGGCGGTGACTATGGGGAGTTTGGCATATATTCCAGTTAGGGAGAGACCTCTTGCAGTCGATGTTCAGGCCTTGGCCAATCGGTTCGTGAGGTTAGATATTTCGGAGCCGAGTCGGGTATTGGCTTGTGTGATTTCTCGGTCTTCCTTATATGATCTCATCAGAGAACACCAGTATGATGATCCTCATTTGCTTGTCCTTAAGGACAAAGTTCAACACGATGATGCCAGAGATGTGACTATTGGTGATGATGGGGTGTTGAGGATATAGGGCTGGATATGTGTGCCCAATGTAGATGGGCTTCGGGAGTTGATTTTGGAGGAGGCCCATAGCTCGAGGTATTCTATTCATCCGGGTGCCGCGAAGATGTATAAGGATCTAAGACAACATTATTGGTGGATAAGAATGAAGAAAGACATTGTGGGATTTGTAGCTCGGTGTCTTAGTTGCCAACAAGTGAAATATGAGCATCAGAGATCGAGTGGCTTGCTTCAGTAGATGGATATTCTAGAGTGGAAGTGGGAGGGGATCACCATGGACTTTTTAGTTGGGCTCCCATGGACTTTGAAGAAGTTCGATGCTATTTGGGTGATTGTGATCGGCTGACCAAGTCCGCACACTTCATTCCTGTGTATACTACCTATTCTTCAGAGTGGTTGGTAGAGATCTATATTCGGGAGATTGTTCATTTGCATGGTGTTCCAGTTTCCATCATTTCAGATAGGGGCACTCAGTTTACTTCACAATTTTGGAGGTCTGTGCAGCGAGAGTTGGGTACTCAGGTTGAGTTGAGCACAACTTTTCACCCTTAGACGGATGAGCAGTTCGAGCGCACTATTCAGATATTGGAGGACATGTTGCGTGCTTGTGTCATTGATTTCGGAGGGTCATGAGATCAGTTTCTACCGCTTGCAGAGTTTTCTTATAACAACAACTACCAGTCGAGTATTCAGATGGCTCCATATGAGGCTTTGTATGGGAGGCGGTGTAGATCCCCAGTTTGTTAGTTTGAGCCGGGCGAGGATAGGCTATTAAGGACAGACTTGGTGCATGATGCTTTAGAAAAGGTGAAGGTGATTCAAGAGAGGCTTCGTATAACGCAGTCGAGACAAAAGAGTTATGCTGATAGGAAGGTTCGGGGATGTGTCCTACATGGTTGGTGAGAAGGTTCTGTTGAAGGTTTCACCCATGAAGGGTGTTAAGAGGTTTGGGAAGAAGGGTAAATTGATTCCTCGATTCATTGGGCCTTTTGAGGTGCTTCAGAGGATTGGGGAGGTGGCTTATGAGCTTGCCTTGCCACCCAGCTTGTCGAGTGTGCATCCGGTATTTCATGTTTCTATGCTCCGAAAGCATATTGGGGATCCGTCTCATGTTTTGGATTTTAGCATGGTGCAGTTAGATGGTGATTTGACTTATGATGTGGAGTCAACAAATATTTTGGAGTGTCAGGTTTGAAATTGAGATCAAAGGATATAGCTTCAGTGAAAGTGCAGTGGAGAGGTCGGCCCGTGGAGGAGGCTACCTGGGAGACCAAGCGGGAGATGCGGAGCAGATATCCTCACCTATTTGAGGCTTCAGGTATGTTTCTTGACTCGTTCAAGGATGAACGTTTGTTTAAGAGAGGGAGGATGTGATGACCCGGCCAGTCGTCTCATGAGTTACCACTCTGTTTTCCCCATTTCTGCTTCTTATTGCTTTGTTTATCGGTTCTATGTGTGATCGGGTTGGTTGGCTCGGGTTCGGAAAGGTTTTGGTAAGGTTTGAGACACTTAGTCTCTTTTGAGGAAACTTAAGTTGTCAACCGGATGTTGACTTATGTGTTAGAGGGATAAGATGTGAGTTCCGATTGTTTGGATCTTTGGGAGGTGATTTGAGACTTAGGAGTGTGATCGGAATATGTTTTAGAGGTCTGGAGTAGATTTAGGCTTGAATTGGCGAAATTAGAATTTTGGTGTTTTCTGGTTGATAGGTGAGATTTTGATATATGGGTCAGAATGGAATTCCGGGAGTTGTAGTAGGACCGTTGTGTCATTTGGGATGTGTGTGCAGAATTTTAGGTCATTCGGACGTGGTTTGGTAGACCTTTTGATAAAAAATGGAATTCAGAAGATTTTGGAATCTTAGGCTTGATTTCGATGTGATTTGGTTGATTCGATGTTGTTTGAGGTGTTTTGAAGATTGGTACAAGTTTGGGTAGTAGTATATGATGTGTTAGTGCTTTTGGTTGAGGTCCCGGGGGCCTTGGGGGGATTTCGGATGGTTGGCGGAAAGTTTGGAAGTTGGTTTTGGCAGCTGAAGATGTTCCATTGCTGTCATAACCGCACCTGCGGCTAGGGGACCGCAGGTGCGGTCTTGCAGAAGCGAAAAGGGAGCCGTAGATGCTGACAAGTGGAAGGTTAGCTGGAACCGCAGAAGCGATCGAGGAGGTGCACCTGCTGTGGCGCAGGTGCGATATTTTAACCGCAGATACAGAAATGGTCAAGTAAGTGAAAACCGCAGGTGCGGTGGTATAGACCGTAGGAGCGGGATTTTGGCTGCAGGTGCGAAATGCCTGGGCGAGAAGGTATAAATTATTTCCTTCGCGAATTTTTGAGTTATTCCACCATTTTTGAGAAGGTATAAGGGAGCTTTGTTGAGGTAAGATTTTTGAACCTAAAACTCATTTCTATGGTATTATTTCACGGATTAGAGCTGTAATTATGGAAATTAAGGGTTAAAAAATTGGGGAACTAGGGCTTGGTATTGGAGACCTTGACTTGAGGATTTGAGGGGCCATTTGTGGTCGGATTTTAGGACTTTTAATATGTATGAACTCGTGGGGAGATAAGGAATCTATTGATGTAAATTTTATCAAATTCCGAGACGTGGTCCCGGAGGTCAGGTTTTGGTTAGTTTCAGGATTTATGTTGTAAATTGATTATTTTCGCATGGACTTCGTTCCCTTAACATATTTTGATCCCGTGATTCTGATTTTGGATAGATTCGACGCGAGCAGAGGCTGATTCGATTGGCAAAGGTGTCGCGAGTTAGAGTTTGGGCCGGATTGAGGTGAGTAATAAATGTACATGTTGTCCTGAGGGTATGAAACCCCGAATTTCACATCGTTGTGCTTTATCGAGGTGACACACATGCTAGATGACGAGCATGGGGTCGTGCACCGTTGGGGATCGTGACTTAGTCCATCCCGAACGACTATTTTACTGCGTATTTAATTGAAAACTATTTGCTATCATCATGTTTTGGGCTGAATACCATATTTGGGCCTCTTGCCAACTAATTGGACCCTTAGGGGAATTTTACTGTTATTTCCTCACCATTTTGACTTTATACTGTACTCAGTCATGCTATATTCTACTGTTTTCATAACTTAGCCATGTTTACTCTGTTTTAACACATTAAATGATATTTTAAATGATAATTTGGGCTGAGCATCATGTTTTACTGTTGCACGAGTGGTTTATGAGATTCTGACTGAGTAAGGCTGAGGGCCTGTGTTGTGAGGATACACTGATTTATGATTATGAGGCTGAGGGCTTGAGAATGTAAGCCACGAGGTGGCTTGTTGATATGAGGCTGAGAGCCTATGTGATTATGCCATGAGATGGATGATATTGCGCTCGGGCCGTAAGGGGCCCCACCTAGAATCTGTACACCCACAGTGAGTGCAGGTACCCATTATGGTATGAGATATAGCTCGAGGGGCTGGTGTTGTTCCAAGATATTGCCCAAGGGGCGGATTTTATGTGTTTATCTATGCTAGCTACTTTTCATTTAAATGTTTAACTGTTAAAAATGTGTTTTAAAGAAGCTTCTTCTGAACTAAGGTTTGTTTATATGTTTTTCATAGTTTCATTATTTTTACTGGTTTTATACTGCCTCTTTATAGCATGTTGATGTGCTTTTACGTGATTTCTTATCGCTCAGTCTTCATTTATTATTATTACTCACTGAGTTGGAGTACTCACTTTACTCCCTGCACCATGTGTGTAGATTCAGGCGCTTCAGGTCCCGCTAGAGAGTGTTGATTTCTTCCAGCTCAGGCGGATTCAGAGATTTACTAGGTAGCTGCTCGGCGTTCATAGCCCAGTGTTTCTCCCCCTATCTTATTTTCTCTGTTTTAGTTCTATAATAGACTATGTAGACTTTTCCTGTCTTTAATCGGGTAGTAGATGCTCATGACTGGTAACACCCCAATGTCGGGCTATGTCTATTCCGCAAATTATAGTATTCACCTTTATTTTGAGATTATTATTATGTTAAAGACTTAATTTGTATTATTATAATTGCTTAAAATGAATTGGGAGTGTGTTGGCTGGTCTTGTCTCCACGAGAGGCGCCATCACGACCGGGTCTGAGTTTAGGGTCGTGACATGTTGGATCAATGCCATTAGAGTCTGGTGATTCTTCAAGCATTTTCCTGTATTCCTTAACTGTTGTCATAATATTTTGCCAATGGGGGTGAGTGGAAGAACAATTCCAACTTCCTTCTTCTCTTGGACATATCTCCTCCGGAAGACACTTATTTTGCTGAAAAATGAGCCTCTGAGCTTCAGTGTATTCGTTTTCCATTGTTAGGATTGTGACTGGAAAATGAAACCAAAAGGACATCATAGGCATCACCTTTATATTTCTTTCGATCACATTGAGTGGCATGTGGAACATGAATATTTTGACTCCACGAGAATGAAAATGATGAACCCAATAATTTTGAGGTTTAAACCATAAGAAAAATATTTTTAGGAAACGTTCAAGATTATCAAAGTCTCGAAAACCATGACACTTGAATTCCATGAGAATGTGCTATTGATGGCAGAGATACCAAAATAACCATAAGAGCTTATGTGAAAAATTCTTAGCATGCGCTATGAACACCTGACAAAATGGATATTCTTGATTAATACCAAAAGGTGCTAGTATGGAACCTATGTAGTTTCGAAAGACCTAGAGTTCATAAAAAACCCTCCGTCCTAATAAGATGTACGAGTCAAGAAGATCCGAAAAATCAAACTACTCCGGCGGGTGATGTAATGATGAAGAATCTGGTTGTGGCACATGTGAGAACATGAATATTTGAACTGCTGATTTATTCTTCTTCTTGTGCTTTTGTTTTCGAAACCTTTTGGAAAATTCACATGGCCTTGAAAGGAAATCAACAAGAAAATAATCTTTTCCTTTCAAGCGATTGACCTGAAACTTGTAGGGAGAGAACCACTGAGCCCATCTGATAATTTATGGATTCAGAATGATTTTTTGATTCAGCTGGATCATTCTTGGAAAAGTCTTTATATCTACTCAATAACAAATTCTGAGTGAATTAGGAAAAATATTAAACTTTTTAATCCCATTTTTTCACTGCAAAAATCTTCTTGAAAGTAGAATGATAGTGTTGTTCAGCATTCTTGAATCTTCCACTGGCGTAACCACATACTTTTCTCTGACTATTTTCTTCCTCAAACAAAATCGCGCTCCAATATTCATTACTGGCATCTATCTGCAATATTTTCTTTCCATTGGAGGGAATGTGCAAAGATTTAACACTTTGTGACATCTCTTTTATTTTTCTAACTGCATAATTTTGTTCATCGCCCCATGGCTGGGCATTTTTTTCAACATTTTCTGGAGAGGAGAAATATATGTGGAAACATTAGGAATAAAATCTCTCACATAATTTATTATTCCCAAAACTGTTGGATTTACTTCATCGTGAACCCAACATCGGGGAACTTGAGAAGTTCCTGAGAAATATGAGGACTTGGGGTGTATTATCCATGGGAAAAATGCATGCCCAAAATCTCTATTTTATTTTTTGCAAAAACTATTTTTTGGCTGAAAGCATGATGCTATTTTTTCGCACAAAATAATTGAGTAAATTTATGTGTTCCTTCCAAGTATGACTAAATAGTAAAACGTCATCAATATAAATAAGTGATGTATGGAGGATGGGCTGAAATATTTTTATCATGGTGTGTTAAAACAAAGATGGAATAGTTTTTAAACCGAAAGACATGACTTTCCTCTAAAAATGGTGATCGAAAATGCAAAAACTTATTTTTTCTATCATCCGAGCGGATTCCTAATTGCCAAAAGTTTGATTTGAGATCAAAATTAGAAAAATATTTACTTTGGCATGTTGGGAGAAAAGTGTGAGCTTATTTGGGATGGACTTGTCATCCAAATGAAATAATTGAGTGGTTGATAATTAATTACCAATCTCAATTTACCTCTTGTTTGCTCGACTCTTTTGTTGATATAACACATGGCCATTGTTAATTTGATGGCTCAATGAGATCAAAATCTACTAGCTCTTGACACTCCTTTTTTGCAAGCTAAACGTGGTCGGGATTCATGCCAGAGTGACTTGCCTTTGTAGGATTGCTATTCTCATTTTTCTTGAACGGCAGCTTCATGAGGAATTCTTCATTTTTCCATAAAGGATTGTCACATTTGGTTATGAATTCAGTGTGAGATTCTGCACAGGAGTGCTGTGTGATTTGTGCTTTAATTTTCCTGACTTGATCTTCTTGCATGAGCTGGAACAATCTCAGGACTACATAATATGGTTTGAATTATTTTTTGAATGCTATCCCATTGGCTTTGATATGAAGTTTGTCCTATAAAACCCTGTAAATGTCAAAATCAAATAATCAAATCTTTACCTGGGACATCTGACCCAATCAATTTGTCATGTATTTTAGTCCTAGGAAGAATTCAATGGTGATTGGGTGCTTGGTAATGACAGTCGTGTCAGAATTTCAT
Source organism: Nicotiana tabacum (assembly GCF_000715075.1). Lineage (NCBI taxonomy): Eukaryota > Viridiplantae > Streptophyta > Magnoliopsida > Solanales > Solanaceae > Nicotiana > Nicotiana tabacum. The sequence continues at coordinate 75,434,753 of NC_134085.1, forward strand.
TTGAGGTGTCGCGTCCCGTTTTCTCGCAAATGTGGGTTTCGACATGTGACAACTCTTTTAAATGGGTGTTAAAAGAGGAGAGTCACCATCTAACGATTTTAGGTGCGTTTGGGCACCTATTTGCAAATAAGCTAGTTTTAACTAGTCCGTGTCACCAAAGATCGGGTAAGGGCTCAAATTACATCGAAGAGAAGGTATTAGACACCTTTTGGGGTCCACAATTGTGGGTCCCGATAGATATTTACGCTATGTGGGATTATTGGATTATACTTGTCCTATATGATCATGTAAATAAAGGAAGATAGGGAATTTAAATATTCGACTATGATATAAAACAAATGTAAAGAAGATTGCACATATGAAGGAATTAGATCATACATTAATAGATGATTAGTAAAAGCCTTTGGAGATTACAAGGTACAACCTAATTTGTTTTGAGTCCGAATATACAAAGGTGCGAGTAATAGACATATGGGGGGGGGGGGGGGGCGTCCTAAGTTTTTTAGCCTAAACGATCAGCCCGTGCAATATAAATAATACTTCACAACTCCCTTAAGGTAGGGGTTACTCATATTATTCAGCGGACACAGACTATCATCTTTTGCTATCCAATTACTATGTTAAAGTTGTTTACCTAAAGCACTCTTGTTCAATTCTAAACCGCGTCCTATGCATGTATTACCCGTCCCATGCCTATTGTCACGACCCAAACTGATGGGCCGCGATGGGCACTCGGTACTTTGCTCAACCGAGCACCAACGTAATGTATCTTTTGTGTCATACTATCATAGTAAATGAGCCGGAGAGGCTGTCGTGAGATAAGTAGAATAAACATGAGAGAATACTCGACATGGAACGACCTAACCCGGTATAGAAACTTACATATGTAACATATGGGCCTATAAGGCCAACATGATCATTCGTAAACTCAAAACATAGGCCAACAAGGCCATACAAGTATCCATATGCATGACATCTGTCTACAAGCCTCTAAGAGTACACAATATCATAAAGGTCGGGACAGAGCCCCGCTATACCAATCAATGCACGTCTAAATCATACTGATCAAACGTACCAACATCTCCCGCTGAGCTGATAGCCTACTTGAAGGATTCTCGACCTATCTATCGGGCCCTACAGGCATAAAATACAGTGTCCCCAGGCAAAAGGGACGTCAATACAAATAAGCACTGAGTATGTAAGAAATGAAAATCAGTAAATAATAGACATGATAAAAACATGGAGTAAAAGACTCGACATGTAAGTTTGAATAGCTCTGTGAATCCTTTAATATTTAAAATGTCATGTATATGCATATAAATGCCATACCATACATGGGTATATGTGTTCATAACATCATCAAGCCTCTGAGGGCATCCTATCAGATCATCTCGGCCACTGTGGGTAAGTCATCAACGTATATTAGCTGATCAAGTGGTGATGCGTATATAACATCATAACCTTTTTTCATATCCCATATACATATAAATACATATATATACACTTATATTACACCATCTGTTCATGGGTCAATGTACATGTATAAATGAATGTAATGCATAAGAAGTACGTCAATAAAATCTCTCAGAACGTCATAAGACCATTATGCCTTTGATTAATATCATGAAATGACCTTTATCAAATTACGTATTTTTTGAGACCCATGAACAGATGATAAAATAATAGGACACATGGAGAACCAAGAACATATGCACTTCTAGTACTTCTATGAATAGAGTCATTTATGAAAGTTGTGCATTTGCTCGTTTCGTTTGTATCGTATGGATCATGCCAAAAAGAAAGAAGGGATAGACTTAATATACCTGGGTCGATTCTCTTAACAATCCTTCTAACACACGTTACTTGCGATAAAACACATGACGGCAAGATCGGAGCAGAAAAAAATCCGTATGATATTCTTGAGAAAGATTGCACCGTACTTCCTTATAATTGCAAAATCTCTCATTGCTTAAGATGCTATGAAATCTTGTTGAATTGCCATGAAATCATGTTCAATTTGTTGAAGATGCTAAAGTTCCCACGTTACCGGAATAGAGAAGTCTTATAAGTGAGTTGAATTTTGAAGATTAACGTTACTTTGAATCACTTCTTAAGTTTTAAGAAGTCTTATGATGTGGGCCCCACTTTAGGAATGATTTGGCCACCAAATTCCTTATTGTGACACCTAATTTAAGTGACTAATGAGTCATTGCTTGGGCTGCCACATTAGGCACCTCAAGCTTATCCAAAATTTTCTTTAATTAACCACTAATTTCTTGATTAATTTAATAGTCTCTCATTAACCAATAATTAATCAATTACCCACATAATTAAGAATTATCTCAAATTATTTATAATACCACTAACTTTTAAGATACTTTATACACCCTACTATCATGGTCATATGGTACCTTGTATAGCACTAGTCCATAAAATCGCGTATTATTGCTTGGATCGTATTTTATCCCAAATTGCCAAACTTTGACAAAACTCATTTTCTTCGATTTGCTTACCTTCTCTCCTTCAGGAATTTACTAATTGTAAGCACGTGATTTTTGCCCTATATGAGAATTACTCCCAAAAAATTCAAAAAAAATAAAATGATTTTCTTGGTGTGCAATTTTGTGGTATTTTTGTGTAATTATTTGTATTTGTCTGTGCATGTTTATTTGCTAAATTAATAAAAAATACAAAAATATGTCGCATTTTGCATGTAGGATTTAATTCTACAATTTGTTAGTAATAAAATTTGTTTTACAAAAAATAAAAAATTACAAAAATAGGCATCGTTTGCATTTTTAGCATTTAATGACAAAATATACAATTTTATGCTTAATTATTACTTAATTGTGCGTTAATTGTTATTGGGAATTAATTTACGCTTTTATAACTTAATTTATTTCTTAATAATAAGTTAAGTATTTTTATAATTTTGTTTTTAGAAAAATAAAAGAAGAAAAGAGAGCGAACATATAAAGAAAGTCGGAATTGGGTCTCTTCTTCGATTTCAAGCCACAGGGCCAAAAAATGGCCCAATCTTCCCTACGACCCAGTCCATTTCGAACTGGGTTGACCCAGTCCATAACCCAACACCCCTATTATTGTACAAACAAAATAAAACAAAAAAAAAAGAAGAGAAAACCCTAAAAACACAAAACACTCATCCGCCCCCCTCTCATTTTTTCATCTTCTTCTCCAAACCTTCCAAACCCCACCTCCCATGGCTGCCCTTCATCCTTACCATGGATGACCCAGCTGCGCCTTCAGCTTCACCAACGTGCATGGCTACTCCTCCTCCTTCGTTCTTCGTCAAGCTCGAGCTTTAGCTCGACGTTCATGGCTACTCCTCCTCCACCTCGTTTCTTATGCTTCTGCTACGACCCAAACGATCCTTCTGCTTCCATATTCTCCATCCAAGAAACCAAACGACCTACTGCGTCATCCATGGCTGACCTTACTGTTGCATCGTCTGCGTTTGCTCGCCATGATGCTGCTACTCGCGACCGCTGCCATGGATGCTCGTCGCGGCAGCTGTTTCTGTTCCCTCCATCGTGCTGCTGCTACCGTTGTTGGTTCGCCGGAGCTGGGTCGCCGTTGCTGCTGCCGGCACTGCTGCTTCACGTTCCTGCTTCGGCTCTTGCTTCGTCTTCTTCGTTATGTCAAAGTTTCGTTGGTTTCATTTAGAGTTCGTTCGATGTTCGTTGTTGGTCATTTACGGTTAGTTGTTCTAAGTTTTATTTTGTCCATATTTTTGTTTGATATTTTTCGGATCCAAAATCGTTAAATGATTCGATTCTTGTTTTGTTTGTTCGTCGTTGAAATAATTTTCTAGTTTGTTCATATGTTTTGTTGATTAAATTTTCAGATTCAAATGGAACTTTGATTAATTAATTTTTCAGTTTGTTTCATGTTTGTTTTATCGTTCTTGTTTATTGTTTAGTTAAAAAGTTGTTAGTTTAATGTTGGTTAGATACAAATTGAAGTTTAATTAATTTGTTTCATGTTGTTATGTATTTTTCAGAAATTGTTAATGTTGGTTAAATTATTCAATCTGTCATGTTTTGTTGTTTAAAAATAGATTTACTTCATGTTCATCTTTGTTTGAAGTTTCGTTTTTAATTTAGTAATTTAATGTGAAGTTAATGTTTTGCTTCTTAATTTTGGATCATATATCTTTGTTATAATTTTGGTTGGATTTAATCGACTATTTGAAGATTAGTAATTTGAATATGTTTATTTGTTTTGTTTAAGTTTAATTCGAAGTTTGAACAAATTTTGTTTGTTATTGTTATTGAATATTTTCATTCATGTTCATACTTTGTTTGGTTGATCTTGAATCCAAAATTTTGTATAGTTTGATTTCTTGTTTATCATTTATGATTATTTCTTGAATTGGTCTCATAATCTTGTTTAAAGTTTAATATAAGAATTATTTGTTGTAATGTTGTTAGAGTAGTTGATTTTAAGTTCAATATTATTGAATTTAGAAATCTAAATATACTTGTTTGTTGTTGTTGTTGAATCCGAAAATAGGATTGTTTGTTGCTAAAATATTGTTCAATCAAATTTTAGTTGTTCTTTGTTGTTCAATTTGTGTTCATGTGATTTGTTGTTGAAATGTTGTTGAAATCATGTTCATGTTGATTTGTTGTTAAAATGTTGAAGAAATCATGTTCATGAAATTTGTTGTTTGAACATTGTTAGAAATTAATCATATTGTCTATATTTTGGTTAAGTTTGATTAATTGATGTGTTATAGCTGATGGGTAGTTTGGTAATTTGCAGTACGTTCAGGGTTAGTTTGGTAATTTCAGTAAGGTCGGAGGGGTAGTTTAGGAATTGTACATTTTGTAATTTTTTATGTGAAGCATGGGGGACAAAATGAATTGGGGTGGGTTGTGATATAGTTGTTTAATATAAAGGGGGGACAAGACAAAATTTAGTGGGGGAATCTTGTATTTATTTATGTTAGGCATGGGGGACAAAATATAATGGGGTGGTGTGATATGTTTATTTAATGTAATGGGGATGAGTGGGAAGATAATGAGTTTGGTAGAGAAAATTGGTTGATTTTAATTGATTAAAAGATTTATGGGTTATGGGATATAAGTAGAAGTCTTGAAATCAGATTTTGAAGACAGACAGACAGAGATAGAGATAAAAAAAAAAAGAATAGAGGAGAAAAATTTAAGAGAGAAAATTCCGAAAAAAATAAAAAAATACTAAGACTTTAGAAAAACAAAAAGAAAAGCATTCTGGAAATTCAAAAGAAGAAGAATATACACCTGATATACAGTCCAAATATTCTGAGATATGGATTGAGAAATTAAGGGTTAAACACTAACTAGTCTTTCAAAAATCTGAAAAGTTTCCCTTTGCTTCTGTCCGTTGGTTGTTGTTGTTTCTGGATTTGTCTTGATTTTAAAATCTGTCACTAAGTTTCTCGTCGCTGGTTGTTACTAGTTGCTGGGATTGCTGTTGTTGTATGCTACTGAATTTCTGCTGATCTCTCACTTTTCTTTTGCTTCTAATATCAGGTACACAACTGACACGCTGATTATTGTAAACTGAAACAGGAAGCATAAATACGAAAAAAGAAGAATTGAAGTTCTAAATTTATTTTGAATTATATTCTTAATTTTATTTGTATATATAAATTATTTAGCTTACAAAAATCGGAATCATGTAGCTATTTAATGTATATATAGTGGAACATCCAACCATAGCTTAACGGATGAACTATCTATATATTGCTTAAATAAATAAATGGTGTAGTAACTCCGTCTAAGTTAAAAATCAAACGAATAAACCATTTCGGAACTTGTAAGAAAATTGTTTAGTTAAATAATATTGGTTAATTCCAGCATGTAATTGTTTTAGGATTAAAATTAGATTGCCAAGTTTTTTTTTAATTTGACAAACTGAGAACATGCCTAGTATAATGTAATTAGGTAGTAATACGTGAAGCCCAGGTTTAGTTTAATGCCATATACGTTGGGCCTGTGCCCGTATTGGCAACGGATTGCCTTGCTTGTATCATTTTTTCAGAATTTACGAATCATATTCGAAACTCAACTATAACAACTCAAGCATGTAAATAAATTAAGACCTTTTCTCTTTCATTTTTGTAGAGACAATTTTAATAGAAAATGTAGGCACTTTAGGATTATCCTGATAAAATAAATGAGATGAGCCTCGTCAAATAAAACGCACAAATTGCGGGCCCCTCGATAAATGTTTAATTAAAATTACTTAGACTTCGGGATGAGCCGTTTAGCAAAATTCCACGGCCTTACCCAGAAATAATAATACGATAATTGCTTCAGGTGTGCATTTTAATAATCTTACCTTCTTAAATTCGGGTGCGCATTTATGTGACCCAAATCCAAATCTCAACGGAGTCGGAATGTATTAACAACCATGGGCGCATTGATTGTGACATGGTTCGAAATGCATTTTTACAACGTTGCAATTCCATAAAAAATAAATAATAATAAAAGCGGTTTAAACTTAATGAAAGTACATAAGTAATAACATGTATTAAATCAGATATTTAGCCATTATAACAATTTAAGCGACCGTGCTAGAACCACGGGATTCGAGGGTGCCTAACACCTTCCCTAGGGTCAACAGAATTCCTTACTTAGAATTTCTGGTTCGCAGACTTCATTTGGAAAGTCAAATATTTTCCTCGATTTGGGATTTAAGATAAACCGGTGACTTGGGACACCAAAAGCCAAACCTTTCCCAAGTGGCGACTCTGAATTAAATAATCTCATTTCGAATATTGTCACTTAAATTGGAAAAACTCCCTCGCGCATTCAACCCTTCGGGGCGGGCGCGCAAAAAGGAGGTGTGACAGCTCTGGCGACTCTGCTGGGGACCGAACCCAGAACCTTTGGTTCAGGGTTCAAGAATTCGAGCTTAGAATAATTGTTGTATTTGGCTTTATTATCTGATCTTTATTACATGTTTTTGGGCATAACGTGCTAAATGTTGTCTTTTACCGTTTTGATATTATCTGAACTGTATATAAACTGTGCCGAAACCCTTCTCTTCTTACCTCCGGGGAGAAGCTCGCTGGTCGAGACTCCCTATTCTGTTAGTGTCAATACCTTAAATAAGAAAGAGGCCGGACAAGTTACAAAGCCGGACGATCTCGCGGGTCCCCGGTACGTAGCCCCCTCCTCGACTCGAGTTGTCCGCTCGGGTACACAGTCTAAAACATATACCCAGGTTATAAACCTAGCATAACGAAACCTCATGCTGGATCCCTAGTAGGAACGATTATTTGCATCATGTTGCATTTGACGTAGGGGACTCAACACAGGGGTTGGGTCCGTCTAGGACAGGCAACCTGAAATGAAAAGACCATCCTGTTGCATCCCGTTGGTTGGCGCATTTATTTGCTTCAGATCTGCATGCTGACCGGTTTCTAAAAAGAAAAAAATTTCAAAAAAAAATGAGAAAAGAGAAAAATAGCAGCGTAGGGAGATAATTACTTATTTTGGAAAAGATAAAACTAATGTCCAAGTAGTGTCAAAACCTCACCGGAATTTTCTTAAAAAAAAAATGAAAACAAAATTTGTCTTTTAGTTTGATTTATATATATATAAAAAAAAACAAAAACAAAAAAACAAAAACAACAAAATAAAATAAAAAAAATTCCTTTTAATCACTTTCAAAATCCAAAAACGGGTATTTATTTAAAAGTAAAAAAAGGGAGAAAATTCAAAACTAAAAAAAAAAGGTATTTGTTCTGTTTTAAAAAAGATTTTTCGAAATTTAAAAAAAAAAGGGTGAAAAGAAGTTTAAAATTCATAAATATTTCCTTTAAAAAAAAAAAGCGAAGTATAAATAAAAAAAATTTCCAGAAAAATACTTTTTTCCTTTAAAAGATTGTAGTCAGAAGGGGTTTAGTTTATTTGTACTCTACGCCTGATTGCCCGAACTACGCCGGTTTGATTCTCACCGGATGTGAGATACGTAGGCAACCCTCATCGGGTCCAACCTCCCCTTTTTCAGAAATAGCCAAAATGTCAGAATTTTTTTTTTTTTTAACTTCATCATAAATGAGTAGGGTGATGCTGTTTTGTCAAGAATAGCCGAATATTCCCGAAAAGGACGCCGGAAGGCTGACTTTGCACAAACAACCATTTTTTTGTCATTTTGAACTTTGACCAATTTGCCTGACAGCCTTGGAATCCTCGTCCCCGAGGCTCTGTGAGACCATGTTCCCAATGTCGTGTCACCATTCTAAAAAAAAATCAAGTGATGTTTTTGTTGTCAAAAACAGCCGAATGTTCCCGAAAAGGACGACAGAAGGCTGACATTGCATAAACGGTCATCTTTGGTCATCGTTTTATTTTTGACCGGTTGATCCTCGCAGCCTTAAAATCTTCGTTCCCGAAGTACTAAAAGGCCGCATTTGAAAACCGAGTCCATTATTTTGAAAACAAAATCTTTTCTTTTTAAAAAAAAAACAAAAAAAAAACATAGACAGTTTTATTTTTTTTGAGTCTAATAAAAGTTTTTCGTTGGCATAATCACCTTAATAAATGTGCAGGATGAGCACAATGCAAAATGAGCACTTTTCGATAATGACTAAAATCCCTGTCAAGTTACGGCTATGGTGGAATGATCTAGGTCTTGAAGGACAAGGTGAAGTCAAGAAATATCTGAAAGGTCTCACGGGTTTACTGGAAATCCAGCCTCGGGGAGATATCATAAGAGCTTTGGTCACTTACTGGGACCCAGCACACAATGTTTTCCACTTCTCCGATTTTGAACTCACCCCAACTCTGGAGGAAATGGCTGGGTACATCGGAAATGCTGAACTTCCATTAAGGCAAAGATACATGGTCGCCCCAAGAGCTGTCACGGTGCATCGATTTCTAGACTCACTAAAAATACCCAGGACGGTCCATAACCCAGATTTGGCCGCCGGTTTCTATAATCCATGTTTCATATACGACAGGTATGGTCATGTAGGAGGATTCAACAATCCGATTAACAAGCTATGCAGCAAAGGAAGTCGTCAGAAGTGGGATAAGCACAGACGGGTGGCTTTCATGATAACATTTTTGGGCCTTCTGGTATTTCCGAGGAAAGATGGGAATATTGATCTGAAAATATCCGGGGTCGTCAGTACTTTGCTCACTCAAAATGACAGTACTCTCGCGCCTATGGTGGTATCCGATATCTTTCGAGCTCTCACAACCTGCAATGCCGGAGGGAATTTCTTCGAAGGTTGTAACTTGCTTCTACAAATATGGATGACTGAACATCTCTGCCATCGTTCCGAATTTTTGAGCCATGTTTCTTCGGAGAAGACTTGAATAGAAGAGTTTTACACGAGAACCAAAGAGATCAGTCTACCCAAAGGAGTTATGGCATGGACTTCATTCTTTCAAGCTCTTACTGCCAGCCAAATACAGTGGACACTGGGATGGTTGCATGTTGATGAGATCATGTATATGCCAACAACTAGAACTCATTTCCTACTGATGGGACTTAAGAGCATTCAACCTTACGCGCCCTGCCGAGTCTTGAGACAACTCGGAAGATATCAGATAGTGCCACACGAGGAAGATCTTAGTGCTCAAACAATTGAGATAAGCCCTGACGGACAATTTCCTGAAGCAAAAATCCGCCAGTTCTGGAATGAATGTCAATATTTGAAAGCAGATACTTGTGTGCAGGATCGGGCCAAAAGTGAAATGGCGCCAGGTTACCTTGCATGGTACAGAAGAGAACTCGAACACTAAAGGCCGGCTAAAAGACCCCACATCTTAAATTTCGCCGAGTCATCGCAAAAGCAGTGGGATTGGTTGGCAAAAGAAAAAGGTTATCGTACCGAAATCAGCAAGTTGAAGCAACAAGTGGAAGGTCTAAAATATGAGCACAACGTGCAAGTTGCTACCGATCTGGGAGAAAAGAACAGGTTGGCTCAGGAAAACGAGATGCTCAAGGCCCGAATCAAACAAATGAGGTTAGATGCTGATAACCAACAAAGGAGCCGGTCAGATGAACGATTGATAAAAGCTCTAAGGACGGAAATTGGGGAGCGCCGGACTGAGTCAGAAAATACCATAGCGGGGCTCGAGGCACACTGGGCAAGAAGGACAGAAAAATGTAACCGGCACCTACAGCAGTTGGAAAGGGATCACGAGCGAACCATTGCCAATCTGAAGGAAAAGGTGGACAGAGCGTTTGAGCAAACCCGAACCCTAGGAGTTGAAAATAGACATTGCCGCAAGCTTTTAGCCCAGATGGAAGTAGAAATTCGGCAATGGCAAAAGCAATACCTCCAGGATTCTCGGGTTATGACAGCCCGTAATGATCAAATAGAGCACTTACTTAAAGAGAAGAGGCGAACAAGGGATAAGATCAGGACCATTGCCGATGCCATCATCAGAAGATGTCTACGGTGTGAAAACATGACCACCATTACCGTTCTCTCGGCAGTGATGGTGTATGTCAAGCAAACCATGCATGAGCTGGAACAACTTGAAAGGGATATCACACCTAAGACCGCGGCGAGGCCGAACGATGCCCCGCGGGCGCCAATTCTCGAAACCTTGATGTATTCATAGGTCGAGTCTGCATCTTAGCATCTTCTGTCCGTCTTTTCGCATCAGGGTGCATTAGTTTGTTTGAGTCTGCATTTGTTTTCAAGGTTTGTTTATTTTCCCCTTTTTCAAATGTTGGTTGTAATAGATTGCTTCAGTAATAAAATGTGTGCTTCTTTTACACTCCTCTATCCCGAACTACGCAAGATCTGATTCACGCGGCATCGTGATACGTAGGCAATCCTCATCGGATCCGGTCATATTTTTAATTGCAAATAATAAAATAAAATAAATAAGCAAAGAAAGAAAAATGGTGATAAATAAAAGAAAAGCCTAAGGAGAAGCCGGAATGACACATGTCTTTATTGCAAGCATGTAGAAACTCCCCTGACTGTATAGGTGCATCACACCCCAATGTGAGATTACCTGTCTGTTATTTGTTTTACACTAACCGTCATGTTTGCTGATAAGTTCAGGTTCCTAGAAAAGTGGTTTGGTTTTGTGGTAATCTGGCCTCTCATACATACTTCACGAGATGAAAAGGAAACGTTCAGCCACCCGTCGCTAAATCAAGAGGAATTGCTCATACATATTTCACAAGGTCGGGGAAGTGTCGAAATGTCTTCAGAAATTTCTCTGCCAACGATTCCTATTTCGGAGGAAAGTTCAATCTCAGTCATCCCAACTTCTGAGTCAACAACTGTCGAGGAAAATAGGATTCTGCGTCTCCACATGATGGAAATGTGGGACGCCTGGGCCAATGGAAAAGAGCCACCAAGTGCGATCCCTGGATTCCCTGAGCTTTTTCCTAGGGCAAGTGGGACCTCCAACATCCCCACAAATTATCCAAATACCCCATTAGGATTTCCTACCATCTCAACCTACTTTACTGGAACACCTTCTGAGTCTCACCCCCATGTGTTAGCTGCCGGAGCGGTTTCAAACATATTCACTGCTCCACCTTGTTCGTCCATGGCACAACCTGTCTTACCCAGGCCTAACTTCGATTCATCATCCTTCACATTTCAAGCACAACCTCTTCCATTGGAACATAGTCAGTTCACTACCAACGCTTACCCTCAGCCGTCTCGGTACGAGTTTATCGCAGGACAGGAGAAAGCCGAGAAAACGCCTGAACAAGAGGAAATGACCAGAAAAATGAGAAGCATGGAGCAAACTCTCAAAAATATACAGGGTCTGAGCGGGCAAAAAAGCGTATCTTACGCTGACCTGTGCATGTTCCCACACGTACATCTGCCCTTGGGTTTCAAAACCCTAAAGTTTGAGAAATATGACGGGCATGGGGACCCCATAGCCCACCTCAAAAGGTACTGCAACCAGTTGCGGGGAGCGGGCGGAAAAGAAGAACTTCTTATGGCTTACTTTGGAGAAACTTTGATTGGCATTGCTTCTGAATGGTATACGGATCAGGAAGTATCTCGTTGGCACATTTGGGACGACTTGGCTAGGGATTTTGTCAGGCAGTTTCAATATAACATCGACATTGCCCCCGACAGGAATTCATTGTCAAATATAAAGAAGAAGCCTTCGGAGAGCTTCCGAGAATATGCTGTCAAATGGCGCGAACAAGCATCCAGAGTCAAACCTCCCATGGATGAAACAGAAATGGTCAGCGTTTTCCTTCAAGCTCAAGAGGCTGATTATTATCAAAACATGATGTCTGCAATGGGAAAGCCGTTTGCTGAAGCCATCAAAATCGGTGAAATGGTGGAAAATGGTTTAAAAACAGGGCGAATCTTGAGTCAGTCTGCTATAAGGGCCACCTCCCAAGCAATCCAAGGCGGGTCTGGAGGAGGAGCAAACCGAAAGAAGAAGGAAGAAGCAACAATGGCAACTTTGAGTGTAAGAAAACCCCATCCGTCCAGATTTCATTTCTCTGAAAGAGCCCCGCAACACTACTACCCCCATCAAGATGCGGCCTATGTTATGAACCTTCAGCCCTACACAGTAATGAATGCACAACCATATATTAGGCCACAACAACAATTTCACCAAAAACGAGCTCAATTTCCAAGAAATCAACCTCCTCACCAAGCTCAGTATAATCCCCGACCTCCACAAAATAATCTCCTCTACAATGCCCGCACTCGAGAGCCGCCCAGGAAAATGGACTTCACACCTATTGGTGAATCATATTCCAACCTTTTCCCCAAATTGGTCCAAATGGGTTTGTTACAACCCGTACCCCCAAATAGGCAAAACCCAGAGTCACCCTCTTACCAACCTGGTGCCCGATGTGCCTATCATTCTGGAGTGGAAGGACATGACACTGAGAGCTGTTGGACTTTGAAAAGGGTTGTTGAAAACCTCATAGAACAAAAGCGAATAGTGTTAAAGGACGAAGACATTCCTAATGTGACCAACAATCCGTTACTGGCTCACAACAATGGACCGATTATTGGGATGATCTGCGAAGATAAAGAGTATGATCCTGTCTTGAAAGCCATCATTGCAATCGCCGACATTGAGAAAGAGCCCAAGACGTATGCAAAGAAAGAAAAGGTGGACAAGAAGAGTAAAAACCCCCCTCAAAACACAGAAAAAGCAGTGAAAACAAAAATTGAGGTAGTACCCTCGAAATATACTGTCCTTTATGTCCCCCGAGGTTCGAAGAAAGGACAAGTGACATTGAGCCCTCCAAGAAGGTTTGAGCTGAACAAAAGATCTAAGACGTATGTGCCCAAAGGGACCTATGCGGAACGGGGGCCAATAATTTCACCAAGGCTGAATGAGCCCGAGATTATTGGACGCGCGCCGCAGAGGCCCATGACGGATCCTACTACCGTCCCATGGAATTATAACAAGGCGGTAGTAACCTACAAAGGAAAAGAAATCCTGGGAGAAGTGAATGAAACTAACCCAACTGAGAAATACCTCAACCTGGAGGAGTTGAATGATTCTACAAAGAAGCGTTTCCCACTCAAGAAACCGGTTAGCGCCGAGGAAGCGGAAGAGTTTTTCAGGAAAATGAAAAATGCGGACTACGAGATAATTGATCAACTCCGAAACTCTCCCGCTCAGGTCTCGTTGTGGTCTCTATTGATGAATTCTACTGAGCATCAAAAAGTGTTGATCAAGACCCTCAACGAAGCTTACGTCCCAATTGAAACTACCGTGGAATAGATAGAGAGGATGGAAGAAAGATTTTTCATGATCAATCAAATTTCCTTCAGCAAAAATGATCTGCCCCCGGAAGGGGCCGCTCACAACAAGGCCCTCCACCTAACAGTTAAATGTGAAGGGTACTATGTGAAGAGGGTCATGCTGGATGGCGGGTCCGGAGTGGATATCTGTCCCCTTTCGACTCTGCAAAGAATGGAGATCGAGACAGGGAGAATCAGGCCCAACAGCGTATGTGTTCGTGCCTTTGACGGCATCAAAAGGGACACCCTAGGCGAGATCGATTTGATTTTGACTATTGGACCTGTGGATTTTGAGGTGACCTTTCAGGTCCTAGATATGGATACTTCTTACAATTTCCTTCTAGGAAGGCCCTGGATTCATGCGACGGAAGCCATACCTTCTACTCTCCACCAGATGGTAAAATTTGTACATGAAAATCAAGAGATTATAGTCCATGGAGAGGATGAGCATTCAATTTATCGAGACCCGTTGATTCCATGCCTCGAAGCTAAGGAGGGTAGTGAACACATAGTCTATCAAGTTTTCGAGGTTGTGGTCGCAGACCAATGTGAAGAAGGAAGCCCCTACCCTCAACCTTTTCTCTCAAAAGCGTCAGTTATGGTTGCCAAGGAAATGATCAGGCATGGTTATAAACTGGGAAAGGGACTCGGGGCATCATTGCAAGGTATCACCGAACCTATCACATTACCTGCCGCCGAAAAGTTCTTCGGTGTTGGTTTTTACGCCGAAAAAGCTGACGTAATGTGGGCAAACCAACGGAAGAGCAATGGTTGGGTATTATCTCAGCCAATTCCCCATCTTTACAGAACATTCGTCAAACCCAAGTACAATGAAGAAAGAGAGGATGAGACCTTCACGACCGAGGAAATTGAAGAAATCTGTGAGGTTATGAGGCAAATGCTGTACGAAACCCATATGGTTCAGCCAGGAGAAGGCTCGAGCACCGCTGAGGTGCTTTACATGGGGCCCAATGCCAAATTGCAAAACTGGAAGGCTACTCCGTTTCCTATCAAGCGGGAATCCTGGTAGACCAGTCTTGCCACCTTTTCTGCATCACGAGTTATTTTGGGGTGTAACTCGAATGATTTCCTTTTAGTTTCCTGTCCTTAAATTCTGATGTAAACCCTATTATCTTCAAAATTCAATGAAATGAAATAAATATTTCATCTTTTATCTTATTTATTCTCTCTGATTTTTTTTTATATTTTTTTTCTGTTTTATTTCTTTCAGTTCTAATAATGCGGCTTTAAATAACATGACATGCTTGCGGACTTCATGCCCGAATCCAAACATGCGGTCTATCTGCGAAATAATGAACCAAGAAATGGAATACGACGAAGAAGAGGCTTTTAAGGAAATAAATCGAGAATTGGAACACTTTGAGAACAAACCTAAGCCGAATCTGAATGACACCGAACCAGTTAATTTGGGAACTCCTGAGGAAATCCGAGAGACCAAAATAAGCATTCACACGGACGAGAGAACGCGAGACGCGATAGTTCAACTCCTTGTTGAATTTAAAGATGTGTTTGCTTGGTCATACGATGACATGCCAGTATTAAGCGTTGATCTAGTGGTGCATAAATTGCCAATTCACCCTGATTGTCCTCCAGTTCAACAAAAGCAGAGAAAGTTCAAAACTGATGTCAGTGACAAGATTAAAGAAGAAATCACCAAGCAGCTGAAAATGGGAGTAATTCGGGTAATCCAGTACACCACGTGGTTAGCGAATGTAGTTCCAGTGCCGAAAAAAGATGGGAAGACTCGGGTCTGTGTGGATTATCGAGATTTGAACAGAGCGAGTCCCAAAGACAATTTCCCATTGCCCAACATCCACATCCTTGTTGATAATTGCGCCAAACATGAGATCCAGTCTTTCGTAGATTGTTACGCTGGATATCATCAGGTGTTGATGGATGAAGAAGACGCTGAGAAGACTGCATTCACTACACCATGGGGCACTTACTGTTACCGGGTTATGCCATTCGGTCTGAAGAATGCTGGGGCAACTTACATGAGAGCCATGACTGCCATTTTTCATGACATGATGCATCAAGAAATAGAGGTGTATGTGGATGACGTGATAATCAATTCCAGGACTCGAGACAATCATATCCAAGACTTGAAGAAATTCTTTGAGAGACTGAGAAAGTACGACTTGAAGATGAACCCGGCCAAATGCGCCTTCGGAGTCCCATCAGGCAAGCTTTTGGGTTTCATAGTAAGCAGGAGAGGTATAGAGTTAGATCCAACAAAGATAAAATCTATCAGAGATCTACCTCCCCCAAGAACGAAGAAAGACGTGATGAGTCTGTTGGGCAGGTTAAACTATATCAGTCGATTCATTGCCCGGCTAACTAGCACGTGTGAGCCCATATTTAAGCTATTAAGGAAGGATGCAGTGATCAAATGGACGGCTAAATGTCAAGAAGCTTTTGACAAGATCAAAGAATATCTTTTAAATCCCCCAGTTTTGGTCCAGCCAGAGCCAGAGAGACCTCTGTTCTTGTATCTGACAGTCTTGGAAAATTCTTTCGGTTGCGTCCTCGGGCAACATGACATAACCGGAAAGAAGGAACAGGCGATCTACTACTTGAGCAAGAAATTTACCGGCTACGAGGCCAAGTACACTCTGCTGGAAAGAACGTGTTGTGCTTTAACGTGGGTTGCCCAAAAATTGAGACATTATCTTCAAACTCACACTACTTACCTCATAAGCAGGTTGGATCCTTTGAAGTATATATTTCAGAAACCATTGCCTACTGGAAGACTGGCAAAGTGGCAAATCTTGCTTACTGAATTTGACATAGTCTATGTCACCCGTACGGCAATGAAAGCCCAGGCATTAGCAGATCATTTGGCCGAAAATCCGGTTGATGAGGAATACCAGCCATTGAGTACTTATTTCCCAGATGAAGAAATAAATACCATAGAAGTGGTCTCGGAAAATGCTCACGTTTGGAAGATGTTTTTTGATGGGGCCGTAAATGCCAAAGGTGTAGGAATAGGGGCAATCTTGATCTCACCTGCTGGTCAACATTATCCGGCTACAGATAGGCTTCGTTTCTTTTGCACGAACAATACAGCTGAATATGAAGCTTGCATCATGGGCATGAATATGGCGATTGATCAAGATGTTGGGGATTTGTTGATTATAGGGGATTCTGATTTGATTATCCGGCAAGCCCAGGGTGAATGGGAAACTAGAGATGTCAAGCTTATTCCTTACCGGCAGCACGTAGAGGATCTCAACAAGCGGTTCAGATCAGTAGAGTTCAGGTATATCCCACGATGTCACAATGAATTAGCCGATGCACTTGCCACTTTAGCTTCAATGTTGCCTTATCCAGGCAACGCCCACATCGATCCATTGGAAATCCAAATCAGGGAAAGGCATGGTTACTGCAACGCAATTGAGGCAGGACCAAGTATCCAGCCATGGTACCAGGATATTAAGAGGTTCTTGAAAACACAAGAATACTCCGAACATGCTACTGGAGATCAGAAGAGAACTATTAGGCAGTAGGCAAGTGGATTCTTTTTGAGCGGTGAGATATTGTATAAAAGAACCCCTGATCTCAACTTATTAAGATGTGTTGACGCCGAAGAAGCAGGCAAGATCATGCATGAAGTACATGCAGGGGTGTGTGGACCTCATATGAATGGGTACGTTTTGGCAAAGAAAATCTTGCGGGCTGGATATTATTGGATGACCATGGAAAAAGGACTGCTTCAACTTCGTTCGAAAGTGTCATCAGTGTCAGGTGCTTGGAGATCTGATTCACGCACCTACCACAGAACTGCATCCCATGTCTGCACCTTGGCCATTTGTTGCCTGGGTTATGGATGTCATTGGTCCGATTGAGCCCAAAGCTTCAAATGGACACAGATTCATATTGGTCGCTATTGACTACTTCACAAAATGGGTCGAGGCTGTCACTCTCAAATTAGTCACTAAGAAAGCCGTGGTGGATTTCATACATTCAAATCTTATCTGTCGTTTCGGTATTCCTGCAACTATAATCACAGATAATGCAGCAAACCTGAATAGTCATTTGATGGAGGATGTGTGTGAACAATTCAAAATAACGCATAGGAATTCCACTCCTTATCGGCCCAAAGCCAACGGCGCTGTTGAAGCAGCGAACAAAAACATCAAAAAGATTTTGAGGAAGACAACCCAGAGTTCCAGACAATGGCATGAGCAGTTACCTTTCGCCCTGCTTGGATATCGCACTATAGTACGCACCTCAGTAGGGGCAACCCCATACTTGTTGGTTTACGGGACCGAGGCTGTAATACCGGCAGAGGTAGAAATCCCTTCTCTCCGGATCATTGTTGAAGCTGAAATTGAAGACAGTTAGTGGGTCAAAACCCATTTGGAACAGTTAACGCTGATCGATGAAAAGCGAATGGTTGCGGTTTGTCACGGGCAATTGTACCAACAAAGAATGGCTCGTGCTTACAACAAGAAAGTGCGACCCAGGAATTTTGAAGTAGGTCAACTGGTGTTAAGGCGCATTCTTCCACATCACCAGGAAGCGAAAGGAAAATTTGCTCCTAATTGGAAAGGTCCATACATCATCAGGAAGATATTGCCCAGGGGAGCATTATATCTAGGTGATATTGAAGGAAAAGATCCCGACACAGCCGTGAATGCAGATGCAGTAAAAAGATACTATGTTTGAACTTGCTCTGACGATGTTTTTGCACATTTGAGAGGACGAAGGCTTTCATTCCCGCTACCCAAACACTCAAATCCTTTGCTAACCCTTTGAGCCATTTACCTTTCTTTCATTACCCTCTTTGGAACCCGGAAGTGAAGTTCTAAAAAAAAAAAACAAAATTTCTTGAACTACGTTTGACTTGATTCCGAAAGGATACGTAGGCAACCTCTCTATGGGGTTCAGTCACACCAAAACCAAAATATAATTCTCCCCAAAAAAGTTAAACTGGGGCAGACATTATAATAGTTCGGCGATAATCCCGCCTGGACGGTTCCAAGGTTGTAATTCGATCCAAGTTCTTTTGACCCCAAACATGTTACAAGTCCTTCTGATCAATCGGCAAAAGTTTCTTCAAAATCAAAGGACGCAGTTGCTCAGATCCGACACAGTCAAGATGAGAGAATCAAAATAAGAGAGTCTTATTGGTGAAAACCTATGGGCACCATAAGGCGATAGCGAGCAGAGAAATCAAAATGAGAGAGTCTTGTTAGTGAAAACTCATGACGAGCACTATAAGGCGATGGTAAGAAAAGAAATGAGAGAGGTCGGCTAACGAAAACTCGCAAAGAGCGCTGTCGGCCGAAAGAGGATTTCACCACAGAAGGTTCTGGCAAGGTTCCCTGGTTTGGAAACATAGATCCGTTTGGTTCATGAGAAAATGCAGGTTCGTGAGAGTTGGGCATCCAGTCCAAAAAGCAGGTTATGTCAATTTAAAGCCAGCATGTGCCAAGATAAGTCTTTCTTTTCCCAAAAAAGACGCTTCTCTTTTTTTTTTAAAATTCATTTTTTCTCGTTCTTTGTTTACTTTTCTTTGGATTCCTTTTCGGTTTAACCCTAAGCCCCAAAACATGCTAGAAAGAAAAGGTGGCAGGACTGGTTTCACAGGGCTCTGTTTGGCAAGAGGTGGAGAACATACCCGGCCTCAGTGATGCGTCAGTCCAATCCCGACTGATCATGGCGTTTGATTACCTCAAAATCCCCAAGCAGAGTGAGAAGGAAGAAACAGAGCCGTACACGCACAAATCATCGTGAAATCCTAAAATATTGAGTCTTATCAGTTTGAAAGGAGGTTGCCTTGGAAGCCAATCAATGGCGAATTTTCTCAAACAGAAATGAAGCTTGGGACCAAGAAAAACAATGAAGGCCACAAAACCGACCACAATTTCAAACTGACAATTTTTCTTTGTTTAGGAAAATTGAGACAGGTGCGATCCAAAGCAACCGTGCAAGAAGCAGGTGTAGCCCAAAAAAGAAATGAAGTGCACGAGCGTTGAAACAGCTTTGCAGCAAGAAAACGACCAAAAGGAAGTTTACCCAGAATTCTTTCATGCATTTTGATAAATAAAAGGGCATAACCCGTGGACCTCCCTGGCATAACCCAGGGACCTCTTTCCTTTTTTTGGTATAACCCGATAATTTCCCCGGCATAACCCGAGGACTCTTTTTCTTTCCCGGCATAACCCGATGACTTCCCCGGCATAACCCGTGGACCTCCCTGGCATAACCCAGCATACATTTTGATAAATAAAAGGGCATAACCCGTGGACCTCCCTGGCATAACCTAGGGACCTCTTTCCCTTTTTCGGTATAACCCGATAATTTCCCCGGCATAACCCGAGGACTTTCTCCCTTTTCCGGCATAACCCGATGACTTCCCCGGCATAACCCGAGGACTCTGTCCCTTTCCCGGCATAACCCGTGGACCTCCCTGGCATAACCCAGGGACCTCTTTCCCTTTTTCGGCATAACCCGATGATTTCCCCGGCCTAACCCGAGAACTCTTTTCCTTTCCCGGCATAACCCGATGACTTCCCCGGCATAACCCGAGGACTCTCTCCCTTTTCCGGCATAACCCGATGACTTCCCCGACATAACCCGTGGACCTCCCTAGCATAACCCAGGAACCTCTTTGAATTTCCCGGCATAACCCGTGGACCTCCCTGGCATAACCCAGGGACCTCTTTCCCTTTTTCGGTATAACCCGATAATTTCCCCGACATAACCCGAGGACTTTCTCCCTTTTCCGGCATAACCCGATGACTTCCCCGGCATAACCCGAGGACTCTGTCCCTTTCCCGGCATAACCCGTGGACCTCCCTGGCATAACCTAGGGACCTCTTTCCCCTTTTCGGCATAACCCGATGATTTCCCCGGCATAACCCGAGAACTCTTTTCCTTTCCCGGCATAACCCGATGACTTCCCCGGCATAACCCGAGGACTCTCTCCCTTTTCCGGCATAACCCGAGGACTCTTTTCCTTTCCCAGCATAACCCGATGACTTCCCCGGCAAAACCCGTGGACCTCCCTGGCATAACCCAGGAACCTCTTTTCCTTTTACGGTATAACCCGATGACTTCCCCGGCATAACCCGAGTACTCTTTTCCTTTCCCGGCATAACCCGATGACTTCCCCGGCATAACCCGTGGACCTCCCTGGCATAACCTAGGGACCTCTTTGAATTTTCCGACATAACCCGTAGACCTCCCTGGCATAACCCAGGGACCTCTTTTCTGGCATAACCCGATGAATCTTCCCGGCATAACCCGTAGACCCTTTCCAGCATAACCTGGCAATTCTCCCAATTTAGGGCTCCGATCCTTAAGTTGAACAGGTTTCTATTTAGTCAGCATTAGGGCTCTAATCCGTGAACTGAGCGTTTTTTTTCTGTTAGCCGACATTAGGGCTCCAATCCCTGAGTTGAGCAACCTTCCTTTAGCCAACATTAGGGATCCAATCCCTGAGTTGTGCACTTTTACCTTTTGCGACATTAGGGCTCCAATCCTTGAGTTGCGCTTTGTAGACTAGGGTTTTTTCCAATCCCCTCATCAGTGCTGTAAATTTTCATGACAATTAACTCACGAAATTTTCCTAGTGAAACTGGGGCAGAAATTTCGTTCGTTTGTTTTGTTGTCTCAGCAGGTCTGACCCTGAGGTGCATGGATCGAGACGACCTACGGGGTGAGTCTCAATCCAGAATAAAGAAAAGAACAAAAGAACAAAAGAAAAAAAGAAGATGTTCCCACATATTGGAACAAACAAAGGGCAGGTCGCTCAAAAATTGGATCAAATTCCCGAGCTCCGCCAATCCCGTTTCATTCAATACTGCAGAAATAAACAAACGCCTACAACTTGCGAGCATCAAGATTCGGATCGAAGTCTACAAACAGAATTAGCTGAGACCCAAGATCAAGTGGCAAAAGAATTATAGATAGGAATCTTGTAACTAGCGGTTGACAGGCATAAGTAGTTAATTCAGTTTCAATTTCCTTTGGTTGTAATAAGGAGGTCAGTAAAGCAGTAGTGGCAATAGCAACAGTAGTAACAACAAGCATTGCAATCCCATGATAGTCCCAGCTACCAAAATTTCCCGAACTACATTGACCTGATTCATGTTTAGCCCAGGATATGTAGGAAACCTTTGAAGAAAAGGTTCGGTCAAATATTTTTCAAAAAATGCTTCACACGGAGTACTCGGATGGGCAAAAATCGCTCGCTTTATCTTTGCACGAAAACCCTTTGTGTCTTCGGGCAAAGAGGGGCAGCTGTAAGCACGTGATCTTTGCCCTATATGAGAATTACTCCCAAAAAATTCAAAAAAAATAAAATGATTTTCTTGGTGTGCAATTTTGTGGTATTTTTGTGTAATTATTTGTATTTGTCTGTGCATGTTTATTTGCTAAATTAATAAAAAATACAAAAATATGTCGCATTTTGCATGTAGGATTTAATTCTACAATTTGTTAGTAATAAAATTTGTTTTACAAAAAATAAAAAATTACAAAAATAGGCATCGTTTGCATTTTTAGCATTTAATGACCAAATATACAATTTTATGATTAATTATTACTTAATTGTGCGTTAATTGTTATTGGGAATTAATTTACGCTTTTATAACTTAATTTAGTTCTTAATAATAAGTTAAGTATTTTTATAATTTAGTTTTTAGAAAAATAAAAGAAGAAAAGAGAGCGAAAATATAAAAAAAGTCGGAATTGGGCCTCTTCTTCGATTTCAAGCCACAGGGCCAAAAAATGGCCCAATCTTCCCTACGACCCAGTCCATTTCGAACTGGGTCGACCCAGTCCATAACCCAACACCCCTATTATTGTACAAACAAAATAAAACAAAAAAAAAGAAGAGAAAACCCTAAAAACACAAAACACTCATCCGCCCCCCCACTCTCATTTTTTCATCTTCTTCTCCAAACCTTCCAAACCCCACCTCCCATGGCTGCCCTTCATCCTCACCATGGACGACCCAGCTGCGCCTTCAGCTTCACCAACGTTCATGGCTACTCCTCCTCCTTCGTTCTTCGTCAAGCTCGAGCTTGAGCTCGACGTTCATGGCTACTCCTCCTCCACCTCGTTTCTTATGCTTCTGCTACGACCCAAACGACCCTTCTGCTTCCATATTCTCCATCCAAGAAACCAAACGACCTGCTGCGTCATCCATGGCTGACCTTACTGTTGCATCGTCTGCGTTTGCTCGCCATGATGCTGCTGCTCGCGACCGCTGCCATGGATGCTCGTCGTGGAAGCTGTTTCTGTTCCCTCCATCGTGCTGCTGCTACCGTTGCTGGTTCGCCGGAGCTGGGTCGCCGTTGCTGCTGCCGGCGCTGCTGCTTCACGTTCCTACTTCGGCTCTTGCTTCGTCTTCTTCGTTATGTCAAAGTTTCGTTGGTTTCATTTAGAGTTCATTCGATGTTCGTCGTTGGTCATTTACGGTTAGTTGTTCTAAGTTTTATTTTGTCCATATTTTTGTTTGATATTTTTCGGATCCAAAATCGTTAAATGATTCAATTCTTGTTTTGTTTGTTCGTCGTTGAAATAATTTTCTAGTTTGTTCATATGTTTTGTTGATTAAATTTTCAGATTCAAATGAAACTTTGATTAATTAATTTTTCAGTTTGTTTCATGTTTGTTTTATCGTTCTTGTTTATTGTTTAGTTAAAAAGTTGTTAGTTTAATGTTGGTTAGATACAAATTGAAGTTTAATTAATTTGTTTCATGTTGTTATGTATTTTTCAGAAATTGTTAATGTTGGTTAAATCATTCAACCTGTCATGTTTTGTTGTTTAAAAATAGATTTAATTCATGTTCATCTTTGTTTGAAGTTTCGTTTTTAATTTAGTAATTTAATGTGAAGTTAATGTTTTGCTTCTTAATTTTGGATCATATATATTTGTAATAATTTTGGTTGGATTTAATCGACTATTTGAAGATTAGTAATTTGAATATGTTTATTTGTTTTGTTTAAGTTTAATTCGAAGTTTGAACAAAGTTTGTTTGTTATTGTTATTGAATATTTTCATTCATGTTCATACTTTGTTTGGTTGATCTTGAATCCGAAATTTGTATAGTTTGATTTCTTGTTTATCATTTATGATTATTTCTTGAATTGGTCTCATAATCTTGTTTAAAGTTTAATATAAGAATTATTTGTTGTAATGTTGTTAGAGTAGTTGATTTTAAGTTCAATATTATTGAATTTAGAAATCTAAATATACTTGTTTGTTGTTGTTGTTGAATCCGAAAATAGGATTGTTTGTTGCTAAAATATTGTTCAATCAAATTTTAGTTGTTCTTTGTTGTTCAATTTATGTTCATGTGATTTGTTGTTGAAATGTTGTGGAAATCATGTTCATGTTGATTTGTTGTTAAAATGTTGAAGAAATCATGTTCATGAAATTTGTTGTTTGAACATTGTTAGAAATTAATCATATTGTTCTATATTTTGGTTAAGTTTGATTAATTGATGTGTTATAGCTGATGGGTAGTTTGGTAATTTGCAGTACATTCAGGGTTAGTTTGGTAATTTCAGTAAGGTCGGAGGGGTAGTTTAGGAATTGTACATTTTGTAATTTTTTATGTGAAGCATGGGGGACAAAATGAATTGGGGTGGGTTGTGATATAGTTGTTTAATATAAAGGGGGGACAAGACAAAATTTAGTGGGGGAATCTTGTATTTATTTATGTTAGGCATGGGGGACAAAATATAATGGGGTGGTGTGATATGTTTATTTAATGTAATGGGGATGAGTGGGAAGATAATGGGTTTGGTAGAGAAAATGGGTTGATTTTAATTGATTAAAAGATTTATGGGTTATGGGATATAAGTAGAAGTCTTGAAATCAGATTTTGAAGACAGACAGACAGAGATAAAGAGAAAAAAAAAGAATAGAGGAGATAAATTTAAGAGAGAAAATTCCGAAAAAAATAAAAAAATACTAAGACTTTAGAAAAACAAAAAGAAAAACATTCTGGAAATTCAAAAGAAGAAGAATATACACCTGATATACAGTCCAAATATTCTGAGATACAGATTGAGAAATTAAGGGTTAAACACTAACTAGTCTTTCAAAAATCTGAAAAGTTTCCCTTTGCTTCTGTCCGTTGGTTGTTGTTGTTTCTGGATTTTGTCTTGATTTTAAAATCTGTCACTAAGTTTCTCGTCGCTGGTTGTTACTAGTTGCTGGGATTGCTGTTGTTGTATGCTACTGAATTTCTGCTGATCTCTCACTTTTCTTTTGCTTCCAATATCAGGTACACAACTGACACACTGGTTATTGTAAACTGAAACAGGAAGCATGAATACGAAAAATGAAGAATTGAAGTTCTAAATTTATTTTGAATTATATTCTTAATTTTATTTGTATATATAAATTATTTAGCTTACAAAAATCGGAATCATGTAGCTATTTAATGTATATATAGTGGAACATCCAACGATAGCTTAACGGATGAACTATCCATATATTGCTTAAATAAATAAATGGTGTAGTAACTCCGTCTAAGTTAAAAATCAAACGAATAAACCATTTCGGAACTTGTAAGAAAATTGTTTAGTTAAATAATATTGGTTAATTCCAGCATGTAATTGTTTTAGGATTAAAATTAGATTGCCAAGTTTTTTTTTAATTTGACAAACTGAGAACATGCCTAGTATAATGTAATTAGGTAGTAATACGTGAAGCCCAGGTTTAGTTTAATGCCATATACGTTGGGCCTGTGCCCGTATTGGCAACGGATTGCCTTGCTTGTATCATTTTTTCAGAATTTACGAATCATATTCGAAACTCAACTATAACAACTCAAGCATGTAAATAAATTAAGACCTTTTCTCTTTCATTTTTGTAGAGACAATTTTAATAGAAAATGTAGGCACTTTAGGATTATCCTGATAAAATAAATGAGACGAGCCTCGCCAAATAAAACACACAAATTGCGGGCCCCTCGATAAATGTTTAATTAAAATTACTTAGACTTCGGGATGAGCCGTTTAGCAAAATTCCACGGCCTTACCCAGAAATAATA
Organism: Nicotiana tabacum; assembly: GCF_000715075.1. Taxonomy (NCBI): domain Eukaryota; kingdom Viridiplantae; phylum Streptophyta; class Magnoliopsida; order Solanales; family Solanaceae; genus Nicotiana; species Nicotiana tabacum. The sequence continues at coordinate 75,460,530 of NC_134085.1, forward strand.
ATACGATAATTGCTTCAGGTGTGCATTTTAATAATCTTACCTTCTTAAATTCGGGTGCGCATTTATGTGACCCAAATCCAAATCTCAACGGAGTCGGAATGTATTAACAACCATGGGCGCATTGATTGTGACATGGTTCGAAATGCATTTTTACAACGTTGCAATTCCATAAAAAATAAATAATAATAAAAGCGGTTTAAACTTAATGAAAGTACATAAGTAATAACATGTATTAAATCAGATATTTAGTCATTATAACAATTTAAGCGACCGTGCTAGAACCACGGGATTCGAGGGTGCCTAACACCTTCCCTCGGGTCAACAAAATTCCTTACTTAGAATTTCTGGTTCGCAGACTTCATTTGGAAAGTCAAATATTTTCCTCGATTTGGGATTTAAGATAAACCGGTAACTTGGGACACCAAAAGCCAAACCTTTCCCAAGTGGCGACTCTGAATTAAATAATCCCATTTCGAATATTGTCACTTAAATTGGAAAAACTCCCTCGCGCATTCAACCCTTCGGGGCGGGCGCACAAAAAGGAGGTGTGACACTAATCACTTATTTTGAAATAGCATAATACTTATAACTTTCAATAATCTCATTCCCGAGTTTACGTCGATTAATTTACGATGAAACTTTAATGTACAAAAATGCAGGATGTAATATCTCATTTATGAGCTTATACCAATTTACTTATAGCGTAATTCCACGTACAAAAAAATGGGGTGTAACATCATTCCACCATTTGGAACATTCGTCCTCGAATGTTGACTGATGCACTTATAATTTTCATGACTTATGTCTTCCGAATATTTTAGTACTCTCCTTACCATCTTGGCACCTGTTCTATGAATAATTCCAAGGCCGGGGCATTCCCCCCTTTAAGCCTCTTTCTCACACCACGACTCGTGATCGGAATTCTTCCAATCTTTTAACTATTGCTACCTTTTATCATGATGCATGTAGATCTACCTTTTATCCTTCAACTTTCTTGCACCATAGATTTCCTTGTATTATTCTGGAACATCAAGCGAGACATCACCTCGTCTTTAAGTCTTCTTTACTCTCTTGACTAGATCTCTCAGTAATTAGAAACCATAGGCTGGAAGGTACGCCACTGACGATGCCGCTATCATTCATGGATACTGAATCCCAACACTTATAGCCTTCTATCCGAAGTATGGACTATTCACGATCTTCTACCTTTGAGTATCTCGTACGTTGTTCACCTTTACCTTACTTACCTTAAAATCTCGCATCGTATCTTCTATTTCTTTCATGACCTCCTTTCCACATAGGTATAATTCACGTCCATAACTTGCAACTCTATTATAATACTTGCACCTCTGGTGCATACACAATCCGGTAGGAGCTTCGTACTAACTTCTTATGAGGCTAGTACTTTTCTAACTTGATTTATCGTAGGGACATTATAGAATATGGTTGTTGTACTATCTATCTTGTACCTCTAATATTAAGAGTGATCCTGTAATGTTCTCAATCATGATTTCTATAATTTTCTAGGTCCAATAATCAGATTCCTGATTTACTTTGTTAATGTAACTCTTTAGTTTCCTCCTTCTTCTGATCAGCCTTTATTTAGGCTTAAGCTACCTCCCGATCTATGGTTCATGGCATTAGTTATTACGTTTAGCCTTTCATGGGCGCTGAGGAATATCCATGATACAATCCTTTAATAATTCAATCCTTCGTCTATGACCTGGGCTCAATTCTTTCTTTTAATTTATACCGGAATCTTCTACGGCTGTATATGCTGCATGTATAAAACTCCAAACTCTTAAGTGCGTTCATAATGTAACTAACTCTGGATCATGAATCGAATAATTCTTTTTGTTCCATCTCAGCTTTCTTCAAATGTCAGCAATTACTTTTCCTGGTCTTTCTGCCGCTTTTTGCGTGCATACTTAGCTTATCTTAATGCCCATGTATATTGGAATTCCATACAACTCATATGATCTTGAATATCACTTCTGATTTTACTTCCCGTTCATTAGCCCATGTATATTGGAATTCCATACAACTCATATGATCTTGAATATCACTTCTGATTTTACTCCCCGTTCATTAGCCACAGTAGGTGCCATTTTCTTATGGAGTGCATACAATGTTGTTGTGAGACTGTTGTCATAAGATCATTTCCTCCTTAGGTCACTAATCTTAGGTTAAAGCTTTCTTCCTTACTTTCTCAGCTAGTCTTTCATTGTAGTATTTAGGGAGGATTCTCTGACTCTTGTAAAGCTGCGAGCTAATTACACCGAATACTCGACAAATTTTTTTTTATGTCCTTTCTCGCCTATAATTATCTGTAGTTTACGCTCGTATGCTTATAGGGTTGCTTCTGAACTTGATATTTTGACTGTCTTCCCAGTGACATTCTATTTTATTTCAGTAACACTCATATGGTACCTTTAACTACCCCAACTCCTATTTGAATATTTCTCAAGGATCACGATGTCATATCTGCAAGACTGAATCCACCATATTGGGTTTTACTATGTTTATCTTGCATGATCTGCTAACTCGTCTATAACCTCCTGTTTTGCCATAACTAGGCTCTTCTTGAATTAATTACTGACTACTCGTTGGCCCATTCTCATATCAATATTCCACGTAATCTTTCTTGGGTTATTTTCTTTGTCTTAACTTACGTCTCGCACTGACTCCTTATCTATCAATAACATCTTGGGCATTTACCCTTACTTCCTTTTCCTTGATGTCGTGTTTGCATAATGTTCTGGAATCGTAGCATATCTGTAGGCTTTGAATAAGTGCAATTGATGTGCCGGAGAATTTTGGCACATTTAATACAAATTGCTTAGATTTTAGCTTGTTTTAAATGCAATTATCTTATATACTTATGTAATTTTAATGTTTTGCAGTGTATGAGGTGTAAGGGCCGAAGAACATGGAAATGAAATCAAAAAGCCACAAAAGGACAAGAAAATGGCAAAATGCGATCGCAGATGCAACAATGCGGGCCGCAAATCTAACATGAGGGCCGCATATTGCCCAAAGGAACCGCATAGCCCAACAGTCTGTTGGCCAAATTCAGGTGCAAGAAATGTGGTCCATTATGCGACCGCATAATAGGTTTTCGGGCCGCATAATGGATCGCAAACTCGTTGTGGAAATTGCTGAGGCTGGAAATGCGGTGACACTATGTTGCAAATCAACAATGCGGACCGCATAACCAAGATGCGACGGCTACCTGAAAACTAAGGTCCGAAATTGGTCCCGAGTTTTAGGCCACTATAAATAGATTTATTGGGGTTTTGTGGGGGCATCTTGTCTTGTTTTTGAGCTACATTCCAACCCTTTAATATTCCTCTCTTTTGGAAGCTTTAGAGGTAAGAATCTTGCACTTTGTAAGCTTTATGACATTTAATATTCTCATCTTTTTGTATTTTAGCATGTGTAGCTAACTTTAAATACTAAGGTTGTGGACCTTAAATGGGCGTTATATTAATGGGTGTTTAACATTGAATATATGTATAATGGTTGGTTGATATATATTTATTTCTCATTCTTCATTTATTGTTGGTGGTTGCAAACATTAACAAGTGCCATTAAATTCTTTATTTACTTGGAAAAGTGAGTTAGAGTTTGGTAGAAGTAAATATCAAGACTCAAGGCTTTAAACCTTGTTTAATAGAATCGCTTAGGAATAAGTGGGTTTTATTTGGCATATATTGATTGTTCTTAATTGCAACTCTTTTATATTTGGAAAAATCATAAAGAGGAAATACTACCCAACTATTAGAAAATATTGGGTAGTCATTTAGAAATCATTTGCATATCTAAAAAACCTTGCATTGCAAATATATCATATTAACACCGATAGCATTACATTTCATTGAAGGGGACACAACCTTGGTTTCCTTAATCAAATTATTTACATTCTCAACGTCAAAATTAGTTATTTCTTCAAATCACAATCATATCATCCTCTTGTTACAATTAACAGAATAGAATTACGACCCAAGTCAAGTATCACACTACTGGAGTAACTTTTTCATGCCTATTCCCTGTGGGATTCAACCCCAAACTTGTTGGATTATTATATTTGACACCGACTGGCTTACACTATTTAATTAAAGTGTAATTTGAGCGTATCAAATTTTGGCGCCGTTGCCGGGGAATATGGTTTTGAAATTACTAATTAGTGTATGCTTTACTTTACGTCTTATTCCATTCCATCACACTTTACTTGTTTTTCTTGGTGTTGATAGGAAGACATGGTCGAATATGAGGAAGAAATGGAAGAAAATCCTTTTGCGGACATAGATGAGTACATCGAGGATACAAATGCTATTGTGCCTCCGGTTGTTGGTGCTGCAACTTTTAAAGTGGAACATGGTTTAATCCTAATGCTCAAAGAGGAGGTTTTTATTTTAGGAATTCCACTGATGATGATCCGACACAACATCTTAGAGACTTCTTGGGTGTGTGTGCGATGCATAAGCAGAACAATGTCTCTAATGATGCCCTAAGGTTGAGGGTGTTCAATTACTCACTAGCTGGGGACGCAAGGAAATGACTTCAAAATATGCCACCAAACTCCATTCATTCTTGGCCTGAACTTGTTCGAGCATTTTTAGCTAAATGGCTCCCGCAAAGTAAGAAATCTAAGCTCCGGGATAAAATTTTCTTTTTTCAAGCAAGTACCGGGAGAACATTTACATGAGGCATGAGATCGATTCAAGTTATATTTAGTGAGGTCTCCAAATCATGGTTTTTCGGATTCTATCTTGTTGAAGAAATTTTACATGGGTTTAAATCCTATGAACCAATCTATAGCCAAGAATGCAGCTGATGGATCTTTTATAGACAAGACATTCGCAAGGGTCACACAAATCCTTGACAAAATGGCACAACATAATCAAGCTTGGCATTCAGAGGACACTACAGGTGGAATTGCATATGGTTCTCCTTCCTTGACTACCATTATCAAGGAAAATCAAGAGAGAGATCAAGTAATCACAGGGATTGCCACCAATGTCAATGTGTTGACAAAGATGTTCACTGAAAGCCAAATAAAGAAGGTAAATGTTGTGGAGGATGTTCAACCCATATCAAATGAAGACTTTGAGGAGGAAAACTATGTCAACAACTCTCAAGGAGGATATCAAAGGCAACAATACCAAGTTCGAGGACAACAAAATCAATGGAGGCCTAACCCGCAAGGGCAAGGCAACCAACAACGGTGAAATGACCAAGGTGGCTCAAATCAAGGAAATTGGAATAACCACAACAACAACTTCTCAAATCGGAGTTCAAACCCGTATGTTCCTCTAAAGGGTCAATATTCAAATCAAGGTTCCTCAAGTGATTCCAAGTTGGAAAGCATGCTTGAACGGGTATTAAAAAATCAAGAGAAGTCCGACACTTCTATGAGGAATATGACCGAGCTTGTTGGCTCTCATACCGCATACATTCAAAAATTGGAGATGCAAATGAGAGATCTCTCTAGGGAACAAAATCCGAAGCAAAAAGGGACACTTCCAAGTGACACAATTGCGAACCCAAAGGGTAGTGGGAGTGGCCCAACTTCTCATATCATTGCAATTACTACTCAGAGTGGGAAGGTACTACAAGGAGGAAGTGAACAAGTGGTTGAAGTAGAAGATTCCGAATGTGAAGTTGAGGTTGAAGAGCCAAGTGTTGTTGAAGTTGAAAAGGTTCCGGAAGAGTTGAAAGTGCAAGAAAAAAAATCGGGAACAGGTAAAGGAAAAGGTAAAAGAGACACTAAAAACTCTACCACCTATTCCTAGACCTCCTCCTCCATTCCCTCAAAGACTTTCTAGGAAGGTTGATGATAGCAAACTCAAAAACTTCTATGACATTCTCAAGCAATTATCGGTGAATATTCCATTTGTGAAAGCATTTCAAGAGATGCCGGGTTTTGGTAAATATTTGAAAGACTTGATTACCAAAAAAAGAACCACCAATAATAAAGTGGTGAATGTGACTTACCGGGTTAGTTCCATCATTGCAACATCTACCGTTCAAAAGAGAGAAGACCTCGGAGCTTTCACCATTCCATGTATTATAGGGACACATGATTTTGCAAGAGCCCTTTGTGATAATGGGGCTAGCATCAACTTAATGCCTATTGCCATTTATAAGCAAGCAGGGTTAGGTATGCCAAGGCCCACATGTATGAGATTGCAAATGGCCGATCGCTCCATAAAGAAACCGGTGGGAATTGTCGATTATGTGCTTGTAAAAGTGGGAAAACTTCATTTACCCACCGATTTCATAATCCTTGATTGTGCAGTTGACAAAGAGACCCCTATCATTTTGGGGAGACCATTCCTTGCCACAGGAAGAGCACTAATGGATTTAGAACGGAATGAGATCAAATTCCGTGTAAATGATGAAGAGGTTACATTCCAAGCAAGCAAGGGTATGAAACTACCACATGAATATGAAAGCATCTCGGTGATTGATGTTGTTGATGAAGTGGAAGATGCGGTTGAAATGAAGATGGAAGAACAATGCCTCGGTGAGGCATTGGCGGCTATTTTGATGAACTTCGATGGTGAAGATATGGATGAGTATATGGAATCAGTCAATGCATTGGAGGGGCTTGGGTTCTACACCTATGCTCCGGTGAAGCTATCTCTCGACTTGGAGAATAGAGACACTCATCCCGCAAAGCCTTCTATTATTGAGCCACCGCAACTAGAGCTCAAACCACTTCAACAACACTTGAGGTATAAATTTCTTGGCTCAAATTATACTTTACCGGTAATCATATCTTCTTTGTTGAATGATGTGCAAGTAGAACAATTGTTGGATATCTTGAAGGAGCATATGCAAGCTATTGGATGGACAATTACGGACATCCAAGGGATTCCGGTCGGAATTTACGAATAAAAAATCCAATTGGAGAATGAAACTAAACCAAGTGTAGAGCATCAACGATGGTTGAACCCGTCCATGAAAGAGGTGGTAAAGAAAGAAATCATCAAGTGGTTGGATGCCGGGGGTGGTCTACCCCATTGCCGATAGTTCTTGGGTGAGCCCGACGCAATGTGTGCCGAAAAAGGGAGGCATGACTGTGATTGAAAATGACAAAAATGATCTCATCCCAACAAGAACGATGACCGGATGGAGGGTGTGTATGGATTATTGGAAGCTCAACAGTGCCACGTGCAAAGACCATTTCCCTATGCCTTTTATTGATCAAATGCTTGATCGACTAGCGGGAAGGTCATTCTATTGCTTTCTTGATGGATATTCTGGTTACAACCAAATCAACATAGCATTGGAGGAACAAGAGAAGACAATATTCACTTGCCCTTATGGAACTTTTTCCTTTAGCCGAATGTCGTTTGGTTTGTGCAATGATTCGGCTACTTTTCAAAGATGCATGATGTCCATATTCTCCGACACGGTGGAGGATTTTCTAGAGGTTTTCATGGACGACTTTTCGGTGGTAGGTGACTCTTTTGAGCATTGTCTAAACAATCTTAGACAAGTGCTCAAGAGATGTGAGGAGACCAACCTTGTGCTTAACTGGGAGAAATTCCATTTCATGGTGGATGAAGGCATTGTATTGGGGAATAAAATTTCAAAACATGGCATAGAGGTTGACCGGGCAAAGATTGAGATCATTTCCAAGATTCCTCTACCTACTTCAGTTAAAGGTGTCCGAAGCTTCTTGGGGTATGCCAGATTTTATAGGCGTTTCATCAAGGATTTTTCCAAGATTGCAAATCCCATGTGTAAACTACTTGAGAAAGATGCAAAATTTGTGTTTGACGAGAAATGCCTCAAAGACTTTGAGGAATTGAAACAAAAGCTCACCACGACACCTATTATTGTCACACCCGATTGGTCTCTTCCATTCGAACTCATGTGTGACGCCAGTGGTGTAGCTATTGGGGCAGTGCTTGGCCAACGCCACAACAAGGTTCTTCACCTGGTCTCTTATGCAAGCAAGACACTCAATGGAGCGTAAATGAATTATACGGTGACTGAGCAAGAATTTCTTGCCATTGTCTATGCATTTGAGAAATTCCGGGCTTACTTGTTGGGATCCAAGGTGATAGTGTACACAGACCACGCTGCTCTTCGCTATCTTATGGCAAAGAAGGATGCAAAGCCTAGGTTGATTCGATAGGTGCTGTTGTTGTGAGAGTTTGACTTCGAAATCAAAGATAGAAAAAGGACGGAAAATCAAGTGGCAGATCATTTATCAAGGCTTGAAAAGGCAGGGAGACCAAAGGAAGATCTTGAAATTGACGATGTTTTCCCGGATGAACACATATTGGCATTATCTAACACTTTTTCTCCTCGGTATGCCGATATTGCTAACTACTTGGTTAGTGACCTTATTCCGGATGGATTGGAATCTTATTAGAAGAAGAAGTTTTTGAGAGATTGCCGGCAATACTATTGGGAAGAACCATTCTTGTTCCATGTTTGTGCTGATAACATCATCAGAAGGTGTGTTCTAGAAGACGAGATTATGCCAATTCTAAAGGCATGCCACGACTCACCGGTCGGGGGTCACCATGGGGGCAATCGAATGGCGGCAAAGGTGCTTGAATGTAGTTATTATTAGCCGTCGATTTATCATGATGCCAATCAAATGGTCAAGGCTTGCGACCAATGCCAAAGGCAAGGATCAATCTCCAAGAGGCATGAAATACCAATGCACTTTGTGATGGAGATAGAAATATTTGATGTGTGGGGAATTGGTTTTATGGGCCCCTTTGTAAGCTCTTGTGGTATGAAATATATCTTGGTGGCTGTGGACTATGTGTCCAAATGGGTTGAAGCAATTGCCTTACTAAACAACAAGGCAAGGAGTGTGACCACATTCTTAAAGAAAAACATATTCACGCGGTTTGGCACTCCTAGAGCCATTCTTAGTGATGTTGGGTCTCACTTCTGTAACAAGGCTTTCACGAGGCTACTGGAGAAATATGGCATCAAGCATAAGATGGCCACACCTTATCACCCCCAATCAAGTGGCCAAGTTGAAGTTTCCAACCGGGAGATAAAGAATATTCTAGCAAACACTGTTAATGCAAACAGGACCGACTGGTCAAGGAAGCTAGACGACGCGTTGTGGGCATACCGCACGGCATACAAAACCCCTATTGGCACTTCTCCTTATCGGTTAGTCTTCGGCAAGGTTTGTCATCTACCCGTAGAACTGGAGCACAAAGCCATGTGGGCTTTAAAAAGGTTGAACTTGGACTGGGCTGAAGCTGTAAATTTGAGGTTAACACAACTCGTGAAATGGAGGAATTCCATTTCCATGCATATGAAAGTGCAACTGTGTACAAAGAAAGGATGAAGTTCATCCATGACAAAAAGATCTTGAAAAGGGAGTTCAAGTCAGGTGACTTGGTTGTGCTCTTCAACTCAAGGCTCAAATTGTTTTCGGGCAAGCTCAAATCGAAATGGTCCGGTCCGTTCAAGGTGGTAAATGTATCCCCTTTTCGAATTGTGGAATTAGAATCGGAGGATGGGCTCCGAACCTTCAAAGTAAATGGCCAGCGAGTCAAGCACTACTTGGTCACAGATGGAGAAAAATTCTTGGTGGAACAGTTGGCTCTCAAAGATGGTTCGTGCCCGACCAATGAGTGAACCCAAAGAAAGGCCAACTTCGTCGTGCCGCGACGTTAAATCAAGCACTTCATGGGAGGAAACCCATGTGTGGTAACATCATTTTTGTCTTTTAAATTTTAACTTTTGTTAGATAGATTTAATTGAGAAATTTAAGTGTGTGTTAGAGTACAGGTGATTCAAAAGGGCATAACACTAGGTAAAATTGCGTGTTAAAGGGAAGAAAAGTCACCATGGGAAGTCTGCTATAGATATGCAGTCGCATTTTAACTATGCAGACCGCATAGTGGTCGCAAACCCGGACAGTTTATTTGGCAAAATTTGGTGGAAAAATGCGGCGAAGATGTGCACTTTGCAGACCGCATTTCAGTTATGCGATCGCACAAGTGCACCGCATTGTGTCCTTGAGCAACTCAAATAGAACCCACCGCATAACATTTATGCGATCGCATAAGGTGCAATGCGGTGACTTGTCCACCGCAAATGTTGCAAAGGTAAGTATCCCTACCCCTCACATATCACCAACATTCAAACACTTGTAAAACAAAAGAAAAGAATTTTTTTTTATCAGAAAGAACACAAAACAAAACAAAAAAAAAAGAGAAAGGAAAATGGCTAGTAGAATCGAAAAGAGTAAACAACACCTATTGAATTCATCTCCCAAGTGTGCTCATTTCTCCATCACTGGTATGTTCTCCTCTCCCGATTTCATCCATGTAAAGTTTAGTTTAAATTTGTTGTGTTTTTCCTATTTTTGTGTCCTTTAGTTTTTGTTCCTTTTATTTTCCTCTTCGTATTTGGGTATCTGTTCATAATGTGAGGGGGTTCTTGTATAAGTAGTTATGCTTGGGGTGTTGGGTAGTGAAATTAGGTTCGCCATTGTTGAGGGTGGAGTTCAAAATGTTGAGAACGATGACTTCTGTGGACCACATAGACGATTTGCGGTCCGCATTTTTGTCGCATAGGAAACCCTAGGTCACTTGAGGAAGATGACAAAATGTGGATGCTTTGCGATCACATAAGTGATATGTGGACCGCAAAGCCACCGCATACTGAAACAGTATCATGGCTTTTGTAACATGTTGTTTGCGGCAATTCTGCGATCGCAAATCCATCTTTGCGGTGGACTTTGCGATCACATAGTATGAATATACTTTCCAAGCATTTAGTTATGTGATGGTTATGTGAACCGTATAATGGATATGCTATCCATAACCCATCACATAATTGTTTCCTCTTAGCAACCAAAAGTTTTGCGACAGATTTGCGGTCCGCATAGTGGTTATGCGACTGCATAACCTGTCGCATACTTGATGTTCTGCGCAAATTTTTTTTCTTTCTTTCTTTTCTTTCTTCTGATGTCTACTATGTTGCTCACACTTCATTTCTATGCATATATGGCCCCCAAGAAACATGCATCTTCTTCCAAGAAAAGGGCGTCCACTAGTCGTTAAGCACAACTAGCCAAACATTCACGACTGGACCCTACTGTTGCACATCCCTCCCAATCTGATGAGGAGGAGACCTTGCCATCAGTTGACTTACAAGTTGAGGCAAGAAGAAAAAGAGGAGATCATTTCTAACTCAGGTTTGGGGTTGAAGGTTCTAGGGAGCTGTATAGAGAAGGGCTAACAAAATATAAAATCCTTGCCGAAAAACAACTAAGTCTGAACAGGCTACAGGAGCAGTACCCTCACATACTGGAGAATATCAAGGCTAGAAATTGGGAGTGCTTCACTGAGCTGCCAGATGATTACAATGAAATAGTGGTCCGTGAAATTTGTACATCCTATGGAGCCTCCAGGACCCCTCATCACAAGCGCAACAAAGTTTTCTTTGATACTGTCTTGGTTCGGGGGAAACAAGTGTTTTGTAGCAGTGACACCATAAATGAGTTCTACTTCCCAAACTGGAGATCGGGCACAACGGAGTATGACACCAAATGGGCCAATAGAGATAATGAGCGTAGTTGGATAGCGTCAGTGATAGACAAGGGGACCCCTGCTTGGATTGACCCTCTGTATAAAATACTCAAGGAAGATCTCACACGAGAAGATAGATTTTGGCTCAGTTTTGTCACCTCTCGATTGATACGGTCCCGAAATGAAACTGACATAAGCATTGAGAAAGCTCTTCTCATTGAATGCATTATGACTAGGATAAAGATTGATGTGGGTGACTTCATCTTCCGAAAGTTAGTATCCAGGCCAACCAGACAGTTACGTCACTTCCATTCTCGTGCTTGATCACAACCCTCTGTAAGGCTGTGGAAGTCCCTTCAATACCACACACTGACAAGACGGGGAAAGCTCTGAAGGATATTAATATCACACGCATTAATGATGCAGTAGATGTTGCTCCCCCAGAGGTGCAGACCTAGATTCCTACTGATACAGAGCCCTCAGATTCCCAGACTTCTGTTTCTCCTCAGGCTATTGTTGCATCCACTTCCACTCCGCAACCCACCTCTCAGGCCACCATTGCATAGCCTTCTGCTACACTGCTAGCCATTTTAAGGCTCGATCTCTTAGCTTAGCATGCAAATTCTAAGGTAGACCAGCTTCTGAAGAACCTACCCACACTCATCAGGCAGGCTTTGTGTAAGGCCCCAGAAAATTTTGCTATGTAATTTAGGATTTTATGGTGCCACGTAGGTTAATTATAATATTTTATGTACTATTAACATGGTGGGCATCAATTGGATTTGGTAAATAAGTGTACAAGTCTTATGGTAAGTAATTTTTGGCCCAGGGAAAGGCCTAAGCCTAAGTCAAATTGGAAATTTCATAATAGGCTAAGATTCCAAATGAGTTTGCACAAGTCGACACTTTGAACGAGCTAAATATATATAAGGTTTTATGTGATGAACAACCTATCATATGAAAGGTATTCGAGTCTAGTTTCCAATGCTTTAAATCGTTCGTCATTTGGACATTCCTACACAAAGTTATGACCAAATTACCAAAGGCTGGAAAAATGCGATCCTGTGTCGAATCTGCGATCGCAAATATGTTGCATTTTTGACTCTACGATCGCAGATCTATCGTAGATTGGGCCAGTGTTGCCCAATTTTGGGCACCTATTTTGCGATGCATTCTGAGGCCCACATTCTTGTTTTGCGGTCCATTCTGCAATCGCAGACCCGTTTTTGGAGGCTTCTTTTTCCTATTTTATAACCCGACCCCATTTTAATATATAGTTTTTGGGGCTTCATTTGGGGTCATTTTCTACTGATTATAGAGAGAGTTGAGAGCATATAGAGAGAGAAAGAGAGAGAAGGATCCTAGCTTCATAATCACCCATCTCTTGCTCAAGTCTTCAAGAATCAAAGAACCCAATCACATGTTCTTCATCTAAGAGGTAAGGTTCTATACATTAAACTTTAATTTCGAGTTTGGGGTATAAGATGGGTTATTGAGGTATGATTCTTGGGTGTAATAGTATTATGTATACATGCATGTACAAATTAGGTTTGTGGAAAGATTGTTGAATATAAATAAGTAAAGATTGGGTTGAGGAATGAAGGAAATCTTGTAAAAGAGATTTGAAATCAAGATGCTCAACTAGTATTTGATAAAATGCTCAAATGAGCTGAAACCATGAATACCTTTCTAATTTGTGTTCAATTTTGTTATGTCTCAAAGTAGATTGGGATTGCTAGAATTTCCAAAACGTCGTAGTAACTTAAGGAAAACATAAACAAGGTATGTATGGCTTAAACCCCGTCTTTTAGAAATTGAGCTCCATCGGTGTTTGTGTGAATACGGTAAGATTAAAGTTGAATCGTTGTATTGATTGTTGTTTCACATGAATTTGGGGTTGCGACCTTATGTGCGTGAAACATGTGTCTCGATATGATCAATGTGCTATTCTTGATAACTTGAAAGGGTGCAAGGAATATGAATCATGTATTGAGATGCTTAAGCCTTAAATTGAGATTGAAGCTACATATATTGTGCCATCTATGTGAAGTCTCATCTATTTTTACAATTCTATTTGCTCTTGTGTGCACATATTATCCTAAAATTGAGAATCTAACATTGAAAGTGGAAATGATGTGATAATTGTGGCCCTAAGTGCCAATAAGTTGATATGATATATGTGAAATAAAGATTCAAATGAGATGATTAATGAGAAGGGACAACGCCTAGGTAAGGCGGCCTAGCCGATCGGGCCGTGATCAGACACCATGTCGTACACATGGTGGTAATGTACTGATATTGAATTCTGAAAAAAGGAAAAGAAGTGGTGTTTGAAGTATATGTCTCAATTGAGGCAACCTAGCCGAACTCCGCTCAAGATAGAGGTGGTATTGTGAACAATGTTGAACAGTATGAAATGCCCCAAACTAAAGGCTATGGAAACATGATGTGAAAATTGTATGATTCTTTTACATTGATAATGTTGTGATCATTTAAAGCTTTTGAGTTATACTTGTGATTTCCTTATTTTTGTATGAAAGTTCTTTCTAACTAGATGGTGTTTAGTTATACATACTAGTGTTATTCAATGGCACTAACGTCCCTTTTGCCGGGGGCACTACGTCTTTAAATGGATGTAGGTGTTTCTATAGCAGGCAATATTGGTCGTAGCTAGTTCCGCATCATCCTTTCAGCTGACTTGGTGAGCCCCACTTCGTTTCGGGGTCCTATTTCATCTGTTTATCATGTACTTTGTATTTTGAGGTATAGCCGGAGCCTTCTACCAGTATTTCCATATTACATTACTCTTCAGTTGTATTTAGAGGCTCCGTAGACAGGTTGTAGGTGGTGTTTAATAATGGGGAATTGAGTTAGAAATCTTGATGTTTGGCAAAGATTTATAAAACTTGTAATATTTTGATAATTATGAATTAAGCTGTTAATGGAAATAAAATGGAAGTTGTTAATGAAATACTTACAAAGTATGATTAATGGAGTCCATCTCCTATTTATTAATGAATTAGTTTGGGTAGAAGGAAACCTAACAGGCTTGCTCAGTTGGGTTTACTCCGTTGAGCGCCGGTTGCGCTCCTCAATTTTTGGGGAGGCAGGCTTTGACCCCTATCCAGTCCTCAGTGACGGCCCTCCAATAGCAACAGACATCTTATGGGGATCGCCTGAAGCAGCTTGAGGTACGAGTTGAAAAGATAGAGCGGGGTGAGGTTGGCGACTTGCCAAAGCTCCGTGATGATGTTGCCACACTGAAAACTGAGCTCCACAAAATGTAAACTCTAGAGTTCGATCTATCCTCCTTCATGCCCAAGGAAGGAGAGCAGGGAGCGGGCACGACCATAGCCGGATTAGACCTTGATTTCTCCACTTTGATGACCACCCCTGCACCTCAGACTGTCGGGGCTTCCCAGCCTCCAGCTTCCCCTGCACATATTGACATCTCTTCTGAGGAAGATTCCGGACACTCTATAGAGTCCAAAGGTGGGGAGGCAGACGAGGGAGAGACTGATGAGGATTCGTAGTCCGAGGAGGATGAGGGTCCTCAAAAGAAGGGTAAGCAGATTGCTACCCCTACAGTTGTAGAGAAGGAACAAGCAGCTGTTTAGAAGGGGATAGAACATTCGCTAGCAGACATGGTCGCCCAAGACAATCCATCGACCACTCAGCTATCAACATGCGAGGATAGCAGCTCACAGGCCCCAGCTCCAGTGGTGGGCCAGTTAGAGATCCCTCCTCCATCAGTGGAGTTCACTCCTCCAGCTGAGATCTCATCGGTCCCAGCTTCAGCATCAGAGGGTGACCCCACTATCATTCAGCCAGCTTCCGACTCCTATAGCGCTTAGTACGCCTCAGGGAGCCCCTAAACTCTGTTTTACATTCTTATGCATTAGGGACAATGCATGCTTTTCAGTTGGGGGTGGGATAGCCTTGTACAAACTCTTTTTTTATGAATTAAACTGTTGTACATGTTTTTGTGTTATATAAGCCAACTTCTGTAACTTCTGCATATACTTGTGTTGTGTGGTTTTTGTACATGGGTTATCTTTGTATATAAAAAAACAAGTAGATAGTTGTATGTTCATCTTTAGTAATTATAGTAATGAATCCCCCTTGGTTTTTCTTTGCCGGGTTCTTTTCCAAGGGTGTAATAGTAGAACTATGATCGTGGCATGAAACATTTGACTTGTTTTGTGCTATTGTTCTAGATTCAAGCACGTGATAAGTTTTTGTGGAACAAATTGCACCCTTCAAATTTTGTTATCGAGTTTCAAGCATGTGTGCATATAAATAACCTATACCCTTCCATTAATATATAAAAAAGAAATCAACTATGTGAACTTGAGGCTCGCTCTTTGACTCTATGTCTACCTAGAGTTATACATGTAATATGATGAAAGCTTCGAGTTGCCAAGTGTTGACTTGAGGGCTAAAACTATGTTGATTCAAACAGTTCGCCATGTGTGTGAGTATTTGTATAAATAATTCTTGTATTTACTTCTGCCATCTAGAACTTGCCCGATTGGTCTTTCGATGCTTACATTTGGTTGGAGAAATGACCTTAGACAGTCTTTGTGATTTTGGAAAAACAGTTAGCCTTTCAAGCTACCCATTGTACAGATATTATCACTAGTTACCCCACTTGAGCCTTTAACCTTTTCTTTGGCTACCTCATTACAAATCTTTCCCCTTTTGTAAAATAATTCCCTCTTTTGAACCCGTCCCTCCTTGAACATTGAGAATGAGGCTAAAAGCCTAAGTTGAGGGTGTGGTATCAAGCCGAAATTGCCAAGGTTGTACACTGAGTGTAGGAAAGTATACCTCAAGATATGAAACTATTCAAGCTCCAAAAAAAGTTTGCAAGAGAAAAGAAGAAAAAGAAAAGAAAAGAAAAAGAGATGTATGTATATATATAAATACCGAGCCTTGAAGAAAATTAGAGAGGTATTTAAGGTGGCTCAATGTTGGAAAGTAGGAGCTAATGAGGGCTATGTGGTTTGAAAAGAAGCAAAAAGCAACAAAAAAGAAAAATATGAGTAGTGTTCAAGGAGGGTATAGTCACTTGTACCCAAATGTTTACCCGACCCTTCCCTAAACCTACATTACAAGCTTAAAAAATCCTTATGTGATCTCCAACCGAACGTTCTTAGAATAAAGTGATGAATTAAAATAAGGGCAAGCCAATGATATGGTATGTTGTAACACTTGAAACTCTTTTTGAGAGTGAGTGTCTCTGTGAATCCGTCCCTTTTGTCGTCATTGAAAATATTATGAGTTTGGGACTTTCTTTCTAGTGAGGGCACATGAATTGTGAGGTTGGACAGAAGTTGAGTTCTTGAAGTCGAATGTTAGTGCACTCAGCTGAGAGTAATATTTTGTCAAATTGGCCGAGGGTCAAAGTTTCACAAGTTGATTAGTTTTCTTTGTAAATAACAATGATGGTTCAGGAAGGGTAAATAAGCGAAAGTGCATGCTTGTAGTACTGACAACTAACACCGTCCACGATCACTATTGTTTCATATCGTTTAGATGGAGTCTAGAATAGGATAGTTTCATTTTAGTTTCTTGAGGACAAGCAAGAGTTTATGTTGGGGGTGTTGATGTGCCAGAGAATTTCGGCACATTTAATACTAATTGCTTAGATTTTAGCTTGTTTTAAATGCAACTATCTTTTATACTTATGTAATTTTAATGTTTTGCAGTGTATGAGGTATAAGGGCCCAAGAACATGGAAATGAAATCAAAAAGCTGCAAAAGGACAAGAAATGGCAAAATGCGATCGCAGATGCAACAATGCAGACCACAAATCTAACATGCGGGCCGCATATTGCCCAGCGGAACCGCATAGCCCAACAGTCTATTGGCCAAATTCAGGTGCAAGAAATGCGGTCCATTATGCGACCACATAACATGTTTGTGGTCCACATAATGGATCGCAAACTCATTGTGGAAATTTACTGAAGCTGGAAGTGCGGTGACACTATGCGATCACAAATTAACAATGCGAACTGCATAACCAAGATGCGATGACTACCTGAAAACTAGGATACGAGGATGCGATGGCTTTGACAAGAATGCAGACCACATGTCTGTTATGCGAAAGATATGCGGTCACATAATTGACCTAGAAGGGTATTTTTGTCCGAAATTTGTCCTGAACTTTAGGCCACTATAAATAGATTTATTGGGGTTTTGTGGGGGCATCTTGTCTTGTTTTTGAGCTACATTCCAACCCTTTGATATTCCTCTCTTTTGGAAGCTTTAGAGGGAAGAATCTTGCACTTTGTGAGTTTTATGGCATTTAGTATTCTCATCTTTTTGTATTTTAGCATGTGTAGCTAACTTTAAATACTAAGGTTGTGGACCCTAAATGAGCGTTATGTTAATGAGTGTTTAATATTGAATATATATATAATGGTTGGTTGATATATATATTTATTTCTCATTCTTCATTTATTGTTGGTGGTTGCAAACATTAACAAGTGCCATTAAATTCTTTCTTTACTTGGAAAGTGAGTTAGAGTTTGGAAGAAGTAAATATCAAAGACTCAAGGCTTTAAACCTTGTTTAATAGAATCGCTTAGGAATAAGTGGGTTTTATTTGGCATATATTGATTGTTCTTAATTGCAACTCTTTTATATTTGGAAAAATCATAAAGAGGAAATACTACCCAACTATTAGAAAATATTGGGTAGTCATTTAGAAATCATTTGCATATCTAAAAAACCTTGCATTGCAAATATATCATATTAACACCGATAGCATTACATTTCATTGAAGGGGACACAACCTTGGTTTCCTTAATCAAATTATTTACATTCTCAACGTCAAAATTAGTTATTTCTTCAAATCACAATCATATCATCCTCTTGTTACAATTAACAGAATAGAATTACGACCCAAGTCAAGTATCACACTACTGGAGTAACTTTTTCACGCCTATTCCCTGTGGGATTCGACCCCAACCTTTTTGGGTTATTATATTTGACACCGACTGCTTTACACTATTTAATTAAAAGTGTAATTTTAGCGTATCAACAATCTCGTCCCTTTATCATTTTTTATCGCATTCTTCTTTTACCATTCCATAATTACTAAAACCACTTAATTTTGACTTAATGCCACATCACTCTATATTGCCCCCTTTAGGGGAGTACTAATATTTAGTGCTATGATGATCTACGTATAAATGTTTTACCTCTTCATTTTTGGCATCTTTTCACATCATCGATGACCCTTACTCGCCTTGCGATAATCGTTTTGTACCAAAGGATAACAAATTTCCTTACGAGGGAGACACCTAGTGTAACTAGAACCTACAGTCCCTTAATCTTAACTTTGCTCACATTGCTTGCTTTAGGGAAGCGTCTTCCTAAACGACCATTCTCTGAATTCCTCATAAATCTTCTTCTGTTGTCCATTCTATTATTGCCGGAACGCAATTTGAAATTCTCATGATGCTCACTATTGTCAAATCATTTAGCCCCTAATTCATGTTTAGTTTATCTTGTTCACCAACCCATACTGATTTCTATTACCACGAGGTTTAACTCTCCTTTCTGGTAGTCACGTTGGAGTCACGAACTTATTTCTCTAAATGAGGATATGACTTTATGGCCTATACTCCATTGTTGTCTCAAGGCTCGTCATCTCTCATCTTTTCCTTCACTTGACTATAGAATCTGTAATATTATCATTTTTTTGATCTACCGTTGTACTCCATGTACCCCATTTTACTCATAATGCTTCATTAACACTCTTCTTATTTTCATGCTAACATTTTTGTCTATCATTTTATACTGAAAATTCGAACAAAACATTCTTTTGCTTTTATCTCCCCTTGCTCCATCCATTAGCTCCTCGAATTTGTTACGACCCCAGTTCGCCATCTGTGAACTGTCGTGACGGCACCTAGTCTCTACGACTAGATATGCCTAACAAATGCGGAACATAAACAAAACTTGCTGAAGAAATAATCAAAAACCAAAGAACTGAATGGAAACAATAGCTATAATACCGCTCGACATATACAACACAACATTCTCAAAACCAAGTACATTATCCCAAAACCCGGAAACTCACGGAAACACAAGCTTTTGGAATATCTAACGGTCTAACTCCAGAATATCTAATCAAGAAAGAAAATACAGAAGGGCAATGTTTAACAGCTAGAATAGAAAGGGACTACTCGATCTGCGGACGCGGCAGATGTACCTCGAAGTCTCTAGAGCAGTCGCCTCCCTCAAGGATGGTATGTCTGAGTAGTGGTACCTGGATCTGCACATGAAAAACATGCGCAGAAGGGGCATGAGTACACCATAGCGGTACTCAGTAAGTGCCAATCCTAACCTCGTTTGGGTAGTGATGAGGAAGGTCAGGGCCCTACTGAGTTTAAACAAATATAAAGATCAACAGTATAGAGCAGAACAATATAAATAAGTACAACAATAAAATAACATAGGATGTACAGGACAACAACAACTATACAGAAACAAGGTAAACACGGAAAGGAAATACAGCTCAACACTAATAATAACAATCGAGGATCTCCTAGGATACCGTCCTATAGTCCCATATGTACATATCCAATGGATCTCCCGGGATCCTATCCCGTAGTCCAACTCATAGTGCACAGGGATCTACCGGAATCCCGTTTCGTAGTTCCAAATGTAAATACCCAGTACTAGGGAAATCTACCAAGTGCATTCACGTAATTCCATATAACTGTGCAGGGAATCTACTAGAATTCCACATCCATAGTCCCAAAATAAACAGACAAGGGGGGAACTACCGGAATCCCACATCCGTAGTCCCAAAATAAAGAGACAAGGGGGAGCTACCAGAATCCCACATCCGTAGTCCCAAAATAAATACACAGCAGCAACAGGAAAATATACAGAAATGGCAAAATTTCATATTAAGACAACAACTGATTCTAGCCTAGCATGCTGCACAGAATTCATGTATGGCAGATTGAGCAAATAAAGAAATTAAGTCACTTAGACATGTTTTCCTAAGCTAACAACAGACTTAATGGTGCAAGTAATAAAAACAGGAAAGGAAACATACTAGTGATTGCTTAATGAAAACCGGATTTCCAACAATTAGCACAAGTACGGACTTATCACATCACGTACAAGGAATTTCAATTACCAAATATACCAATCCTAAGGGAAAGGTCCCCCACACAAGGTTAGACAAGCCACTAACCTCGAACCGGCTCAAAATCAACCCGAGACCACGTTCTTGCCACGAGTACTCGACTCCAAATGGCCCAAATCTATTCAATTCAATTGCATAATGTAAATAACACTTCAAGTAACTAATTCTACAATTAAATTCTAAGCTAATACGCGAAATTATGAAAAATGACCAAAGTGCCCCTCGGACCCATGTCTCGGAATCGGGTAAAATTTATATTTCTAGAAGCCTCGCACTCTCACGAGTTTAGTCATATCAAAAGTACCAAAATCGGACCTCAATTTATCCCTCAAATCATCTCTCAAAGGTCTCCAATTAAACAAGCCCTAACCCTCCTCCCTAATTACCACTAATTTTCCTTAATTTTTCAAGCTTAAATTGATAAAAATCACTCCAATAACGAGTTTAGGGACCAAAGACCTTACCCTAATGAACTCCTCTGAAAATCCCTCTTGAAAAGTGCTCTCCAAGCTTTTACCTGTTTTGAAAAAAATGAAATATGGCTAAATTTTTCGAAGGCAAGAATTTATATGTTCTACCCAGCGATTTCCACATTTGCGTCCCTGGGACCGCATCTGCGGAGCCAAGGTCGCATCTGTGACTTTTCATTAAAGGGCCAACTTCCGCATCTACGACTCCTAATCCGCAGATGCGGTACCGCTTCTGCGGTATTACCACCGCTTCTGCGGTTCCTGAAGAAATGACCAAATTCCATTTCTACGGCCACTGAGCCGCTTCTGCGGCGCCGCACCTGCGGAACCCAAACTGCAAGTGCGGTTATGATAGAACCAGCAGTTGAAGCTGCAACTCTAACTCCAAAATCTTTCCATCAACCATCCGAATTCATCCCAAGGCCTTCGGGACCTCAACCGAAGGCACCAACAAGTCACAAACCACTATCCAAACTTGTTCCAATCCTTAAAATACCTAAAACAACAACGAAACCTCGAAATAACCATGGATTTAAGCCAAAGGACTCCAAAATTCTCAAAATACGCTTTCGATCAAAGAGTCTATCAAACCTCGTTCGAATGACCTGAAATTTTGCACACACGTCACATTCAACACTATGGAGCTACTCCAACTTCCGAAATTCCATTCTAACCCTCAGATCAAAATCTCCCTATTGGACCAGAAACTTAAAAAAAATTCAACTTTTGGCATTTTAAGCCTAAATAAACTACGGACCTCCAAAACACAATCCGAACACGCCCCTAAGCCCGAAGATTTCCATTCCGAGGCCGTCTTCTCATTGTTCCAACTATGGCCAACTTTCCAACACTTAAGCTCTCATTTAGGGACTAAGTGTCCCAAAACTCTCCGAAACTCAAAACCGAACATTCCAGCAAATCAAAATAGCAGAAATAAACTTGGGGATAGCAGTTAATAGGGGATCAGGGCGTTAATTCTTAAGAAGACCGGCCGGGTCGGCACATCCTCCTATACTTAAACATTCGTTCGTCCTCGAACAAGCATAAAGACATACTTGAAGTAGTGAAAAGAAGAGGGTAACGTCTGCACATATCCTGCTCGGTCTCCCAGGTCGCCTCCTCGAACGGCTGGCCCCGCCACTGAACCTTTACTGATGCAATGTTATTTGACCTCAACTTTCTAACATGTCTGTCCAATATTGCTACTGGCTCCTCAACATAAGATAGATCCTTGTCCAACTGGACTGATATGAAATCCAACACGTGCGACGGATCACCGTGATACCTCCGGAGTATCGAAACATGAAATACCGGATGAACTCCTACCAAGCTGAGAGGTAAGGCAAGTTAATAAGCAACCTCCCCAACACGCCTCAATATCTCAAAAGGGCCAATAAACCTCGGACTCAACTTCCCTTTCTCCCCAAATCTCATAACGCCTTTCATAGGCGAAACCCGAAGCATAACCCGCTCTCCAACCATATAAGAAACATCACGAAACTTCCAGTCCGCGTAACTCTTCTGTCTGGACTGGGCTGTGCGGAGTCTATCCTGAATCACCTTAACCTTCTCCAAAGCATCCTGAACTAAGTCTGTGCCCAATAATCTTGCCTCACCCGGCTCAAACCAACCCATAATGCTGGATTGATAGCTGTTGTTGTAAGCAAACTCCACCAATGGTAAGAACTGATCCCATGACCCTCCAAACTCAATCACACACGCACGGAGCATATCCTCAAGAATCTGAATAGTGCGCTCAGATTGTCCGTCCGTCTGAGGGAGAAATGTTGTACTCAACTCCACCTGAGTACCCAACTTTTACTGAACGGCCCTCCAGAATCGTGATGTGAACTGAGTGCCTCTATATGAAATGATGGACACTGGAATACCATGCATACGAACAATCTCCCTGATATAAATCTCCGCTAACCGCTCCCAGGACTAAGTAGTACACACAGGGATAAAGTGAGCAGACTTGGTCAGCTGATCCACAATCACCCAAATAGCATCGAACTTTCTCAAAGTCTGTGGGAGCCCAACTACAAAGTCCATGGTGATCCGCTCCCACTTCCACTCCGGGATCTCTATCTGCTGAAGCAACCCACCCGGTCTCTAATGCTTATACTTCACCTGCTGACAGTTGAGGCACTAAGCTACAAATCCAACTATATCCTTCTTCACCTGCCTCCACCAATAGTGCTGCCTCAAATCCTGATACATCTTTGCGGCACTTGGATGAATGGAATACCGCAAGCTATGGGCCTCCTCTAGAATCAACGCTCAAAGCCCATCAACATTGGGCACACAAATCCGACCCTGCATCCTCAAACCCCATCATCACCAATAGTTACATCTCTAGCATCACCGTACTGAACTTTGTCCTTGAGGTCAAGCAAATGAGGGTCGTCATACTGCCGCTCCCTGATATGATCAAATAAGGAAGACCAAGAAACCACGCAAGCTAAAACCCGACTAGGCTCTGAAAGATCCAATCTCACAAACTGGCTGGCTAAGGCCTAAATATCCATCGCCATAGGCCTCTTCGATGCTAGTAAATAAGCCAAACACCCCAAACTCTTTACTCGACAACTCAAAGCATCGGCCACCACATTGGCCTTGCCCGGGTGATACACAATAGTGATGTCAAAGCCCTTCAGCAACTCTAACCACCTCCTATGGCTAGATCCTTTTGCTTGAACAAGTGCTGCAAGCTCCGATGGTTAGTATAAATCTCATCGGGAACCCCATATAAATAATGGTGCCAAATCTTTAGGGCGTGAACAATGGCAGCTAACTTAGGGTCGTGAACAAGGTAGTTCTTCTCATGTATCTTCAACTATCTGGACGCGTATGCAATCACCTTACCGTCCTGCATCAACATCTCTCTGAGGCCAATCCTCGAGGCATCACAATAGACTGTATAAGATCCCGAACCTGTAGGCGATATCAGAACTGGGGCTGTGGTCAAAGCTGTCTTGAGCTTCTGAAAGCTCGCCTCACACTCCTCCGTCCACTGAAACGGAGCACCCTCTGGGTCAACCTGGTCAAAGAGGCTGCAATCGATGAGAGACCCTCCACAAAATGACGGTAGTAGCCCGCCAAACCAAGGAAACTGTGGATCTCGGTAGCTGAGGATGATCTGGGCCAACTCTGCACGACCTCTATCTTCTTCGGATCCACCTGAATACCTTCACTCGATACCACGTGGCCTAAGAATGCCACTGAATCCAACCAAAACTCACATTTCGAGAACTTAACATATAACTTATTCTCTCTCAGAGTCTGAAGCACAGTCCTCAAGCGCTGCTCATGATCTTCCCGACTCCGGGAATACACCAGAATATCTTCAATAAAGACAATGACGAACGAGTCAAGACACGGCCGGAACACACTGTGCATCAAATGCATAAAGGCTGCTAGAGCACTGGTCAGTCCAAAAGACATAACAAGGAACTCGTAATGACCATGCCGAGTCCTAAAAGTAGTCTTTGGGATATCTGGCTCCTGAATATTCAACTGATGGTAACATGAGCACAAATCAATCTTAGAAAACACCCGTGCGCCCTGAAGTTGGTCAAACAAATCATCAATACGAGGCAAAGGATAACGGTTCTTAATTGTAACTTTGTTCAACTGGCGATAGTCAATACACATACGCATAGAACCATCCTTTTTCTTCACAAACAAGACAAGAGCACCCCAAGGTGATACACTGGGCCGAATAAAACCCTTATCAAGCAATTCCTGTAACTGATCCTTCAACTCCTTCAACTTAAGAGGCCCCATATGATATGGAGGAATAGAAATAGGCTGAGTACCCGACAACAGATCAATGCCAAAATCAATATCTTTATCAGGCGGCAGGCCCAGAAGGTCAACTGGAAACACATCGGAAAAATCCCGTACTACTGAAACTGAATCAACTGAAGAGGTATCAATACTGACATCTCTTACATAAGCTAAATACACGTCACACCCCTTCTTAACTATATACTGAGCTTTAAGAAAAGAAATAATTGTATTGGGAGTGTAATCTGAAGTACCCCTCCACTCAACATGCGATATACCTAGCATAACCAGCGTCATGGTTTTGGTGTGACAATCAAGAATAGCATAATAAGGCGACAACTAGTCCATGCCCAAGATAATGTAAAAATCTACCATGCTGAGCAACAATAAATAGGCTCTGGTCTCGAAACCACTAAGAGCAACCAAACACAACTGATAAACGCGGTCCACAACAAGAGAATCTCCCATATGAGTAGAAACATAAACATGGGAACTCAAAGAATCCCGAGATACACCCAAATGTGGAGCAAAATAAAAAGACACATAAGAATAAGTGGAGACTGGATCGAATAGAACTGATGCATCTCTATAACAAACCAGTATAATACCTGTGATGATAGAATCGGAGGCAACAACCTCGGTACGGGCAGGAAGGGCATAGTATCTTGCCTGGCCTCCCCCTCTAGGGCGATCTCTACCTCCTCGACCTCCACCTCTAGCTGGCTGAGCAGGTGGGGTAGCAACTAAAGCCGTAACCATAGCCTGAGAACTCAGCGGGGCATGCTGTGGCTGAGAAGTCTGTGGAGGTACACCCCTCCCAAGTCTGGAGCAATCCCTCACCATATGACGTGTGTCACCTGTTACACCCCAAGTTTTCATACGTGAGAGTACGTCGTAAGTCATTGATGTAAGCTCGGAATTGAGATTATATTTGGAAGCAAATAAAGTAAGTTAATCATGTTACCTTGGAGGTTACAAATATTTAAGATCATGAATAACGAGTACCAAGAGGGTTGGAAATCTTAGAAGCTAAACCAATTGAAGAAAATAAGTTTCGTCGAAAGTCGACAAGTTTCGAATGTTATAACATGTACTTTGGGGTGAGACTAGGGTTATTAACATGATAAGGAGGTTATTCTATGATTTATTTTAGTCTTATTATCTTCATTTTCTACATTTTGAAGGCAAGAAAGTTGTGGAACAAGAGTTGGCAAAGGTCATCACAAGTTACATTCATAAATTTGCTGAATTTTAGGTCAAATGTATCTGAGCATTTCTCCAAATATACTTGGAATCATGGGGTGTTCTACCAACAAAATTGAAGATCTACGAGTCTAGTTTCTAACACATTAAACCGTTCATCAATACGACATCGGAGTAGAGAGATATTCGTGTTTTTGCGAGACTGCACAAGCAGCTCCCAATGGGACCCACTTAGGCGGTGGTTGACCTACTTCAATATATAAACGATTTGGACGCCTATTTTTGCTCATTTTTCAACTAAAATTCGTCTCCAAACTTCTCCTAACCCTCCTAAACATATACCACAAGGTTTTGAAGTGATTCGAAAGTGATTACACCATATTTCAACATCAAAACTTAGTTCTAGTAAAGAACAACACCTCTTTGAGGTTGTGTTGTCATTGAGGATTTTTGTGGGCTGTATTTGGATGAAATTCCAAGTTTTTGCTGCTGTCTAAGGTGAATATAATAGCCTACTAATTGTTCTTAATGTTTCTTGTATGTTGGTTAAGTTGTTAGGATGATAAACTACAAGATAATACTTGGATTATCTTAAGTCACTTCTATGATGTTGTATTGCTATTAAGGGTTGTTGTAAACTGAATATAACTTGGATTTTGACTTGACGTTACTGTATAAGGTATGTATATTGTGATCTTGCTTGTGCCTAAGGTTTTCTTGATGTTGATTAAGTTAAATGGATGGGCTAAACATGAACTTAATCGAAGGTGCAATGACCTTACATCACTCCGAAAGGGTTAGAACGTGATTCCATGAGTCGAGCATGCATTATATATATGTATCTATTTTACTCTACCGAGCCACGCTATAGTCGGCCGGGTATGGCACCTATTGTGCAACCACTGATCAGTTGGGTTTACCGAGCTCCACGTGGCCGGGTACGATTCTACCGAGCCTTATGATGGCCGAGTACATTTTTACCGAGTCCTCTTTGAGGCCGGGTACGATATGATGATGATGATGCCCACAGAGGCGAATGTTTTTAAAAAAGTTCATGTATATATATGTATTATGCATTTCATGTCAGTAGCCCCCAGAGGCACTCAGATGTTACAGGTTGTATCTCATCTATCTCTCTTTACATTACTGTTCTTGTTTATGCTTTCCTACCTTACATACTCGGTACTTTATTCGTACTGACATCCCTTTTGCCTGGGGATGCTGCGTGTCATGCCCGCAGGTCCCGATTGATAGGTTGACAGTCCTCCTAGTAGGCTATCAGCTCAACGAAGGTGTTGGTGCACTCCACTTGCTCCGGAGTTGCCTAGTTGGTCAGTATGCTTTGGATATGTATTGATTGGTATGGCGGGGCCCTGTCCCAATCTTTATGATTTTATGTACTCTTAGAGGCTTGTAGATAGATGTCAGGTGTATGGATAATTGTATGGCCTTGTCGGCCTATGTTTCGAGTTTACTAATGGTCATGTCGGCCTTATAGGCCCGTATGTCACATATATTAGTTTGTATATCATGTTGGGTCTTCATATGTTGAGTATTCCCTTATGTTTTATTCTTGTTATCTCATGACGGGTTTTCTGGCTCATTTACTCATGATAACATGATAAGAAAGATATGTTACGTTGGTACTCGGTTGAGTAAAGCACCGGGTGCCCGTCGCGGCCCTTCGGTTTGGGTCGTGACAAAAAATAGCCAAAAATGTCAAATTTTAATTTTCGTCATAAATAAGTCGGGTGATGCCGTTTTTGTCAACACACTTATAAGCAGGAGGTTACAGGGCATTTAGGTCTGTCACTCTTTCTTCTTACTCTAGATCGTGCAGTAGAGCTCAGTTGTAAGAATTCAAACTCCTAATTCTACTTTAGTCGTAATACAACGATACCTAAATCCAAAAAGACAGTTGGTAAAGATTGCATGTGGATGTAGAAGAGTTGAGTCAGAGGAACTCGATTTCACATCATGCTTATGATGAGTAAATATGAGGTCTTCAACAGATCATGTGTGTACTAAGATGTGTATGCTTCTTAATAAGGAGCCTTAAGGCACGAATATCTATTCATGAATATGGTGAAAATCTATGAGGAATTCAGAAGCTAGATACAAGTTTCAACAAGTAAAATAAGTAAGGTGAAGAGGGGTACGAGGCACCCAGATAATGAAGATTATCAATATTTTCAAATCAGGCAGAGAAATATAAATATTTTGGTACCTTCATCAATGATAGAGGTAAGTACAATTGGCCACACCTATCTTAGTTATGTTTTATGGGAGCTAACAGATATTATTTAAGAGAAAGATGGGATATCAGGATCCAGTTGGAGTTAGAGTAACCCAAAAAATTGTGGATAAGTTGTTATCATTAACTAACGTTTCCGAAAGATGGTGCAAATATGGTAATAGATCTCCTTCTAAGACACCTAGATGGTGAACTCTAGAGTAGTACAATCAGATACGAATACTGGAATATTCAGAAATTTCAGAAGATAGGCAGTGGGATCCTAGAAGGGACAAATATTTACCTTAGTATGACTCTAGCCCCGAGTAAAAAAAAGAATGTTAGGCATTCCCAAGAGCCAGTGAGATGAAGCTAGGGGAGCTTATAGGGAAAGAACTTTTTGTTGAAGTTTTCAGAATAAAGTGATAGACAAAAAAAATATTATCCGGAGAATAAGAAGAAAATAAATGAAGCATCATGAGTAAGATGTGATATATGAGTGATAACAGTAAATCAAAATATGACACGATGACAGAGTCTATAGTCAAGTGAAGGAAAATACAAGAGGTGACAAGCCTTAAGGCAATAAAAGAGTATAAGCCATAAAGTCATATTCTTATTTCGAGAAATGAGATGGTGACTTCAACGTGATTACCAGGAGGAAAGGTTAGACCCCAGAATAATAAAAATCAGTATGGGCTGGTGAACAAGATAAAATCGAACATGAATTAGGGACCGGGGGATTTGATAATGGTCGACATCGTGAGAATTTCAAAGATCGTGCTCCAACAATAATAGAATAGACAACAGACGAATAACCTTTAAAGGTTATTTAGGAAGTTGCTTACCTAAAGCAAGCACTCTGAGCAGAGTTAATATTAAAGGACTAAGTGTGCTAGTTACTGTAGGTGTCACCTTCGTGCGTAAGAAATTTAGTTATCCCTGGTACAGAAGGTTACCATAAGGTGATTAGGGTTCATTGATAATGTGAAAAGACGCCAAAGATGAAGAGGTAAAACAACTATAGGTAGATCGTCGTAGTACTAAATCTTAGTACTCCCCTAAAGGGGGGAATATGGTGTGATATGATATTAAGTCAGAGTTAAGCGGTTCAGTTAACTATGGAATGGAAAAGGAAGAATGTGGTAAAAAGGAGAAAGGGATGATGTTGCATTTATTCAGTTCCTGCAGATATGTTGCGACTCCAGAACATTATACAAGCACGACACCGGGGAGAGGCAGTAAAAGTTTCCAGCCAGGATGTTATCGATAAATAAGTGTGAATGGACACTTGATACATCAGGAGCTAGTGGTGAGAGATAAGTGAAGACAAAGGATATATCCCAAGAGGGATTATGCAGAATATATATATATATATATATGAGAATGGACCAACGAGTAATTAGTAGTTGATTCAGGAAGAGCCCAGTTATGGCTAGACAAGAGGTCACAGATAAATCAATAGATCATGCAAGATAAATGTAGTGAACCGCAACATAGTGAATTCAGTCTCGCAGATACGAGATCGCAATCATTTGAAAAAATTTCAGATAGGAGTTGAGGCAGTTAAAGGTACTATTTTTAAGGTTTATAAAAATAAGAGAGAGTTCCACTAAGGAGACAATAAAAATTTGAACTTAGAAGTAACCCTACGAGCACAAAGGCATAAATTTATGTAACTAAGGATTATTATGGGCGAGTAAGAATAACGAAAATTACCTTCGGGTGTACGATATATCAAGCTCGCAACTTTACAAGAGCCAGAAGGTCTCCCTAAGTACTACAATGAAAGACTAGCTGAGGAAATAAGGAAGAAGGTTTCCACCTAAGCATAGTGAGCTAAAGAGTAAATTATCCTGTAACAACAGTCTCACTACAATATTGTATACACTCCATAAGAAAGTGGCACCTATAGTGACTAATGAATGATAAAAGAAAAAGCCATCAAAGGTGGTGTTTGAGATCATATGAGGTACAGGAAATTATAGTATTCGTGGGCAAAAAGACAAGCCAAGTATTCATGCAATAAGTGATAGAACGACCAACAAAAGTAATTGCTTACATTTAAGGACAACTGAGAAGGAACGAAAGGAAATTTATGGTGCTAGCAAGTTAAAGGAAGGTTGCGAGTAGTATAAATAGATCGGTGTAGGTCCTAAGGTAAAGTATTGTAGAGCAACAAGGTTTTAGGTAGATAGGAGTAAGGATATGAAAATGTGAGTTAGAAGGTGACGAGAATATGTATGTCCTCGGGATTAAACCCATCAAAACAAAGGAGCTGATGATTTCTATATGTAATAAAAAGCTCGGTACAGCCTGAATGAACACAGAGGAGTCTGAGACTAGGTGCATTTAGAAGAGATGGAATGCTGCCTTGGCAGTAGAATAAGGGTCTAATTGTGATAGATAAGAGGATGATACTTAGGCCTTTGATTGAGTAATGATTTAACGAGAAAGGGATTTCATTAATTACACGGGATTAGAATACCCCCATAATATGAATTGCGTTGGGATGCAATGAAATACGGTTATTGAAGTATAGTATTATCCTAGGTGGATCAGGAAAATCACTTCATATGTTCCCCGATAAGATGTGAGCCCTAGTGACAGTGTATTACGTAAGAGGTTACAAGTTATCAGTGATAGATTATAGATCAACATTAAGGTGAATAAACAATAGATGGGTACAAGTTCCAAAGTTCGAGATGAGATTTGTTTGTTATTCTTAGATGAATAATAATGAGGAAGCACTAAAGGACTTAGATTTATACATATAGGATAAGTAGCGAGAGAGTAACCTGGAGTTGGGTAGCAAACCTCGGTAATACTAAACCGAAGTAAGTTTTATGGTATAGTATAACCTCCCTAGATGTAGTAAATCCATAAGGATAGATATACAAGGCTATGAAACAAGAGATAGAAATAGTCTTAAGGTCGATAAAGTACCAAGCGAAAGACATCAGTACACCTATAGATGCCTAGAGGGACAGCTTGTCATAATTCTGTATATGTTCATAGTGAGGCTTAGAGATTGGCTAAAAGATGGAGGAAAAAGAGAATACGAGTCGCTAGGTGCTCATACAAGGACACAGTCGTACATACTGCATGACATAAGGTATCAAATGTTACGATGTTGGAAGAATTCCAACCACATGTCATGGTGTGACAAAGAGGCCTAAAAGGGGGGAATGCCCAAGCGTTTGGATTTATTCACAAAACAGTTGCTTAGATGGAAAGATGAGCATTAAAGTATTCGTAAGAGCCATAGTTTATGAAACTGATAAGCGCATCAGTCAACATTCGAGGACGAATGTTCCAAAGGGGGGAATGATGTTACACCCCAAGTTTTCATACGTGAGAGTACGTCGTAAGTCATTGATATAAGCTCAGAAATGAGATTATATTTGGAAGAAAATAAAGTAAGGTAATCATGTTACCTTGGAGGTTACAAATATTTAAGATCATGAATAACGAGTACCAAGAGGGTTGGAAATCTTAGAAGCTAAACCAATTGAAGAAAATAAGTTTCATCGAAAGTCGACAAGTTTCGAATGTTATAACATGTACTTTGGGGTGAGACTAGGGTTATTAACATGATAAGGAGGTTATTCTATGATTTATTTTAGTCGTATGATATTCATTTTCTACATTTTGAAGGCAAGCAAGTTGTGGAACAAGAGTTGGCAAAGGTCATCACAAGTTACATTCATAAATTTACTGAAATTTAGGTCAAATGTATCTGAGAATTTCTCCAAATATACTTGGAATCATGGGGTGTTATGCCTACCAAATTGAATATATACGAGTCTAGTTTCTAACGCATTAAACCATTCGCCAATACGACATCGGAGTAGAGAGATATTCGTGTTTTCGCGAGACCGCGCAAGCAGCTCCCAATGGGACCCACTTAGGCGGTGGTTGACCTACTTCAATTTATAAACGATTTGGACGCCTATTTTTGCTCATTTTTCAACTAAAATTCGTCTCCAAACTTCTCCTAACCCTCCTAAACATATACCACAAGGGTTTGAAGTGATTCCAAAGTGATTACACCATATTTCAACATCAAAACTTAGTTCTAGTGAAGAACAACACCTCTTTGAGGTTGTGTTGTCATTGAGGATTGTTGTGGGCTGTATTTGGATGAAATTCCAAGTTGTTGCTGCTGTCTAAGGTGAGTATAACAGCCTACTAATTGTGCTTAATCTTGCTTGTATGTTGGTTAAGTTGTTAGGATGATAAACTACAAGATAATACTTGGATTAGCTTAAGTCACTTCTATGGTGTTGTATTGCTATTAAGGGTTGTTGTAAACTGAATATAACTTGGATTTTGACTTGAAGTTACTGTATAAGGTATGTATATTGTGATCTTGCTTGTGCCTAAGGTTATCTTGATGTTGATTAAGTTAAATGGATGGGCTAGACATGAACTAGTGAATAAAGTTGCTAATTGAGGATAGTTGAAGTTGTGGATTATTTTCGTTGTTATAAATATATGGTATAAGGCTGGAATCATTGATTAATGACTTCATTATCATGTTAATGATACTTTTATGTTGAAGTAAGAAGTCTATAAGGATTGATAAGGGGTATACGGATTCCAATCGGAGCTTGCCGCTCGTCGTAATGTAGTTGTGACTTGTTGTTGTTATATGGTGTCTTGATATTGATAATTATGTATTGATGGATTGCTCTGGTAATTGTTGTTGGTATATGGTATTGGAGGAGGCCCTTGTTATAAGGGAGATGCTGCCCAAATTTACGTAAATGAGCTACTAGCTTAAGTTATAGACTTAGCCTTTGCTCAGCACTGATTTTGAATCTCATTATACTATGATAGATTGAGTTGACTTATTTGAAGAGTTGCTTGGAAGGGATTAGGGACTCAACGGGTTTAAGGTATGTTAAGGCACTTTCTTCTTTCTTTTGGCACGATCTAAAATGAAATGAACATAAACGGTACGCTAATTCATAACAAATCTACTCTTAGAAACTAAGGTTGTCCATGTTGTTCTTTCCTTATAAAGTTATTCTAAACAAGTGTGTATGATCCTTAAATCCCACTAAGGTTCATATTGATGGTAGGGATGTCCATAATGTTAATCGAAGGTGCAATGACCTGACATCACTCCGAAAGGGTTAGAATGTGATTCCATGAGTCGAGCATGCATTATATATATGTATCTATTTTACTCTACTGAGCCGCGCTATAGTCGGCCGGGTATGGCACCTATTGTGCAACAACTGATCAGTTGGGTTTACCGAGCTCCACGTGGCCGGGTACGATTCTACCGAGCCTTATGATGGCCGGGTACATTTTTACCGAGTCCTCTTTGAGGCCGGGTACGATATGATGATGATGATGCCCACAGAGGCGAATGTTTTTAAAAAGGTTCATGTATATATATGTATTATGTATTTCATGTCAGTAGCCCCCAGAGGCACTCATATGTTACAGGTTGTATCTCCTCTATCTCTCTTTACATTACTGTTCTTGTTTATGATTTCCTACCTTATGTACTTTATTCGTACTTACATCCCTTTTGTCTGGGGATGCTGCGTGTCATGCCCGCAGGTCCCGATTGATAGGTTGACAGTCCTCCTAGTAGGCTATCAGCTCAGCGAAGGTGTTGGTGCACTCCACTTGCTCTTGAGTTGCCTAGTTTGTCAGTATGCTTTGGATATGTATTGATTGGTATGGCGGGGCCCTGTCCCGATCTTTATGATTTTATATACTCTTAGAGGCTTGTAGATAGATGTCAGGTGTATGGATAATTGTATGGCCTTGTCGGCCTATGTTTCGAGTTTACTAATGGTCATGTCGGCCTTATAGGCCCGTATGTCACATATATTAGTTTGTATATCATATTGGGTCTTCATATGTTGAGTATTCCCTTATGTTTTATTCTTGTTATCTCATGACGGGTTTTCTGGCTCATTTACTCATGATAACATGATAAGAAATATATGTTACGTTGGTACTCGGTTGAGTAAAGCACCGGGTGCCCGTCGTGGCCCTTCGGTTTGGGTCGTGACATCACCGCACTCAAAACAAGTTTTGGGAGGACGTGGTGGCTATGACTAGCTCGGGCTAGGTCTACTGGACTGACCCCTAAAATCACCCTGTGCAGGAGGCGTGCTAGATACTGGTGGTGCATAATCAGGCTCCTGAGGTCTAGGAGGAGCTGGAATACCACTGGCTGCTGGAAGAGCTAAATGAACATGGCGACTCACATAACCCCTACTATGACGACCAACTGCTGGGGCACGAGCACCAGAGAAATGGCCCGACTCTCGACACCTCTTGGCCTTCCTCTCCTCTCTCTCCCTAGCATGAATTCCCTCAATCCTCCTAGCAATGCTCACCACCTACTGATAAGAAATATCCATCTCCAACTCACGAGCCATGCTAGACCTGATGCTGGGAATAAGGCCCTCAATAAACCGGTGAACCCTCTCGCGAACAGTAGAAACCAAGGCTGGTGCATGTCTAGCAAAACTGGTGTAACAGACAACATACTTTGAGACAGTCATAGTACCCTAGCACAAATACTCAAACTCTGCACGCCATGCGTCCCTGAGGCTCTGAGGAACATACTCTCTCAAGAACAGATCTGAAAACTGAGTCCAAGTCAGTGAAGCAACCTCATCCAGACTGCCTAACTCATAGGTGCGCCACCACTCATAGGCGGCTCCTCGAAGCTGGAAAGTAGTGAAGGAAACCCCGCTTGATCCTGATATACCCATGGTACGGAGAATACAACAACTCTCATCTAAAAATCCCAAAGCATCCTCCGATGCTGGACTGCTGAATATAGGAGGCTTGTACCTCTTGAACCTCTCAAGCGTCAGTTGCTCCTCCTTGGAAGCCGCTGCCCTATCTTCGGGCTGAACTGACACTATAGGCGGTACAAGAATAATCTCAGGGACCTGATCAACATGCACTCGCTGCTCAGGAGTGCGGGCGACGAGAGTCTGTGCTCATCCCCCGGTCTGAGATGTAGCTGCAGCAAGGGGAAGCAACTCTGCTTGAGCTAGAGTAGTGTACATGGTCATGAACTATGCCAAAGTCTTTTGAAAAGTTGGAGTAGTGGTAGTAGTAGGCGTGTCAGATGCCTGGACTCCAGCTGGAACTACTGGCGGTGCCTCGGCGGTAGCTCGCGCAGGTGCTCTGGCTTCACCACATGCGCGTCCTCGGCCTCTACCCCAGCCCCTGCCTCTGATAGCTGCAGTAGGGGCGCGGGTTCCTGATCATCTCAGGTAGCACGTGTCCTCACCATTTGCGAGAGAACAGAAAACAGAAGTTTAGAATTGTGATGTAAAAATATCACACGACAAGGAAATCAAATGAAGTGAAATTTTCCTAACGGTTACATTGCCTCTCGTAGATATGTACAGACGTCTCCGTATAGATCAACGAGACTCTAATAAATTGGCTTGTGATCCATGACTCTTATGAACCTAGAACTCTGATACCAACTTGTCACGATCCCAGTTTTCCCTCCATGAACTGTCGTGACGGCACCTAGTCTCTACGACTAGGTAAGCCTAACAAATGCGGAACATAAACAAAACTTGCGAAAGAAATAATCAAAAACCAAAGAACTGAATGGAAATAATAGTTATAATGCCGCTCGGCATATACAATACAACATTCTCAAAACCAAGTACACTATCCCAAAACTCGAAAACTCACGAAAATAGAAGCCTTTGGAATATCTAACAGTCTAACTCCAAAATATCTAATCAAAAATGAAAATACAGAAGGGCAATGTTTAACAGCTAGAATAGAAAGGGACTCCTCGGTCTGCGAACGCGACAAATGTACCTCGAAGTCTCTAGAGCAGTCGCCTCCCTCAAGGATGGTAGGCCTAAGTAGCGGTAACTGGATCTGCACATTGAAAACATGCGCAGAAGGGGCATGAGTACACCACAATAGTACTTAGTAAGTGCCAAGCCTAACCTCGGTTGGGTAGTGACGAGTTAGGTCAGGGCCTTAATGACGTTAAACAAATATAAAGATCAACAATATAGAGAAGAACAGTATAAATAAGTATAACATTAAAATAACACAGGATGTATAGGAAAACAACAACTATACAAAAACAAGGTAAACATGGAAAGGAAATACAGCTCAGCACCAATAATAACAATCGGGGATCTCCCAGGTTACCGTCCTGTAGTCTATGTACATATCCAATGGATCCCTCGGGATCCCGTCCCGTAGTCCAACTCATAGTACGTGGAGATCTAACGGAATCCCGTTTAGTAGTCCCAAATGTAAATACCCAGTACTGGGGGAATCTACCAGGTGCATTCCCGTAGTTCCAAATAACTGTGCAGGGGAATCTACCGGAATCCCACATTTGTAGTCCCAAAATAAACAGACAAGGGGGGAGCTACCAGAATCCCACATCCGTATTCCCAAAATAAATAGACAAGGGGGAGCTACCGGAATCCCACATCCATAGTCCCAAAATAAATACACAGCAGCAACATGAAAATATTTAGAAATGGCAAAATTTCATATTAAGGTAACAACTGATTCTAGCCTAGCATGCTGCACAGAATTCAGGTAAGGCAGATTGAGCAAATAAAGCAATTAAGTCACTTAGACATGCTTTCCTAAGCTAACAACAAGCTTAAAAGTGCAAGTAATAAAAACAGGAAAGGGAACATACTAGTGATTGCTTAATGAAAATCGGATTTCCTACAATTAGTACAAGTACGGACTCGTCACCTCACGTACAAGGCATTTCAATTACCAAATATACCAATCCTAAGGGGAAGGTCCCCCACACAAGGTTAGACAAGCCACTAACCTCGAACCGGCTCAAAATCAACCCGAGACCACGTTCTTGCCACGAGTACTCGACTCCAAATGGCCCAAATCTATTCAATTCAATTGCATAATGTAAATAACACTTTAAGTAACTACTTCTACAATTAAATTCTAAGCTAATACGCGAAATTATGAAAAATGACCAAAATGCCCCTCGGGACCATGTCTCAGAATCGGGTAAAATTTATATTTCTAGAAACCTTGCACTCTCACGAGTTTAGTCATATCAAAAGTACCAAAATCGGACCTCAATTTGTCCCTCAAATCATCACTCAAAGGTCTCTAATTAAACAAGACCTAACCCCCCAATTACCACAATTAGCACTGATTTTCCTTAATATTTCATGCTTAAATTGATAACAATCACTCCAATAACGAGTTTAGGGACCAAAGACCTTACCCCAATGAACTCCTCTGAAAATCCCTCTTGAAAAGTGCTCTCCAAGCTTCTTCCCGTTTTGAAAAAAATGAAAAATGGCTAAATTTTGCGAAAGCAAGAATTTATATGTTCTACCCAGCGATTTCCACATTTGCGTCTCTGGGACCGCATCTGCGGTCCCACTTCTGCGGAGCCAAGGTCGCATCTGTGACTTTTCATTAAAGGGCCAACTTCCGCATCTACGACTCCCAATCCGCAGTTGCGGTAATGCTTTTGCGGTATTACCACCGCTTCCGCGGTTCCTGAAGAAATGACCAAATTATATTTTTGCGGCCACTAATCCGCTTATGCGGTGCCGCACCTACGGAACCCAAACCGCAAGTGCGGTTATGATAGAGCCAGCAGCTGAAGCTACAACTCTAACTCCAACATCTTTCCGTCAACCATCCGAATTCATCCCGAGGCCTTCGGGACCTCAACCGAAGGCATCAACAAGTCACAAACCACTATCCAAACTTGTTCCAATCCTTAAAATACCTAAAACAACATCGAAACCTCGAATTAACCATGGATTTAAGCCAAAGAACTCCAAAATTCTCAAAATATGCTTTCGATCAAAGAGTCTACCAAACCTCGTCCGAATGACCTGAAATTTTGCACACACGTCACATTCAACACTAGGGAGCTAATACAACTTCCGGAATTCCATTCTGACTCTCGGATCAAAATCTTCCTATTGGACCGGTAACTTAAAAAAAATTCAACTTTCGGTATTTTAAGCCTAAATTAACTACGGACCTCCAAAACACAATCCGCCTAAGCCCGAAATCACCTAACGGAGCTAACGAAATCATTAGATTTCCATTCCGAGGCCATCTTCTCACTGTTCCAACTATGGCCAAATTTCCAACACTTAAGCTCTCATTTAGGGACTAAGTGTCCCAAAACTCTTCGAAACTCAAAACCGAACATCCTAGCAAATCAAAATAGCAGAAATAAACTTGGGGATAGCAGTTAATAGGGGATCAGGGCATTAATTCTTAAGACGACAGGCCGGGTCATCACATCCTCCTATACTTAAACATTCGTTCGTCCTCGAACAAGCACAAAGACATACCTAAAGTAGTGAAAAGATGAGGGTAACGGCTGCGCATATCCTGCTCGGTCTTCCAGGTCGCCTCCTCGAACGGCTGGCCCCACCACTGAACCTTTACTGATGCAATGTTCTTTGACCTCAACTTTCTAACTTGTCTATCCAGTATTGCTACTGGCTCCTCAACATAAGATAGATCCTTGTCCAACTGGACTAATATAAAATACGTGCGACGGATCACCGTGATACCTCCGGAGTATCAAAACATGAAATACCGGATGAACTCCTGCCAAGCTCAGAGGTAAGGCAAGTTAATAAGCAACCTCCCCAACACGCCTCGATATCTCAAAAGGGCCAATAAACCTCGAACTCAACTTCCCTTTCTCCCCAAATCTCATAACGCCTTTCATAGGCGAAACCCGAAGCATAACGCGCTCTCCAACCATTTAGGAAACATCATGAAACTTCCAGTAACCGTAACTCTTCTGTCTGGACTGGGCTGTGCGGAGTCTATCCTGAATCACCTTAACCTTCTCCAAAGCATCCTGAACTAAGTCTGTACCCAATAATCTGGCCTCACCCGGCTCAAACCAACCCACCGAGGATCTACACCATCTTCCATATAAAGCCTCATATGGTGCCATCTGAATGCTGGACTGATAGCTGTTATTGTAAGCAAACTCTACCAATGGCAAGAACTGATCCCAAGACCCTCCAAACTCAATCCCACATGCACGGAGCATATCCTCAAGAATCTGAATAGTGCGCACAGACTGTCCGTCCATCTGAGGGTGAAATGTTGTACTCAACTCCACCTGAGTACCCAACTTTTGCTGAACGACCCTCCAGAGTCGTGATGTGAACTGAGTGCCTCTATCTGAAATGATGGACACTGGAATACCATGCAGACGAACAATCTCCCGGATATAAATCTCCGTCAACCGCTCGAGGACTAAGAAGTACACACAGGGATAAAGTGAGCGGACTTGGTCAGCTGATCCACAATCACCCAAATAGCATCGAACTTTCTCAAAGTCCATGGGAGCCCAACTACAAAGTCCATGGTGATTCGCTCCCACTTCCACTCCGGGATCTCTATCTGCTGAAGTAACCCACTCGGTCTCTAGTGCTCATACTTCACCTGCTGACAGTTGAGGCACCGAGCTACAAATCCAACTATATCCTTCTTCATCCGCCTCTACCAGTAGTGCTGCCTCAAATCCTGATACATCTTTGCGGTACCTGGATGAATGGAATACCGCGAGCTATGGGCCTCCTCTAGAATCAACTCTCGAAGCCCATCAACATTGGGTACACAAATCCAACCCTGCATCTTCAATACCCCATCACTACCAATAGTCATATCTCTGGCATGACCGTGCTGAATTTTGTCCTTGAGGACTAGCAAATGAGGGTCGTCATACTGTCGCTCCCTGATATGATCAAATAAGGAAGACCGAGAAACCACGCAAGCTAGAACCCGACTAGGCTCTAAAAGATCCAATCTCACAAATGGCTGGCTAAGGCCTGAATATCTATCGCCATAGGCCTCTTCGATGCTGGTAAATAAGCCAAACGCCCCAAACTCTCTGCCCGACGACTCAAAGCATCGGCCACCATATTGGCCTTGCCCGGGTGATACACAATAGTGATGTCATAGCCCTTCAACAACTCTAACCACCTCCTATGGCACAAATTTAGATCCTTTTGCTTGAACAGGTGCTGCAAGCTCCGATGGTCAGTATAAATCTCATAAAGAACACCGTATAAATAATGGAGCCAAATCTTCAGGGCGTGAACAATGGCAGCTAACTCATGGTCATGAACATGGTAGTTCTTCTCATGTATCTTCAACTGTCTGGACGCGTAGGCAATCACCTTACCGTCCTGCATCAACACCTCTCCGAGGCCAATCTTCGAGGCCAATCTTCGAGGCATCACAATAGACTGTATAAGACCCCGAACCTGTAGGCGATATCAGAACTGGGGCTGTGGTCAAAGCTGTCTTGAGCTTCTGAAAGCTCGCCTCACACTCCTCCGTCCACTGAAACGGAGCACCCTTCTGGGTCAACTTGGTCATAGGGGCTGCAATCGATGAGAACCCCTCCACAAAATGACGGTAGTAGCCCGCCAAACCAAGGAAACTGCGAATATCGGTAGCTAAGGATGATCTAGGCCAACTCTGCATGACCTCTATCTTCTTCGGATCCACCTGAATACTCTTACTCGATACCACGTGGCCTAAGAATGCCACTAAATCCAACAAAAACTCACATATCGAGAACTTAGCATATAACTTCTTCTCTCTCAAAGTCTGAAGCACAGTCCTCAAGCGATGCTCATGATCTTCCCGACTCCGGGAATGCACCAAAATAAAATCAATAATGACAATGATGAATGAGTCAAGACACGACTGGAACACACTGTACATCAAATGCATAAAGGCTGCTGGGGCACTGGTCAGCCCAAAAGACATAACAAGGAACTCGTAATGACCATACTGAGTCCTGAAAGCAGTCTTTGGGATATCTGGCTCCTGAATCTTCAACTGATGGTAACCTAAGTGCAAATCAATCAAAGAAAACACCCGTGCGCCCTGAAGCTGGTCAAAGAGATCATCAATACGAGGCAAAGGATAACGGTTCTTAACTGTAACTTTATTCAACTGGTGATAGTCAATACACATACGCATAGAGTCATCCTTTTTCTTCACAAATAAGACAAGAGCACCCCAAGGTGATACACTGGGCCGAATAAAACCCTTATCAAGTAATTCCTGTAACTGATCTTTCAACTCCTTCAACTTAGGAGGCCCCATATGATACGGAGGAATAGAAATAGGCTGCGTACCCGGCCAATATCAGTATCTCTATCAGGCAGCATACCCAAAAGGTTAGTTGGAAACACATCGGGAAAATCCCGTACTACTGGAACTGAATCAACTGAAGGGGTATCAATACTGACATCTCTCATATAAGCTAAATATGCGTCACACCCCTTCTTAACCATACACTGAGCTCTAAGAAAAGAAATAACTCTACTGGGAGTGTAATCTAAAGTACCCCTCCACTCAACACGCGGTATACCTGGCATAGCCAGCGTCATGGTTTTGGCGTGATAATCAAGAATAGCATTATGTGGCGACAACTAGTCCATGTCTAAGATAATGTCAAAATATACCATGCTAAGCAACAATAAATCGGCTCTGGTTTCAAAACCACTAAGAGCAACCAAACACGACT
Source organism: Nicotiana tabacum (assembly GCF_000715075.1). Classification (NCBI taxonomy): domain Eukaryota; kingdom Viridiplantae; phylum Streptophyta; class Magnoliopsida; order Solanales; family Solanaceae; genus Nicotiana; species Nicotiana tabacum. The sequence goes on from NC_134085.1 coordinate 75,502,486, forward strand.
GATAAACGCGGTCCACAACAAGAGAATCTCCCACATGAGTAGAAACATAAACATGGGAACTCAAAGAATCCCGAGATACACCCAAATGCGGAGCAAAATAAAAAGAGACATAAGAATAAGTGGAGTCTAGATCGAATAGAACTGATGCATCTCTATAACAAACTAGTATAATACCCGTGATTACAGAATTAGAAGCAACAACCTCGGTACGGGCAGGAAGGGCATAGTATCTTGCCTGGCCTCCCCCTCTAGGGCGACCTCTACCTCCCCGACCTCCACCTCTAGCTGGCTGAGCAGGTGGAGTAGCAACTGGAACCGTAACTATGTCCTGAGAACTTTGTGGGGCACGCTATGACTAAGAAGTCTGTGGAGGTACACCCCTCCCAAGTCTGGAGCAATCCCTCACCATATGACGTGTGTCACCACACTCAAAACAAGCTTTGAGAGGACGTGGTAGCTCTGACTAGCTCGGGCCAGGTCTGCTGGACTGACCCCTAAAAGCACCCCGCGCAGGAGGCGCGCTAGATACCGGTGGTGCATAATAAGGCTCTTGAGGTCTAGGAGGAGCTGGAATACCACTGGCTGCTGGAAGAGCTAAATGAACATGGCGACTCATATAACCCCTACCATGATGACCAGCTGCTGGGGAACGGACACCAGAGAAATGGTCCGACTCTCGAGACCTCTTGGCCTCCCTCTCCTCTCTCTCCCTAACATGTATACCCTAAATCCTCCTAGCAATGCTCACCACCTGATGATAAGAAATATCCATCTCCAACTCACGAGCCATGCTAGACCTAATGCTGGGAATAAGGCCCTCAATAAACTGATGAACCCTCTCGCGAATAGTAGAAACCAAGGATGGTGCATGCCTAGCCAAATTGGTGTAACAGAGAACATACTCTGAGACAGTCATAGTACCCTAGCGCAAATACTCAAACTCTGCGCGCCATGCGTCCCTGAGACTCTGAGGAATATACTCTCTTAGGAACAGATCTGAAAACTGAGTCCAAGTCAGTGAAGCAGCCTCATCCAGACTGTCGAACTCATAGGTGCGCCACCACTCATAGGCGGCTCCTCGAAGCTGGAAAGTAGTGAAGGAAACCCCGCTCGATCCTGATATACCCATGGTACGGAGAATGCGGTAACTCTCATCTAGAAATCCTAGAGCATCCTCTGATGCTAGACCGTTGAATACAAGAGGCTTGTACCTCTTGAACCTCTCAAGCCTTAGTTGCTCCTCCTTGGAAGTTGCTGCCCTATCCTCGGGCTGAACTGGCACTGCAGGCGGTACAGGAATAATCTCAAGGACCTGATCAACATGCACTCGCTGCTCAGGAGTGCGGGCGGCGGGAGTCTGTGCTCCTCCCCCGGCCTGAAATGTAGCTGCAGCAATGGGAAGCAACCCTGCCTGAGAGAACTATGCCAAAGTCTCTTGAAAAGCTGGAGTAGTGGTAGTAGTAGGCGTGTCAGGTGCCTGGACTCCGGCTGGAACTGCTGGCGGTGCCTCGACGGTAGCTCGCGCAGGTGCTCTAGCTGCACCACGTGCGCGTTCTCGGCCTCTACCCCAGCCCCGGCTTCTGATGGATGCAGTAGGGGGCGCGGGTGCCTGATCATCTCGGGTAGCACGTGTCCTCACCATTTGTGAGAGAATAGAAGATAGAATTTTAGAATTGTGATGTCAAAATATCGCACGACAAGGAAATCAAATGAAGTGAAATTTTCCTAACAGTTACATAGCCTCTCGTAGATAAGTACAGACGTCTCCGTATCGATCAGCGAGACTCTAATAAACTGGCTTGTGATCCATGACTCCTATGAACCTAGAGCTCTGATACCAACTTGTCACGACCCCAGTTCGCCCTCCATGAACTATTGTGATGGCACCTAGTCTCTACGACTAGGTAAGCCTAACAAATGCGGAACATAAACGAAACTTGCAAAAGAAATAATCAAAAACTAAAGAACTGAATGGAAATAATAGTTATAATGCCGCTCGGCATATACAACACAACCTTCTCAAAACCAAGTACACTATCCCAAAACTCGGATACTCACAAAAACACAAGCCTTTGGAATATCTAACAGTCTAACTCCAAAATATCTAATCAAGAAAGAAAATACAGAAGGGCAATGTTTAACAGCTAGAATAGAAAGGGATTCCTCGGTCTGCAGACGCGACAGATGTACCTCGAAGTCTCTAGAGTAGTCGCCTCCATCAAGGATGCTAGTCCTGAGTAGCGGTACCTGGATCTGCACATGAAAAACATGCACATAAGGGGCATGAGTACACCACGATGGTACTCAGTAAGTACCAAGCCTAACCTCGGTTAGGTAGGGACGAGTTAGGTCAGGGCCCTACTGAGGTTAAACAAATATAAAGATCAACAGTATAGAGCAGAACAGTATAAATAAGTACAACAGTAAAATAACACATGATGTATAGGACAACAACAACTATACAAAACAAGGTAAACACGGAAAGGAAATACAGCTCAACACCAATAATAACAATCGGGGATCTCCCAGGATACCGTCCTGTAGTCTATGTACATATCCAATGGATCTCCAAGGATCCCGTCCCGTAGTCCAACTCATAGTACGCGGGGATCTACCAGAATCCCGTTTCGTAGTCCCAAATGTAAATACCCAGTACTAGGGGAATCTACCAGGTGCATTCCCGTAGTTCAATATAACTGTGCAGGAGTATCTACCGGAATCCCACATCCGTAGTCCCAAAATAAACAGATAAGGGGGGAGCTACCAGAATCCCACATCCGTATTCCCAAAATAAACAGACAAGGGGGAGCTACCGGAATCCCACATCCATAGTCCCAAAATAAATACACAGCAACAACAGGAAAATATACAGAAATGGCAAAATTTCATATTAAGGCAACAACTGATTCTAGCCTAGCATGCTGCACAGAATTTAGGTAAGGCAGATTGAGCAAATAAAGCAATTAAGTCACTTAGACATGCTTTCCTAAGCTAACAACAGGCTTAAAAGTGCAAGTAATACAAACAGGAAAGGGAACATACTAGTGATTGCTTAATGATAACCAGATTTCCTACAATTAGCACAAGTACGGACTCGTCACCTCACGTACAAGGCATTTCAATTATCAAATATACCAATCCTAAGGGGAAGGTCACCCACACAAGGTTAGACAAGCCACTAACCTCGAACCGGCTCAAAATCAACTCGAGACCACGTTCTTGCCACGAGTACTCGACTCCAAATAGCCCAAATCTATTCAATTCAATTGCATAATGTAAATAACACTTCAAGTAACTGATTCTACAATTAAATTCTAAGCTAATACGGGAAATTATGTAAAATGACCAAAATGCCCCTCGTGCCCACGTCTCAGAATCGGGTAAAATTTATATTTCTAGAAACCTCGCACTCTCACGAGTTCAGTCATATCAAAAGTACCAAAATTGAACCTCAATTTATCCCTCAAACCATCACTCAAAGGTCTCCAATTAGACAAGCCCTACCCCATCCCCCCCAATTACCACTGATGTTCCTTAATTTTTCATGCTTAAATTGATAACAATCATTCCAATAATGAGTTTAGGGACCAAAGACCTTACCCCAATGAACTCCTCTGAAAATCCCTCTTGAAAAGTGCTCTCCAAGTTTCTTCCCGTTTTGAAAAGATGAAAAATGGCTAAATTTCGTGAAGGCAAGAAGTTATATGTTCTGCCCAGCAATATCCGCATCTGCGGTCCCGCTTCTGCGGAGCAAAGGTTACATCTGCGAGTTTTCATTAAAGGGCCAGCTTCCGCATCTGCGTCTCCCAATCCATAGATGCGGTACCGCTTCTGCGGTATTGCCACCGCTTCTGTGGTTCCTGAAGAAATGACCAAATTCCGCTTCTACGGCCACTGAGCCACTTCTGCGGTGCCGCACCTGCCGAACCCAAACCGCAAGTGCGGTTATGACGGAACCAGTAGCTGAAGCTGCAACTCAAACTCCAAAATCTTTCCGTCAATCATCCGAATTCATCCCGAGGCCTCCGGGACCTCAAATGAAGGCACCAACAAGTCACAAACCACTATCCAAACTTGTAGCAATCCTTAAAATACCTAAAAGAAGATTGAAACCTCGAATTAACCATGGATTTAAGCCTAAGAACTCCAAATTTCTCAAAATACGCTTTCGATCAAAAAGTCTATCAAACCTCGTCTGAATGACTTGAAATTTTGCACACACATCACATTCAACACTAAAGAGGTACTCTAACTTCCGGAATTCCATTCCGACCCTTAGATCAAAATCTCCCTATCGGACCGGAAACTTAAAAAAAATTCAGTTTTTGGCATTTTAAGCCTAAATTAACTACGAACCTCCAAAATACAATACGAACACACCCCTAAGCCTGAAATCACCTAACAGAGCTAACAGAACCATCAAATTTCCATTTCGAGGCCGTCTTCACACTGTTCCGACTATGGCTAACTTTCCAACACTTAAGGTCTCATTTAGGGACTAAGTGTCCCAAAACTCTCCGAAACTCAAAACCGAACATCCCGGCAAATTAGAATAGCAGAAATAAACTTAGGGAAAGCAGTTAATAGGGGATCGGGGAATTAATATTTAAGACAATCGGCCGGGTCGTCACAAAATTACCTAACATTCTCTCTCTACCAGGACGGGAGCCACACTAAGGTATTATTTATCTCTTCCAGGCTTCCAATGCTTAACTTTGTAGTACTCATATCTAGTTATACTATTTTAGAATGCACCATCTGGTGTCTCAAAAGGAGACCTATTAGCACATTTGCAATATCCTTCGAAAATGTCAACTAATGCAAATAATCCATTCACTATTTTGGGTTACTCTAGCCCCAGCCAGATCTTGATAACCCGTCCTTCTCTTAAACTATATCTGTTAGCTACCATAGGGCATAACTAAGATAGGTGTGGCTGATTGTACATACATCTATTACTGTTAAAGGTAACTTAAAATGCTTATATCTCTCTTCCTGAATGGTAAATAATGTCTTTATTAACTGGGTACCTCGTACCCTTCTTCATCGTGCTTCTTTAACTTGCTGAAACTTGTGTCTAACTTCCGATTCTATTATTCCTTTTTACTGTGAAAGTGGACAAGTATTTTTGCCTTAAAGCTCCTTATCAATAACATTACACCTTTTAGTACACGCATGATCTACTGAAGACCTCACATTTACTAATCATAAGCAAGATGCAAAATCGAGTTCCTCTAACTCAATACTTCCACAGTTATATCTCTTACCGACCGTCTTTCTGAATGTAGGCATCGCTGTATTACGAATAAGATAGAGTTTAGGAAATTGAGTTCTTACAACTAAGCTCTACCACATGATCTAGAGTAAGAAGAAAGAGTGACAGTCCTAAATGCCTTGTAGCTACCTACTTATAAGTATGGTGAACAACACACCCATAAACAAGTCTCTACTAGACACGGTTTTTAGATTCCCTAGGACAGAACTGCTCTGATACCATTTCTGTCACCACTCAAACTAATGGCCAGCGACGGACAGCCGGTACCTTACTCAACCGAGTACCAACGTAATGTATCTTTTGTGTCATACTATCATAGTAAATGAGCCGAAGAGGTTGTCGTGAGATAAGTAGAATAAACATGAGAGAATACTCGATAGGAATGACCCAACCTCATATAGAAACTTACATATGTGACATACGGGCCTATAAGGCCAACATGATCATTCGTAAACTCAAAACCTAGGCCGACAAGGCCATACAAGTATCCATATACATGGCATCTCTCTACAAGCCTCTAAGAGTACACAATATCATAAAGTTCGAGGCAGAGCCCCACCATACCAATCAATGCATTTCTAAATCATACTGACCAAATAAGCAACTCCAGAGCAAATGGAGTGCACCAACATCTCCCGCTGAGCTGATAGCCTACTTGGAGGATTCTCGACCTGTCTATCATGATCTGTGGGCATGAAATGTTGTGTCCCCAGACAAAAAGGACGTCAGTTCAAATAATGTACCAAGTATGTAAGGAATAAAAATTAGTAAATAATAGACATGAGAGAAACTTGGAGTAAAGACTCGAACTGTAAGTCTGAATGGCTCTGTGAATCCTTTAATATTTAAAATGTCATGCATATGCGTATAAATGTCATACCATACATGGGTATATATGCATTTATAACATCATCAAGCCTCTGAGGGCATACTATCATATCATCTCGGCCACTATGGGCAAATGATCAACGTATACCAGCTGATCAGGTGGTGGTGCGTATATAACGCTGTAACCTTTTCCCATATATTATATACATATAAATACATATATATATACACGTATATAATGCCATGTGGTCATGGGTCAATATACACGTATAAATAAATGTAATGCATGAGAAGTACGTCAATAAAATCTCTCGGAACATCATAAGGACATTATACCTTTGATTAATATCATGAAATGACCTTTATCAACTTACGTATTTTTTGAGACCCATGAACATATGATAGAATAATAGGACACATGGAGAATCAAGAACATAGACACTTCTAGTACTTCTATGAATAGAATCATTTATGAAAGTTGTGCATTTGCTCGCTTCGTTTGTATCGTATGGATCATGCCAAAAATAAAGAAGGGAGAGCCTTAACATACCTGGGCCGATTCTCTTGACAATCCCTTTAATACACGTTAATTGCGACAAAACACGTGAAGGCAAGATCAGAGTAGGGAAAAATCTGTATGATATTCTTAAGAAAGATTGCACTATACTCCCTTATAATTGCAAAATCTCACGTTGCTTAAGATGCTATGAAATCTTGTTAAATTTCCATGAAATCATGTTGAATTTGTTGAAGATGCTAAAGTTCCCATGTTACCAGGATAGAGAAGTCTTACAAGTGAGTTTTTAATTTTGAAGATTAATGTTACTTTGAATCACTTCTTAAGTTTTAAGAAGTCTTATGATGTGGGCCCCACTTTAGGAATGATTTGTCTCCAAATTCCTTAATGTGACACCTATTTTAAATAACTAATGAGTCATTGCTTGGGATGCCACGTTAGGCACCTCAAGCTTATCCAAAATTTTCTTTAATTAACCATTAATCTCTTGATGAACTTAATAATCTCTCACTAACCAATAATTAACCAATTACCCACATAATTAAGAATTATCTCAAATTACTTATAATACCATAAACTTTTAACATACTTTATACACCTTACTATTATGGTCATGTGGTACCTTGTATGACAATAGTCCATAAATACCGGGTATTATAGCTTGGACCGTGTTTTATCACCAAATTGCCAAACTTTGATGGAACCCATTTTCTTCGATTTGCTTACCCTCTCTTCTTGACGAATTTACTTATCACTTATTTTGAAATAGCATAATACTTATAATTTCCAAATAATCTCATTCCCGAGGTTACGTTGATTAACTTACGAAGAATTTTTAACGTACAAAAATGTGAGATGTAACATCTCATTTCCGAGCTTATATCTATTTACTTATGGCGTACTTCCACGTACGAAAACATGGGGTGTAACACCTACGGTCCAGGAGCCTTGGACCTACTATTTGGGTGGTTCTAGACTTTACTTAGAGTGCTAAAAATGATAAAACTAGGCACACATTCAAAGAAGGTAGGACTGCATATAATAGCAATGAAAGGCTCGAGTTAGCCTCTACACATAAGAAAAAAAAGCACACGAACAGATTTCAGATTATCTAGTAAGGTGTCATAGGAAGTTTCTAAAATGAGATGCATTAAAGTCGTTCAAACCTATAGGAATGGCTTCTACGTGGCTACATGGTATAATCAAATCTCATAGGTAGTACTTCTAGTCAGATTATCGAAGTTGCAGATTATAAGAGTTATTAAAAGCCTATAGACATGATCTCTAGGTGATTCGTGCTTGGGCAATGAAACCATTGAAAACTCAGAATTTTTCATCTTTAGTCCTATAAGCATGCTTTCTAAGTGAGTAGCGATATCCTATAGCCATGTTTCCTAGGCGGGCAGTGTGATAAGAACAATAATGACAACGATTTAATTAATCAATTAAGACCCTATAGACATGGTATCTAGATGAGCAGATCTTAATTACTTAGCATGATCCTATAGGCATATTATCTAACAATCACACATCAATAACACAAGCTGAGCAAATAACCAATAATGTTTGAATCCTATGGGCATGCTATTTAATATCGTGTAGAATTGAAGCATGTAAACGAGTGAAACACTTAAGTTTTTATAACCATGATTTCTAACAGTGTGCATGAATAGGACATGTAAATCAAGTAAAGTGTTTAGGTTCCTAAAGGAATGCTTTCTATCAATGTATAGAAACAGGAAACGCCAAATAAAGTAGCAAACAAAGCATGTAGACCCCATAGGCATGTTTTCTACCCATCCATGGGATAATTAATGTACCTCAACCCCTTTTTCACTAATTTCTCCATCATTCAGTTTTATAAGTTATTACAAACCACGTTAAATAATTACATCCCCAATAACAAATATAGAATAATACAGTAACACATCGGGGCCCTTAAATACGCTTACAACTTCATGAAGATAGCATGCCCAAACTCTAGGTGCAGACAGTCTACTTCAAACCCCCAATACCAAAGGCAAGACTAACAGACCAGGCCCAAACGATTGAAGTAACTAATCTAATGGATACCAAACTTAACCATGCAAGTGAAAAACTACTTTGGGAATTAATGAACAACTTTTCACACTTAATTATTAAAATTGTATCTAGCAGTAGTTCAAACCAAAGCATATAGACAAGATTACATGAAATATTGACAAGTTCGCAAGGCAGGTTCATGCTTATATTTTCAGAAACAAAGTTAGAATGACAAGATTGACCATCATATGCTAGTGAATTATAAAAGACTTTCAAAAGTAAAATGATCTAGAGTTAGCCTAAAAGAACTTTAGACAAGATATTTAAACATGTGAATCTGGTAGAGTCATAGACAAGAACAAGTGGGATACAATCTTTGTATAGAATGATTAACATGAAAGCCTAGTGAAAGTAGCATAGCAGAACAGGTTCATGAGCAAATACTTAGTTTAATATGAGACACCTTTAACATGCTGAGTATCACTCAATACCAGAAGAACATATGGTAAACAAGTAACATGTCAATTTTAGATCAACATGACAAACATGCATCAAACCTTGTACTAGTTGGTCACATATAGGAGAAATATCTAGGTATGAGATTTACCCTAAAGTCTCAAGTTATATTGAAGAACACAGGATTGAACAAGTCAAAAGCACACACTAGAGTTACAAATATCATCGAAACGAATCCTAGCTAATAGTACAACCCCAAAACATAACAGGTTGGGCAGGAATGACTCAACAAGGAGTAGAACACATGAGTTGGTATCATAACAATCCAAAACAAATCAGAGAGACAAACTCAGGGGAAACATCAGGTGTTAGCATAGACACAATAAGCTAAACAGGTTTAAGAGCCAGAAATCGTTTATTCTAAACACATGTGATAGGCATAGATCATAATTACAACCTAGGCAAATTCAGGTGTTAAGAGTAGAGAACCATAAGAAGACTTTAGCGCAAACAAGGCGACAAACGAGATGAAATAGTAGGACATTGATTCATAGAAGTTTCAGTGGCACAAAGCATAAATACGAACGAAAGATAATGCAATTTCTAAGGCCAAGAGACTTACCAGTTATGAATTAACAAACAAGCAAATAAGAAGAACAATCTCAGTAGTACTCCAATCGTCAATAGAAAAAAGAGCAACAGAATCCCAAAATCACAGTGCATTAGAGTTCCCAGGGGTTTCAAGTGAACCTCTAGCAATGCGAGTAGAAAAGAGCAACAATCGAACTTTAGTTGCCTTGGCTTTCAGCCAGCCAAGGTCACAAGTTTAGAATAATATAATGAATGAGAGTGAGAGAGTAATAGTAGTAGTTAAAGTTTGTTTGGGAAAACAAGGAAATTGGTTTATAGATTGACAGATTAGGACGAACAAACATGGAAAACAATCAATTAAGCACAAATAAGGAAATAAAATATCACATACAATCAGTAACAAAGCCGGTGAAAGAGATAACAGAAATTTCAAACCTTAGTTGGTTCCAATGGCCATAAATCGGGCTAAGAATACGAGAACCATTCATTGTAGGGTGTATATAGACAAAATATCGCCCATCTTCACAAAATCAGAGTCAATCGGGCATGTTTTTGAAAGGTGGTTCTTGCCAAAAATAGGGCAAGAACTAAGTAACACCACATGCACACATACAATAGCAAAGTATCACAAAATAGGTAAGTTAATCATGGATTGATTCCATTTTTATGTTAGAATTAGAGAAAAATCAGGAGGCGACTGCTAGGGTTTTGTGAAGAAGGGAGGGAAGTAGAAAGGATTTAGGGGTGGCGGACGGTTGAGATTGGGTTTAGGGTTTGAGTGAGGGGTTATAAGGAGAATAGAAGGGTTGTTGTGGGTCGTTGATTATTTAAGATCAATAGCCAAGATCGAAGGGGAAGTGGGTCGGGTTATTAATGGGTCGCGATCGGGTTAAGTTAAATGGGTGGTTTGTGTTTGGGCTGCTGAAGGGTAAAATGAGATGGGCCAGGTGTTTGAGCCTGATTTTTGGTCCGAAATTAGCTCAAAATTGGGCTACAAATTAAATACACGAAATTTATAAAACATAAATTATGAAAAATGACTAATAAATAATAAAAATATTATTTATTCAATCAAATTATTGAATATATTAGATTAATATTATAAAAAATATAGAATGTTATTTTGGCATAACTAGTATAATAAACACAATTATTTATAGAATATAGGTCATTATTGTAACTAGTGTAGATAAAGTAGAAAAATTACAAATATAATTATGTAAAAATAAGATGAAATATTAAAAAATGCATGTGGGTATAAAATTATAAATTTTGATGAATAAATCACACTAAAAATAGTTTAAAGTGATAATTAATAATTATTTTATAAAATTAAAGCTAGAAAATCAATTTTAAAACTTTAAAAATCATAAGAAATTATAGAAAATACTTATATGACTCTTGTAAATTAGGTAATAATGCAAAATGAACACCCAAACATAGAAAAATCATCCATGATCACTTCTACGAATCTTTCAGCCATGTCAATAAAAATAGCCATCATACGTCTTGGAAAAGTCGCAGGTGCATAACAGTGACCAAAGGGCATTCTCTTGAACGCATACATGCCATAAGGACACGTAAATGTCATCTTCTCTTGGTCTTCTAGGGCTATAGTAATCTAATTATACCCTGAATAGCCATCTAGAAAACAGTAGTATTCCTGGCCAGCTAATCTATCAAGCATTTGCTCAATAAAGGGTAGGAGAAAATGGTCCTTTCGGGTGGCATTGTTCAATTTTCTATAATCTATACAGATTCTCCACCCAGTGACAGTTCTTATGGTAATCATTATTTTCATTACCCGCTACAGTCATTCCCCCTTTGTTAGGAACACATTGGACGAGGCTTACTTGTTTGCTATCAGATATTGGAAATACTATACCTGCATCAGGCCACTTAATCACTTCTTTTCTTACCACCTCTTTCATGATTGGATTTAGGCGGCGTTGTTACTCTACATATGGCTTGTGTCTGTCCTCCATGAGGATTTTATTCATGCAAAAAGTTGGACTAATGCCTCTAATGTCACACATCGTCCACCCAATTGCTCACTTGTGCTCACGTAGCACTCTCAACAGATTTTCTTCCTGCAATTTAGACAAGTCAGAAGAAACAATAATAGGTAAAGTGTTAGCACCAACCAAATAAGTATATTAAAGGTGAGGGGGAAGGGTTTAAGTTCTAATTTTGGAGATTTTTCAATCAACGGCTTTGGAGGAGGCCCACTTGGCCTATTTGGGGGCTCAAAATGGTTTAATCCCTGCATGTATGCACATGATGTATCTAAGATATGCATAATCTCCTCAACATCATCATCAATCTCTAAGCTATCGAACAACATGATAATTTCTCTAGAGAATCGTCTAGATATACACTCGTGTCAAGAAGTTTCTCATCCACCTCTACAACAGATGTCATAGAGAGCTCCTCATAATGACGGGGAAGTTGGATCGCCTTGTAGACATTAAAAATTGCTTCCTCATTATCCACCCTTATAATAATTTTTCCCTCTATCACTTTAATAATTGCATCACCAGTAGCCAAAAAAGGTCATCCCAATGCGATTGGAACTTGCTCATCAGCCTCATAATCTAGGATAATGAAGTCTGATGGGAAGATGAATTTCCCAATTTGCAGCAACACATCTTCAATGACTCCTTCAGGGTAGGCTATGGATCTATCCGCTAGTTGTAACATCATAGTGGTTGGTCTTGGAGCTCCCAGATCCAATTGTTTGAACAAGGATAAGGGCATCAGATTTATGCTCACCCCCAAATCACAAAGATCACGACCCACATCGATATTACCAATCCGCACAGGGATGGTGAAGCTGCCAGGATCCTTAAGCTTTTGAGGAAGCTTGTTTTGGACCCTTGAGGTGCACTCCTGAGTAAGTTCGACTGTCTTGAATTCGGTCAATCTCCTCTTGTGAGACATTATATCTTTTATGTACTTAGCATATATTGGAAATTTGCGAAGTACATCTACCAATGGAATATACAATTGAACCTGGCTCAACATAGAGAGAAATTTGTTGAACATGCAATCATCATTTTTCTTCTGCAATCTTTGGGGGAAAGGTGGTGGTGGCCTTGCAATATTCACTGATTCTGAACTTGAATCATATTTCTTTGAATCATGTGTTTCCTTAGGAATCAACTCCCCCTTAGGTGTAGGCTTATCATTTCTCTTATTTGGAACTTTTTTCTAATTCCTTCCCGTTTTTGAGTGTAACTGCATTAACTTAAGGGTTCTTCTCTGTATCACTAGGAAGAGCATCTACAAGCCTAGTATTTTATTTGACGCCAACTGCCCCATTTGCCTCTCAAGATTTCTAAAGTCGGTCATGAGTTGTTGATTATCAAGCAACAACTTCTTCAAGAAGTCATTCATACTCTCTTCTATTTGCTAGGGTGGCTTCTGAGATTGATTGAAATTTCTTTGGGGCCTATAATGATTCTGAGTCGGCTAATTTCTAACCCCATGAAAAGTTAGGATGATTCTTCCAATTTAGATAATAAGTGTTCCCATATTATGCATGCTGATTCATCGAACATCTGCTTTGTTTCCCCACATAGTAGATAGATTTAGGATTCGCAGGGTACATGTCACTCGCGTGACTGTCACCATATAGTTCACAACAAGTAGACATCTGTTGCACATGTTGCATCTTTTGTGTTTGGTGTGTCGTCATTCTATTCATTTGATTTGCCAATTTTGCTATATCTGATCTCATGGCTGAGAAGTCAGCAAGCTCAATTACACCGGCTCCTTTCTATTTAGTTGTTCTTAATGAGTCCCCATCTCCTTGCCAATTATGATCATTAGTAGTGGAGTTATTAGCAGGAGTTACATTTCACTATACGGCCTCGCCATGCAACTACTCACACAAGTTGAATTAAGATTCATGTTTGATGTCTCGTCTATCCCATTAACAAAAGTATGACCTAATACCTCATCAGTCTGACAATGATGCGGGTAGTATCTAAGTATTTCTTGTATCTTTCCAAAGCTTGACGAAGTGTTTCGCCATCCTGTTATTGGAACCCAAGAATCTGGCTCCTCAACGACTTTGTCTTCTTAGTGGGGAAAAACTTGATTAAGAATTTCCTTGCCAGATCATCCTAAGTTTGGATTGAGTTTACGGGCTCCTTTTGCAACCATTCCTTAGCTTCCCCCCTCCAAGCAGTGAAAAAGGAAACAGTGTCAGCTTGACATAGTCCTCAAAAAACGTTCGGATAATTGTAAGTGTCCGTAATTTCCACGAAGTTTTGAATGTGCCTCTGGAGGTCTTCATGAGATAGACCCACGTATTGTCATGTGGACTGAATCAGCTGTACCATACACTATTTGAGTTTAAAGCGACCCATGATATTAGGCTTCACAATAGCCTGAGTCATATTAGCAAGATTGGTCCTTGCAGCTTCTATTACTGGACACTCTTCATTACCTGCCAACTGTATTGGATGTGGTTGAACTTCAATGTCCAACTCCCTTTCTATTCTAATTCTAGATTTGACTTCCCTCCTCTCTCTGTGAAGTGTTCGTTCAATTTCAGGATCAAGAGGAAGGATATTGTTTGCACTTCAACTCCTCCGCATTCAAAAGAAGAGCCTGCGTTAACACAAACAGGGCAAACTGAAAATTAAAACTTGAACAAATAACTAATAAAAGCTTAACTCAGTCAAGTAGCTAATTTCTAAGTCCCCGACATCGGCGCCAAAAACTTGTTACAACCAAACGCACTCACGCAAGTATACATGATCGTCAAGTAATAAAGTAGTGAGTAAAGTATCATTCCCACGGAGAATTATGATTAACTTTTTGACTGATTCAAACTCAAGTAACTTATCGATTCAAGAGATTTCTCACAAAATGTGTAAGTGACTAATTTACTACCTAAGAAACTATCAAGAAATGAAATAACTAGAATTCAACCAAAACACTTAAGATATTTTATATAACAATCAGTAGGAGAGGATATTCCAGGGTCATAGGATAGCTAACAATCATGTTGCATTCTTGGCTTAAAATGACTAATTGATTTATCTGGATTGTTGATTGACAAAGTTGATATTACTCATAAGAATCTTCGAGTTTGTACTCCCCTATTCAAGCTACCTTAATTCCTATATGTCTATGGAATTAATATTAACAAGAATGCATCTACACTTCCTATATTTCAACCAAGCAAGGCAATCCCGTATATTTCTATCCTAATTGCGAATCCGTTCCCCGATGCCCGGGTTCAAGAACTTGCTCTATTTAATTCTATATGCAATCTAGAATTCCAACTTTTGAGTTCAACTCTAGATTCGTAAATAGCATTTCACTGTTAACTACACATCAAAATAATTAAAAATGTAATTAAATAAACAACTCAATATGATAAAATCAAGTTCGTTAATTCAAACTTCAATCGTTAACATTCATGTAGCACCCATGACCCCAGAATAATCGGGTTCTTAGCCACGCATGTTCAAGGTAACAATCTCAAATAATTCCCAAGAATATATGAAAATCAATAAAAGATGGAAAAGTAAAAACTCAAGATGAATTTTGTGGTTTCCAAGTTTTGTGATGGCTTTTTCTCGCTTCCCAATGTGTTCGATGACCTAAAAGAGGCGTTTTTGGCTTATATATTGCGTATAAAAGCTGTGGGCCAAAGTTATCCTTCTCCTAATCCGACTCAGCTTCCACTTCTTCAGCTTCACATGCTAGGGTATATGTTTTGCATCCACCCTTTGTTCCTCCATCTCTGCTATGCCCAAGTGCGGATGCTAAGGTGGATGCCTTGGGCCCACTTCACTGCTAAGGGTTCACAAAATACAATTTTTCCTAGGTTGAATGTGACCTCTTCTCCTATATCTAGAGCAAAATTTCTTCAAATTTTTGCACTCCGAACACCCTAAATCATCACACACAACTCAGTTAGTCATAAAATAAATAATTAATCCATGTTGGCCATTTTAAAAATCAAACAGCACCAAAAAGCAGTTAAAACATGAGTAAAGTAACATTATAACATGTTGGTTAAGTTGGATGAAGAATTACAAGATAGAACTTGAAGTTGTATAAGAAGTTGTTGTCTCTTATTGGACTATTTTGGAATTGTGTATATGACTTCACATGGCAGGAAATTATGGAAAATAAGTTGGATATGATATTTTTAGTATGATTATGTTTTTTTACATGTCAATCTTGTTGAGGAAATTGGTAACTAGAAAAGAAATGGCTATAAAGCACTTGGAATTTGTCCATAGTGATATTATCTTGTGTTAGGCTATTTTGGGTAACTTTGAAATTGTGTACAAGGTTGGAAATCCTTTAAAAGGTATTGGTTATTATGCTGGATATATTACTAAGTTCAAGAATGAACTTAAGGACTTGGCCTTCACTTAACACTGATTCTGAATCTTCTTATGCTATGGTAGATTGAGTTGAGTTGTTTGAAGAATTGCTTGGAAGATATTAAGGACTCAACCAAGTTAAGGTACGTTAAGGCTATCCCTTATTTCCTTTTGGCACGATCCATATGATACAACGAAACAATCAAACATGCAACTTTCACAAGTGACTCTATTCATAGAAGTACTAGGGTTTCCTATGTTCTTGATTTCCCAAGTGTCCTATTATTATATCGTCTGTTCATAAGTCTTAAAAAATAAATAAGTGATAAAGTTTATTTCATGATATTAACCGAAGGTATATGGATCTTATGACATTCGAGAGATCTTATCGACTTACTTCCTTATGCGTTGCATTCATTTATACATGTATATTGACCCACGACCAGATGACATTATATATGCGTTATAATATACATGGGGCATGGGGTAAGGTTACAACGTTATATACGCATCACCACTTGATCAGCTAGTATACATTGATGATTTCGCCCACAAAGGCCGAGATAATATGATGGGATGCCCTCAGAGGCTTGATGATGTTATGCATGCATATACCTATGACTGATATGATATTTATATGCATATGTATGACATTATAAATGTTTCATGATTCACAGAGCTATTAAGAATTACAGGTCAAGTTCTTTACTCCATATTTCTTTCGTGTCTTTTAGATAATGCTTTTCATGCCTTACATACTCGGTACATTATTGGTACTGACATCCATTTTCCTAGGGACGCTACGTTGCATGCTCGCAGATCCCGATAGACAGGTTGACAGTCCTCCTAGTAGGTTATCAGCTCAGTGGAAGGTGTTGTTGCACTCCACTTGCTCCAGAGTTGCCTATTTGGTCAGTATTATTTGGACATATATTGATTGGTATGGCGGGGCCCTGTCCTAACCTATATGATGTTTATGTACTCCTAGAGGCTTGTAGAGATATGTCATGTAAATGGATACTTGTATGGCCTTGTAGGCCTACACTTTGAGTATACAAATGATCATGTCGACCTTATAGGCCCGTATGTCACAGGTATAAGTTTCTATATCATACTGGGTCGTCCTATCTCTAGTATTCCCTTATGTTTTACTCTGGTTATCGACGGCCCTTCTGGCCCATTTACTCATGATGGTATGATAAGAAAAAATAAGTTACGTTGGTATTCGGTTGGGTAAGGCACCGGGTGCCCGTCGCGGCCCAACAGTTTGGGTCGTGGCAATAGTGGTATTAGTGCAGTTCTGTCCTAGGGAGTCTACAAGCTATGTCTAGTAGAGTCTTGTTTATGGGTATGTTGTGCACCATACTTATAAGTAGGAGGCTACCAGGCATTTAGGACTGTCACTCTTTCTTCTTACTATAGATCGTGTGATAGAGCTCAGATGTAAGAATTCAAATCCTAAATTCTATTTTATTCGTAATACAACGATACCTACAAAGACAGTTGGTAAGAGATTGAATGTGGCTGTGGAAGAGTTGAGTCAGAGGATCTCGATTTTGAATCATGCTTATGACGAGTAAATGTGAGCTCTTCGGCAGATCATGTGTGTACTAAGATGTTTAAGCTTCTTGATAAGGAGCCCTAAGGCATGAATATTTATCCACCCATATGGTAAAAAGCAACGAGAGAAACAATAGGTAGATCTAAGTCAACAAGTAAAAGAAGCTATGTGAAGAAGGGTTTGAGGTACCCAGTTAGTGAAGATTATCAGTATTTATAATTCAAGCAAAGAAATATAAGCACTCTGAGTTACTTTCAACAGTAATAGATATATATACAATTAGCCACACTCATCTCAGTTATGCCCTGTGGGAGCTAACAAATATTGTTTAAGAAAATAATGGGATATCATGATCAAGCTTGGGTTAGAGTAATCCAAAATTGTGGATGGATTATTATCATTAGCTCACATTTCTAAAGAATATTGCAAACATGGTAATAGTTATCCTTGTGAGACATCTAGATGGTGCACTCTAGAATAGTATAGTCAGATATGAATATTAGAATGTTTAGAAATTTCAGAAGATAGGTAGTGGAATAACAAGGGATAAATATTTACCTTAGTATGACTCCCGTCCCTAGTAAAAAAAGGGAGGGAGAATGTTAGGTGACCTGAAGCGACAGTGGGATAAAGGAAGGGGGAGCTAAAAGTGAAAGAACGTTTTGTTGAAGTTTTCAGAATAAAGTGATAGACAGAAATATTAGCAGGAAAATAAGAAGAGACTAAATGAAGCATTATGAGTAAGATGTGATAAATAGGTGATAACGATAAATCAAAGTATGACAGAATGACAGAGTCTATAGTCAAGTGAAGGAACAAACAAGAGGTGACAAGCCTTGAGACAATAAAATTATATAAGCCATAAAGTCATACCCTCGTTTTGAGAAATGAGTTGGTGACTCAAATGTGATTACCAGAAGGCTAAGTTAGACCCTCGGAGTAATAGAAATTAGTATGGGCTAGTGAACAAGATAAATTGAACATGAACTAAGGATTGGAAGATTTGATAATAGTCGGCATCGTGAGTGTTTACGAGATCACGTTTCGGCAATAATAGAGTGGACAATAGAAGAACAACCTTTAAAGGTCATTTAGGAAGATGCTTCCCTAAAGCAAGTAGCGTGAGCAGAGTTAAGCTTAAGGGTCTAAGTGTGCAAGTTACACTAAGTGTCACCCTCGTGCATATGAAATTAAGTTATATTTAATACATTAGTGTTACCATAAGGCAAGTAAGGGTCATTGATGATTTGAAAAGATGGCCAAAGATGAAGAGGTAAAACATCTATATGTAGATCATCATAGCACTAAATCTTAGTACTCCCCTAAAGGGGGAAAGCTAGTGTGATGTAGTATTAAGTCGGACTTAAGTGATTTAGTTAACTATGGAATGGTAAAGGAAGAATGTGGTAAAAAGGTGAAAGGGATGAGGTTGCATTTATTCAGATCTGACTAATATGTCGCGGCACTAGACCATTATGCAAGCACGACATCGGGGAGAGGCAGTAAGAGTTCCCATACATGATACTATTGATAAATAAGTGCGAATGAACACTTGATACATAATGAGCCAGTGTGAGAGGTAAGTTAAGACAAAGGATATAAACCAAGAAGGGTTACACAGAATATAGATATGAGAATGGACCAACGAGTAGTCTGTAGTTGATTCAGGAAGAGTCTAGTCATGGCCAGACAAGAAGATACCGATAAATCAATAGGTCGTGCAAGATAAACATAGTGAAACCCAACATAGGCAATTCAATCTCGCAGATATGATAACATCATAATCCTTGAGAAATATTAAGATAGGAGTTCGGGTAGTTAAAGGTACTGTATAAGTATTATAGAAATAAAAAGGGAGTGCCACTGGGAAGACAATCAACAATTGTAGTTTAGAAGCGACCCTACAAGCACAATGGCGTGGATGTAAGTAACTCAGGATAATTATAGGCGAGTAAGAGCATCAAAATTTTGTCGGGTATACGATGTATTAAGCTCGTAGCTTTACAAGAGTCAGAAGATCTTCCTAAGTACTACAACAAAAGAAGTGTTGAGGAAATAAGGAACAAGGATTCGGCCTAAGCATAATGATCTAAAGAAGAAGTGATCTTCTAACAACAGGCTCACTACAACGTTGTATGCACTCTAAAAGAAAGTGGCACCTATCATGGCTAATTAACGGGAAGTAAAAATCAAAAGTGATATTTGAGATCATATGAGTTACAAGACATTCTAGTATTCTTGGGTAATAAGATAAGACAAGTATTCATGCAACAAGTGGTAGAACGACCATAAAAAGAAATTGCTTACATAAAAGACAACTAAGAAGGCACAAAAGGAAATCTATGGTTCTAGCAAGTTAAAGGAAGGTTGAGATTGGTATAAATAGCTATGTGTAGGTCATAAGATAAAGTATCGTAAAGCGATAAGATTTTAGGTAGATAGGAGTAAGGATAAGAAAAGGTGAGTGATAAGGTGACAAGAATAGATATGGCCTCGGAATTAAGCCCATCAAAACAAGAGAGTTGATGATTTCCGTAGGTTATAGAAATCTCGGTACATCCTGAATAAACTCAAAGGAGTCTAAGGCTAGGAGCAATTAGAAGAGATGAAATTGTTTCCTGGTAGTAGAATAAGGATGTAATGGTGATAGATAAGAGGATGACGTTTAGGCCTTTGATTGAGTAGTGATTTAAACAAGAGGGATTTCATGAATTGCACGGGATTGTAATACCCACCATAAGATGAATCATGTTGGGATGCTACGAAATACGGTTATTGAAGTATAGTATCATCCCTAGGTGGATGATCGGCTCCAACCCTACACCACTATATAATGACGAGGAGTGGTCGATGTAGCTTTTACCCGAAGGGTCGGGATAGATTTTCACATAGAGTTAATATTGGTTTGGAATTGGATTTCTATCCAATGTAGCTACGTGTGTTGCTTTTTAATTGAACTTCTAAACATGTTTGGATTTGATTATATTCTAATTTTAATGTTAAGGATTTCTGAAAATAAGCTAAGTACAATATTTTTTTAAGGGTTTTCTGAAGTTATAAAAAGGCACTAGGGAAGTGACTTACACCTAGGCGAGTATCTAATGGGATTTAAAATTTAGTACAAGCTTGTTATAATTGGGGTCGTGATATAACCATTACACATAATGACTCACTCTATACCTCTTGGTAGTTTAAGTGACTTTGCCTTAATTGGCTTTCTCACGCCCAATTGGGTGTTCAAACAATGCAAGTAAAATTGGCTCAAGCCGGGTATTACTATCTCTAGGTTTAACCCTTTAATTGGGGCTATCAAAGCTCTTGAATTTCAGTGCACCCCAATTCCTTGTTAGCCTGAATTTCCTAGACTTAGTCTCTCTTTCTCAAGAAGAGTCTAAGTCATAAAGGCATGAATCAGTGTTTGCAACCACCAATTCTGCAATTAAAGCATGAAACAAGCTAAATATCACTAACCCATAAACAATTAAGCCCTAAAATAGAAGACCCATTAAATACCCACACTAGGGTTGGGTCACAACCATAGCTAATGGGTTTAGCTACTCATAATAAAGGTAGAAATCAAAGATGGAGATGAAATATAAGCCATAAAAATTAATTACAAGAAGAAAATCTAAGATTAATAGCTAAAGTTACTCTAAAATTACTTAAAATAGCTAAGTACGATGGTTCACGAGCTCCTCAGTACAAAAGATGACCTAAAATTTTGAAAAAGATCTATTTATATACAGCTAAAATTATCGGACAAAAATACCCCTATGGAGGTTCCGCTGTCAGCACAATACTGAGTGCCTCAGCGCTTGGACTTCTGCGGCCACACAAAAGCAAGCGTGGACCGCGTTTCTTCTCTTCTGAGCTTGGTCTGTACTTGATTCCGCTGGGAGCAGAAAAGCAACCACCTCAGTATTGTATTCGACCGCGGTCGCGAAATATATTCGCGGACCGCGCTCTTCATGTGAGCTCAAATCTCCAGTCCTCTGATTCTTAATTTCGCCCTCAGCATAATTTGGACCGCAATCGCGTCAAGTAATTTTGCTGCCGTGCTATTTCACCGAGGTCAGCGATGTCTGTTGTGCCAAAATTGGCTTCTTTGAACCTCAATTCCGCTAAGAGTGTAATTATGGTCGCCTCAGCGGTGGACCTTCCATGAACACACTATTTCATCGCTGTCAGCACTTTTAGATCAATTTTGAACTTGTGCAGGTTTAACTCCTTTATGAGCTGGTTATGACTTTCTTGCTTCATTTTGACCAAACCCTGCAAACAAGCACAATATAATAGTTTGGGGAATACTTTTACACATTTTTGATCCAAAACTTACGCAAAAGAGAGCATAAGATAGGCTGGAATCCATAGTTATCAACTCCCCCAAACTTAGGTTTTTGCTTGTCCTCAAGTAAACAAAGTAATTCCCACCTCCACAACATAAAAGAAAGAAGAATTTCAGTTGTTCTAAGGTGACTTCAACAAGCATCAATTGGGACTAACAATTACCCTCAACACGTATGTATAATCAACAACACACAACCTTTTTAGCACCATGGCTCTAGTGCGACAGAAGAGCATCAAGAGTTGACTTAATTCATCAAGAAAACTTGCTCTACTACGTAGGTCACTGTGGAACCCAAAATTTTTCTCCTCTACTCTCCATAAGAAAATCTCACTTTAGATTATAGCACTCAGAATAAGGATTGTGGAAAAATACACTCATCTCTCTCAAAGGAAAGTCACAAGTCCCTCTCTAAGTACCATAAGCTTGCCCCTTATGTGAATCTCCACTAATGTAAGCTCACTCAACTTGAAATCATATAGGGCTTTTGCGGGAATGTAATGAAGGCATTTGGTTCAAGGTAGAATATATCGGTCTATGTAGGTTTCATATTTCCTTAAGCACTTCATTTTCTCATTTCGGCTCACACTTTATTGACTCTTTGAGTAATTTTCTTCTTCCTTAGGGGACTAGAGACACACTGTCACTCTTTCTTGTTCATGACAATCATTTTTCTCCTTTCTAAACATTCCAAGCCTTTCATCGTTGCTTTTATTGAATCCATTCTTTTTCTACATTGTTCATTTTCTTTTTGACTTTTTGGCTTTTCTTTCTTTTTCTTTTGCCTTCCCTTTTCTTCATTTTATACCTTGTATCACTTTTGCATTCCTTGTATCTCCCCCAAACTTATGCTTTTGCCAATTGTGCTAAGGAAAGATTGGGTTCCAAGAGAGGGTCATTTTAGAATGGATAAAGCTTGTATCATGGTTATTGAAAGAACAAGGGCTTTGGCTCAACGGGGTTGACTAGAGATATCATACTTGTTGGGATATGGATGCTTTCAAGTTCAAATTTGGATCAAGGAGAGCCTATAATCATTTCTCAAGTCGAGTACACTTAGAATTTTGCCTAGACAAACATTCAGGGCAAGTTCTAGACTTATTGGCACGAGACTTGGACTTGCAAATCAAAACCTCACCACACAAGTTGTTGGATTGCTAAAGAGAACAGAGTAAAGGGACCACAATAACCTTAGCTATGATTTGAGCAACACAAATGGTCTCGAAAAACCACTCGATGATTGTTTAGTCAACACAAGAGTCTAACGGTCACAACTATCACCATCCTTTACATATCAATTTGTTTCTAACCATAAGGTCAAAGGCAAATGTGTTAGGCCCAAGTGAAGCTTCTCTTGAGACACTTTTATTCATTACTACTACTTACACAAAAACATAAAGAAAACGGACTCAAACCCTTAAGAAGGTTGTCATGCCATCCATCATCGGGTGGCCACCCGATTCACACAAACTCTACCTTTGGAAAGAACCGTGACATTAAGAAAACCAAAGGCTTATTGATCACGAAAACTTGTAAAAGTAAGAAGCTACAAATTGAAAAAGAAGCTACTAAATGAAATAAGAAGCTATGCTATTAAGGAAAATTGCAAAAAAAGTTATAAAGTAAAACATGGAAAGTACACTAAATATGTACAATAGGGGATTGAGACGAATATACATAATGGGGAATAATTATATACATGGAAAGTAACTTTATATACATAAGTGAAAAATAAATGGTAAAGTTATATACATACCAAAAGTGAAAAATAACAATAAAGAAAAATCAGTATCATAATTACAGTCCAGTTATCAAATCTTACAAATAGGACCACCCCCTCCCCCCCAAAAAAAAACTAGAATTGTCCTCAATGCTAATAGCAAAAATAAGATCAAAGAGCGGTTAGAGAGTAAAGAAAACTCCCTATGGATCCTTTGTCTACATGGGGTCACCAGCTGGGTCCTGTGGCTATCCTGGGTCACCTCTCTCAGGGTCCTCCAGCTGTATCTCTAAGTCCTCAGTTTGGGGAATCACCCCTGTCCTCATTAGCTCTCTATCAGCCTCCTACTTCGGTTCTTGTACTGCTTGAGCTGTTGGAGATGGGTCCTCCAATAGTAGCTCCAATAGAATGTCCCCAGCAGATATAATCTTTTCCACCTCATTCCTCAACAGCTTTACCGACTCCTTGGAAGCCCGAGTCTTCTTCATCTTTTTTGTTTGCTTGCTCAGGTCCATGATAGCTTTTTCCTGTGCCTCCAAAGCATCCATAATCAGCTTCTGGTTGTCCAAGAGCTTCTTCTGGTTGTCCAGAAGCTCCTTCAGTGATTCCTCCATGGAAGCTAGCACTTGAGGCAGAGCTGGAACTAACTGAGCTGCCATTATGCTGGATATGACAGACAACTTTGATGTAGCTGCCTGCATCCAGTTGTCTATGCTGGACAGAGCCTGGTTAACCCTCAGTGCAATGAGAGGGTAAGTTGATGAAGAAGGTACCGAAGAAGGAATGGAGGTAGATGGTCCAAAGAGTGGATGTGATACGATAGTAGGAGGCTCGGAACCAGTAGCCACCACCCTGGCTGTTCAGATTAGCCAGTGGAAGTGGAGTCTTTGCCCTTGGACTTGGGGTTGTTTGACCCCTACAGGCTATACCATGAGAATGGTCTTCGTATCAAAGTCCCTTCCCTCGACTTCCTGATCCTCCAGGTACATGGTGAGGAAGTTCGGGAAAGGGTAAGAGCTCTCATTCTTATTGACCACTCTGGTGATCACCTTGGACATGATGTTCCTGATGTTGATCGGGTACCACGCCATGATAGCCCCCACAATAATCGCCTAGGAGATCGGCATATCACTATCATGAGTAGTGGGGTCTAACCGGCTGCATACAAACATCTCCCAACCCTTAGCCTCGAAGATTAGAGTGTTCCTGTAGATTGGGACCCCAGGTGTCAGCCAAGTAGGAGTAGTCCCCGAAAGAGCAATCACTGATGCCAACTATGGGCGTGCTAACTCATCCATCACTACCTTCTCTAGATAAAAGGACTCATCCTCGTCATTAAACCCAGCATAGTCATTCAGTGTCTTGCCATCGAATATGATCTTCTGGTTCTGCACCTTGGTCACGAGGTGCCCCTTTTAATATGGGCCACATTGGCATAGAATTCTTTCACTAAATGCTCATTGGCCTCCAGCAACTTGCTTGTGAAAAACATCTACCCCACTCTTTCATCAAATTGCCTCTTCATATCGGGGTTGTTGGTTAGAAGATCTTTTTCTATGAAATGCCTCTCATGTGTGAGTGACCTCTGAGGCTACCACTCCCAGAATTTGTGGTAGGCTTTCTCACTGACAAATCTTTCTTGCCATACCACCGGGTTCCTTATTCTCTCCAAACCTCCTATTTGGGTGTGACCACCCCTCCTGTTATCCGGTATCTCAGTATCTATATCAATGGGGTCCTACCTAGGTGGAGAAACTGGAGGAGAGGCTGATGCTGAAGATTCACTACTTTTCACTGAGCCATCAAACGACTCAGAAGAAACATGAGAAGTAGGGGAAGCCGGGGGTGTAGGCTCGTCTCTCAGTTGGAACCTCCCCTGGAACTCTGCGAGAATAAGGGTTGGCACTGAGTCACCCTCCGAAACTTCCTGGAAGGGGACATAATCACTACCCTTCGAATGGGATGCGGCTCTGTCTACAACTTTGATTGTTTTTCTCAGCTTTCCTATTGATGGGTTTCAATGTCTTGGACTTATGCTTCTTATGTTTTGATGATCTACCAAACTTGTCGTGAAGAACCAGATAGAGAACCCGAATATATATTTCATGTGAACTGGTTGAAGTCTAAAAGTCAGCAAATGGATGAACGACCACAGGGAGGAACACAACAGGGACTTGGTGACCAGGTCCCTTAGGGTTCTCCAACACAAGCACAAGTCAGTGACTGTACACAATCAATATAAAGAGAAACACAATAGGGATCTACTCCCTTATGGTTCTCTGACAGAAGTACAAGTCAAGGACACGGCTGGAAACATAGCAGAAGAAAGTGACCATCTAGCAACTATCACAGAAGAGGAACACAACTAGGACCTGGTCCATTGGTATGTCCTGACAGAAGTACAAAGTCCACTATCCGTCTGGAAAGTAACTTCCAGAAAGTGGCTGTGCAGACAGTACAACAGTCACTTCTCATTGGGAAGAAGCGTACACCAAGAGTTGACATCACTATCCATTGTGCTATCTTTTGTGATTAAACAACCTGGTGTTGGTGCAAGACACACCATTTCTTGTGCATTCAGTGATATTCTCTGAAGAAACAAAAGTATTCATTCGGCATTAAGTCACTGGTATATCAAGAACAAGAAGACAACTCCACTAAGGATCAGTTTCTTAATGAGTTTATGTGCATCCGTAGTTGAGTTATAATCTTGTTATTTGTTCGTCATTGTAATTTCTAGTTTGGTTTCTTAGAAGCGTTGTCTTAGGAACAAACCAAAATTCGTAAACTTCTGAGTTTATGTTGTGATTAAGGATAGTCATAAGTTTAAATCCCTTGTAACTAACATAGTTATAGAGTGGCTTGTGGTGGTTACATCACAAGTTAGTTTGAAGTTTTTGCAATAGGGATTTTGCAAAGTGCCTTGTAATAGGGATATTGCAAGTTAGTAGAGTTAAAAGCCTACAAGAATAGGTCGTGGTTTTTTGATCCCCTTGTGTGAGATTTTTCCACGTAGAAAATCACTTGCCTTCTTTACTTTCAGTCTTTACTGTATTCTACGCATCATCTCATAGAGGACCAGGTACTCTATATTTTGGTGGACTCATATAAACTAACAATTAGTATCAGAGCAGGTTTCTCCTATCAGGCTAATACCTAGGAAGGATCCTCAATGGCTGTTCCACCAAACTTTGAAGAAGGACAATCAACCTATAGATTAAACAACCTGGTGTTGGTGCAAGACACACCATTTCTTGTGCATTCAGTGATATTCTCTGAAGAAACAAAAGTATTCATCCGGCATTAAGTCACTGATATATCAAGAACAAGAAGACAACTCCACTAAGGATCAGTTTCTTAATGAGTTTATGTGCATCCGTAGTTGAGTTATAATCTTGTTATTTTTTCGTCATTGTAATTTCTAGTTTGCTTTCTTACAAGCGTTGTCTTAGGAACAAACCAAAATTCGTAAACTTCTGAGTTTATGTTGTGATTAAGGATAGTCATAAGTTTAAATCCCTTGTAACTAGGATAGTTATAGAGTGGCTTGTGGTGGTTACATCACAAGTTAGTTTGAAGTTTTTGCAATAGGGATTTTGCAAAGTGCCTTGTAATAGGGATATTGCAAGTTAGTAGAGTTAAAAGCCTACAAGAATAGGTCGTGGTTTTTTGATCCCCTTGTGTGAGATTTTTCCACGTAGAAAATCACTTGCCTTCTTTACTTTCAGTCTTTACTGTATTCTACGCATCATCTCATAGAGGACCAGGTACTCTATATTTTGGTGGACTCA
The DNA here is from genome assembly GCF_000715075.1 of Nicotiana tabacum. Taxonomy (NCBI): domain Eukaryota; kingdom Viridiplantae; phylum Streptophyta; class Magnoliopsida; order Solanales; family Solanaceae; genus Nicotiana; species Nicotiana tabacum. Next base: position 75,529,945 of record NC_134085.1, read on the forward strand.
TATAAACTAACAATTAGTATCAGAGCAGGTTTCTCCTATCAGGCTAATACCTAGGAAGGATCCTCAATGGCTGTTCCACCAAACTTTGAAGAAGGACAATCAACCTATAGACCTCCCAGATTCAATGGTAAATACTATGGCTAGTCAATACTATGGTCCACATGTTCCCATGAAGATGTTTGAAGAAACATGACCATTGGTGCCCAAAGGGAGAAGAGAGTACAACGACATTGACCGAAAAGCTGTAGAAAAGAACTATCGTGCCAAGAAAATCTTGATGTATGGCATAGGACTTGATGAGTACAACAGAGTATCAGCTTGTGACATTGCCAACGAAATATGGGAAGCTTTACAAACTGCACACGAAGGAACTACTCAGGTCAAAAAATCCAAGATCGACATGCTCACCACTGAATATGAGCTCTTCAGGATGAATGATGATGAGTCCATGCAAGATAGGCACACCAGATTCACCTCCGTCAGAAATGAGCTTCACCCACTTGGAGATGTCATTCCCAGAAATAAGCTTGTAAGGAAAATCCTCAGTGTTCTACCTGGGTCTTGGGAAAGTAAGGTAAATGCCATCACTGAAACTAAAGATCTACAGACTCTGACCATGGATGAGTTGATTGGTAATCTGAAGACATACGAGATGAAATGAAAGAAAGACAGTGAAAGAAGAGAGCCTAAGAAGGAAAAGAACCTGGTGCTTAAGGCTAAAAGCAGTGATTCAAGTGATGAAGATAGTGACATGGCCTATCTTACTAAGAGATTTCAAAAGATGGTTCGAAGAAATGGTGGTATACCAAAGTGGGGCAGTTCAAGTAAAACAAGGAACAACAATCTCTGTCACAGATGTGGAAAGTTAGGGCATTTCATCAAAGACTGCCCACTTACGAAACAAGAGCAATACAAGCAAAATCATGACAAAGCAGGAAAAAGGAACTTGGTTCCAAATAAAAGATTCAATCGAAAAAGTGCTGCAGACAATATCATTAAGCAGGCTCTTGCTGCTTGGGGAGACTCCTCGAGTGAATCCGAAAGGGAATCAAATGCAAAAAATAGTTCCATGATGGCAGTGGAAACTAAAGCAATGAAGTACGATTCACTGTTCACGCTGATGGCTCAATCAGATGATGATGACGAAGAAGATGAAGACGATGAGGTAAACTTTAGGGATGTTCAAGAAATCTGAAATCCTATTCTTCTAAGAAGCTAAGGTCTTTATCTAATGTCCTAATTGATGCCTATTATAGCCTTGTAAATGAAAAGGAGATCCTGACCATAGAACTAGGAGAGGCCAAACAATTTAGAGATGATCTAGTGGTCTGTGTAGTGGACTTAAATGAGACCATAGCTAATCTTGAACAAGAAAAGGAAGCCTTGAATTAAAGAATAACTAGTGAGGAAAATGAGAGAGACGATTTGATGGTAGTAGTTATTGATCTTAAAGAAACAATAGAAGGCCTTAGCAATGAGAAACACACCTTAGAAGAAAAAGTTACATCTACTGAAGAGGAAAGGGATGACCTATTAGTAATATGCACTGATCTAGAGGAAACCATTGAGGGACTCAATAGAAAACATAGGAATGTAAGTCTTGGGAAATGGAAGGAAGTAGATAGTGAGATGCATATCATGCTTGAAAAGGAGTTAATTGTTGTGAAAACCAGTCTCTACAGTGAACTCGAGAGGAATCAACAACTTCAAGCTGAATTGAGAAAGTAAGAAATCATCTTGAGAAATCTCTGAAGTGGACCTGGTCCTCAGATGTTGTCACTGCCATGTATCTCAAAAAACAGTGGGAACAAGAAGGGCATCGGGTTCCAAAGAGAGAAAACTCCCTACAACCCGCACAACAAGTATGTCACTGTACCTGATAACTGGCTATGTACTTACTGTGGGAACAATGGTCATTTTAAAGAAAATTGCCAGGCCAGGGTTCAGTCTGCTCAGAAAAACAAAGTGTTTACTGATGGAGTGACTACTAACAAAGGACCAGGTACCACTCGCAAAAAGCGGATGTTGCCTGCATGTACTAGGAAATCTCTCATTCATACTTTTTATCATAACAAGGGACCCAAACTAGTTTGCGTTCCTAAATCTAACCCTTGATTTGCCTGAGCAGGGAACAGTGAGAAGAAGTGGACTGCGATGGACTATGGACAGTGGATGCTTAAAGCACGTAGCTGAAAACATCATGAATCTCTTCTCACTGAAAGCCCTACAGGAAGGATATGTATCCTTAAGAAGGAAGTAAAAGGTACATTCTCAGTGAGTGAAAAAGGTAGAAAGGTTCTTTTGGAACTCAAGTGGGAACGTGCACTATGTGAATGACCTAAAAAGCCCAATCACCAATCTGATAACTCGCCAAGTGGTCTCAGTGGACAAAGGAAACAAGAACATCCACTCCAACTAATTATGAATCTCCACAAGCTGGTGGTATGAGATAAGTGAAGTCGCAACCATGGTGTCGCGCCCCCTTTTTCTCGCGAAATCGGGTTTATGATATTTGGGAGGACAACTCGTTCCCTTTTGGGAATTAGGTTGGCATAGAAGAGTCGCCACCTAATGATTAAAGTGCATTAGGACACTAAAAGGGTTTGTTTTGAGTAACCAGAAATTGGGTAAGGGCTTGAAATTATCCTAAGGGGAAGGTGTTAGGCACCCCTCAGGATCCACTAGTGTGGTTCCCGGCCAGACTATTATTGTGAATTTAGGTGCAAATAACATGTAGGCAAATAAAACTTCAAATAAGAGGGGATTTTCACGTAATGGTTACAAATAAATAAAAGTAAGAAAAAGGAACTAAAAGAGTTGATTTTCTTAAAAGAAATGGTTTAAAAAATATTTAAAAGAAACAAGGAAAACAAAGGGAAGGGGGGTCCTAACAAAACACACATAAGGAAATCAGCATGTCAATTTAAGCATTGAGATATACAGAAACAACAGGTGAACATGGATACAAAAGTAGTAAATACACATTGTTATGGTGCTAAAGATTAAATCCGGACATACCAGTTTCAAAGAGACAAATTGAGAAAAGCAGTAGGTCTTGCAAACAGGCCACAGTATAGACAAAAAGAGAATACTATTGTGTATAAATTTGAGTTCAGAAAAACTGTGAATGAGTCCTCGCTGCGTGTGAAAAAGTCGTGCATTTATAGTGTGAAAATCAGGCAGAAATAAGGTAAGAAAGAAATTAAGGAACTGATCATCAATTAGGAATCAATCACACAAGACTTCCTTTAATTAAGAAAAAATGAGAAAACTATTTAAGGGAAGAAGTCAAATAAATATCTTGTGCAAAGCATGCAATTAGGGGCAAATACATAAAAAGTTATTTAAGGACAGAACTTTGAAATACACGGTTGTATAAGTAAGGTAAGAAAATCAATTAGTAGCCAGTAAATCAAGATTCAGAGATTTTGTAATTAGTGGTCCATGAATGAACCAAGTCGGAAAAGCTGAGAAAGGTTTTAACTTAAGTCGATTCACAGGGAAATCAACAAACAATGGAAAGAAATCAATCAGACCTATTCAGAAGGAAGTTTGAACTAATCACAAATTTGAAAGCTATTTTAAAAGGAAGTTCATCACATATAATGAGCATACGAACATGTTAAGTTAAAAGAGGATTTCGTGTCATTGCAAAATCAGTAGATAATAGACTACAGAAGTATGGTTGTCACATAGGTTAGCAATGTAGAAGAGAAGTAGCATCTAGTAGCATACAAAAGATCCAGTGTAAAGGACCTTAGAAGGGTTTAGCAAAAGTCAGAATCATATGAAAAACAAGGATGTCAAAACTCAGTTTAGTGACTCGAAATAGGTACGAAAGAGTTAGGGTTTTTGAAATAAAACCAGTTCAGGCAAATCACATAGCTAGTGGCTTCCCAATTTGGAAGAAACCCCCAAATTCTAGGGTTTCTATCATCAGAAAGCAACAGAAACTCATGAGAAACATGATAGAAGAGTAACATGCGAAACATAACAGAAGAGCTCAAAGAAAACAAGGTAGAAGAAACTAATACGAAACATACTGGAGATATTGATAAGAACAGCAGGAGAAGCATGTTAAGAAGTATTAGAAGAAACTTAACTAGAATGTAGTATAAGGAACTTAGTAAGAAACACTCAAGAACACAATAGGGGAAAATACAGTAGAAGAAACACACAAGAACACAGTAGAGGAAAATACAATAGAAGAAACACGCAAAAGAAAGAGAAAATCCAAGAAAACATCTAAATATTTCAGAAAAACCCTAGATCGGAAAAAAGATGGTTTCAAAAGTATAATTTTTGAAAGAAAATCCAGAAAATCGTTTAAAAACTTAGGGAAAGCATAAATCTGGAACAGATCTAAAGAGATAAGAAAAACCTCAAAACTAGGGTTTTCAGAGGAACCCAAACGATGAGAAAGGCTTGGATCTAAGTAAGAGGAGTAGAGATCAGGCTTCGAAATAGACATAGCTTGCCAGAACAGGGCCGAAGATGGCCGTGAACTTGAGTCGACAAAGGTCTGAACCCAACTCTTCGTGGTCGAGTCACACAGCTTCAGTAACCCAACGTGAGGAGCCATAGGTGGCTTTGTGGTGGTGAAACCACATGGATTCATGTTAGAAAGTGGCCGGAGAAGGTGAACAGAACTCATCGGAGAGGAGGGGAGGGGGAAGGTTCTAGCGAGAACCAAAGGTAGAGAGATAGAGACGAGTGAGTAATGAGAGGGGTATTAGGGGGTCATTAGGTTAAAAAAGGTAAGGACAGATGAGGGTCGTTGATCTTTTTTATCAACGACCAGGATTTAACAAGGTTCTGGGTCGGGTAGGGATAATTGGGGCCTGGGTCGGGTAATCTGAAATTGGGCTGAGATTGAGGTCCAATTTGGGATTCAGATTTTAGGCTAAAATTGAAACGAATTGGGCTATTATTTAAATAGCCAATTTTCTCCTTCAAAATTATGAAAAATTGTAAATTAATTTCTGGAAATAAATTGAAAGTATAAAAATGATTTATAATACAAAATTATCAATAAAAAAATATAAAATTTCATTTTATGCATATGAAACAAATTTAAACCTAAAAAATGGCTAATATTGTAACTATGCAATTCTATCCTTAAAAAATATCAAATAATTTTGTAAAAATATGTAAAATATACCTTAGCTATATTTTAATATAAACATGAGACTCCAATAAATGAATCACCAAAATGATAATTTTGGAGATAATTATTGGGTTTTCTTGATAAAATAGGGCAGTACATTGATTTAAAAATTAAGAAAAAATAATGTAGCCTTGGAAAATGCTAATATATGCTTATACATGCTATTTTTAAAGGTATTTTACATTAAAAAAATATAGGGAAAAAATTGGCTGTCAACACATGGCATGAAGGATTGGTATATACAAACTTCTCACCTCCGAATAAATTAACTCAGTAAGACCTGGTCCGTTGTCTGCCAAACTCAAGTGTCACCTGGACATGAGTTCATAAAATGAAGGAGGAGGGGGAAGAAGGGATCACGCACAATTTCTCAACACTCAAGGACTCCACAACAAAATGGTATTGCTGAAAGAAAGAATGGAACTGGAAAATACTGCATGGATGGAATCACCAAGAAATTCTGGGCAAATGTAGTAAATACTGATTTCTATGTGGAGAATAGGTGTCGGATCAGGTCCCTCCTGAATCAAAACCCACCATGAGCTGACAAATGGAGGAAAATGCCATGTTCTCAACAACAGAAAGGATTAGCTTGGGAAGCTCAATGCAAAACGACAAGCGAAGGAATCCTTTTGGGGTACAATCCACAAAACAAGGCCACAAAGTCTCCAACAAAAGGCACACTAAATGGTAGGAGGTGCTCATGAGGTATTTAACAAGACACTTTCCCTTACCAAGAAAGAAACGATGATGACCAATATGATGAACCAACCCTATCTCTGGGAAATATCTAAGGCTTCAAATAGGGAGGATGATAAAATGAGTAAGATGAAGGAGACTGGCGAAAGACAATGCAACATCACCCTCCTCGTCACACAAAGAACCTGGTACGTCAGCTACCACTACTGAAGCTGAAGAAAGAGTAAAGATGCATCTCATGGCACTGCACAAGCAGTAGAACACAAAGTGTGGGGAAATCAAATTAACCTCCACATCTCCCTCTTCAATCAAACCTTTGTCTCAAATTGGAAAACCAAAGGCTCCCATCTGTGTGACAGTCAATCACTCTCTTTTATTATAGAGTTAGATAAGCATGTAATTTTTTTTCTTCTATATCTCCACTCCAAAATAGAATCCTAAGTGTAAGTTCGTAGGAGCCCTACCTGAAGGCTGACCACAAAAAGTTTGAAATACCTTAGAGGAACTTAGGACTTGGTCCTGTGTTACCCCTCAGGTGATAGTACTTTTAATCATGTTGGGTATGATGATGTTAACTATGCAGGTCTTTCTATGGAAAAGAAAAGCACTTTTGGAATGGTTCACTTGTCATGATTCATGCCTCATCCTTTGGGAGACAATGAAGCAAAACTCAATGGCCTCATCAACAGCTGAAGATGAATTTCAAAAACAAGAGGATCAAGCACATTGAAGGGTGAGATCATATTCTGATGGTCAAAATGAAGAAGGTATTGATCTGTGGAAAGTATTGCAAAATACAGGACTAAATTCCAGATATCTGCATCAAAGCCTCGAGTAGAGAATATTCTAGATCAATCAAGGTGAAGATGGGGTCACAAGAGTCTAATGAAGAACTTGATCCTCCATCAGTTGGCTATGTAAGACAACACTAGGTAAAGGTAGCTAAAGTGTTTTCTGACCAAGCCTAACTCACATCAATACCGTTGTAGGTAAACATGCATGACGATCATAGAAGCTAAAGGTATAGTTATGAACTGCGAGAGAGGAGCTGCTAAAACCTTTTTCAAAAATTGTTCTGGCATTAGGTTCCTGTACCTCAGGTTAGTAGTAATGTGCTTAATTCTGCATGCCCTCTCAAAACAAATTTTGTTTTTCTTTCACAAAATTAACTCAATTGCCACATCATCCGACTATTCAATGTCTATGTTTCATGTTTTGTCTTTCAAATCATTTCATCCCCTCTACACGGTAACACTTCCCCAAACCTACCACCATTTTCAGAACCTGTTTCGCTCTCCACTCATCATTAGCCCTTCTTCTAATAAAACTTTCTTTCTCTCTCACGACAAGTCATGAACCTTCATCTCCTTTGTATAACTAGGATCTTCTCCTCATCTCTCTATTTCTCTCTCTACTCGTCTACCAAGTACTCATCTAATGGCGATAGAACAATCGTCTCATTCTCCCACCATTAACACCGCTCCCACTTCTTTATTATCCTTGAAATCATCCCTAAAGCGTCACTATTTCACGCCTTCTACCACCTTACCCACTCCTGGCTCCTCCTCCACTCCTAAAATTTTTCCATTTATGATAAACCCTGTTTACCATCATTTTGAGAACCCTATGTCTAGTCAATCCTATGATCTCATCAAAGAATACACAGGAGGTTTTACTCCTCAAGTGTCAGAAGCCCCTAAGGATGATCCTGACCAGTATCTGAACTCCTCCATGTTGGACTTAGTGATCTCAAGGATTTACCAGAAAAGGAAGCAGCTCATAACATCATGGCTATAGCTGTTGAGAGTTTGATGAATGAAGGAGCATCTCTCTCGTCTGAGTACCAGTGGGAAGAAATTCCATTCCTAGGAAATGTAAGAACCAAAGCACTCCTCGAGTCTTTGGCTCATGAGATATTCTCAGAAAAGCCTTCTAATGAACCTAATTCTCTTTCAAGCAAACTCACTCCTGCACCTCCTGTTCGCTCCAAGCTTTTAGAGTCTTCCTCCAAATCACCCACTATCAGGTCACTGCAGCAAGAGAGTTTTGAATCCTCATTGTAGAAAAGTAAGAGCAGTGTCAAGACAAGGAAAAAGAGGAAAATGAATCCAAGGGATTTCATCAAGAGTGTGTCAGTAAATCGGGTAGACAAAGATGCTTCTAGGGAACCTGGTTCCTTAGTACAACAATCTATGACAGTTCAACAGTCTATGGAAAAGGCCTCTGATAAAACTGTTGAGGAACAGAAAGGGTCATCTATGAAGTACAACAACAAGTATAAACGTAGTCAAACTGAGCTAGCCGTGTCTGAGGACAATATGTGGGGATGGCAAGCTGGAAAGGAAAATCTGCCGAAGGGTCTAGCAAATAAAAAGGGAAATTGTTAAAGAACCTGGTTCACTAAGGTCCATGACCTGTGATGGTGGTCTTTGGCAGCAAAGATTAAGAACTCAGAAAGTGTTGTGGGGTCGTACATTTGATCCAGCCATTTCGGAGATGGCAAGCTTGAGACAAATTCTGGAGATTATGGAATTTCAACAATGGGAACACTTGTTTGAAGGGAGCATGCCTCTGGTGTACGAAGATGCAGTACAAACTTTTTATGCATCTCTTTTCACTATAGAGGGGGATCACATTTATGCGCTCGTAAATGGAGTAGACATTGTACTAGACACTTCAACGTTGAGAAAGGTTCTCAGAATTCTGTGTGAAGGTATGTCCTCAGTTAAGGGTGTCTGTGGAGTAAACTTTCGGAGAGCTATCATGAAAGAACAAGTTATTCAATAGGGGGAATAGGTACATAAAAAGGTATTGCTTCCTGAGTACCAGCTTCTCTTTGAACTGGTCAATAAAGTACTCTTACCCCGCACTGAGAGGCGCTCTATTGCTACAAAATCGGATATGGTCCTAATGGAAGCGCTTGATGAGTTTGTACCAATCAATTTTCCAGCAATCATGATAGATCATATGAAAAATATGACAAATTTTAAGGGTGGAAATCATGGGTTACCTTATGGCTTTCTCCTCACTCAGCTGTTCAGATTCTATAAGGTCCCCTTGGGGAATTCCAGAGTGGGCACACACAAGTAGACCTTCTCTAAGACCACTCTAGAAGAATGTGAATGTCTAGAAAGATTTGGTGGAAGCATCTTGACCATTTATCAACTAATCAACGCTCAAAATGTAGCTTCTGAGGAAATAAGAAGGCTGGGGGCTCGAAATGCCATACTGGAAACTCAGCTCAGTCAAGCAGCTAAAGGACCTAATTCTATCAATGAGGAAGTTGCACGACTGACAAAGGAAAATGATAGACTTCGGGCTCAATTACTTGATGAACAACTGTCTGCAAATGCTCAACTGGACTTGGTTCTCAAAACCATTGTTGTCTCTTCCTCCAAGCCTCCTTCCTCTAGTGTCTCCTAAGATCCTCTTAGTGTCCAGCTATTTTTGCTCCAAAATCTTGTGGCTGCTGTTTTACTTTTGTTTGCTTTTTGTGTGATGGCACATTGAACTTAACCATTGCTGCTCCTGACTTGCTCAGTCCAATGTAAACATTAATAAAACCACTCCCATTTTCTTGCTTGTACATTACTGATTTCCTCTGGTTTCTCTTGTCTGTCATGCTGTGTGCACATATGTGGCATGAGCTAGCTGTGTTAGACTTCTTTATGCTTATTACCTATTCTTTTTTATAATGCCAAAAGGGGAAAAATGTGAGGGGTAATATGTGTAGCCGAGGGGTAATATGTTTTGTGTATAAGTGAGGAAAAATCACAAAGGAGGGAGATCTGAGATTAAGGGGGAACCTCGTGTAATTCTGGCATCTCATCTGGTTATTTCCGCTCTAAACAAATATTGTCCATGCCTAAGTTTGTCATCATCAAAAAGGGGAAATTGATGGGTTTTCAATGTCTTGGACTTATGCTTCTTATGTTTTGATGATCTAACAAACTTGTCGTGAAGAACCAGATAGAGAACCCGGATATACATTTCATATGAACTGGTCGAAGTCTGAAAATCAACAAATAGATGAACGACCACAGGGAGGAACACAAAAGGGACCTGGTGACCTGGTCCCTTAGGGTTCTCTGACACAAGAACAAGTTAGTGACTGTACGCAATCAATATAAAGAGAAACACAATAGGGGCATGCTCCCTTAGGGTTCTCTGACAGAGGTACAAGTCAAATGCACAGCTGGAATGTAGCAGAAGAAAGTGACCATCTAGCAACTGTCACAGAAGAGGAACACAACTAGGACCTGCTCCGTTGGTGTGTTCTGACAAAAGTACAAGCTGACTATCCAGCTGGAACACAACTGCACAGAAATGGCTGTGTAGATAGTACATCAGTCACTTCTCATTGGGAAGAAACATACACCAAGAGTTGACATCACTATCCATTGTGCTATCTTTTATGATAAAACAACCTAGTGCAAGACACACCATTTCTTGTGCATTCAGTGATATTCTCTCAAGAAACAAAAGTGTTCATCTAGCATTAAAGTCACTAGTGTGTCAAGAACAAGAAGACAACTCCACTAAGGATCAGTTTCTTAATGAGTTTATGTACATCCGTAGTTGAGTTGTAATCTTATTATTTGTTCATCATTGTAATTCCTAGTTTTCTTTCTTAGAAGTGTTGTCGTAGGAACAAACCAAAATTCGTAAACTTCTAAGTTTATGTTGTGACTAGGGATAGTCATAAGTTTAAGTCCTTTGTAACTAGGATAGTTATAGAGTGACTTGTGATGGTTGCATCACAAGTTAGTTTGAAGTCTTTGCAATAGGGATTTTGCAAAGTGTCTTGTAATAGGGATATTGCAAGTTAGCAGAGTTAAAAGCCTACAAGAGTAGGTCGTGGTTTTTTGATCCCCTTGTGTGGGATTTTCCACGTAGAAAATCTCTTGCCTTCTTTACTTTCAGTCTTTACTGTATTCCACGCATCATCATATAGAGGACTAGGTACTCTATAGTTTGGTGGACTCATATAAACTAACACCTATCCATTTCTGGACCGTTAGTGGTAGTTTAGTCCTTCCTTGACCTCCTCTTCCCCTGCCTCGGGAGGATTCAACCCTCCCTTTTTGGGCATCACCGGAACCTCTACATCGTACCATTGTCTGCAAAGAAAATTAGTGAAAGATCATTAGTATTGGTGCTAAAATAATCATCAAAGAGAAACAGAGGAAAAGTTGACTGTTTTTCACATGGAGAGGTCGGCTGACAGCGGAAAAAGAAGGGCGGCCGCGGAATGGGTACCGCTGACAGCAGAAAAGGGTCGCGGCCGTGGAGGACTTGGGATCAGAATACCCAGCCTTTGAATCTAAAGAACCGCTGAGATCGGAAAAATGGGCACGACCAAGGACCTAGTTTTTCACTTCTCTGAACTTAAATTTTGTTGTTTGCAAAAAATGAAGCGCGACCGCGTAAAGCCGGCTGCTGCCAGCGGAATTTCCACAGTTGACCGTGGAATCCAAACCAATTTTAACTCAAGCTTTCTCATTAACGCTGACCATTTAATTCTGCGGTTGCAGAATTCAAAAATTACATGCACTGACGGGTTTCACTTAGCATACAAATTAACAATTTAGGTGCTAAAATAGGCAACCTGTCACGCCCCGGAACGGGGTAGGGGGGAGGAGAGACCGGCACCCGGTGCCTCACCTATCTTTGTGTACCAACTTACGACTAGAGGACTCTAAACATATGATGGCATTGGCCATGGGCCACATTGCAAGATAGCTGCGAATGCTGATTAAATATCAATATAAAGCTGGGCCGACAAGGCCGTCATAATTGCTACAACTGACAAACCAACCAAATATATATACAAGACCTACAAGCCCAACATGATGCACTAACTAACAGGATAAGTCTACAAGCCTCTACTGGTAGATATACTGTGATCGGAACAACTCCCGACCTACTCATAACATATATACATATATACATAAAGCTCTAGACTCGGAAAGTCCGAAAGGCATGGAGTTCACCGACCAATCTGAACTCGGGCAACAATTTATGAGGCGGTCTACCCGTCTGTCTGGCTGAACCTGCAAGCATGAAATGCAGTGCCGCCAGGAAAAGGGACGTCAGTACGAAATAATGTACCGAGTATGTAAGGCAATATGCTGGAAGCTGAAACTGAGCTGATAATATAATAACAAAAAGTAACTGGGAGTCAAAGATAATCTGAAGATATGCTTAAGTGCTGATACTGACTCAACTCTCTCAATATAGTAAGTAAAGTAGCTGTCCGACATTATATATATATCTACCGAGCCCTATAAGGCTCGCTCATAGGCGTTCGGCCATACTAGGCTCTGTATCTCGACCAACTAGGCTCGCTCATAGGTGCTCGGTCACTATAGGCTCGGTATATATCTTACCATCTAATCAGAGGTTGCCCAATAGGGGCCTGCCCATCAATTATAGCTCGATGGTAATGAAAATAGTTTAATACTGTATATATAAACTCTCTTCTCTCTTGACAAGAAGAAAGAAATATTCAGTTGAACATGAAGTCCCGATAAGGAGAGTATTGTAACTTACAGAACTAGGAAAATATACGTAACTTGCGAGACTAGCAAAATATATGTAAATTCCGGGATATGAATTGTTCTTTATGCCTCGCTATCAAACTTGTGTAATGACGAGATCATGCAAATGAAATAAGGGCTTAGCCTTAACATATCTTGAGTAAGGGAAAAATTCGTATGATATTCTTGGAAAAGGTTTCACCGTACTCCTTTAGAACCGTAAAAGTTTTACGTTGCTAAGATTTTAATAATTTTCATTGGTTTTTATTTTGTAGGAATTGGTAAGAATTTTGTAAGAAGTCACATACTAAGTTTTGCAAGATCTTCACGCCCGATTTGTTTGAAAATGTTAAGAGGGGAAATGATATATTTATCAATCCTACGCTACATATTGATTTTGATGGTTGATTTTCTTCCTTACTCTAGTAGTCAACAAGTATATATTTTGTCAAGAGTATTCATTTATTTATCAATATAAAAGGCAGTCTTTGAAGGGCAGAAATAAGAAAGGCTACTTGTTGTTGTGTCTTGAAGAGATTATATTATCTTGCCACCTAACATAAATGACCAAGAGTCATTTGTTTGGTTAGGGGCCTGCTGCCACGTGGGAGTGGGGTGGGGGTTTCTAATCTTATCCAATTAATTAATTAACTAATTAGGTAATATTCTGCTACCCAGTAATTAACCAATTACCCGCATAATTAAGAATTGTCTCAAATTACTTAAAATTTTACTTATTTTTAATACACTTTATACATCTCACTATTATGGTCATATGGTACCTTGTATGGCACTAGTCTAAAAATACTAGGTATTATTGCTCGGCCTGTATTTTATCCCTACATGCCAAACTTGGACGAAAATTTATTTTTCTTGATTTGCTTCCCCTCTTACTTTCACGAATTTACTCATCACTTGTTTGAAATAGCATAATCCTTATAATCTTCAAATAATCTTTACATTGGACTTATGTCAATTATCTTACGACAAATTCAACATACAATACTACACGGTGCAACATCGTCGTAATTTACTATTGCGATGTGTAACATCATCGTAAAGTAATATTGCAGGACGAAATATCGACGTAATATTGCCGGGTGTAAAACTTAGATGACAGAATATTTTCAACTTTGGGGTGGGAAAGGACACAGAGTAATAACGACGGTCATATGCCTAAGTTTAATTCTAAGCTACCCTTTAGAAATCAGTGATCCCATAACAACCAGATCAGTTTAGACCAATGAAATATTGTTAACTTATTAACCCTACACTTCACTATTTAATGTAATAATCATCTCTTAATTAAATGTTCAAACACTTTCATACGACCAAAAGTGTGGGCCATAACATCATTCCCCCCTTTGGAACATTTGTCCTCGAATGTTGACTGATGCTCTTATCATTTTCATAACTTATTGCTCTTGTGAATACCTTAATACTCTCCTTACCATTTAGGAGTTGTTCTGTGAATAACTCCAAAGGCCAGGGCATTCCCCCTTTAGGCCTCTCTCCCACGCTATGACTTGTGATCGAATTCCTTCCAATCTTGTAACTGTTTCTATCTCCTACTATGCCGCCTCTGCGATACTGACCCTGTCAGTATGCCAATGCGACTCTTCTCTCTTTTTTACTCCAGCTTTTAGCCAATCTATAGGCCTTAATTTGCAAATGTATACAAGGCTTAATAGGATGCCTCTTTGGGCATCTATAGGTGTACTGAAGTTCTTCGCTCACTACTTTGTAGAACTTGCGAATATGGCTATATCTTTTCTCATAAGTTCGTTTATCCATCCATATGAATATACTGCCATACCTCCTACTTTGATTTATTGTTGCTACGTTCTGCTACTAAATTACAGCTTACTCTCGTTGCTTATCCCATATGTATAAATCTATGTCCTTTAATGCTTCCTCGTTACTACTCATCTTCAGAATGATGACCTAATCTCATCTCATACTTTGTGACTTTTGTCCATCCATTGTTGATTCATCTCAATATTGATCTACAATATACCCCTGATAACTTGAAATTTCATAGATAATTCCTTGCCACTAGGGGCTTATGTTGCATCGAGGAATATTCGAAGTGATTTTCCTAATCCACTTAGCGGCGATAATGTACTTATATAACCGTATTTTATAGCATCCCAATGTGATTCACTTACGTGGGTATCTTAATCCCGTACAATTCATGAAATCCTCTTCAAGTTATTACTTAATCGAAGGCCCAAATGTCATCCTTTATTTATCATAATCACCCCCTCATTCTACTACTAGGGCAGTATTCTATTTCTTCTAAATGCTACTAGTCATAGGCTCCTTTGAGCTCATTCAGACTATATGAGCTTTATATAATTTAGAGAACGCGTCAGCATTCTCTCATTTTTGTGGACTTAATCCTGAGGGCTTATCCATTCTCATCACCTTCTAACTTGTCCTTTCTTATCCCTACCCCTGTCTTCCTACCATCTTGTTCATATACCACACTTTAACTTGCGACCCATAAATATCCATTTATACTACTCGCAGTCTTCTTTCAACTTCCATTCATTGTGTTATTCTAGAACATCAAGCAAAACATCACATTGTCTCTAACTCTTCTTTATTCTCTTAAATAGACCTCTTGGTATCTAGAAACCATAGGCTATAAGATATGCCACTGACGATGCCGCTATCATTCCTAGATATTGAATCCCGGTGCTTCTAGCCTTCTACCCAAAGTATGGGCTATTCATAACCTTCTGTATTTGAGTATCTTGTATGTTGTTCACCTTTACCTTACTTACTTTAAAGTCTCGCATCACATCTTCTATCTCCTTCATGACCTTCCGTTCATATAGGTGGAATTCACATCCACAACTAGAACTTCTATTATAATACTTGTACCTTTTTACATGATCCGTGAAGAGCTTTATACTGAATTCTTAGGAGGCCAGTATTCTTCTAATTGGACCTCTGATATTAAGAGTGACTCTGTAATGTTCTCAATCACTATGTCCATAATTTTCTAGGTTCAGTAATCAAACTCCTGATTCATTTAGTTGATGTAACTCTTTAGTTTCTTGTTTTCTCTGATCAACCTTTAGGTAGGCTTAAGCTATCTTCCGATCTGCGGTTCATCGTGTTAGTTATTACTTTTAGACTTTCATGGCGCCATGGAATATCCATGATACAATCATTTAGCAATTCAATCCTTTGTCTTAACTTACCTCTCACACTGGCTCCTTATCTATCAATAACATTTCAGGCAGGAGCCCTTACTTCCTCTCCTTAACGTCGTGTTTGCATAATATTCTGGAATCGTAGCATATATGTATGCTTTCGGTAATTGCAATCTCATCCCTTTTTCATTTTTTTCTTTTTTTTTGCGTTCTTCCTTTACCATTCCATAATTATTAGAATCACTTAATTCTGGCTTAATGCCACATCATTCCATATTCCCCCTTTAGGGGAGTACTAAGAGTTGGAGCTACGACGACCTGTCTATAGATATTTTTCCTCTTCATCTTTGGCGTCCTTTCACATTATTAATGACCCTTACTCGCCTTACGATAATTCTTCTGTACCAAGGATAACAAAATTCCTCACTCCCGATGGTGACACTTAGTGTAACCGGCACATACAGTCCCTTAAGCTTAACTTTGCTCATATTGCTTGCTTTAGGGAAGCGTCTCCCTGAATGACCATTTTCTGAATTCATCATGGATCTTCTTTTGTTGTCCATTCTACTATTGCCGGAATGCAATCTGAAATTCTCATGATGCTGACTATCACCAAATTACTCAATTCCTAATTCATGTTTAGTTTATCTTGTTCACCAGTCCATACTGATTTCTGTTACCCTGGGGTCTAACTTTTTCTTCTGGCCATCACGTTAGAGTCACGAACTTATATCTTGAAATGAGGATATGACTTTATGGACTATACTATTTTGTTGTGTTAAGGCCTATCACCTCTCGTCTCTTCCTTCCCCTGACTATGGATTCGGTAATACAGTCATCTTTTTGATCTACCGTTGTCGTCCATGTATCACATCTCACTCATAATTCTTCCTTATCTCTCTTCTCATTACTTTGCTAATATTCCTGCCTATCCCTTGTCACACCTCCTTTTTCCTACCCCAGAAGGGTATAAGGGAGTTTTTCCATTTTAAGTAACAATCGAAACAAGATTATTTTATTTAAAATCAGAGCCGCTACTTGGGATAATTTATGGTGTCCCAATTGACCGATTCAAATCCCGAATCATGGAAAGATTGACTCTTATTTGTGGTCTGGAACACAGAAATTTGAGTAAGGAATTCTGTTAACCCGGGAGAAGGCGTTAGGCATTCCCGGGTTCCGTGGTTCAAGCACAGTCGCTCAACTATTATTATTGGCCTATTTTATCTGATTTTAAAACACTTTTAAACCTATGCATTTTTAACTTTAAAACTGCTTTTATTTATTCAAGAAATTATTCAAGGTTATTTAAAACACATCGTAAGCCACGCTACATAAAATGCACCCGTGGTTCACGACACGTTCTATTTAGCCTTGTTGAAAATTGAAGTTGGGTCACATGAAATGCACACCCGGGTTTGCAACATGTTTATTATTATTATTATTATTCAAAATTCTGGCAGGGTCACATGAAATGCACACCCGAGCCCCTTTAATCTAATTTGATGTAGTTCAGTTGATGAATAGCCAACCAATTATTATACTGTGACAACATCATGTTTAGCTATAACCAATTCGAGTAAAGACGAGCAGATAATCGAGCGAGCAAATTCAAAACCACGGAGAATAATTACAGAAACAACGGGATCATATCACCAAAAAAATATTTAATATTAAACTTGAATAAAACAAATAGAGTATGAAAGACTAAAGACTACAACCTTGTTTGGCTACTAGAGAATCATTTAATACAACATAGAATATACAGATGCACAAGTAGACAAGAATTAACACATAAGAAAACCAAATAGGAATGACAATACATACATTAATCACAGTAGCATAATTGTGATGACCCGACCCGTCGTCACATGAGTTATTTCCCCGTTTCCCCCATTTTATGCTTCTTCATGTTTCGTTATCGGTATTCGGTGTGTTAGAGTTAAATCGGATTGGTTTTGATAGGAAATGAGACACTTTGTCTCTTTAAGGAAGGCTTGTTTTGGAAAGGTCAACCAGATATTGACTATTGAGTTAGAGGGATCGGATGTGATTTTCGGTGATTAGGTTAGCTTCGGGGGTTGATATGTGGCTTAGGAGTGTGATCGGAATTGATTTTGGATGTCCGGAGTAGAATTAGGCTTGAATTGGCGAAGTTAGTATTTTGGCGAATTACGGTTGGTAGGTAAGATTTTGATACGGTGGTCGGAATAGAATTCCGAGAGTTGTAGTAGCTTTGTTAGGTGATTTTGGATATGTGTGCAATATTTCAGATCATTCAGAGGTGTTTTGGTCGGGTTTTTGATCAAATGCGTATTTCGGAAGTTTTTAAGAAATTTAGGCTTGAATCCGATGTAATTTGATGGTTTTGGTGTTGTTTGTGGTTTTTTGATGATTGGAACAAGCTTGAATGATGTTTTAGGATGGGTTGGCACTTTTGGTCGAGGTCTCGGGGGCCTCGGGGTGATTTCGGATGGTCAATTGGACCAATCTTGGTTTTTGAAGTTGTAGATTTCAGCTTAGTGTTGCAGAACTTTTTTGTTCTCTGCGATCGCAGGAGTGCAATTGTGATCACATAGAAGGTTTGGGGAAGGCCTTTCTGATTGCTCAATGCGATCGCAGAATAGGGTATGCGATCGCATAGGTTGAGGAGGTTATTCATTGCGATCGCATGAGGAGTAATGCGATCACGTAGTGTTAAATGGACCTGAGGTTCTGAGGGGTACTTTGTTCAATGCGATCGCGGAGTAGTGTATGCGATCGCGTAGGTTTGATTGGTGAAGCAGTGCGATCGCAGTTAAGGGGTCGCGTTCGCATAGGACATTTTGGAGGCCTGGGAAAGTTGAGCTATGCGATCGCAGAGGCTTGGATGCGATCGCATAGAGTAAAATCTGGGCTGATAGAAGGGTTTTAATAAACATTTCACCCGCGAACCAAGTCCCATTTCCTCCATTGTTGAGTAACCTTGGGAGCTTTTGACGAGTATCAAAGAGGGTTTTGATTGGGAATCGATTGGAGGTGAGTCCTATGGCCTAGAAACGTCATTTAATTGTAGATTCAACATCTAAATTCATGGAAATTTGATTAAAAGGGGAAGGATTAGTGCTTGACTTTTGAAATAGAAATTTGGGGGTTTGAGGGAGCATTTGAGCTCGGATTTCGGTAAATTTGATATGTACAGATTCGTGGCGATATAAGGAATCCGGTGATGTCAATTTTATGATTTTTCGAGAAGTGGGCCCGGGGCTCGGGTTTTTGCCAACTTCGTGATTTTCGATATTTTTTGACTCTTTTCGATTGGGTTGTATTCCCTTAGCCTATTGTAACGTTTTACTTGTGGTTTTGATCAGATTCGACGCTCAAGGAGGTTGATTTGCGAGGCAAGAGAGTAGCGAGCTAGGATTTCGGCTTGCTTGAGGTGAGTAATGGTTATAAATGATGTTCTGAAGGTTTGAAACCCCGGATTTGCACAACGTGGTGCTATGTTGAGATGAGACACACGCTGTATGATGAGCGTGGGGTCTGTTACTACTGGGGATTTGGACTCGGTCCATCCCGTTTGATGACTCTACTGTACTTTTGACTGAGACTTAATTAATATCATTATATTATGGGCTAGTTGCCATGTTTGGGGCCTTGTGCCGATCTGTAGAACCCTTAGGGGGCATTTGTATTGGTTGACCTCACTTTTCTTGTCGAAATCATACCCTCAGTCATGTTCTTAACTGATAAACATAATATGAACCAGCTTTAGAAATTGTTAAATCCTAATGAGGGCAACATTTGGGTTAAGAACCCCGTCTTATCTTAGTGTGCCTGAGGGGCCAAGTCTATATTGACTGAGAGGGGTCGAGAACCCCATTGTGAGGGTATTTGATATGCTATGGATCGGGCTGCACGCCGCAGCAGTATATATATTTATGCGGATCGGACTACACGCCGCAATAGTATATTAGATGGATCGGACTGCACGCCGCAGTAGTATATTATATGGGTCGGACTGCACGCCGCAGCAGTATATATATATATGGATCGGGCTGCGCGCCGCAGCAGTATACTATATGGATCGGGCTGCACGCCGCAACAGTACAAATATGAATTCGGTTATCGTGAGGCCGCAGCAGTATACTATATGGATCGGGCTGCACGCCACAACAGTACAAATATGAATTTGGTTATCGTGAGGAGTAAATGAAATGAATACCGCCTTAAAGGACTTTTAACTGACTTCTTCATTCAGTTGCTGTTTTTGATATTCTCACTGTTTTAATATAGAACTGCGTAGTGTTTTACGAGTTTTCTTTCGCTCAGTCATTATTTATTGCTATTACTCACTGAGTTGGAGTACTCACTTTACTCCCTGCACCATGTGTGTAGATACAGGTATCCCAGAGGCATAGTTTGAGCCTTCTGCTGCTGTTCAGCTTATTCCGGAGTCATCGAGGTAGCTGCATGGCGTCCGCAGGACCCAATTTCTCCCCTTATCCTCTTTATTTTCCGTATTCTAGACAACTCTATGTATAGGTTGCTACACAGACTTGTATTAGAGGCTCTTGGCTCGTGACAGCAGATAGGTGGGATTTATATTGATACTTTATGGATTTTCTGTACTGTTTATCTATTACTACAGAGTTATAATAATGTTAATTTGGCATTAAATCCTATTAATTGGTAATGAATTCTACATAAGGGATTGTGAGTGACGAATTGGTCGGGCTTGCCTAGCATCGTGTTGGGCGCCATCACGACCGGGGATTGGGGTTGTGACAATAATACTCTTTGTACTTCTCCCTTAAAAAGTCAAAAGTGAAATTGAACGTCACTAACCATTGTTCGGCTCTAACTGTCGGGCTTTCTTAAAACTTACAACTGTTGTATCTATATACAGCTTTCATTGCCATATATGCGCTGAATATGATAGGACTCAACGTCGACTTCCAATGCCTCAACAACGAACTCAGACCCGAAAATATGATCCGACTTTGCACTGAAAACCTCGCTGGAGCTCAACGGACCTCTAACTCGCCGGAAACTCGACGACCAACAGAAAATTCTCAACCAAAGACTCGGCTCCTCTGTCCAAATCTAGCAACGAAGAAGACGATGAAACTACAACGTGGAAAGTGTTTGCGAAAAATCTTACACGGAAACAGGTGGCGGTTTTATGGAGCTATGGTTTCTAACGTGAAGCTGAAAATTAAGGCTATCCCATGCCTAAAGATTGGAGAAGGAATCAGTTCTTTGTGATATGAGGAAGGAGTTAGTAAGTCCTTTCTACAACGAGCTCTATGGAGATATTTTAAGAAGAAGAAAAATCCTTGTCGCTGCGGCTGACTCCTCTTTTTGGTTCAAGAGATGATCTCTCATCTCTTGGGGATGCTCCCATTTTTTGTTTAGTCAATTAGGTTGTTGTAGTTGATGTTCTCTTTTTTTGTATGGTGTCTATGTTGAAGAAGAAGCTGATGGTTTTTTTTGGGTTGAACATGAACAAATGGCTGTAGCTTCCTAATAGTCTCTATAGAATGTATCCCTTTAGGCGTTAGGTCTTTTTGTCCCTTAGGTCTTAGAGTCTCTTTTGGAGAAGAAGGATCTGATGGGTGTAACGACGTTCATCCGTTATTAGGGGTCTAGGTCTAGGTTTTTGAAGGGTTTTTTTAGGTTAAGGGGTATGGGCCTAGGAATTATGGGCTTGACAATTATGTGCTAGATACGAAAATTAGGCCTAAAAATGGGTCGTTTGAGCCCAAATTTTATTGTTTTCCCGCGAATTAGGCTAAAATACGATCTCATTTATTAATTAGTCATACTTAAGTAAAATAACTGTTAAAATAAGACTGACCGTTAAAAAAAACTATTTTTGGTATTTTTCAAGATCATATAAAAATAAGGTACTATTTCTGTATATTTTTTATTTAAATTTATGAAAGATACGTGAGCTAAAATATTTTTGTAATTTTTATTTTTTATGACGAAAATAAAGTAAAAGGGTCAAAATTAATTAAAATAGCAATTTTAGGCCTAAACTAAATATTTACATGCTAAAATATGAAAAATCTTGGGGAGAGTCAAAAATCACATGTCTACATCCCTTTCTTGTGAAAACTTTAATAAGACATTCGTTCACTTGTAGATCTCCTTGCTTCATTCATCGGCTCTTCGGGTTGCTCAACGTCCTTGCTATACTAGGGACGAGAGTCATACTAAGGTAATATTTATGCATTCCAGGCTTTCAATGGCTGTCTTTAGATTTTTTTTGATCATGCTAGTATTCATATCTAATTTTAATATTCTTCGAAAATGGCAACTGACGCAAACAATCCATCCATCATTTTGGGTTACTCTAACCCTAGCCGGATCCTGATATTATGTCCTTCTCTTAAACAATATTTTTTAGCTCCCATTGAGCATAACTTAGATCGGTGTGACCAATTATACATACTTCTGTTACTGTTGAAGATACTTAAAATGCTTATATCTCTCTTCCTAAATGGTAAATAAGGATAATCTTCATTAGCTAGGTACCTCGTACCCTCTTTCACTTTGCTTCCTTTACTTGTTGAAACTTGTATTTACCTTCTGAATCTCTCATTTTCTTTCACCATAAAGGTGGATAGATATTTTTGCATTAAGGCTCCATTTCCAGAAGCTCACCAGATTCTTCTAACTCAACTCTTTCACAACTGCATTCAATCCCTTACCAACCATCTTTATAAATATAGGCATCGTCGTATTATGAATAAGGTCGACGTTAGGAAATTGTATTCTTACAACTAAGCTATACCACATGATCTAGAGTAAGAAGAAAGAGTGACAGTCCTAAATACCCTTTAACCTCCTGCTTATAAGTGTGATGCATGAAACACCCATAAACAAGACTCTACTGGACACGACATGTAGATTCCCTAGGATAGAACAACTTTGATACCACTTCTGTCATGCCCCGAACCTGGGGGGGGGGAGACCGGCACCCGGTGCCTCACTTATCCTTGTGGACCAACTTGCGACTAAGGGACTCTGAACATATGATGTCATTGGCCATGGGCCACATTGCAAGACAACTGCGAATGCTGATTAAATATCAATATAAAGCTAGGCCGATAAGGCCGTCATAATATTTACAGCTGGCAAACCAACCAAATATACATACAAGGCCTACAATCCCAACATGATGCAGTAACTGTTAAGATATATTTACAAGCCTCTACTTGTGGATATACTATGATCGGAACAACTCCCCGACCTACTCATAACATATATACATATATATAAGATATACATAAAGCTCTAGACCCGGTAAGTCCGAAAGGCATGGAGCTTACCGACCAAGCTGAACTCGGGTAACACTTAATGAGGAGGTCTACCCGTCCGTCTGGATGAACCTGCATGCATGAAATGCAGCGCCCCTAGGAAAAGGGACGTCAGTACGAAATAATGTACCGAGTATATAAAGCAATATACTGAAATCTTAAACTTAGCTGATAATATAATAACTGAAAGTAACTCGGAGTTAAAGATAATCTGAAGATATGCTTACCTGCTGATACTGACTCAACTCTCTCAATATAGTAAGTAAAATAGATCCGGCCTTATAGGGCTCGGTATATATATATATATTAGTAGGCTCGCTCATAGGCGCTCGACCATACTAGGCTTTGTATCTCGACCAACTGGGCTCGCTCATAGGCGCTCGACCATAGTAGGCTGGGTATATATCTTACCATCTGATCGGAGGTTTCCCAATAGGGGCCTAACCATCGATTATAGCTCGATGGTAATGAAAATACTTTAATACTGTATATATAAACTCTCTGCTCTCTTGACTGGAAGAATGAAATATTCAGTTGAACATGAAGTCCCGATAAGGAGAGTATTGTAACTTACAGAACTAGGAAAATATACGTAACTTGCGAGACTAGCAAAATATACGTAAATTCCGGGATATGAATTATTCTTTATGCCTCGTTATCAAACTTGTGTAATGACGAGATCATGCAAAATGAAATAAGGGCTTAGCCTTAACATATCTGGAGTAAAGGAAAAATCCGTATGATATTCTTGGAAAAGGTTGCACCGTACTCCTTTAGAACCGCAAAATTTTTACGTTGCTAAGATTTTCATAATTTTCGTTGGTTTTTGTTTTGTAGGAATTGGTAAGAATTTTGTAAGAAGTCACGTACTAAGTTTTGCAAAATCTTCACGTCAGATTTGTTTGAAAATGTTAGGAGGGGAAATGATATATTTATCAATCCTACGCTACATATTGATTTTGAAGGTTGATTTTCTTCCTTACTCTAGTAGTCACCAAGTATATATTTTGTCAAGAGTATTCATTTATTTATCAATTGAAAAGGCAGTCTTTGAAGGGTAGAAATATGAAAGGCTGCTTGTTTTTGTGTCATAACCCTAAACCCGGACCCGGTCGTGATGGCGCCTCTCGTGAAGACAAGGCCAGCCGATACTATCCATATTTACAATTATTAACAATCAAGCATTTAGAAACAGTCTAAACATGAATAAGTAAACCAAATTTTAAGCGGTTAATAGCACAAATCGCAAAAAATACCCAACACAGCTAGAAATCGGGGTGTCACTAGTCATGAGCATCTATAAAACCTAATACAAGTATGAAAAATCTACAAACTATTACAAATGTCTGATAAGAGATAGAAATGATAAAGAGGGAGAAACACGAGACTGCGGAAGTCAAACAGCTACCTCGTGGACTCCGATATCTTCCGGGAGCTCTTAACTCATACTGGCAGGATCCGCAACGCCTGAATCTGCACAGAGTGGTGCATGGAGTAAAGTGAGTACTCCAACTCAGTGAGTAATAAATATAAATAAGGATTGTAAGCAAGAAATCACGTAAGGCACAAAGCATTCTATAATGAAGTAGTAAAACCATTTAAAAATAGTAAATCAGTGAAAGATAGGTAAAATTCTTTGACTCAAATGTAGTTTCATGAAAAGCCTTTTTCAATAATTAAGCAGGTAATTTGCAGTCAAATGAAAAGTAAACACATAAAGGCTCGCCCCTCAGGCACAGCATTAACAAATCAACCCCTCGGGCAACATCTCAGAATAGTACCAGCCCCTCGGGCAATCACATAGAACAATACTAGTCCCTCGGGCTCAATCTCACATCACAATGGGTACCTGCGCTCACTGGGGGTGTACAGACTCCTGGAGGGCCCCCTTACGGCCCAAGCGCAATATCAAGCCACCTCGTGGCATCATCACTAGGCCCTCGGCCTCATATCAATCAAGCCACCTCGTGTCGTATATATCTCAGGCCCTCAGCCACATAATCAATATTAAATGTTTCCTCACAACATAGGCCCTCGGCCTTACTTAGTCAAAATTTTCACAAGCCACTCGGGCAATAGTAAAACATGATTCTCAGCCCAAAATATCATTTAAAAGATCATTTAGTTATTAAATCTGAGTAAACATGGCTGAGTATGAAAACAATGGAAGATAACATGACAGAGTTCAAGTATAAATTCAAAACAGTGAGGAAATACCCGTAAAAATCCTCGAAGGGTTCAAATAGTTGGCACAAGGCCCAAATATGGCATTCAGCCCAAATCATGATGATATCAAATAGTTTCAGTCAAATACGTGGTAAAATAGTCATTCGGGACGCACTAAGTCACAATCCCCAACAGTGCACGACCCCACGCTCGTCATCTAGCGTGTGTGTCACCTCAATATAGCACTACGAAGTGCAAATCCGGGGTTTCAAACCCTTAGAACATCATTTACAATCATTACTCACCTCGAACCGGTCAAATCTCTAGCTCGCGACGCCTTTGCCCCTCAAATCGGCATCCACTCGTGTTGAATCTATCCAAAATCAGAACGAGGACTTCAAAATATGCTAAGGGAACGAAGCCCAGGCAAAAATAATCAATAAATGACACAAATCCTGAAATTACCAAAACCCGACCTCGGGACCACGTCTCGGAATTCGATAATTTTTACATCAATATATTCCTTATCTCCCCATGAGTTCATACATATCAAAAGTTCTGAAATCCGACCTCAAATGGTCCTTCAAATCCTCAAGCAAAGGTCTAAGTTTCCAAGCCCTAGTTTCCCCAATTTTCACCCTTAATTTCCATGATTTCTAGCTCTAATCCGTGAAATAATAGCATATGAACGAGTTTTAGGTCCAAATTCCTTGCCTCAATGAAGTTCCCTTGAAATCCCTCTTTCAAGTCGTCCA
The DNA here is from genome assembly GCF_000715075.1 of Nicotiana tabacum. Taxonomy (NCBI): domain Eukaryota; kingdom Viridiplantae; phylum Streptophyta; class Magnoliopsida; order Solanales; family Solanaceae; genus Nicotiana; species Nicotiana tabacum. Next base: position 75,555,742 of record NC_134085.1, read on the forward strand.
AAAAGCTCCCAAGCCGAGGTGAAAATGGTGAAATTAGCTAAAATTCGCGAAGGCTACAATTTATACATTCTGCCCAGTCATTTTCGCATCTGCGGCCCTTTAACCGCTTCTGCGGTACCGCATTTGTGGTTCATCATCCGCTTCTGCGGAAATCACTTATCCGGCCAAAAATCGCATCTGCGATCACACTTCTGCATCTGCGACATCGTAGATACGGTCACCCTAACCACTTCAGCGGTTGCTAATCATCAGGCCTTTTTTTGCATCTACGATCGATCTCCTGCACGTGCGGCGTCGCACTGCGGTCCCCAATCCGCAGGTGCGAAAATACCAGAAGCAGCAAAGTTTAGCAGCTGCAACAAGTCTGAAACCTTTCCGTCAACCATCCAAAAACACCCCGAGGCCCCCGGTACCTCAACCAAAAGTACAAACATATCCCAATACCTTATTCTAACTTGTACCAATCTTCAAAACACCTCAAACAACATCAAATCAACCAAAACACATCAGATTCAAGCCAAATTTTCTAAAATCTTCCGAATTCCGCTTTTGATCAAAAACCCAACTAAACCACGTCCGAATGACCTGAAATTTTGCATGCATATCCCAAATGACATAACGGAATTACTGCAACTCTCAGAATTCCATTCCGACCCCTATATAAAAATCTCACCTACCAACCGAAAATCGCCAAAATATCAACTTCGCTAATTCAAGCCTAAATCTACTCCGAACCTCTGAAACTTATTCCAATCATGCTCCTAAGTGATAAATCACCTCTCGAAGCTAACTAAACCATCAGAACTCATATCCGAGCCCTCTAACACATAAGTCAACATCTTGTTGACTTTTCCAACTTAAGCTTACTCAAAAGAGACAAAGTGTCTCAAACCTTACTAAAATCATTTTGGATTTGATCCGACCAACCCGATACCACATAACACAGATAAACAAAGAATAAAGAAGCAGAAATGGGGGAAACGAAGTGGTAACTCATGAGACGACTGGCCAGGCCATCACATCCTCCCCAACTTAAACAAACGTTCGTCCTCGAACGAGTAAATAAATATACCTGAAGCCTCAAACAAGTGAGGATATTTGTTCTGCATCTCCCGCTCGGTCTCCTAGGTGGCATTCTCCACGGGCCTGTTGATACCCAATTTTTTCCCCGTGTATTTTTATTTGTAAAATGCCTTTCAAATAGCATGTATATGCATATATAAGTATACCCCAAGGCTATATTATTTTTCTTATTTTTTTTAAAAGATATTTACTGCCCTATTTTATCAAGAAAAACCCAATAATTATCCCCAAAATTATCATCTTGGTGATTCATTTATTGGATTCTCATATATTTTACTAAGATATTTTTTTACACATTTGCTACAAATTTATATGGTATTTTAAGGATAAAATTGCGTAATTGCAATATTAGCCTCTTTTATGATTTGATTGCATTTATACTTATAAAATTAAGTCTAGTATTTTTAAATTGATAATTATATATTATAAATCATTTTAGTACATTCAATTTATTTCCAGTATTTAACTTACTATTTTTATAAAAAATAAAAGGGGAAAATGGCTATTTAAAATCTAGCTAGATTTCATTTCGATTGTAGCCTAAATTCTACCCCAATTAAACCTAATTGAACCCTAGCCCAATTCCTAAAATTACCTTCCCCTGGCCCAATTCAATTCAACCCGCCCGACTCCCCATTTAATCCAGGCCGTTGATCAAAATGATTAACGACCACATTCTCTCCTTTCCCTTTTTAATTCACCAACCCCACTAACCCTAAGTCATTTTTACCTACCCACCGCCTCTTACCGTTTCCACCCTGAAAGCCACCGGAATCCATGGCTTCCAGGGCTATGAGAGTCTTATACCTACCTCCTATTGCTCTTACACACCTGATCTCTGAAGATTCAAGGCCTGACTTTGAAGGTTTGTACCTATACCTCGTTCGATTGAAGTTCCATGGCCATCTCCGGCCTTGCTCCAGCATGCCAAGGTTGTTTGAGCCTGATCCTGACCTCTCCGACTTAGATTAGTGACTTTTCAAAGCCTTTCTCATTTCTAGGGTTCTTCTAAAACCCTAAACCTTCGAGGTTTTTCCGATTCCCTTAGATTTGTTCCAGATCCATGCTTTCCTTAAGGTCTTAAATGCTTTCCTGACTTTTCTTTCAAAAAACTACTTTCAGAATCTTTCTTTTCCAATCTAGGGTTTTCTGAAAGTATTTAAGTGTTTTCTAACTTTCTTTTTCCTCTTATTTGCTTCTACTGGGTTATTGTATTTTCTTCTACCATGTTCTTACGTGCTTCTTCTGCTGTATTTTCCTATACTATGTTCTCGTATGCTCTCCTACTACTTTCTCTACTGTGTTCTGATATGTTTCTCCTACTATATTTTCTTACTAAGTTCTCAAGTTTCCTTAATAAGTTCCTTTTACTGAGGTTTTTTTAAAGTTTCTTCTAAAATTTCTTAGCATACTTCTTCTACTATTCTAATCAGTCTTCTCTATTATGTTTCGTATTAGCTTCTTCTACTCTATTTTTCTTTGAATTCTGCTACTATGTTCTGCGTGTTACTTGCTATCATTGTTTTCTCATGAGTTTCTGCCGCTGAAAGAAACATGCAAGAGATTTCATAGAACTGAAACCTCTGAGCCTGTGTCGATTACTTGTCTTCTCATCTATGTACTTGATTCAAGGTGGAAACCCTAGAATTTGGGGGTTCTGCCAAGTTTGATTATGTGATTTAATTGAACTAGGGTTTTTATTTTAGAAACCCTAACTCTTTCAGACCAACTTCGAGCCTTTGAACCGAGTTTGGACATCCGTGTTTGCATATGATTCTGACCTTTGGCTAAACTCTTCTAAAACTCTTTCTTCACTGGATTTTTTTTGCAATGGCACAACATTTTCTTCCAACTCAACGTGTTTGTGTGCTCTTTATTTGTGATGAATCTTCCTTTAAAAAGGCTTTCAACTCGTGATTGAATCAATTTCCTTCTAAATAGGTTTGATTGATTCCCTTTCCATTGTTTGCTGATTTCCTTTAAGTTAAAAAACCTTTCTCATCTTTTTGACTCGGTTCATTCATACAAGATCCCTGACCTTTGATTTACTGGCTGTTAATTGAGTTTCTTGCCTTGTTTGTGTAACCGCGTATTTCAGAAATTCTGTCCTTAAATAACCTTTATGTATTTACCCTTAATTCTTCCCTTATTTACCTGACCTTTATGTATTTACCCTTAATTGTTTGTGTAACCGCGTATTTCAGAAATTCTATCCTTAAATAATTGATTGACAATCAGTTCCTTGACTATTTTCTTACCTTATTTCTTCATGATTTCGCACTATGAAAGGCATGACCCTTTTTCACAAAGAGGCTAGAGGATAATCCTTATGAACTCACACTCTCTCAATAATATTCTTTTCTTGTCTGCACTGTGGCTTGTTTACAAAACCTACTGCATTTCCTTTATTTGTTTCTTTGAAACTGGTATGTCCTAATTTAAGCTTCAGCATCATAACAATGTGTTTTCCATGTTTATTTGTTGTTTCTGTAGAGTTCAATGTTTAAACTAGCATGCTGATTTCTTTCTATCTATTTCTGCTATGAATCCTTGCTCCCTACCCCGTTATGTGTTTTGAGTTATGGTTTAAAACATGGCACTATGTAAGTTGTTGTCCATGGATTGAACTTGGTCCTTTAGGGATCCTAACCTCCAAACAGTGTGTTCTAACAGGCTTATGGGTGTGCCAGCACTTCCCATTGCTGGGTAGGCCCATGAGCCTATGTTTGCCTATTTACCACCTCCCCATTCCCTATACCCTTATATGTATTGATGAAAGCTATTTTCCCATTCCTTTTCCCCTCTCAGAATTCTATTCCTGCACATGCACGCTCTCTTAGTCCCTAAGTTCTACCCCCCCTCTTGTGAGCTTGCCTTGGGACCTTGAGTTTCCTCTAAACTTTGAAACCTGAGGGTTGGCCCTTCCACACTGCACTATGTCCTAATCTAGTGATACATTTGGGTGTAAGCACTGCTCGGAGTTCATATAAGACTCTTAGGGAACTTTGACACACCCCAAATGGGAAAAAGCCTTCGAAATATGACCTCTTGGAGTTTGTTTACTTCATACTTCAGACAGGAAGTCTGAATCAGGCTCTCCTTGGTTGTACTTCTAATTTCCAATATATTTTTTACTTTGCTTTTCTGGGCTGTAATAACTTTGTAGTAAACTCTCGGGGATGGCTAGTAAAATAGGGAGGGGTAACCATGTATGCAAAAAGGGGTAGATATCCTGCCTATAGGAGTTTCTGGATTTCTGCACTCTTATATATAGATACCATGTCTATAGGAATTCTGCATTCTCTCATATAGATACCATGTCTATAGGAATCCTGCATTCTCTCATATAGATACCATGTCTATAGGAATCCTGCATTCTCTCATATAGATACCATGTCTATAATTGCCTAAAAATCTGAATTTTGCATATGCACATAGAGAATATGCCTATAGGTCTTTTGAACCTTGCACATCCATTCTTCATTAGGCAATCATGTTTGTAGGTCTTAATAATCAACTGCAATTAGATATCATGTTCATAGGTCTTAAACGAAATTCAGCACCTAGATATCATACTTACAGGGTTTCTACATTTTGCTATGTTTATGAAAGTGTTTAAAATCAACAACGCGTAGAAAGCATGCCTATAGGAGCTATTAATCAAGTCTGAACTGTTTCACTCGCTTATACGTCTAAAATCGGCAATAATGATGCATTACCAGTTGCAGAACTTATGATCTTTTGCTAAAACTCACCCTTCTTTAATAACTGACACCTTCTCTTAAATCAGTATGTAATCATCTCATATCCTTGTTCCTGAAGTCTGTAGATATCACGCCTATAGGGTTTTCATCTAACACTTAGGCAAGCCATAGGGTAAAAGTTTATAAATTTAATATGTTGTTATTAACTACAACCAGCAGGCATGCCTGATTTAGGTTTTTTATCTGAATTATGTGATAAATCATTCTGCCTCGACCTTTAAGTTTAATCAGGCCCTAAACAGTATGTGTAAGTCATGCTGATTACTTGCTTTCTTTGTTTAAAAGAGGTGTATTTGAACCTTTCCACTTGCTGTATGCTTTCCCCAATTTGCTATACATGTTTTTGTATGTCGCCTTAGTATTTTACCTTTTTGAAACCACAAATAAGCCAAATATCTCCCCCTTTAGGATTAGTAGTCCCAAATACCTCTGGGACTAATAGGATCGGGACGGGTAATAGCATGCAATAAGTAAACGAGACAATTCTACGCTTTAATACCTTAAACAGGATGGGAAGGGTAGATATGGATATGATGATCACGCGGTAACATCACGTGTAGCCCCTCACTGAGGAGTAATTACCGGATGTTGTGTGGGGTGATCCATATTATTAATAAACCTAGGACCCCCCCCCTTTCCTTTCTTTCTTCCTTTTAAACCTTTTAAATTGTTTCTTCAAAATCAATCCTTTTAGTTTTCTTACTTGTGACCCTCATGTGCAAAATCCCCTCTTATTTGAAGTCTTATTCGCCTACGTGTTGTTTGCGCTTAAAGTCACAATAATTGTCTAGCCGGGAACCACACTAGTGGATCCTGAGAGGTGCCTAATACCTTCCCCTTGGGATAATTTCAAGCCCTTACCCAATCTCTGGTTACTCAATACAAACCCTTTTTAGTGTCATAATGCACTTTAATCATTAGGTGGCGACTCTTCTATGCAAACCCAATTCCCAAAAGGGAACGAGTTGTCCTCCCAAATGTCATAAACCCGATTTCGCAAGAAAAAGGGGGCGCGACATCATGGTGACTCTGATGGGGATCTTTTAGGCTTTTACCATTTCAGATTATTGTTGTGAATTTATGCTTCTTTATGCGCAATATTTGTTTATTTCTTTTAAGCATTCAATTTCCTTTTCGATTCCAAAACTGACTTGTCTTTTTGTTTCTTCCTTTTATTACTTTCCTTTACTACTTTCCTTTACTACCGCTTTAAGTTACGAAAAACTGTTGTATTTACTACTTTCCTAACGTGCAAATACGTGACAACCTGCTTTAATTATTGCATAATCATGCTCAACATCATATTCCACTCGTGCCAAACAAAATACCATAGTAACGCTTATAATGAGTGGTTGCGCTCTTCCGATATTATCACCCCCTAAATTCGGAAAAGGCGTATTTGCGGTAAAACTAGTCGATCAATGGTGTAGTCGGCGGTTCCGTGCCTTTCCCCCTTGAGTTGTCCGCTCAAGGGTACTAGTCTAAAATCCCGTAGAAACCTTACTCTGTTTAACTGTGCATGCATCATGGTCGAACCTAGCTGAGCCAATTGTGTTGTCCGCATAATGGCTCTTTAAGATAGCCTTGTCCAAAGTCCACCGGGTTTCCCTGTAGCCAAACGGACATCACCACGTTCTGTGCATTTATTTGGAGAACTAAATTCTTCATGCTAATTGTTGATGTTAAATAGTCGAGTCTGGTGGGGGTAAGGGCCTAACCCTTTTGTCTTGCAGAAATATGAGGCACGAAGTCCCCAGATTCGACATGGTCACCAACATCCACCCAAAATTGCTAAGTTGGTGGGGGGGATCTTCATTCCAGTGATCAGACTCTTGTCCGGAAATACCTAGGAAATCTACCTTCTCTCCTGGAAATCCAACCTAACAACAAGATTATAGAAGCTGCTACACTGTTTTGAGATTGTGATAGGTCTGTGTTCTGCTTCGGGGACATTGAGATGACACCTCTACCGGAGGAAATAGGAGGATTACCTGGTATACCATGGGAAACTCCGAGTTTGTTAATGCCGGAAAATTGCAAGGGTAGAGGTTTCCTCAAAATGATGGGTCTAAAGAAGAATCCAGACTTGACATGCTTGAAAGAGTCGTATATTCCCTTTAATTATTTGTATGAGAGGTACGGTCACAACAAAACTTACCATACTTATCCGGACGAGTTCACCCTCACATCATTGGGGCATATTCACCGAAGGGCCTTTGTCTTCATGTTTTGCTTCCTGGGGATGATAGTGTTTCCAATGAAGAAAGCCAGGATCCACACCAGGCTAGCTATGGTAACCAAAAATCTAATGGAGGGAATTGGTGGGAAATCATTTAGCATTGTGCCCATGATTATTGCGGAGATATACCGAGCCTTGGAGAAGTGTCAACGAGGAGCCGAACACTTCGAAGGCTGTAATTTGCTACTTCAGCTTTGGCTCATGGAGCATCTACAAAGGGGTGAATATCGACAAGAAATTCAGCGAAGAGACTGGGACGATCATTTCACCTTCCATCATCCGAAATGAATGAACTACATGACCAACCTGTTCGCCCAGCCAGAAGACGCTAAGGGATGGTTAGAGCTGTTTGAAAATCTAACTGAGGATCAAGTACAATGGATGTTCGAGTGGTTCCCTACTGAGGAGTTCATCGTCCGATCTAGGGATGCGCCGTTTCTGATACTAATCGGTTTGAGAGGAACCTACCCTTATGTCCCTCTCCGAGTTATGAGACAGGCTGGTAGGAAGCCGGTTATACCAAGGGTAGACAAGATGAGTCACTTCCAGGCTGACTTCTAAGTTGATGACAGTCCTTATAAGTGCCAAGCTTAGCATATGTGGCATTGCAAGATCATCATGAGAAGAGACACTATCAAACCAGACAGATGCCATGCTGGTTGTACTCCATACTATTCAGGCTGGTTGGAATCTAATCACGATGGTCTGGGTCAGCCAGGACTTACTAGGGGCCAAAGGATCATAGATGAAAGGGCCGAGGCATATGTCAAATACAATCAACTGCGCAAGAGGATCTGTGAATGTGAAAGCGAGCACCGTGAGATATAAGAAGCCAACCAAAAGTTGATCGAGGAGTGGAAAGACATGGTTGTCAGTGCCAACAAGCGACTTGGACATTTTGAGCGAGGCATAGTGGAGCTAGAAAGGAAGTTCCTCAAAAGGATAGAGGATTGACAAAATGCTGAGGGAAATGAGGGCGACCATCTAGCCAGAGCCTACCTATTGCTGGGACTTCGCGAGTTGGGAAAGCTGTTCGACAATGCCGAGTCTGGGAAGGTCCTTCTAGGACCAAGTAGATAGGAGCTTGTTCTTTTGCTTTAAGAAATGTAATAAGGCCCATGGCCACTAGTGACATTTTATTTCCTGTTATTTAGCGTCGTTTTGGGATTCATCTACTTTTTATCAATAGAATGAGGCATTTAGCATTCTAAGTTCTCTAAATCAACTTGTCACTAGGCCTACCTCGGGCACAAAGAGGTTCCCAAATAGGACACGATTTACATTCTTGCACTATGTGTTTAAATATCGCAACATTTTTTTCTTATAATTCGCACTGACTTGTTACCTTTTTTGTTTTTACTTTTGTTTTATTTATTCCCCACCCCAAAGGTTAGTTCGTGCACTCTGGCAACATTATCTTATTCAACGAGATCCAGGGGCCCTCCACCCACTCCTCATCTTAATCCTATCAGAAACAAGAACAAAGGGAAGATGGAAGATTCAAACAAAAAGGAAAACTCAACTGAACGGCTAGAGGTCACTCATGGTACTCAGGTTTCCAAAGAAGGTGCATCCCAGCTTGAACAAAAGCTGCTGAAATTTTAAGAAGAACTTGATCAGGTTCGGAATCTGGAGAATCTGTCATTTTCCCTCACCACTCCAGACATTAATTTCCCGAATGATTAGAACCCCACACTTCCACAAAATATCCCAAAGTCACGAAACCATCCCGCTCCCCACCACCACTGCAATACTTGCCACACTCCCAATAGTACTCCACTGCTCATCTCGGAACCTTTGAGCTCCACAAATGACCACTTCCACACTCATCATAACACCCCCCATCTACGTGGAAACCATGCCACACTCTACCCAACCTATTTCAAGCACACCCTAGTTTGATGATAAAGACTCACTCATCAGGAGTCTGGTTGAAGAGCTTAAGAAGTTGACTAGCCGAATTCAGGGCGTCGAAGGAAGTAAGGGGATTGAAGGGTTGAACTATGAAGATCTCTACATACAGCCCGATGTTGAACTGCCCGAGGGGTACAAACCTCCAAAGTTCAAAATTTTTGATGGTACAAGAGATCCAAGGGTCTATCTGAGAACGTACTGTGACAAGCTAGTTGGAGTAGGGAAAGACAAGAGAATCCGCATGAAGCTTTTCAGGAGAAGCTTGAAAGGAGATGCTTTGTCTTGGTACATCGGCCAGGATCCAAATAAATGGTCAAACCGGGTAAGCATGGTGTCCGACTTTATGGACAGATTTAAGTTCAATACAAAAATGCACCAGATGTGTTCTACGTTCAGAACCTAAAGAAGAAGCCCGCAGAAACATTCTGCGAGTATGCCACTCGTTGGAGATCAGAAGCCACTAAGGTCAGACCTGCTCTAGAGGAAGAACAAATGAACAAATTATTTGTCCGGGCTCAGGTTCCGCAATATTATGAGAAGCTAATATTGATTGAGAACCATATATTTTCTGACATTATCAAGCTGGGAGAAAGGATCGAGGAAGGCATCAAGTGAGGTATGGTTACGAACTTTAAAGCCTTGAAAGCTACCAATAAGGCTTTATAGTCTGGTGGTACGTCCAAGAAAAGGGACGTAGGTGCTGTAATGGTTGCACAGAGGACCAAATCCCCTATCAAATACCAATCCTATCCAATGCCTCCACTTACATATCAACCTACTACGAACTACCAAGCACCCTCACCCTCTCACCAAACTCCACTGCCCACTTATGAATCATCCCCACCTCACACATATCAGCCTACTTCGCCCAGATACTCCCAACCCGCACATGTTTACCAAGCCTACAATACTCAACCATACCACTATCAATCGCCTCCCACACATCAAGACTTTCCTAAACCTCGACCAAATTTTGACCGCAGGCCTCCTAAACAGTATACCGCCATTGCTGAACCCATTGACCAGTTGTACGAAAGGTTCAAAGCTGCTGGTTATCTCACCCTTATCCCTGCTATAATCCCTAAGAATCCTTTTCAATGGGTTAACCCAAACAAATCCTGTTCATACCATTCCGACATGAAAGGACATACCGTTGATGAATGCCGATCTCTGAAAGATAAGATACAGGCTTTGATTGATAACAAGATTATCATGGAGAAAGAGCCTGCTCCGAATGTCCGCAATAACCCTATGCCAGACCACAAGGGTGGAGGTGTTCACATAATTGAAATAGAGAATGATTGGGACCCCAAGGGATTGATTGGGTTGATCACATGAGGTGATGATCCAAAGAAACCAATAGTTACGCTTAATCCAATCATATTCCAGATTCAGCCATCTGGGGACACTGAGGTAAACATGTCTGTGCCACTTGAGTTTGAAGCAACTGCAAAGACACCAACACCAATCGAGATTGAATTCGTGACTCCAGCAAATGCACCTCCACCATTTGAAGTTGCAGTTTTACCTCCCAAAGCACATGCTCCGTTCAGAGTGGAGATGTCCACACCGATCCTAGTGGCGTTGTTGGCCGTAACACCATTCCATACCAAGGCTATACCATGGGACTATACAGCTGAGGCAAGGAGGAAAGGCAAGGTTAGGTTCGAGGAAACTGTTGCCACACAGGGTATGATGAGGACCGACATGATCTATACCCAGAACACCTAGTTGAGTCAAGCAAGAAGGCCTCCAATTGGTCGCCCATCATTAAGACAGGTCCAGACGATCTTTGGAGAAAGATACAGGCCAAAGAATACTCGGTCATCGACCAGTTGAACAAAACACCGGCGCAAATCTCCATACTTGCTTTGCTACAAAATTCTGAGGCACACAAGAATGCCTTGCTAAAAGTGCTGAGTGAGGCATATGTACCAGGCAACATCACCGGAGGAGAAATGGCAAACATGGTAGGGTAGGTATTGGAAAGTCACAAGATCAATTTTCATGAAGATGAGCTGCCACCAAAAGGGTTGAGTCACAACAAGGCGTTGCACATCACCGTACAATATGAAGATTATTTTATCACTAGAATTCTGATTGATGGAGGGTCCAACCTCAACATTTGTCCGTTGGTAACACTCAGGACATTAGGAAAGTGGATGCACGAGATAAAGGACTAAGCCATCAACGTGAAAGCTTTCGACGGTTCCCAAAGGTCCACCATCGGGAGATTAGTCTGTGTTTGCAAATGGGGCCAACTTGGTTCAATGTTGATTTTCAAGTGATAGACGTGCTAACATCTTACAATCTGTTGTTAGGATGACCATGGATTATCATTCACGTCGACGGTAGAAATCCCATATACAGTGGCCAGACCATCCCAACAATCGGAGGCAGAAGAAAGATAGGCAGAGCGACCTATCACCATATCGAGCAAGTCAACGCCGTCGACAAGGAAAAATGGTGGGACAATAAAATTGAAAGAATATTGAACTGGAGCGGATACGAACCTGGAAAGGGTCTTGGCAAGAACCTCCAAGGAATCGCTAAGCCTATCACACTAAAGAAACATGGCACCACCATCGGTCTGGGATATGAGTACACTTAGGAAGAATTCAACAACTGGTCACCACCATGGCGCGGTCCTTACTATTTGCTAGAGCAGCCAATACCACATTTGGAGCAGACTTTCCAGCCAGCCGATGTTATTTAAGGGTCAGAAGAAGAGGAAGCAGTGGCAGTAGTAATGAATTTGTTCCTAGAAGATAATGACATGGATTGTTGTGTCATCTTCAAGGAGGAGGGGGAGGAAGGCCCTTCCATACGGGCAGTAAGCAGAGGAGCATGCCTCAATAACTGGACCATCAGAACCACCAGAGCCCGGAAAACCTCGGGGTAGCAAGGTTGAACAAGCATCATGCACTATCTTTTATTTTTACTAGTTGACTTTCCTTTTGCATTTTAAAATTTTGCAATAAGACCTTCAATGTTCAAAATAGTTATGGAATTTATCAAAGCATTTCGATTTTCCCTATAAATCCTATTCTTATTATTTTTCTCTCATTACTTTACTTATACAGCATTACTATTACTTATCTTGATGAACTAATGACTGTGACATGCAACGAGACAACGCAACAAACGGATATAGATTTGGAGGAAGACGACATGCCGGAAGAGATTGTTAAAGAAGTTGAGAATTTTGAGAATAGACCTAACTCCAACCTAGACGAGACTGAGATTATTAACCTGGGAGATGTAGAGAACATCAAAGAAACACGAATCGACATTCTTTTGTCACCGTCAGAAAATGAAGAGTACACAGAATTTCTAAGGGAATATGAGGACATATTTGCCTGGTCTTATGATGACATGACTGGTCTAAGTACATCTATGGTGGCTCACAAAATTCCAACTGATCCAACATGTCCACCGGTAAAGCAAAAGCTCAGAAAATTTAAGCCTGACATGAGTCTGAAAATCAAGGAAGAAGTTACTAAGCAAGTCAAAGCCAAGGTTCTCAGGGTAGTAGAATACCCAACATGGTTGGCCAACATTGTGCCAGTACCAAAGGAAGGATGGGAAGGTCAGAGTCTGTGTTGACTACCGGGATCTCAACCGGGCCAGTCCGAAAGATGACTTCCCTTTGCCGAATATACACATCCTAATTGACAATTGCGCCAAGCATGAGCTACAGTCATTTGTAGATTGCTTCGCTGGTTATCATCAAATCTGGATAGATGGAGACGATGCTGAGAAAAGAGCTTTCATTACGCCGTGGGGAATGTACTCTTAAAAGATGATGTCGTTTGGCCTGAAGAATGCAGGGGCCACCTACATGAGGGCTATGACCACCATTTTCCACGATATGATACACAAGGAGATCGAAGTATATGTAGACGATGTTATCATCAAGTCCAAGAAAACCTCTGATCGCATGGAAGATTTGAGAAAGTTCTTCAGTAGACTGAGAAGGTACAACCTAAAACTGAATCCCGCAAAGTGTGCATTTGGGGTTCCTGCCGGAAAACTACTTGGGTTCATTGTAAGTCGCCGAGGAATAGAACTGGACCTATCAAAGGTCAAAGCTATTCAAGAGTTGCCACCGCCAAAGAACAGGAAGGACGTAATGAGTTTCTTGGGGAGACTTAACTATATTAGTTGGTTCATAGCACAATCTATAGTTATCTGTGAGCCGATCTTTAAGATGTTGAAGAAGGATGCCGCTAGCAAATGGACTGATGACTGCCAAAGGGCCTTCGACAGAATCAAGGAGTACCTATCAACACCACCAGTTTTGGTCCCGCTCGTTCCAGGTAGACCTCTATTAATCTACCTCGCAATATTGGATGGAGCATTTGGTTGTGTTCTGGGGCAACATGATGAAACGGGGAGGAAAGAGCAGGCCATCTATTACCTCAGTAAGAAGTTCACCCAGTATGAGGCCCGATATTCTCTGTTAGAGCGCTCCTGTTATGCTTTGACTTGGGTAGCTCAGAAGCTGAGGCACTATTTTTGTGCCTATACTACATATCTTATATCAAGGATGGATCCTTTAAAGTACATCTTTCAGAAATCCATGCCCACTAGCAAGCTAGCCAAGTGGAAAATCCTGTTAAGTGAATTTGACATTGTCTATGTGACTCAGAAGGTGATCAAGGGATAGGCACTAGCAGATCACCTCGCTGAAAATCTCGTGGACGGAGAATACGAACTCCTGAAAACGTATTTTTCCGACGAAGAGGTATCATTCATAGGAGAAGGCATTGCAGAATCCTATGATGGTTGGAGGATGTTTTTCGATGGAGCAACAAATTTCAAAGGAGTTGGCATAGGAGTAGTCCTAGTATCAGAAACCGGTCAGCATTATCCGGTCTCTACCAAACTCAGATTCCCGTGTACCAACAACATAGCTGAATACGAAGCCTGCATCTTAGGGCTCAAGATGGCTATTGACATGAACATTCAAGAGTTGCTAGTGATTGGGGATATAGATTTGCTTATACATCAGGTCCGAGAAGAATAGGCATCCAAGAACTCCAAAATACTCCCTTATATGCATCATGTACAAGAGTTGAGAAAGAGGTTCACAAAGACGGAGTTCCAGCATGTCCCCAGAGTCCAAAATGAGTTTGCCGATGCATTGGCTACCCTATCATCCATAATATAACACCTAGATAAGAACTTCATTGATCCCATTCCAGTAAAGGTCCATGATCAGTCAGCCTACTGTGCTCATGTTGAAGAAGAAGCAGACGGAAAGCCTTGGTTTCATGATATCAAGGAATACTTAGCAAAAGGATAATACCCAGAGCTCGCAAATACTACTTAGAAACGCACACTTCGGAGGTTGTCCAACAATTTCTTTCACAGCGGAGGAATCCTGTATAGGAGGACTCCGGATTTGGGATTATTGAGGTGTGTCGACGCAAAGGAAGCATCTAAACTACTAGAAGAAATCCATGCTGGGACCTACGGTCCTCATATGAATGGTTTTGTCTTAGCCAAAAAGATAATTCGGGCTGGTTATTTTTGGATGACTATGGAAACAGACTGCATCCAGTATGTCCGAAAGTGCCACCGCTGTCAGATACATGCATACATGATAAAGGTGCCTCCAAATGTGCTTAATGCAACAAGCTCGCCATGGCCATTTGCCGCTTGGGGAATGGATGTTATCGGACCAATCGAACCTGCCGCATCAAACGAGCACAGGTTCATCCTAGTAGCAATTGATTATTTCACCAAATGGGTTGAAGCAGCATCTTACAGAGCAGTGACTAAGAAAGTCATGGCAGACTTCGTCTGCGATCTTATCGTTTGTCGATTCGGGATCCTAGAATCAATCATCACTGATAATGGTTCCAATCTCAATAGTGACCTGATGAAAGCCATGTGTGAAACCTTCAAGATCAAACACAAGAATTCTACAGCCTACAAACCTCAAATGAATGGAGCTGTAGAAGCCGCCAATAAGAATATCAAAAAGATATTGAGGAAAATGATAGAGAAACATAAATAGTGGCATGAGAAACTATCATTTGCCTTATTAGGGTACAACACCACAGTCCGCACATCAACTAGGGCAACCCCCTACATGATGGTATATGGTACAGAAGTGGTCATTCCTGCCGAAGTAGAAATCCCTTCCTTGAGGATCATACAGGAAGCAAAACTCGATGATGCAGAGTGGGTGAAGAGTCATTACGAGTAGTTAGCTCTTATAGATGGAAAAAGAATGAATGCAGTTTGCCATGGTCAAGTTTATCAAAACAGAATGTCCAAAGCCTTCAACAAAAGAGTCAAGCCAAGATAATTCACATTAGGGCAGCTGGTATTAAAGAAGATTTTCCCGCATCAAGATGAAGCCAAAGGGAAATTCTCTCCCAACTGGCACGGTTTGTACATGGTTCACCGGGTTCTAACAGGAGGAGCCATCATACTTGTAGAAATGGACGGAGAAGTTTGGCCAAAGCCGATCAATTTAGATGCGGTCAAGAGATACTATATGTAATCTTTATGATTTCCTTCATGATGTAATTTGAACTATACTTGACCTGATTCCTGTTTAAGAGGGGATAGTAGGCAGCCCTATGGGTTCGGTCACAAGTCAATAAAAGTTTTATTTCCCCTCACAATTGGAAATTGGGGCAGAATTTTGAGGAGGACTCTCAAAATTTTGAAGTGATTTCAGTCATTCGCCGCAAGCAGCCGTCAGAAGCAGTAGCCCAGTAAACTGGGGCAAAATTTTGAGAAGGACCCTCAAAATTCCGGAGTAAGAGAAGTTGCAATGTCTTGAACCACACCGCAGTCGTCGGTTCATCCAAAGAAAACTATTCTCGATTATGTATTTATGTTATATTTTTACTAAATCATGCATGTCTGTTACCAAAATTACTTTGTTTCGAAACGCTACCCCAATGATACACACAGTATCACACTAGATCAAAGTCAAGCAGGTCAAGTAGAGCCAACAGGGATACGAACTAACCTCCCCCTTTACAAAACTCACGATTTTTCTTTGGATGCAGGCACTTGAGTTGCAAAATCATCAAATATACTATACGCTCACTCACAAAGTTTAGTAGTACAACTCTCTAAACCATTGCACTTGCTTGCAACTGTTATCCGCATACAACAGTGTCCCCAGCAGGCACAATATCCCTAGCAATCACGATACTGCAATCCGTTATCAGCTAAGAAAACTCTATTGTCGTTTGCCCTCTTTACTTCCTGCATAAGGCTACCATTCTGCCTTCCGAGGTTAAGCTCTACCTCCATCTGAATTTTCTTGCATCGCATAAGGCTACCATTCTGCCTTCCGAGGTTAAGCCCTACCTCCATCAGCATTTTCTTGCATCGCATAAGGGTATCATTCTACCTTCCGAGGTTAATCCCTACCTCCATCTACATTTTCTTGCATTGCATAAGGCTGCCATTCTGCCTTCCGAGACTAAGCTCTTTCTCCATCTGCATTCTCTACATTGCATAAGGTTACCATTCTGCCTTCCAAGACTAAGCTCTATCTCCATCTGCATTCCCTACATTGCATAAGGCTAGCATTTTCTTGCATTGCATAAGGCTACCATTTTCTTGCATTGCATAAGGCTACCATTTTGTCTTCCGAGACTAAGCTCTGTCTCCATCTGCATTCTCTACATTGCATAAGGCTACCACTCTGCCTTCCAAGGCTAAGCTCTGTCTCCATCTGCATTCCCTGCATTGCATAAGGCTACCATTCTGCCTTTCGAGGTTAAGCTGTACCTCCATATGCATGGCTGAAAGATCTCCACTTTATTTACATTCTGCATCGGTCGAAAGATCGCCACTTCTTCTCCATCTGCATGGCTGAAAAATAGCCACTTTATTTACATTCTGCATCGGCTGAAAGATCGCCACTTCATTTACATCTTGCAATGGCTGAAAGATCGCCACTTTGTTTACATCTTGCATCGGCTGAAAGATCGCCACTTTATTTACATCTTTCATCGGCAGAAAGATCGTCACCTTTTGCATCTCATGGGCTAAAAGATCGCCAATCTATCCAAAGGCGTCATTTTTCGAAGGCAACATTTTCATAGCCCGAGAATACCATATCATGGCCTGAGGACCCCTTTTAATCTTTTGCATATCATTATTCAAAGGCATCATAGTTCAGAGGCATCATTCTCATAGCCCGAAAGCATCATTTCATGGCCTGCGAATCCCTTATTATACGCTTCGTAGCCCAGGACGTCATGGTCTAAGGACATCATCCTCATCATCTGATGACAACTCTCATGGTCCAACGAGAATTTGCATCATGTTTAATTTTACGCACAATATATGCTTGTATCGCTTACTTGCAGACAAACCAGCGAGCAATAAACATCCCAGTAGGAGCGATCCCACTCCAGTTCCCGCAGCCGTTGCAGGTTTCAAGCCATTCACCCCAACCTGAATATTGCATCCGTTCTTGAAAGTCTCCATCGGCCTACTCCGCCGATGGGTCCTGAACTATATACGGCCTGATTCCTGTAAAACCAGGGATATGTAGGCAGTTCAAAAACCAGAGTACGACTCAAGTCTCCTTGAACCCTTTCGTTCGGTCAAAATTGACCATCATATCTTTACCTGACAACTCTTTCATCCTTCTCGGGTAAAGAGGGGCAACTGTTGATACCCAATTTTTTCCCCGTGTATTTTTATATGTAAAATGCCTTTCAAATAGCATGTATATGCATATATAAGTATACCCCAAGGCTACATTATTTTTCTTATTTTTTTTAAAGATTTTTAAATCAATTTACTGCCCTATTTTATCAAGAAAACCCCAATAATTATCCCCAAATTTATCATCTTGGAGATTGGATTCTCATATTTTTACCAAAATATAGCTAAGATATTTTTTTACAAATTTATTAGGTATTTTAAGGATAAAATTGCATAATTGCAGTATTAGCCCCTTTTATGATTTCATTGCATTTATACTTATAAAATTAAGTCCAGTATTTTTAATTTGATAATTATATGTTATAAACTATTTTAGTAAATTCAATTTATTTCTAGGATTTAATTTACTATTTTTATAAAAAACAAAAGGGGAAAAATGACTTTTTAAAATCTAGCCAGATTTCATTTCGATTGTAGCCTAAATTCTACCCCAATTAAACCCAATTGAAACCCAGTCCAATTCCTAAAATTACCCTCCCCTGACCCAATTAAATCCAACCTGCCCGGCTCCCCGTTTAATCCAGATCAACGACCACATTATCTCCTTTCCTTTTTTAATTCACCAACCCCACTAACCCTAAGTCATTTTCACCTACCTGCCGCCTATGAAACCCTCCACTCTCTCAAACCCTCTTGAGTCTTCTCAGAACCCTAGCCGCCTCTTACCACTTCCACCCTGAAAGCCACCAGAATCCATGGCTTCCAGGGCTATGGGAGTCTTATACCTACCTCATGTTGCTCTTACACACCTGATCTCTGAAGATTCAAGGCCTGACCTTGAAGGTTTGTACCCAGACCTCGTTCGATTCAAGTTCCACGGCCATCTCCGGCCTTGCTCCTGCGTGCCATGGTTGTTTGAGCCTAATCCTGACCTCTCCGACTCAGATCGGTGACTTTTCAAAGCCTTTCTGATTTCTAGGGTTCTTCTAAAACCCTAACCCTTCGAGGTTTTTCCAATTCCCTTAGATTTGTTCTAGATCCATGCTTTCCTTAAGGTGTTAAACGTTTTCCTGACTTTTCTTTCAAAAAACTACTTTCAAAATCTTTCTTTTCCGATCTAGGGTTTTCTGAAAGTATTTAAGTGTTTTCTAACATTCTTTTTCCTCTTATGTGTATTTGCTTCTACTCAGTTCTTGTATTTTCTTCTACCATGTTCTTACGTGCTTCTTCTGCTGTATTTTCCTATACTATGTTCTCGTATGCTCTCCTACTGTATGCTTTGTCTACTGTGTTCTGATATATATTTCTCCTCCTATATTTTCTTACTAAGTTCTTAAGTTTTCTTATTAAGTTCCTTTTACTGAGCTTTGTTTAAAGTTTCTTCTAAAATTTCTTAGCATACTTCTTCTACTATTCTCATCAGTCTTCTCAATTATATTTCGTATTAGCTTCTTCTACTCTATTTTTTTTTGAATTCTGCTACTATGTTCTGCGTGTTACTTGCTATCATTGTTTTCTCATGAGTTTCTTCTGCTGAAAGAAACATGCAAGAGGTTTCAGTTATATGAAACCTAAACAGCTTGTATCGATTACTTGCCTTCTCATCTCTGTACTTGATTCAAGGTGGAAACCCTAGAATTCGGGGGTTCTGCCAAGTTTGATTATGTGATTTAATTGAACTAGGGTTTTTATTTTAGAACCCCTAACTCTTTCAGACCAACTTCGAGTCTCTGAATAGAGTTTGGACATCCGTGTTTGCATATGATTCTGACCTTTGGCTAAACTCTTCTAAAACTCTTTCTTCACTGGATTTTTTTTGCAATGGCACAACATTTTCTTCCAACTCAACATGTTTGTGTGCTCTTTATATGTGATGAATCTTCCTCTAAAAAGGCTTTTAACTCGTGATTGATTCAATTTCCTTCTAAATAGGTCTGATTGATTCCATTTCCATTGTTTGCTAATTTCCTTTAAGTTAAAAAACCTTTCTCATCTTTTTGACTCGGTTCATTCATACAAGATCCCTGACCTTTGATTTACTAGCTGTTAATTGATTTTCTCGCCTTGTTTGTACAACCGTGTATTTCAGAAATTTTGTCCTTAAATAACCTTTATGTATTTACCCTTAATTGCATACTGTGCACAAAGTGCTTATTCATTTTTCTTTCCTTAAATTGTTTTTACCCGTTTGAATCTGAATCCCTTAATAAGAGAAGTCTTGTGTAATTGATTGACAATCAGTTCCTTGACTATTTTCTTACCTTATTTCTTCATGATTTTCACACTATAAAAGGCACGACCCTTTTTCACAAAGAGGAGAGAAGAGAATCATTCTGAACTCACACTCTCTCAATAATATTCTTTTCTTGTCTGCACTATGGCCTGTTTACAAGACCTACTGCATTTCCTTTATTTGTTTCTTTGAAACTGGTATGTCCTAATTTAAGCTTCAGCATCACAACAATGTTTTTCCATATTTATTTATTGTTTCTGTAGAGTTCAATGTTTAAACTAGCATGCTGATTTCTTTCTATCTGTTTCTGCTATGAATCCCTGCTCCCTACCCCCTTATGTGTTTTGAGTTATGGTTTAAAACATGGCAATATGTAAGTTGTTGTCCATGGATTGAACTTGGTCCCTTAGGGGATCCTAACCTCCAAACAGTGTGTTCTAACAGGCTTATGGGTGTGCCAGCACTTCCCATTGCTGGGTATGCCCATGAGCCTGTCTTTGTCTATTTACCACCTCCCCATTCCCTATACTCCTATGTTTATGGATGTAAGTTGTTTTCCCATTCCCTTTCCCCTCTCAGAATTCTATTCCTGCACATGCACGCTCTCTTAGTCCCTAAGTTCTGCCCCCCTTCTCGTGAGCCTTGCCTTGGGACCTTGAGTTCCTTCTGAACTTGGACACCTGAGGGCTAGACCTTCCATACTGCACTATGTCCTAATCTGGTGATACATTTGGGTGTAAGCACTGCCCGGAGTTCATATGAGACTCTTAGGGAACTTTGACACACCCCAAATGGGAGAAAGGCTTTGAAATATGACCTCTTGGAGTTGGTTTACTTTATACTTCAGACAGGAAGTCTTAATCAGGCTCTCCTTGGTTATACTTTTTAATTTCCGATGTATTTTTTAGTTTGCTTTTCTGGGCTGTAATAACTTTGTAGTAAACTCTCGGGGATGGCTAGTGAAATAGGCAGGGGTAACTATGTATGCAAAAAGGGGTAGATATCCTGCCTATAGGAGTTTCTGGATTTCGGCACTCTTATATATAGATAACATGTCTATAGGAATCCTGTATTATCTCATATATAGATACCATGTCTATATGAATCTTGCATTCTCTCATATAGATACTGTGTCTATAATTGCCTAAAAATCTGAATTTTGCATATGCACATAGAGAATATGCCTATAGGTCTTTTGAACCTTGCACATCCATTCTTCATTAGGCAATCATGTTTGTAGGTCTTAATAATCAACTGCAATTAGATATCATGTTCGTAGGTCATAAACGAAATTCTGCACCTAGATATCATGCTTACACTGTTTCTGCATTTTGCTATGTCTATGAAAGTGTTTAAAATCAACAACGCGTAGAAAGCATGCCTATAGGAGCTATTGATCAAGTCTGAACTGTTTCACTCGCTTATACATCTAAAATCGACAATAATGATGCATTACCAGTTGCAGAACTTATGATATTTTGCTAAAACTTGCCCTTCTTTAATAACTGACACCTTCTCTTTAATCAGTATGTAATCATCTCATATCCTTGTTCCTGAAGTTTGTAGATATCACGCCTATAGGGTTTTCGTCTAAAACTTAGGCAAGCCATTGGGTAAAAGTTTATAAAAAATTGTTGTTATTAAGTACAACCAGCAGGCAGGCCTGATTTGGGTTTCTTATCTGAATTATGTGATAAATCAGTCTGCCTCGACCTTTAAGTTAAATCAAGCCCTAAATAGTATGTGTAAGTTATGCTGATTACTTGCTTTCTTTATTTAAAGGAGGTGTATCTGAGCCTTTCCACTTGCTGTATGCTTTCCCCAAATTGCTATACATGTTTTTGTATGTTGCCTTAGTATTTTACCCTTTTGAAACCACAAATAAGCCCAATATCTCCCCCTTTAGGATTAGTAGTCCCAAATACCTCCGGGACTGATAGGATCGGGACGGGTAATAGCATGCAATAAGTAAACGAGACCATTCCGCGCTTTAATACCTTAAACAAGGCGGGAAGGGTAGATATGGATATGATGACCACGCGATAACATCACGTGTAGCTCCTCACTGAGGAGTGATTACCGGATGTTGTGTGGGGTGATCCATATTATTAATAAACCTACGACCCCCTTCCCTTTGTTTTCTTTGTTTCTTTTAAATCTTTTTTTATTACCATTTGTTTTAAGAAAATCAACTCTTTGACCTTCATGTGCAAAATCCCCTCTTATTTGAAGTCTTATTCGCCTACATGTTGTTTGTTCTTAAAATCACAATAATTGTCTAGCCGGGAACCACACTAGTTGATCCTGAGCGGTGCCTAACACCTTCCCCTTGGGATAATTTTAAGCCCTTACCCAATCTCTGGTTACTCAAAACAAACCCTTTTTGTGTCCTAATGCACTTTAATCATTAGGTGGTGACTCTTCTATGCAAACCCAATTCCTAAAAGGGAACGAGTTGTCCTCCCAAATGTCATAAACCCGATTTCACAAGAAAAAGGGGGCGCGATAGCGGCTGACCTCTCCACTGCACTTTCACTGAAGCTATATCCTTCGACCTCAACTTTCAAACTAGACGACCCAAAATAGCTACTGGCTCCACATCATAAGTCCAATGATCATCCAACTGAACCGTGATGAAATCCAAAACATGAGACGGGTCCCCAATATACTTCCGGAGCATAGAAACATGAAATATCGGATGCATACTCGACAAGCTGGTGGGCAAAACAAGCTTATAAGCCACCTCCCCAATCCTCCGAAGCACGTCAAAAGGCCCACTGAATTGAGGACTCAATTTCCCTTTCTTCCCAAATCTTATAACACCTTTCATGGGTGAAACCTTCAACAGAACCTTCTCGCCAACCATGTAGGACATATCCCGCACCTTTTATGAGCATAGCACTTTTGCCTTGACTACGCTGTACCAAAACTATCCTGAATCACCTTTACCTTTTCTAAGGCATCCTGCACCAAGTCTGTCCCCAATGGCCTAGCCTCACCGGGCTCAAACCAACCAACTAGAGATCTACACCGCTTCCCATACAAAGCCTCATATGGAGCCATTTGAATACTCGACAGGTAGCTGTTGTTATAAGCAAACTCTGCAAGCGGTAGAAACTGATCCCCTGATCCTCCAAAATCAATGACACAAGCACGCAACATGTCCTCCAATATCTGAATAATGCGTTTGGACTGCCCGTCCATCTGAGGGTGAAAAGTTGTGCTCAAGTCAACCTGAGTACCCACCTCTCGCTGCACAGACCTCCAAAACTGTGATGTAAACTGAGTGCCCCTATATGAAATGATGGAAACGGGGACACCAAGCAAATGAACAATCTCCTGGATATAGATCTCTGCCAACCACTCTGAAGAATAGGAAGTACACACAGGAATTAAGTGCGCGAACTTGGTCAGCCGATCCACAATCACCCAAATAACATCGAACTTTATCAAAGTCCATGGAAGTCCAACAACAAAGTACATAGTGATCCTCTCCCACTTTCACTCTGGAATATCTATCCACTGAAGCAAGACACCCGGCCTCTGATGCTCATATATCACCTGCTGAAAATTGAGACGCCGAGCTACAAATCCCACAACGTCTTTCTTCATTCTCTGCCACCAATAGTGTTTTCTCAGATCCTGATACATCTTCGCAACACCCGGATGAATGGAATACCGCGAGCTATGGGCCTCCTTCAGAATTAACTCCCGAAGCCCATCCACATTAGGCACACAAATCCGGCCTTGTATCCTTAACACCCCATCATTACCAATAGTCATATCTCTGGCATCAACGTGTTGAACTCTGTACTTAAGGACAAGCAAATGCGGATCATCATACTGGCGCTCTCTAATGCGATCATATAAAGAAAACTGAGAAACCACACAAGCCAATACCCGGCTGGGCTCCGAAATGTCTAACCTCACGAACCGATTGGCCAAGGCCTGAACATCAACTGCAAGAGGTCTCTCCCCAACTGGAATATATGCCAAACACCCCATACTCACTGCCTTTCGACTCAAAGCATCGACCACCACATTGGCTTTTCCTGGATGGTACAATATAGTGATATCATAATCCTAAAGCAACTTCAACCACCTCCGCTACCACAAATTAAGATCCTTCTGCTTGAACAAGTGCTGGAGACTACGATGATCAGTAAACACCTCACAAGACACACCATACAAGTAATGCCTCCAAATCTTCAACGCGTGAACTATGACAGCCAACTCCAAATCATTAACAGGGTAGTTCTTTTCATGGGGCTTCAACTGACGAGAAATATAAGCAATAACTCTACCCTCCTGCATCAATATACAACCCATACCAACTCTCGAAGCATCACAATACATGGTATATGAACCTGAAGCTTATGGCAAAACTAACACAGGAGCTATGGTCAAAGCCGCCTTGAGCTTCTGAAAGTTCTCCTCACACATCCGACCATACAAATGAAGCACCCTTCTGAATCAACTTGGTCAAGGACGATGCGATAGATGAGAATCCTTGAACAATCCAGCGATAATAGCCTGCCAAACCAAGAAAGCTGCGAATCTCTATGGCTGAGGACGGCCGCCAACTCTAAACTGCCTCTATCTTCTTCGCATCAACCTGAATACCCTCGCTGGACACCATGTGCCCCAAGAAATCCACTGAACTAAGCCAAAACTCACACTTGGAGAATTTTGCATAAAGTTTCTCCTCTCTCAATCTCTGCAACACAACTCTTAAATGCTCCGCGTGCTCCTCCTGACTACGTGAATATACCAAAATATCGTCAATGAAGACTATGATAAACGAGTCAAGATAAGGCCGAAACACACTGTTCATCAAATGCATGAGCATTGCTGGGGCATTAGTCAGCCCAAAAGACATCACCAAGAACTCATAATGTCCATATCGGGTCCTGAAAGTTGTCTTAGGAATATTTGAGTCCCTGATCTTCAACTGGTGATAACCTGAACGAAGATCAATCTTGGAGAACACTCTCACTCCCTTAAGCTGTCGAATAAATCATCAATGTGAGGCAAATGATACTTGTTCTTAATTGTTACCTTGTTCAATTGCCTATAATCAATGCACATCCTTATAGTGACATCCTTCTTTTTCACAAATAGAACCGACGCACCCCAAGGTGACATACTAGGCCGAATGAACCCTTTATCAAGGATTACCTGAAGCTGCTCCTTTAATTCCTTCAACTCCGCTAGTGCCATACGATACGTCGGAATAGAAATGGGTTGAGTGCCCAACACCAGGTCAATACCAAAATCAATATCCCTATCTGGTGGCATGCCCGACAGGTCTGCAGGAAACACATTAGGAAAATCCCTCACAACTGGAACAGAATCTATATTGGGAGTCTTATTACCGATATCCCTCACAAAGGCTAGATACGAAAGACAACCTTTCCCAACCATACGCTGGGCTTTCAAGAATGAGAGTCACTCTACTGGAAACACAATCAGTCACACCTCGCCACTCGATCCGTGGCACACCCGGTATAGCCGATGTGACTATCTTAACATGACAATCCAGAATAGCACGACACGGAGATAGCCAATCCATGCCCAAAATAAAATCAAAATCCACCATACACAATAATAAAAGATCCACACGGATCTCCAGACCTCTAATAGTCACCACACACGACCAGTACACATGGTCTACAACTACAGTATCGCCCACTGAGGTAGATACATGAACAGGTAAAGCTAGAAACTCACAGGGCGTACCCAAATAACGAGCAAAGTATGGTGACACATATGAAAAGGTGGAAACGAGATCAAATAATATAGAGGCATCCCTGTGGCAGACTGAAACAATACCTGTAATAACAGCATCTCAAGTAATAGCATCGGGTTTGCCTGGAAGTGCATAGAAACGGGCCTGACCGCCACCTGATCGACCTCCCTCACTGGGGAGACCCCTAACTGGCTGACCTCCACCCCTAGTTGGTTGGGCGGTTGGTGGTGAAGTAACTAGCGCTGAAGCCAATGACTGACCCCTCTGCTGAGATGAGCTCGCAAGGCGACGAGGGCACTGCCTCAACATATGACCCATCTCACCACACTCATAACAACTCCCAGGTGTTGGAGAAGAGGACTGAAGGGAACCTCTCTCACCGGAGTGACTAGCAGATGCACTCGGCATAGAAGAGCCCTAGACTAATGGAGCACGGGATGAACTCTAAGCTAGAAGGGTACTATATGATGACTGACCCTGATGAGAACTGTGAGAACCTTGACCCGACGATGCCCCACGATAACCTAGGTGAGCTGGCTGAGCATGCCTAAATGGACGGCCTCTGCCGTGCTGAAACTGACCTCTCGAAGGAGTACCACTATAACTACCAGATCCTCGAGGCCTCTTGGCCTCCCTCTCCTCTCGCTCCTAGCGACGAACAGACTCAATCTCACGGGCATATCCACAACCTCCTCGAAAGTAGCACTAATCACCCTCTCCCTGGTCATGCGAATATGAAGCTGATAAGTAAGGCCATCAACAAACCTCCTAATCCTCTCTCTATTTGTCGGGACCATCCAAATAGCATGGCGAGCTAACTCAGAGAAGTTCATCGCGTACTGTGTCACTGTCATCTCTCCCTGATGCAACCACTCAAACTCCATACGCAGCTTCTCTCTATAGGACTACGGCACATACTTCTCTAGAAAGAGAACGGAGAACTGCTACCAAGTAAGAGGTGCTACACCAACAGGCCTACGCTAGGGGTGGCAAATGGGCGGGTTGGGCTTAAATTGGGCGGGTCAAGATGGGTTAGGTCAATAAATAGGTCATTTCCCAACCCAGCCCAAAGTGAACTTGGGCTAAGATGGGTTGGGTCAAGATGGGCTAAACAATGGGTCATAACTCAACCCGCCCAACTTGTCCCATGTTTTAGAACCATGCTCATCTTGCATAAAAAAAGCCTTTTACCTTAAAATGTGTAAGTCGAAAAAAAATTGGGGTGAGGGTGGGGCGGGTGGGTGATGCAAAAAAATGAAAAAAAAATTAGAAAATAGAAAATAAAAAAACGTAATTTTTTTTTGAAATACAAAAAAAAGTAAAAATTTTTTTGAGGGGGGGGGGGGGGGGAGGTGGGTGGTGCAGAAAAAAGCAGAAAATTGAAAATACAAAAAAAGTAAATTTTTTTTTGAGGGGGTGGGGTTGGTGGTTAAAAAAACAGAAAACAGAAAATACAGAAAAAAAGTAAAAAATTTCTTTTTGAGGGGAGGGGGGTCAGGGTGGGTGGATGGTGCAGAAAAACAAAACAACATAAAATTAAAAATACAAAAAAAAGAAGTAAAATTGGGACAACTAAATAACTTTTAATATATAAGTTGGGTTGAGATACCTTTTGTTTTGGGTGAGTTTCATGAGTTGTATTTGGGTTGCTTAATGGGTCATAATGAGCTATAAAATATAATGGGTTAACTTGGGCTCAGCCCAAATTGACCCATGAGCTAAAATGTTTGAAACCAAACCCATTAATCTCTGGGCAGATTGGGCGAGTTAGATGGGTTTGGGCTCAAATTGCCTCCCCTAGCCTACGCCTCTCAAAAGCCTCCCACCATGTAAAGGCAGCTCCAGAAAACTAATAGGTAGAGAAAGCGACCCCACTGGTCTCCAGAATACCCGTTGTACGAAGCATTCCCTGACACTAATCTAAGAAACCCTGGGCATCCTCGCCCTATGCACCACTGAAGGTCGGAGGCTGCAGCCTACCAAACCTCTCCAACCTACGCTGCTCATCCTCCAGCATAGCAGGAACTACATAGTCCTAAGAAGCTGCAACTGGCTGGGCTGGATGTGCCCCCAACGTCTGAAGTCTTTGCACGAACTGCTCAGGTGTGCGAGCGATGGGATTTTGATTGCCTCCCCCAGCCTGAGAAGTAGCTGCTGCTGTAGTGGCTGAAACTGCCTGGGCTAGGCCCGTGCAAACTGATAAGATCTTAGCCAAGGCCTCTTGAAGACCCTGAATCACAATGGGCACAGCTGGTACCTAAGCTGGTGCTGCTGGATCGTCCATAACTGGGACCTGATCCTAAACTGGGGCAGCTGGTGGATCTACAGGTACTGCCCTAGCTGCTCTGCCCCTACCACGACCACGACCGCGTCCTCGACCTCTGGTGGCCACAGCATGTGGTACTGGTGGTCGTCCATCTTGACCAGTAAAGAGTGTCCTCACCATCTGTGAGAGAATAGAATAACAAAAGTTTAGTTCTCGGATCAACAAATTTGCACGACAAGAATTTCAAGAATATGAACTTTTTTCTAAAGGTTCTGCAGCCTCTCGAGGATAAATACAGACATCTCTATACCGATCCGCGAGACTCTACTAAACCTGCTCATGACTCGTGAGACCTATGTAACCTAGGATCTGATACCAACTTGTCATGACTCTAAACCTGGATCCGATCATAATGGCGCTTCTCGTGAAGACAAGGCCAGCTGACACTTCCCATATTTCCAATTATTAACAATTAAGCATTTAGAAACAGTCTAAACATGAATAAGTAAACCAAATTTTAAGCGGTTAATAGCACAAATCGCGGAAAATACCCAACACAGCCCGAAACCGGGGTGTCACTAGTCACGAGCATCTATAAAACCTAATACAAGTATGAAAAGCCTATGAACTATTACAAATGTCTGATAAGAGATAGAAATGATAAAGAGGCAGAAACACAGGACTGCGGACGTCAAGCAGCTACCTCATGGACTCCGATATCTGCCGGGAGCTCTCAACTCGCACTGGTAGGATCCGTAACGCCTGAATGTGCACACAGAGGTGCAGGGAGTAAAGTGAGTACTCCAACTTAGTGAGTAACAAATGTAAATAAGGACTGAAAGCAAGAAATCACGTAAGGCACAAAGCATTCTATAATGAAGCAGTAAAACCATTTAAAAATGGTAAATTAGTGAAAGATAGGTAAAATTCTTTAACTCAAATGTAGTTTCATGAAAATCCTTTTTCAATAATTAAGCAGGTAATTGGAAGTCAAACGAAAAGTAAACACATAAAGGCTCTCTCCTCGGGCACGGTATCAACAAATCCACCTCTCGGGAAACATCTCAGAATAATATCAGCCTCTCGGGCTCAATCTCACATCAGAATGGGTACCCGAGCTCACTGGGGGTGTACAGACTCTTGGAGGGGCCCCTTACGGCCCAAGCGTAATATCAAGCCACCTCGTGGCATCATCATTAGGCCCTCGACCTCATATCAATCAATCCACCTCGTGGCGTACATATCTCAGGCCCTCGGCCTCATAATCACTATCAGATGTTTCCTCACAACATAGACCCTCGGCCTTACTCAGTCAAAATTCTCACAAGCCACTCGGGCAATAGTAAAGCATGATTCTCAGCCCAAAATATTATTTAAAGATCATTTAGGTATTAAAACTGAGTAAACATTGTTGAGTATGTATGAAAATAGTAGAAAATAACATGACTGAGTTCAAGTATAAAGTCAAAGCAGTGAGGAAATATCAATAAAAATCCCCGAAGGGTCCAAATAGTTGGCACAAGTCCCAAATATGGCATTCAGCCCAAATCATGATGATAGCAAATAGATTTCAGTTAAATACACGGCAAAATAGTCATTCGGGATGGACTAAGTCACAATCCCCAATAGTGCACGACCCCACGCTCGTCATCTAGCGTGTGTGTCACCTCAATATAGCACTACAGTGTGCAAATCTGGGGATTCAAACCCTTGGAACATCATTTACAATCATTACTCACCTCGAACCGGTCAAATCTCTAGCTTGCGGTGCCTTTGCCCCTCGAATCGTCCTCCACTCGTGTCGAATCTTTCCAAAATCAGAACGAGGACTTCAAAATATGCTAAGGGACCGAAGCCCAAGCGAAAACAATCAATAAATGACACAAATCCCGAAATTACCAAAACCCGACCTTCGGGCCCACGTCTCGGAATTCGATAATTTTTACATCAATAGATTCTTTATCTCCCCATGAGTTCATACATATCAAAAGTTCTAAAATCCCACCTCAAATGGTCCTTCAAATCCTCAAGCAAAGTTCTAAGTTTCCTAGCCCTAGTTTCCCCAATTTTCACCCTTAATTTCCATGATTTCTAGCTCTAATCCGTGAAATAATAGCGTAGGAACGATTTTTAGGTCCAAATTCCTTACCTCAATGAAGTTCCCTTGAAATCCCTCTTTCAAGTCGTCCAAAAAGCTCCCAAGCCGAGGTGAAAATGGTGAAATTAGCTAAAATTTGGGAAGGCTACAATTTATACCTTCTGCCCAGTCATTTTCGCATCTGCGGCCCTTTAACCTCTACTGCAGTGCCGCATTTGCGGTTCATCATCCGCTTCTGCGGAAATCACTTATCCGGCCAAAAATCGCATCTGCGATCACACTTCCGCATCTGCGACATCGCTGCTCATCAGGCCCTTTTTCGCATCTGCGATCAATCTCTCGCCGTAGGTGCGGAAATACCAGATGCGGCAAAGTTTAACAGCTGCAACAAGTCGCAAACCTTTTGGTCAACCATCCGAAATCACCCCGAGGCCCCCAGGACCCGACCAAAAGCACAAACATATCCCAATACCTTATTCAAACTTGTACCAATCTTCAAAACACCTCAAACAACATCAAATCAACCAAAATACATCGGATTCAAGCCAAATTTTCTAAAATCTTCCGAATTCTGCTTCTGATAAAAAACCCAACCAAACCACGTATGAATGACCTGAAATTTTGCACGCACATCCCAAATGGCATAACGGAACTTCTGCAACTCTCAGAATTCCATTCTGACCCCTATATAAAAATCTTTCCTTCCAACCGGAAATCGCCAAAAATATCAACATCGCCAATTCAAGCCTAAATCTACTCTGAACATCCGAAACTCATTCTAATCACGCTCTTAAGTCTTAAATTACCTCCCAAAGATAACTGAACCATCTGAACTCACATTCGAGCCCTCTAACACATAAGTCAATATCTGGTTGACTTTTCCAACTCAAGATTCCTCAAAAGAGACTAAGTGCCTCAAACCTTACCAAAATCATTTCGGATTCGATCCGACCAACCCAATACCACAAAACACAGATAGACAAAGCATAGAGAAGCAGAAATGGGAGAAACAGAGCGGTAACTCATGAGACGACTAGTCGGGTCATCACATGTTGTGTCTTGAAGAGATTATATTATGTTGCCACCTAACACAAATGACCAAGTGTCATTTGTTTGGTTAGGGGCCTACTGCCACATGGGGGTGGGGTGGGGGTTTCTATTCTTATCCAATTAATTAATTAACTAATTAGGTAATATTCTGCTACCCGGTAATTAACCAATTACCCGCATAATTAAGAATTGTCTCAAATTACTTAAAATTCTACTTATTTTTAATACACTTTATACCTCCCACTATCATGGTCAAATGGTACCTTGTATGATACTACTCCGAAAATACCGGGTATTATTGCTCGGCCCGTATTTTATCCCTACATGCCAAACTTGGACGAAAATTTATTTTCCTTGACTTGCTTCCCCTCTTACTTTTACGGAATTTACTCATCACTTGTTTGAAATAAAATAATCCTTATAATCTCTAAATAATCTTACCTTGGACTTATGTCAATTACCTTACGACAAATTCAACGTACAATATTATAGGGTGCAACATCATCGTAATTTAATATTGCGATGCGTAACGTCATCGTAAAGTAATACTGCAGGACGAAATATCGACTTAATATTTCAGGGCGTAACACTTAGATGACAGAATATTTTCAACTTTGGGGTGGGAAAGGACATAGAGTAATAACGATAGTGAATTCTAAGCTACCCTTTAGAAATCAGTGATTCCATAACAACCAGGTCAGTTTAGCCCAATGAAATATTGTTAACTTATTAGCCCGACACTTCACTATTTAACGAAATAATCATCTCATAATTAAATGTTCAAACACTTTCATACCACCAAAATTGTGGGGCGTAACACAACCCCACCCCCTGTTAGGCATGCATAACAAGTACCCACATGGATTTTAGCAACCACTAGTTAACAACTACTTAACCCTAGTTGAAATTAAAAGAAAAGAGGAAGAAGTTAAACTAAATGAAAAGAAAAACAAAATTATAGAAGCAATGCTATGATTTGAACATACTAGTGGATTGAATTTGTATTGAAAATTGACTTGATAATTAGTGTTATGCAGATGGGCACAGATTTAGGGCTGATGAATAGTAGCAATATTCGTTTGAGAGTTCGAATGGCGAAAAGGGTAAAAAGCCCTAGGACCTTCTATTTATACTAAAAAGACTGGCACCCACATATCTTACCTGGCACGGCCGCGGAATTCCACCGCGGTCCGCGCTTTTACCTGTTTTGAAGAGCTGCCTGTTCCACACCACCGCTGAGAGCGGAAAATGGGCGCGGCCGCGGAACAGGATTGCTGACTGCGAAAAAGCCATCGCGGACGCGGATGAAACTTCAGAGAGGTCTCATTTTGGACTTTTCAAGTCCGCGTCCTCTACCAAATTACGCCCCCGTAAAATGCTTATGTTGATCACAGAATTATGAGTGCGGTCATCGGTCCAATTATAGACTTAGCCAAATATTTTTTTTCAGTATTATCCTGCACTGCGTCAAACATTCCTACACACATCTCACAACTAGTTAGTCCAAAACAAATCCTACACTAAGAAGAAAATCAAAAAGAAGAAAAACACATGGGTTGCCTCCCAAGAATCGCTTGATTTAACATCGCGGCACGACGCATGTTACCATCATCAATTGAAATTGGTCAAGGCTACCACGTGGCTGTCATTAAATTTTCCCAGGTAGTGTTTGACTCGGTGCCCATTAACTCTGAAAACTTCATCATTTTTATTCTTCAAATCAAGAGCACCAAATGGAGTTACATGTACCATTTCAAAAGGGCCACTCTATTTTGACTTGAGCTTTCCCGAAAACAGTCGTAACTGAGAGTTGAATAAGAGAACCAAGTCACCCTCCATGATTTCCGTGCTCCATGTATATTTGTCATGTAAGTACTTCATCTTGTCCTTATACAAGGACGATCTAGAATAGGCATGAAACAGGAACTCATCAAGTTCATTAAGTTGCTCTAACCAGAGATTTGCCGCAACATCGCACTCAAGATTTAACTTCTTTAGCGCACACATGGCCTTGTGCTCTAACTCAACCGGAAGATGGCATGCCTTCCCAAATACCAACGTGTACGGAGACATACCAATTGGAGTCTTATAAGCAGTCCTGTAAGCCCACAAAGCATCATCTAGTTTCCTTGACCAGTCAGTTCTATTTGCATTGACAGTTTTGATAATATGCTCTTTATCTCCCTGTTGGAGACATCAACTTATCAACTAGCCTGAGGATGATAAGGGTTTAATACCTTGTGATTCACACCACAATTTGCAAGCAAAGTTTCAAATGCCCTATTGCAGAAATGAGAACCCCCATCACTGATGATTGCCCGAGGAGTGCCAAACCGTGCAAAGATATTTTTCTTGAGAAACGCCACCACACTTCGGGCTTCATTGTTGGGCAAAGCCACGGCCTCAAACCAATTGGAAACATAATCAACGGCCAGAATGTAAGTTTTGCCACATGAACTCACAAAAGGCCCCATGAAGTCTATGCCCCACACATCAAAAATGTCAACCTCAAGAATAGTGGTGAGAGGCATTTCATCCTTCTTAGAAATTACACCTGCTCTCTGACACTCATCACATCTATTGACAAGCTCACCCGCATATTTATATAGAGTAGGCCAATAAAAACCACAGCTAATAACCTTTGAAGCAGTTCTCACCCTACCATGATGGCCACCGTAGGGCGAGGAATGGCAAGTATCAAGAATACTCATTTGCTCCTCTTCCGGAACACATCTCCTGATCACTTCATCATTACAAATCTTGAAGAGAAAAGGTTCGTCCTAGTAATAATCCAAGTTGTCTCGTTTAAGATTCTTCCTTTGGTTAGAAGAGAGCTCACTCGGAATAATGATGGTCATAAGAAAATTGGCCACATCAGCGAACCAAGGCATACTATTCACAGAAACTGAGAGGAGTTGTTAATCCGGGAATGCATCATTAATTTCGAGTCCTTCTTTGGTCTCCCCTCCTCCTCCAAGCGAGACAAGTGGTCCGCCACTTGGTTTTCACAACCTTTTGATCAACAATCTCTAGGTCAAATTCTTGAAGCAACAAAACCCATCTCATCAATCTCGCTTTAGAGTCCTTTTTGGTCATCAAGTAATGGAGTGTCGTGTGATCAGTATGAACAATCACTTTGGCACCCATGAGATAAGGCCTAAACTTCTCCATTGCAAACACAATTGCTAGAAACTCTTTCGCTGTCACTGTATAATTGATCTTGGCATCATTATAGTTTTACTTGCATAGTACACCGGATGAAACATCTTGTTCACCCTTTGCCCCAAGAGCGCTCCAACCGTAACGTCACTAGAATCACACATGAGCTCAAATGGCAAGCTCCAATTGGGTGCGGTGATGATGTGAGTGGTAGTCAATCTACACTTGAGAAGCTCAAAAGATTTCATGCACTCATCATTAAACACAAACTTTGCATCCTTCTCCAACAATTTGCACAAGGGATTCACCACCTTGGAAAAGTCCTCTATGAACCTTCGGTAGAACCCCGCATGCCCAAGAAATCTCCTCACTCCTTTGATGGAAGTAGGAGGAGGGAGTTTTGAAATCACTTCAATCTTCGCATTGTCCACTTCAAGACCGTTCTTTGAGATCTTATGGCCGAGGACAATGCCCTCCTTGACCATAAAGTGGCAACTTTCCCAATTAAGAATTAGATTTGTCTCCTCACAAAGGGCCAACACTTTGTCAAGATTACCCAAACATTCTTCAAAAGAGTAACCCACAACACTGAAATCATCCATGAACACTTCCAAGAAGTCCTCCACCATGTCAGTAAATATAGCCATCATACATCGCTGAAATGTAGCCGGTGCATTACACAAACCAAATGGCATACGGGAAAATGCAAAGGTGCCATATGGACATATGAAGGTGGTCTTGTCCTAGTCCTATGGTGCAATCATAATCTGGTTATAGCCTGAGTACCCATCTAGAAAGCAATAGTAGGAACGCCCAACAAGCCTATCCAGCATTTGGTCAAGAAAGGGAAATGGAAAATGATCTTTGCGGGTCATTTTGTTCAGCTTCTGGTAGTCCATGAATACCCTCCATCCGGTGATAGTTCTAGTGGGTATCAACTCATTTTGCTATTTGTGACCACAGTCATACCCCCTTTTTTGGAAAATATCGGACCAGTGAAGTCCATGAACTATTCGAGATGGGATATACGACCCCTACATCTAGCCACTTGATAACTTCCTTCTTGACAACCTCTTGCATAGCCTCATTCAACCTCCTTTGATTTTTCATAGAGGGTTTGTCATTGTCATGACGAATAATCTTGTGCATGCAAAAGGCGGGGCTTATCCCTCGAATATCAGCTAGAGTCCATCCAATTGCCCTCTTCTTTCTTTGAAGCACCTCAAGGGTGGAATCTACCTAAACGTTAGTAAGGCAAGAAGAAAGAATAGCAGGTAAAGTTGAACAAGGGCCCAAGAATTAATACCTGAGGTATGGAGGTAAAGGCTTCAACTCCAATACGGGAGGTTCCTCAATGGAAGGCTTTGTTTGTGGAGTCTTTCTGTTCTCAAGATTCAAAGAGAGTTTATGGGGCACATAGGAGTAATAACCCATTCCGTGCAAGGTATTGACACACTCTACCAAGCTTTCATCCTCGGTCATATCATGGTTCAACAATACCGCTTCCAAAGGATCCTCCACATTGATCATGGCACTAGTGCCATTAACAATGACCTCCATCACCAAATCCACAAAAGAACAAACCTCAGTACTATTTGGCTGCCTCATTGACTTGCACACATGGAAGACAACTTTTCCGTAACCCACCCGGAAGGTGAGCTCCCCTGCTTTCACATCAACCAATACCTTCCCTGTTGCTAGGAAAGGCCTTCCCAATATTATCGGCACCTCATAGTCGACTTCACAGTCAAGAATCACAAAATTAGCAGACAAAATAAACTTGTCCACCCGGACAAGAACATCATCAATAATACCAAGCGGCCTCTTCATTGTTCTATTGGCCATTTGCAATCTCATTGAAGTAGCTCTCGGTTGAACAATACCCAAAGTTTTGAATACAGAGTAAGGCATCAAATATATACTTGCTCCCAAATCACACAATGTCTTTGCAAAATCCACACTCTCAATGGTACATGGAATGGTAAATGCGTTGGGATCTTCAAGCTTTGGGGCCATGGAGTGCACAATGGCACTCACTTGATGAGTCATTTTGATAGTCTCACAATCCATATATCTCCTTTTAGTTACCAAATCTTTCATAAACTTCGCGTATCCCGGCATTTGCTCAAGAGCTTCCACCAAGGGCACATTGATCGACAAACTTTTCATCATCTCAATAAACTTCTTGAACTAGTTTTCATTCTTATACTTTGTAAGTCTTTGAGGGTAAGGTGGATGAGGCCTTGGCAAAGGAGCCTTGGCTTTAGGCATTACCGTTTCCAGCATGTCTATCACGTGTTCCCTAGACGGGTTCACATCATTTTGTGTCTCCTCCTCATTGTCATGAATATCAATTCTCACCTCACCATTCACATTGTCTTTACTCACTTTCTCAACAACTATAGGATCAACATCATTTTGCACTACAACATCATCACTCACAACTTCCTTTTACTTGGAGGTACTTGCTTTACCACCTCTATCGTTCCTTATGGTCACCGCCATTGCTGGGCCGGTATTGTTCCCACCTTTCGGGTTTACTACGGTATCACTAGGTAGTGCCCCCTTAGGGTGAGTGTTCAAATATTGCGAAATCTGGCCAAGTTAGACCTCTAGAATGCGGATAGAAGTATTATGGGATGCCAATTGGGCATCAGAGTCGGCGTTCTTTTTCATTATTTGCTCAAACATAGACTCAATCCTTACCATCTCATTGTTTGATGAGCTACGACCTTGGGACGGAAAAGGAGGCAGATTGTTTGGTTATTGAAACATTGGAGGCCTTTGAAAGCCCGGTCCCCGATTGCCTTGATTACTATTATTCCAACCTCCTTGGTTGTTGTTTCCACCCAGTTGCTATTGTTGCCCCAATTCTGGTTGTTGTTCCCCCAATTGTTAGATTTGTTGTTTTTATTATTCTAATTTCCTTGGCCTTGGTTTCCCCAATTTTGATTATTCCCTTGCGATCTCCGTTGTTGATTTGGAGCATTACCTCTTTGTCCTTGGTAGTTGTTGGCATACAAAAAGTCTTCACTATTCTCACTATAACCATCATCTTTGTTGTAACCACTGCTACCTTGCTCAAATTAATCTTGATTGCTTTGGATTTGTTGACCAGATTGTCTCCTCTTGTTTACCAATAGATTAACGCCTTCCATTGCGTTTACTTGCTTTGGTCCCTGAATATGCTGAAGTTGTGCTTTGGCTAACTGGTTCATGGTAGTTGTCAACTTAGCTATGCTTGTCCGTGGTCCTGAAATTCCTTGTGAAGATTTATGAGATGAGAACCCCCCTGAGGAACATTCGCCCGACTCTTCCAGACTGAGGAAGTGTCAGCCATCTCATCAAGAATGTCACAGGCCTCGGCATATGATAGCTTCATCAAATTATCCCTTGCTAGCTGGTTTACCACACATTGATTGGTCGTGTTTATACCCCAATAAAACATCTGTTGGATCATTGCTTCAGTCATATAATTGTTGGGGCATTCCTTGACCATAGTTCTATATCTATCCCAGATTTCATGAAGGGTTCATTTGGTTCCTGTTTAAATGCTAAGATCTCATCTCTCAATGCAACCATATGTCCCAGTGAGAAAAAATTGGCTATAAACTTGTCGGCCAACTCATCCCACATAGTGATGGAATGGTTGGGGAGTCTTTCGAGCCAGTCCAAAGCTTTCCCTCTA
The DNA here is from genome assembly GCF_000715075.1 of Nicotiana tabacum. Classification (NCBI taxonomy): domain Eukaryota; kingdom Viridiplantae; phylum Streptophyta; class Magnoliopsida; order Solanales; family Solanaceae; genus Nicotiana; species Nicotiana tabacum. The sequence continues at coordinate 75,593,640 of NC_134085.1, forward strand.
AGCGAGAAAGGGAATAATCTTATTCTCAATGCATCCTCCGACACATTTGTTTGTTTGCTACCCCGGAAAATATCCACAAATCCTTTTAGATGTTTATATTCATTCTAATAGGGAGCGCCTGTGAAGTACCCTCTTTGCTCTAATAAGGTGAACATAACATTTGTAATCTGGAAATTTCCCACTTGAACCCCGGGTGGGACAATTGCACTTGTGTACCCTTCATTTAGGAGCACCCGAGGAGCTACTCGTGGATGAGTTGGGGGGAGGGTCTGGAATATTTTTATTGGCCTGGAGGCCTTTTCTTTGACCTTGAGGTACTAGAGGCACCTCATCTTCACCATTATCATCTACCTTCTCCCCCGGGATAACATTTCTGAGAGGATCATTGTTTGCTATTTTGTACCTGAATCGATTAACTCACACACGTTAGTAAAATAGAAGGAAAGAAAAATAAGACACACAACTAGTCAGATAGATGGCCAAAACCGTTTAACTCCACGGCAGTGGTGCCAAAAAGTGATCGGCTCCAACCCTACACCACTATATAATTTCGAGGAGTGGTTGATGCAGCTTTTACCCGAAGGGTGGGGATTGATTTCCACAGAGAGTTAATATTGGTTTGTAATTGGGTTTCTATCCAATCTAGCTACGTATGTTGATTTTAATTGCACTTCTAAACATGTTTGGATTTGATTATATTCTAATTTTAATGCTAAGGATTGCTGAAAATAAGCTAAGTACAATATTTTTGTATGGGGTTTCTCAAGTGATAAAAGGCACTAGGGAAGTGACTTACACCTAGGTGAGTATCTAATGGGATCTAAAATTTAGGAGAAGCTTGTTATATGGGGTCGTGATATAACCATTACACATAATTACTCACTCTATACCTCTCGGTAGTTTGAGTGACTTAGCCCTAATTGGCTTTCTCAAGCCCAATTAGGTGTTCAAACAATGCAAGTAAAATTGGCTCAAGTTGGGTATTACTATCTCTAGGTTTAACCCTTTAATTGGGGCTATCAAATCTCTTGAATTTGAAGGCACCCCAATTCCTTGTTAACCTGAATTTCCTAGACTTAGTCTCTCTTTCTCAAGAAGAGTCTAAGTTATTAAGGCATAAATCAGTGTTTGCAACCACCAATTCTACAATTAAAGCATGAAACAAGCTAAATATCACTAACCCATAAACAATTAACCCCTAAAATAGAAGACCCATTAAATACCCACACTAGGGTTGGGTGAAAACCCTAGCTAATAGGTGTAGCTACTCATAATAAAGATAGAAATTAAAGATGGAGATGAAATATAAGCCATAAAAGTTAATTACAAGAAGAAAATCTATGATTAATAGCCAAAGTTACTCTAAAACTACTCAAAATAGCTAGGTACGGTGGTTCACGAGCTCCTCAGTACAAAATATGACCTAAAAATTAAAAAAAGATCTATTTATACATAGCTAAAATTATTGGACAAAAATACCCATATGGAGGTTCCGCTGTCAGCGCAATACTGAGCACGCTAGGACTTTCGTGGCCGCGCAAAATCAAGCGCGGGCCGTGTTTCTTCTCTTTTGAGCTTGGTCTAGTCTTGATTCCGCTGGGAGCAGAAAAGCAACCACCTCAGTGTTGTCTTCGACCGCAGCCGCGAAATATGTTCGCGGATCATGCTCTTCATCTGAGCTCAAACCTCCATCCCTCTGATTTTCAATTTCTCCCTCAGCGTAATTTGGACCGCGACCGCGTCAAGTAATTCCACTAACGCGCTATTTCATCGTGGTCAGCGGTGTCTTTTATGCCAAAATTGCTTTCTCTGAACCTCAATTCCGCTGAGTGCGTAATTATGGTTGCCTCAGCGGTGGACCTTCCGTGGCCGCACTATTTCATCGCTGTCAGCGCTTTTAGCTCAGCTTTGAACTTGTGCATGTTTAACTCCTTTATGAGCTGGTTATGACTTTCTTGCTTCATTTTGACCAAACCCTGAAAACAAGCACAATAAGGTAATTTTCGGGAATACTTTTACATATTTTTATCCAAAACCTATGCAAAAGAGAGCATAATATAGGCTAAAATCCGTAGTTATTAATGGATCAGGCAAATAACTTCAAATGTTCCCTGATGCGACGTGAGCCCTATTGACAATGTATTATATAAGAGGTTTCAAGTTATCAATTATAGATTATGGATCAACATTAAGGTAAATCAATAATAGATAGATAAAAGTTACAAAATATGAGATAAGATTAGGCTTTCATTCTTAAGATGAACAGTAATGAGAAAGCATTAAAGTACTTAGATCTACATAGATAGGATAAGCAGCGAGAGAATAACCTAGAGTTCGGTAGCAGACCTCGATAATAATAAACCAAAGTAAGAGTTCTGGTATAGTACGACCTACTTAATTGTAGTAAATCTATAAGGATAGATAACCAAGGCTATGAAACAAAATATGGCAATAGTCGTAAGTTCGACAAAGTACCAAGCGAAGAACTTCAGTACAACTATAGATTCTGAGAGGGACAACTTATCATAGTTCTATATATATTCACAAGGTAAGGCCAAGAGATTGGCTAAAAGCTAGAGGAAAAGTGAGAGAAGAGCCGCATCAGTGCGCAATCAAGGACAAAGTTGTACATGCTGGATGACAGAAGGTAGCAACAGTTACGAGATCAGAAGAATTTCGACCACATGTCGTGGCGTGAGAAAGAGCCTAAAAGGGGAATGCCCTAGCCTTTGGAATTATTCACACAATAGTTTCCTAGATGGAAATGATAGTATTAAAATATTCGTAAGAGCTATAGGTTATGATACTGATAACTGCATTAGTCAATGTTCGGGGACAAATGTTCCAAAGGGGGAAATGATGTTACACCCCTTGTTTTCGTACGTGAGAGTACGTCGTAAGTCAATTGATGTAAGTTTAGAAATGAGATTATATTAATTAAGTTAATCATGTTACCGTGGAGGTTAAAAATCTTTAAGATCATGGATAACAAGTACCAAGTGTCACGACCCAAACCGATAGGCCCCGACGAGCACCTGATGCCTTACTCAACTGAGTACCAACATAACGTATCTTTCTTATTACATCATTATGGGTAAGTGGTCCAGAAGGGCCTTATGAGGCAACAAGAATAAAATATGAGAAAATACTCCACATAAAACTACCCAACCTGATATAAAAACTTATACATGTGACATCGGGGACTATAAGGCCAACATGATCATTTGTAAACTCAAAACATCGGCCGACAAGGCATACAAGTATATGTATATATGACATTTGTCTACAAGGCTCTAAGAGTACATAAGTAATATAAAAGGTCAGGATTGGTCCCCCATCTACCAACCAATACATATCCTAATTATACTGACCAAATAAGAAACTCCGGAGCAAAATGGAGCGCACCAACACATTCCGCTGAGCTAATAGCATACTTTGAGGACTCTCAACCTATCTATCGAGACCTGCAGGCATGAAACACAACGTCCCTATAAAAAAAGGACGTCAGTACAAATAATGTTCCGAGTATTTAAGGAATGAAAATCAGTAAATAATAGACATGAGAGAAATATGGAGTAAAAGACTTGACATGTAAGTCTGATAACTCTGTGAATCATTAATATGTATAATTCCATGCATATGAATATAAATGTCATGTCGTGCATAGGTACATGTGTTCATAACATCATCAAGCCTCTGAGAGCATCCCATCATATCATCCCGGCCACTGTGGGCAAAATCATCAACATATACCAGCTGATCAGGTAGTGGTGCGTATATAATGCCGTAACCTTTTCCCATATCCCATATACATATATTAGACATATATACGCGTATATAATGCCATCTGGTCATGGGTCAATATAAATAAATGCAATGCATAAAAAGTATATCATTAAAATCTTTCGGAGTGTCATAAGACCATTATTCCTTTGCTTAATATCATGAAATAAACTTGATCAACTTATGTATTTTCCGAGACCCACGAACAGATGATAGAATAATAGGACACATGGGGAATCAAGAACACAGGCGTATCTAGTATTTCTATGAATAGAGTCATTTATGGAAGTTGTGCATTTGCTCGTTTCGTTTGTGTCATATGGATCATGCCAAAAAGAAAGAAGGGATAGCCTTAACATAACTGAGTTGATGCTCTTGAAAATCCCTCTAACACACGTCAATTACGACAACATGTAACGGCCGATCTAAGTAGGAAAAAAATTGTATGATATTCTTGAGAAAAATTGTATCGTGCTTCCTTAGTATTGCGTCTTACGCATAATCAGATCTTGTATGAATTTTTCGAAGCAATTTCACATTGCCATCACTTGTAAGAGTTTGCTAGAGATCTTTACTTTGTTTTGAAGATTTAAATATGTTTCTCTTTGAATCTTGTAGATATCTTTTACCTTAGTGGGTGTGGGCCCCACTAAGGTGATGAGTTAGCCACAAAAGATCCCTCCAATTGCCACCTATTTTAATGACTATGAGTCAATATTTGTTCTTTAAAATCAAGACCCCTTGGCTGACACATTAGGAGGTTAATCAACCTTATCCAATAACTTAATTAAGCTTATCCACAATTTTTTTAATTAATTTTTTAATCTCCCACTAACCAATAATTAACCAATTATCCACATAATTAGGAATTATCTCAAATTACTTAAAATACTTCTCACTTTTAACACTTTGTACACCTTACTATTATGGTCATGTTGTACCTTGTATGGCATTAGTCCATAAATATGGGGTATAATAGTTTTGACCGTATTTTATCCCAAATTGCCAAACTTCGACAAAACTCATTTTCTTTGATTTGCTTACCCTCTCTCCTTCACGAATTTACTCATCACTTGTTTGAAATACCATAATGCTTATAATCTCAAAATAACCTCAATCCTGAACTTATATCGATTAACTTATGACAACACTTTTAACGTACGAAAATGCGGGATGTAACATCTCATTTCCAAGCTTTCATCAATTTACTTGGCGTACTTTCACATACGAAAATATGGGGTGTAACATCATTTCCCCCTTTGGAACATTCTTCCTCGAATGTTGATTGATGCACTTATCATTTTCATAATCCATAGATCTTGCGCATACTTTAGTACTCCTCTTGCCATCTAGGCAACTATTCTCTAAATGAATCCCAAAGGCCAGGGCATTCCCCTCTTTAGGCCTCTTTCTCACACCACGACTCGTGGTTGGAATCCTTCAAATATTGTAACTGTTGCTAACTTCTATCATGCGGTTTGTACGACTCTGACCTTGTATGTGCGCCTGTGAAGATATACAGTAGTTGAACAGGTGTAACTCTGGGCATCTATAGATATGCTGAAGTTCTTCACTCGGTACTTTGTCGAACTTACGAATATTGCTATATCTTATTTCATAGCCTTGGCTATCCATCCGTATGACTTTACTGCATCTAGGTAGGTCATACTATACCATAACTCTTACCTTGGTTTTATTATTATCGAGGTCTGCTACCCAATTCCAGGTTACTCTCTCGCTTCTCATCATAGATGTATAAATTCAAGTCCTTCAATGCTTCCTTATTATTGTTCATCTAAAGGATGGAATTCTTTTATCCTCTCATACGTTTGAACTTTACCCATATATTGTCGATTCACCTTAACGTTGATCCATAATCTTCCACTGATAACTTGACCTCTTATGTAACATTTCTGCTAGGGCCCACATCTCATCAGGATCATCTGGAGTAATTAGACTGATCCACCTAGGGGCGATACTATACTTCCATAACCGTATTTCATAGCATCCCCGTGATTCACTTACGTGGGTATTTTAATCCTACACAATTCTTGAAATCTCTTTATTATATTTGTTTTTCTTCAAATCCTTACTCAATCGAAGGCCCAAACGTCATCCTTTATTTATCACAATTAAACCCTCATTCTATTACCAGGGCAACATTCCATCTCTTCCAAAAGCTACTAGTCGTAGACTCCTTTGAGTTTATTCGGCTATACTGAGCTTTTTATAACTTAGAGAAACCATCAACCCTCTTGTTTTCATGGGCTTAATCCTGAGGACTTATCCATTCTCATAACCTTCTCACTCCCCCTTTCTTATCCTTACTCTTATCTTCCTAAAACCTTGTCGCTTTACCATACTTTAGCTTGCGACCCATACATATCTATTTATACTACTCGCAACCTTCCTTCAGCTTGCTTGCACCACAGATTTCCTTGTGTTATATTAGAACATCAAACGATACATCACATCGCCTCTAACTCTTTTTTGCTCTCTTGGATAGATCTCTTGTGACCTAGAAACCATAGGCTATGCCACTGGTGACATCGATGGATACTGAATCCCAACGCTTCTAACCTTCTATCTGAAGTATGGATTATTCACAACCTTCCGCACTTGAGTATCTCTTACGTTGTTCACCTTTATCTTACTTGCTTTAAAATCTCGCATCACCTCTTCTATCTCTTTTATAACTTCCCTTCCACATAGGTATGATTTACATCCACAACTTGAAGCTCTATTAATACTTGCACGTCTGGTGCATACACAATCCGGCGGGAGTTTCATACTGACTTCTTATGATGTTGGGACACTTCTAACTCGCTTTATCTTAGAGCCAATATAGAATATGGCTATTGTACTATTTCTCTTATACCTCTGATATTAAAAGTGATTATGCAACTTTCTCAATCATGATATCTATAACTTTCTGGGCCCAATAATCAGACTCCTGATTTACTTAGTTGGTGTAACTCTTTAGTTTCCTCTTCCCTATGATCAACCTTTATGTAGGCTTAAACTATCTTCCGATCTGCGGCTCATGGTATTGTTCATTACTTTATCCTTACATGGACGCTATGGAATATCTATGATACAATCTTTTAACAATTCAATCCTTTGTCTATGACCTGGGCTCAATTCTTTCCTTTAACTTATACTAGAATCTTCTACGGCTATATGATTATCAACATATATGCTGCATGGATAATACTCTGAACTTTTTAAGTGCGTTCATAACGTAACTAACTCTGGATCATTAATCGAATAATTCTTTTCATTCATTCTCAGCTTTCTATAAATGTAAGCAATTACTTTTCCCGGTCTTCCCACCCCCTTGTGAGGACGACTGACCTGATTCCATTAGAAACGATTCATCCAAGTGAGGACGTCTGACCTGATTCCAGTGGAAAAGATGTCATTACCTAAGAAGTGGAATACTGGGCGTAAGTAATCATGATGTCTTTGCTTCTTCTTGACGATATCTCCTTATGCGTCTAATTCTCCTTTTCTTGTCTTTTCAGCCACAATGATCTACCCTGGTGTGATGTCGGATCTCTAGGGTTGGGTTGGCCATTTGTACTCGATTTGCCCGTATACCGAACGTGCATGGCGAGATTTGTCCCGAGATCAGTGGGAAGCCAAAGACCATGGTGAGCCTTATTGCATCCGCGTATTTTGACACAGTTTGCTATTAGTAGCTTTCTCCATCCTTCGCATATAACCTCTACACTTATATAGGTCTGGGAAATCCCATTGACAAGGGAGGCACCGTCCGTTGGAGGGGACGCTCTTGTGCTTAGCGAAAAGAAGAAAAGGCAAGGGAGTTTATCTGTTGGGCCACCGAAGCCTAAGGGGGTCAAGGTGGAGGATTCCAAGGTTTACCCAGCAGTTCCGACCTCCATGGTGATGGGGAACCCTCGTGCTGAAGGTCACTGCACAAAAACTCTGAAAACACAATCAGATTTTTTAGAACCCGATCCTCGAGCCGTGGGGATGGATGCTCCTGGATAGGAGTTTGATATTGTCGTGGCCCAGCTTCGTGGCGGTGAGGCAATGGATGGGGTATCGAGTACTGCCCCCGAATTTGCAGGTGGTCGGAGTTTTTCTCGAGATGGGATGCCCTTGGCAGGCAGTTTGGAGGGGCCTCAATCTGGGACCCAAGATGAACAAGGAATGGAGATTTTGGCTGATCCTGTTAACCCGTTGCTTGTTGTCGATTCTCCTCGGGGGGAGATCCTTTCATCCTACGAAGTACAAGACGTCCCTCGCAAGGAGCCTTTTGATGCAGGAGCACTGATCAAAGGCGGATATACACTCAAGAGGTCTGAGACCATTCTCGAGGGTAGTTTCAAGGTCGATGCTCCATCCATTTTCGGCGAGATGGGTAGACTTTGTGTGCGGGAAACTTCTTCTAACCTTGTCCGTCGCTCTGGGCCATTTCTTCCTTCATTCTCCTAACTTGTCTCTTTATATGGTTTCAGGCCAAAGTGCTTTATAACCAGGCTCTTGCCCAGTATCATGATGGGGTGAGCCGTTGCGAATGCGAGAAAGTCTATTTTACCGAGCGGGTTATTCATCCCCTATTTTTACTATCATCTGAGCCCTTGTGAGATTCCCTTGCTTTTAACTTCTCGGGCCTTAATTTTTGCAGATTGAGAAGGAGAACGCCCTGCTGAGAGGGGAGCTTCGGGCCAGAGATGCTGAAATCTCCGAGCTTATTCGGCACGTGAGCGAGATGGATTCCGAAAGGGACAACCTTTAGGGGAAAGTTACCTTGATCGAGCATCAGCTCTAGGATGCGAAGGAGGATAATGATGAGTACAAGTGTCTCCATTCCGAATTGGTGGCTGCATTGGTTCGGATTAAAGCTGAGGCTGAGGCACTTGTATCTTTGCATGGGGGAGGAGCAGTCGTCGTAGATTTTTGCTTTAAGAGGACGTTTGAGGGAGCCAGCCCAATTTTACCTCGAGTTGTGGATTATGCCTGGATGGATTCCCAAAAGCATACCGTTGGGGGTGCATTGCAAGGCCGCTTGAGTAGTGTTAAAAATGGGGGTGGATCCCCAGAGAGAGAGGACACCATTGAGAAGGGGTCACCGTGTGAATCGTAATCGCCTGGGTGCAACCCTTGGGGAGCCGTTGAGGCTGTCGGTTCGGCAATAGATTAGGATCTTTGTTGTTTTTTCCTGTGGATGTCCCGGTTTGTATACAATACCTTCATGTTAGCATATGTATAAAGAGAATCCTGCAGCTTTGCTTCCCTTATTCCCCTTTCCGCCCTGAACTCAGCAAGATTTGGCGAAAGAATCTTAGACCCGTGATATAACACTGTGTATTGTTTAGGCCGGCTCGGGAGTTATCACGTGGTTGGTCGATGCGGCCTTTAGTGTGAACTGCCGTGTGAGCACATGCACTTTTGCCCAACTATTTTGTGTTGAGTCTACAGATCGAGTTTAGACTCGAGCCTACTCGATCTTGAATCTCCTATGCTTTCATGGTCGGGTGATGATAGTTCTTATTCCTTGCCTTTGGGCATTTGTATTTTGCCTATTTTTGGGTTCAGTCTTTGAGTCACATTGCGGCTCGAGCTTTATTTGACCCTCAAGTTTTTTTGTGCCTGCATGGACGGATGACGATGGTTCTTAAGCCTTGGGTCGAAGCGACCTTTTAAATGTGTGGCCCTGAGGCTTATTTGGATGGCGACAATGGCACTTACGTTGTGCCCTTAGGCATGTGTAGTTAACTATTTTGGATCTAATCTCCAAATCGGGTTACGACTCGAGTTCATTTTAATCCTCAAGTTTTCAATTTTCAAGCTGATGACGGTGGCTCTTACACTGTTTGGTCATTGCGACCTTTTAGTTTGCGGCCCAGAGTCTCGTTTGGCTGGCGATAATGGCTCTTATGCTTTTGCTTGTGGGTATATTTATAGGCTTTGTTTTCCTCTCGTTAAGGTCTTTTTGAAATAATTTGGCCTGACCCGTCGTCGGTTCGGGAAGAACCTCGATTTCAAGTCGTTAGTAGTGATATTCGAACACCTCGGAAGGTTTAGCTCGTAGGCTGAGTAGCTCAAAGCCTTGTGATTTCGAGCTGACATGGTCGAAGCTCATTTTCCTGTTGAGGGAAGCCTGTTTTAACTAGTTCTTTTCGAAGTATATTCAAAATAATGGCATACGATTTTATTAGCAACGGTCGGGCATCCCAGAGTCGCGTTAATTTGGCTGGAGCAGCCGTTTTGACCGTAGTCATATATGTTTGGCCGGAGCCATTTTTGATCCCGAGTGATAGTTTAGGTGTCTACAACCGAGGGTATGACTTTTTGGGATTCTTACAAATGCGATATATAGCCTAAACTTCGGGATTAAGTGTTATGCATGTAGTAAGGTCTTACAAAATTTTCATGCATGTTAAGGTCTTACAGTTTTATCATGCTTGTTGAGGTCTTACAATTTTGTTGCTATGTAAAATAGATTTGGTTATACCAAGTTTGCCCGCTCGGGGTTTTATGGCCTCGGGTTTTCTAGTGTATGGCGATTGACGACAGTCTCCGAGTCATCAAATTTGCTTAGGCTCGACGGCTATTATTCGTGAGCTCGGAATTACCTTGTCGGGGCCTTATGAGCCCGAAGTCCCGACCCTGGGGTCGTGCAAGTGCCAAATTATTGACGCTAAGTCTCCGAGTATCTCGGGACTCATTCGTTAGAGGGACCTCTGCTGCGAGCATGCTGAAATTTTTCTTTTTCAGAGTAAGAAATGTTGAAAAGATATTCTTTAATTGCTTGGTGTAAGTACACGTTGCTGGGTTGCCGTAAGCCCTACTCAGGCGGACACGGTTCGCTCGACTATTTGGCCCGGTACATCATTTCCTATTGGAATCTCGTTTGTCATTTCTCAAGAAATGCGTGGATGTTACCTCGTTAAAAATCTGCCCGGTAAAAACTCGTTTCGGGATAAAAAATTCGATCGAAGGAAAGAGTGCGACGTTTGCTTGAGGATATTTGTGGGATTTTGCGATCGGACGCCCTAGCAGTAATACCGCTGAAGCATTGATACGTTCCAGTTGCTCAGAAGTCGTTCGCTCTCCATGGTGCCAAGCTTATAGGATCCTTTGCCAACTATCCCAAGGACACGATATGGCCCTTCCCAATTCTGGCCCAGCTTCCCTTCATTAGAGTTTCGGGTGTTGAGAGTAACCTTCCTTAGGACCAAGTCCCTGATCTCGAAATATCAGAGATTTGTTCTTCTGTTGTAGTATCTTTCAATTTTCTGGTTCTGGGCAGCCATCTGAATCAGCGAGGCTTCCCGTCTTTCGTTGAGTAGCTCGAGGGCCGTTGTCATGGCCTCATTGTTTGAGCCCTCATCAGTGTGCTGGAATCTGGCGCTTGGTTCCCCGACTTCCACTAGTATCAGTGCTTCGGCGCCATATACTAAAGAGAAGGGTGTTTCCCCGGTGCTCGATTTTGAAGTTGTCTGATATGCCCACAGCACCTCGGGCATCATTTCTCTCCATTTTCCTTGGTGCTCTCCAATTTCTTTTTCAAGTTCTGAATGATGGTTTTATTCATAGATTCGACCTGGCCGTTTGTAGATTGGTGGTAAGGCATTGACAGGATTCTCTTGATTTTGTTGTCTTCAAGGAACTATGTTACCTTGCTCCCGATGAACTGCCTCCCGTTATCGCATGTTATTTTGGACCGGATCCCGAACCGGCATATGATGTGATCCCATATAAAATTGATAACTTCCTTCTATCTTATTTTTTCAAATGCCTGCGCTTCCACCCATTTTGAAAAGTAATCAGTCATAAACAGAATGAATCTAGCCTTACCTGGTGTTGTTGGCAAAGGGCCAACGATGTCCATTCCCCATTTCATGAATGGCCATAGTGATAAAATGGAATGTAGTTGCTCGTCTGGCTGGTGGATCATGGGAGCAAACCTCTGACACTTGTTGCATTTTCGGATGAATTCCCTGGCGTCTTTTTCCATGATGTCCCAATAGTAGCCCGCTTTGATGACCTTTCAGACTAAAAATCGACCTTGGAATGATTTCCGCAGGTGCCCTCATGGATTTCTCGGAGCACATAATCTGTGCCTCCCGGTCCCAAGCATACCGCTAGGGGGCTATCGAAAGTTCTCCTGTACAGAGTCCCATTTTCGTCGAGCGAGAACCGGGTTGCTTTGGTTCGCAGGACCCTCGATTCTTTTGGATCTGCGGGTAATTTCCCGTCCTTTAGATAAACGATATATTTTTTTCTCCAATCCCATGTCAGGCTGGTGGAGTTAATCTCCGCGTGGCCTTCCTCGACCACAAATTTGAACAATTGGACGCCAGCTCCGGGGAGCAGGTTTTCTTCTTCAGCAGAAGATCCCAGGTTTGCGAGGGCATCGGCCTCGCTGTTCTGATCTCGGGGTACATGGACTAAGGTCCATTCTTTGAAGCAACGTAATGTGATTTGGAATTTTTCCAAATACCTCTGCATCCTGTCCTCCCGGGCTTCGTAGCTTTCGTTCACTTGGCTTACTTTGAGGAGCAAATCGTATTTTGCCTCGATAGTCTCGGCCCCCAAACTTTTGGCCAATTCTAAACCTGCAATTATAGCCTCATACTTGGCTTTACTGTTAGTTAGTTTTGCGATTTTTATGGATTGTCTGATTATGCTTCGGACGGGCGGCTTTAGGACTATACCGAGCCTGGATCCTCTTATGTTTGTAGCACCATATGTGAACAGGGTCCATACCCTAGAGGACGTGCCTGATTTCAATAAAAGTTCTTTCTCTACCTCGGGCACGAGGGCTAGTGAGAAATCAGCCACGAAGTGTGCCAGGATTTGGGACTTGTTGGTCGTCCGAGGTTGATACTCGATATCATACCCTTATAGTTCAATGGCCCATTTGGACGATCAACCCGATAACTCAGGTTTATGCAGTACGCTCCGGAGGGGATAAGTTGACAGAACGCAAATATGGTGACACTGAAAGTAAGGCTTCAGCTTGCGCGAGGCGCTTATCAGTGCGAGAGCCAATTTTTCCAGATGGGGATACTGGGTTTTGGCGTCCCCTAGGGTGCGGCTTACATAATAAATAGGTAATTATGTACCTTGCTCTTCTCGAACTAGTACGCCGCTTACTGCTATTTCGAACACGGCCAGGTATAGGTACAACATTTCATCCTCCTTGGGTGTGTGCAGCAAAGGCGGGCTAGTCAGTTACCGTTTCAGTTCTTCTAGGGCGTGTTGGCATTCTGGAGTCCACTCGAAGTTGCTCTTTCTTTTGAGTAGGGAGAAGAAATGGTGGCTTTTATCCGATGATCTTGATATGAATTTGCCCAGGGCCGCTATCCGCCCTGTCAGCCATTGAATGGTTTTTACATTGTTCACCACCGCGATCTCCTCGATGGCTTTTATTTTATTAGGGTTGATCTCGATCCCCCTGTTTGAAACCATGAAGCCCAGGAATTTGCCCGAACCTACTCCAAAGGCAGACTTCTTGGGGTTGAGCTTCATGTTGTAGCTTCTGAGGATGTTGAAAGTTTTCTACAAATGGGTAAAATGGTCCTTTATGTGCAGGGATTTTACTATCATATCATCAATATATACCTCAATTGATTTACCTATTTGATGCTCGAACATTTTATTAACTAGGTGCTGGTACGTTGCTCCCGCATTTTTTAGCCCGAAGGACATTACGTTACGTCAATATGTACCATACTTTGTGATAAACGAGGTCTTTTCTCTAACCTCGGGGTTTATCTGGATTTGATTATACACCTAGTAGGCATCGAGAAAAGTGAGGGTATCGTAGCCGGCCGTAGCATCGATCAGACGATCGATATTAGGCAACAGGAAGGAATCTTTGGGGCACACTTTATTCAAATCTTTATAATCTACGCACATTCTTAGCTTGTTCCCCTTTTTTGGCACTACTACTACGTTAGCCAGCCATTCTGGATACTTTACCTCTCTAATGGATTCGATTATAAGAAGTTTCGCTACCTCCTCTTTGATGAAGGCATGTTTTACCTCGGACTGCGGCCTTATCTTTTGCTTTACGAGATTGAATTTGGGATCAATGCTCAGCTTGTGGGAGGTTATTTCTGGCGAGATTTCTGTCATATCTGGGTAGGAAGGCGAAACAGTCAATATTGTTACTAAGAAATTGAATAAACTCTGTCTTGAGTTCGGGGGTCAGCCCCGTTCCCAGGTATACCTTGCGATCAGGGAGGTGCTTGATCAAAACAGTCTACTCCAACTATTCGACTGTTTATTTGGTTGCATCTAATTCCACAGGGGGCGATGAAGGTTCGGGGGCGAAGAAGTCTTTCTTGTCATCTTTGAGGGTCTGTACGCTTCCCTCCTCATCCGAGACCGGGCATGTGGGTGTTGACGTCTCATGGTGGACTGCGAACATTTCTTTCGTTGCCCGCTGTTCTCCATGTATGGTCGTGATGCCATACCTCGTGGGAAACCTTATCACCTAGTGCAAGGTTGAGGGTACTACCCTCATGCTATGTATTCAAGGCCTACCGGTTAAGGCATTATATCTCATGTCGCCGTCGATGACCTGGAACTCGGTGCTCTGGATTGCGCCAGATATGTTGATCAGGAGGGTGATCTCTCCTTTCGTTACTTTGCCGATAATGTTGAAGCCGTGGAGGATTCGAGGGACGGTAACAACTTGATTGAGCAGCCCCAGCTGTTCTACTACTTCTGACTTGATTATGTTGGCCGAGCTTCCTGGATCCACGAAAATGCGCTTTATCCTGGTGTTGTTTAAGAGAAACGAGATCACTAGCGCGTCGTTGTGCGATTCCATCATATCCTCGAGGTCCTCCTCACTGAATACGAGGATGTCTTCTGGTATGCATTGTCGGGTCGATCCTTCTTCCGTAGCGGTCATTGCCGTTCGTTTGAACATAGGTCCTTGGGGAACGTTGGTTCCCCTAATAATCATGTGTATGTTATGTTGGAGAACCTTCCCTTCCGTCCGGGTTGAATCCGGTGGTGTATTGGCCTCTAAGATAGTCGTGTCCTTCTCTCTGTTGTTTTCGAGGTTCCGGTTTCCCACTTTACTCGCCGAGCTAGGTGCTGTGTCATGAAATCGAAGATCTTGGGCCAGAAAAAGTGTGAAAGATAATTTGCGTTTGTGTAATGAAACTAGCCAGAAAATAATCACTATTATTTTTAGCCCCACGGTGGGCGCCAAATTGTTTACCGTGAAAACGGTAACAATAATTAAATTTGTAAATGGGGTTCTAAAATATGTGATCTATTTTTATGCTAGTTGTTAGAGCAGTTGATGCTAAGAGTATGATGTTTAACGGAGAGATAGAAGCTAAAACGGGGCAGTAATCAAACCAGGAGACTTGCTGCCCGAGCTTCGGACAGGTCGATGAAGGAGCCTCAGGGTCGATATTCGGCTCAATCTCGAGGTATCGGGGGTAATCGGGAATGGGATAACAGTTAAGATATGATTAAACAAGGCTCTTTATGGCCAATATCAAGCAATAAATGAAGAACAAATATGAAGGTAATAAATTCTAAGAGTGGCCTCGAGCTAGTAAGAACGAGCAAGTTAGAGAGAAGAAAGAGAGAGAGAGAGATATTATTGATCTTGTGGAGAATAGTTGGAGCAACATCAGCCGAGCCCTTTACAAAGTGATGGGAATCCCCTTTATATATGAGGGAAATCCGTTATAGTACAAAACATGTTAACTATGAAGGCGTGGAGATAGGATGGCTGGACATGACATCTTGAAATAGGCCCCGGATAGGTCAACCTTGTTAGATTAAGTCGTATGCCTTGGGAACTCCCCTCTTGCCTGCTGTAGCCTGCTATAGCCGCTGGAATGCGATGCCCTCCATATCGATTCCTGACGACCCCCGAGGGTGAGTCTAGACCTTGGATTCGAGCTTCGTAGAGCATGACCGCGAGATGACCATATGAAGGGGAAATCGGGCCCCCGGATTTGCCGTATACAGTAAGCAACTACGGATGATTATAGGCAAGGAAGGACATCAAAAAGATCCGTAAAACGCTCACAGCTTTACGAGAGTCAAGGGTTCTCCCTAAGTACTACAACGAAAGACTAGCTGGGAGATAAGAAAGAAGGCTTCAATTTGATCGCAACGACCTAAAAAGTAAATAGTCATGTAACAACAGTCTCGCAACAACATTGTAAGCACTCCAAAGGAAAGTGGCACTTACCTTGTCTAATGAATGGTAAGTAAAATTAAAATTAATATTCGATATCATAGGAGTTGCACGAAAACTCTGGCATGTGTGGGAGCTAAGATAAGCTAAGTCGGCGCACAAAAAGGATGCAAAAGAACCAGGAAAAGTAATAGCGTACATTTAAAGAAAGCTGAGAAGGAACGAAAAGAATTATTCGATTAATGATCCGGAACTAGTTACGTTATGAATGCACTTAAGGGTTTGGAGTATTATCCATGCAGCATATATTTTGACAGTCATGCAGCCATAAAAGATAAAAGAAAGAATTGGGTCCAGGTTATAAACAAGGAATTGAATTGTTAAAAGATTATATCCTGGATATTCTATAGCGTCCATGAAGGACCAAAGTAATATCTAATACCATGAGCCGCATATCGAAAGATAGCTTAAGCCTACACGAAGGTTGATCAAAGGGAAGAGGAAACTAAAGATTACATCAACTAAGTAAATCAGGAATCTGATTATTAGACCTAGAGAATTATAGAAATTGTGATTGAGAACATTGCAGGACCATCCTTAATATCAAAGCTAGAAAAGAGATATTACAACAACCATAGTCTATGACAACTCTACGATAAAGCCAGTTAGAAAAGTAACAGCCTCATAAGAAGTCAGTATGAAGCTCCCACCGATTGTAGTATTATAATAAAGCTCCAAGTTGTGGATATGAACCATACCTACGTTAAAGGGAGGCTATGAAAGAGATACAAGATGTGATGCGAGATTTTAGCGTAAGTAAGGTAAAGGTGAACGACGTACAAGAAACTCAAATGCAGAAGGCTGTGAATAGTCCATACTTCGGATAGAAGGCTAGAAACACAGGGATTCAATATCCAAGAATGATAGCAGCGGCGTCAGTAGCATATCTTCTAGCCTATGGTCTAGGTATCGAAAAGCCTGATTATGAGAGTAAAGAATAGTTAGAGACGATGTGATGTCTTGCTTGATGTTCCAGAACAACATAAGAAAATCTATGGTGCAAGCTAGGTGAAGGAAGACCGCGAATAGTATAAATAGATATGTATAGGTCCCAAGCTAATGTATAGTAAAGCAACAAGGTTTTATGACAGGAGTAGGAATGAGAAAGGGCGAGTGAGATGGTGATGAGAACGGATAAGTCCTCGGGATTAAAACCCATGAAAACAAGAAAGCTAATGGTTTCTCTAAGTTATAGAAAGTTCAGTATAACCTGAATGAACTCAAAGGAGTCTAAGACTAATAACATTCAGAAGATATGGAATGCTGCCCTATTAATAGAATAAGGGTGTAATTATTATAGACAAAAAAATAACGTTTGTGCCTTCGATTGACTAATGATCTGATGAATAAAAGAAAGGGATCTAATGACTTGCACAAGATTAAAATACCCACACAAGGTGAAATCACATTGGGATGTCGTGAGATACGGTTATGAAAGTAGGGTATCGCCCCAGGTGGATCAATCTAATCATTTTAGATGTTCTCCGATAAAACGTGAATCCTAGCAGCAATATTACAAAAAAGGTTAAGTTATCAAGCGTGGATTAGGGATCAAAATTTAGGTGGATCAACAATGGATGGATAAAAGTTATAAAGTATGAGAGGAGATTAGGTCATCATTCTTTAGATGAACATTAATGTGGAAGCATTAGAGGACATAGATTTATACGTATGGGATAAGCAATGAATGTAACTTGGCATTTGGTAGTAGACCTCAGTAACGAGAAATCAAGGTAAGAGTTATGGTTTAGTATGACCTATGTAGATGCACTAAAGTCATACGAATGGATAACCAGGTCTATAAAATAAGATATATCAATATTCATAAGTTCGACAAAATACCAAGCAAAGAACTTCAGGATTGGCTAAAAACTGGAGGAAAAGGAGAGGAGAGTCACATAGGCACACTTACAAGGTCAGTATCGTAGAAGCCGCATGATGGAAGGTAGCAACAGTTACGATATTGAAAGGAATTCGATCACAAGTCATGGCATGAGAAAGAGGCCTAAAGGGGGGGGGGGGGAATGCCCTGACCTTTGGACTTATTCATAGAATAGTTGCCTAGATGGCAAGAGAACTACAAAAGTATTCCCAAGAGCTATGGGATATGAGAACGATAAGCGCATCAGTCAATATTCGAGGATGAATGTTCTAAAGGGGGAATTATGTTACACCCCATATTTTCGTACTTGAAAATATGCCATAAATAAATTAATGAGAGCTCGAAAGTGAGATGTCACATCCCGCATTACTACATTCGTTTGTTAAACAAACACGATATAGATTTATATAAAATCATTATCATTATCTGCATATTGGTATGGTTCAAATTGTGTTTAAACCGTTAACCCTTAAAGGATTACCAGAGACCTTTTTAGCAACTCTTAGAGATGCTAGAAATCTGAACTTCAGACAGTCTCTGATGGGTTCGATTGAATCTACTGTGGCCTATGGTCCAGTATATTTTAATACTCAACCCAATCTGCAACTATCTCTTTCTGATGTTAATATTCTTGATGCCTTGACTTTAAAAGTGAAAACGCATGGTTATAATTATGCACCTGGTTCTGAACTTCTATGTCTGTCTTATAGGATTTATTTTAAATTATTATCTACTTTGAATCCTAGATGTAAGTTATATGATACATCAGATCAGACCATACTGGTAGTAACCAACTTTGCAAGGTCCAAGGTCACCATTAGGAGACCTATTAGGTGCGAAGAAATTAATTTCCCAACTACTTGGACTTTAAATTCGGTTATATCCCAAAGTCAGATTACTAACGACTTGTCGAATACTAAATTTTCACATGTTACTCAAAATTCGGATGGTGGGATTTGTATTCAATTTGATGATAAGTCTACTATTTATAATAGACATTCGTTTTCTAATCATAGACTTCTACCTACTATTCAACATATTTCACCTGTTGAACCAGTCTACGGTCCAGCTCGCAATCGTGCAACCTCTTTACACCCTATTACTAGTAAAGTTAGTATAAGCCTGTTGAAAGGGTTGAAAGGGTTAAAGTTAACCCTCAAACAAATATTGTTCAGGACAATGACAATATTTCAGATAAGGATATTCCTTCTGTATCCGAGATGGATTTCGACCCCAATAGTACTTAATGAATCCACACCAAATTGATTTTAGCCCCGGTTCTCGGGCACGAAAATATATTCAAAAGGAATTTTTTAGTGATAAATGGAGCCAGTTTAAAACGTGGTTTTTTATGCTTATAGCAAAGATGATTTGAATAGTATTTCTCAAGAATTTTATGAAACTTGTGATTTGCATAATCAAATTATGTATTTTGTTCCTTGGTTTATAACAACTTATTTGCCTTTTATATTAAGGTACTAGAAAGATATTATAAAGATGGGAGTGGTAGTATTACTAAAGCCATTTATCCTCCTCAGGCCCCCTTTATATTACCTAATAATACTAGTATTACCTTCACTGCCTTTCAAAAATTTATTGATGATAACGTTGCAGCTATTAGTATCGCAGAAATTAATAAATTGATTTCTCGAAACAATTATTTGGGTTTATATGTAAAAATTTTAGGAGAACATGTCGGTTCTCTTGATAAAAAACTTGATGATTTGACTGTTTTAATAAAAGAAATGAGTACTAAGAAAGGACCAACTGATATTGCCTCCACTTCAGGAAGTAAAACAGTTGATCAAGCTATTCTTACTCATATTCAAAGACCTCATGAGATTCAGGATTTTAAATTTAAATCTCTTGATGACTTAGCACAACTCCTCGATAAAAAGCTTTCAGGTTTGAATGTTAGACCAATTGATTTATCTAAAAATTTTGCTGATAGAATTGAGACCGTTTCTGATTATAAAACTGAGACATGGTCAGAGTTTAATAAACTCAAAGGTATAGTTAAACCCAATAGTAGGTATGCTGACAAACCAAGGATGCAAACTTATTATTATCCTCGTCCTACTTCTCAAGATGTGTTGATTGAGGAACGCGATTGGAATCAGTCTAATATGTCTTATAGCGGTTCCGAAATTTATGAATGGAATCTTGATGGTTTAACTGATAGACAATTAACCATTCTCGTACATAGAATGCTTATGTATTCGACTATCTGCAAAAGTGTTAAAAATACGGATAGAACTATTTGCAAAATGATTATTGCAGGCTTTACTAGCCAACTTCGTGGCTGGTGGGATAATTATTTATCTGTTGAAGAAAAGGCTTTCGTTATTAATGCTACAGCCGTAGACGAAGGTGTTGATAATATAGGTATGGCTCTAGTTAAGGGTAGAAAAGATGCAGTGTATACCATTATCCTTACAATTTTAGAGCATTTCAATGGTAGATTTACCACAAATCCTAAGACCATCAGAACCTTACTTAATGGGCTTAGATGTAAGACCCTTAGTGAATTTAGATGGTATAAAGATACTTTTATGAGTAGGGTTATGGAACTACCCGAGAATAAATATGAGCATTGGAACGCTAAGTTTATAGACAGCCTCCCTTACTTATTTGCTGAAAGGGTAAGGAAAGTATTAAGGGGTAGTTACGGTGAAATTCAGTATGGTAATTATACCTATGGTAAACTTATAGGAGTGTGTACACAAGAAGGATTAAACTTGTGTAATGAGCTAAAGCTTTCTAGACAGCTTAAGATTGATAAGCTTAAAGAGAAATCCCAATTAGGTGACTTTTGTACCCAGTTCGGTTTACCCGGAACCTCTACTCAAAGTAGGAAGAAGAAGAAAAATAGATATCATAGGTATCCTAACCCGGATAGCCCGTATAAGTAAAAGAGGTCTAGATATAGGTCTAAGGAAGAGTGTGATACTAGAAAAGCGCATCGGAAATCTACTCGATTTATGAAGAATAGATCAAAGAGAGATCTCGCTGATATTAAGTGTTATAAGTGTGGAAAGTTTGGTCATATTTCTCCAAATTGCAAGCTTCAAAAGCTGAAAACCTTAGAACTCGATGATGAGTTATGCGATAAGGTTTATGGCTTGTTATACACTTCAGGATCAGAATCTGAAGATGAAGTTGATTTAATTGATTTATCTAATAGTGATAAAAATGTTGATACTTCTTGCACTGCTTGCAAAGGTGATATTTGTACTTGTGATGATGACGAATTTTATAAATTACAATCACAATTTCATGATTTAAATATGAAAACTATCACATCTGATAATGTAATAGAACTTTTAAAAGAAGATACCGATGAAAAACTTCGTGAAAAAATTATTAATCTAGCTGCAAGTTCTAGTTCTAGTAGTTCAAAACCTTTTGAAAAATATAAGAACGAATTTGAACATTTTGCGCCTTATTCTTTGTCTGAAATTAATAAACGACTCCATAAGTCCAGTACACCTAGCAGAGATGCTTCTTTTGATGATTTGAAAATTGAAATTGAGAATTTGAAAAAAGATATTAAGTCTCTTAAACAAAATCAAATGATTTGTGATCACCGGATTACTCAAATTGAGAAAAATAATTCTCTAATTGATTTTCCAACTGATTTTTCGGCTAAAGGAATTTTCGAATCGTCAAATGAAAAGGGAAAAGAAATTTTTGATCAGATTGATTCAATTAATGAAAATTCTGATATGTTTTTAGGAATGATGCAGGTTGTTACGGCTCATAAGTGGTACATTAAATGTACTATCTTGATTGATAATACTTTCTCTCAAACTGATGTAGCAATGATTGATAGTGGAGCAGATGTAAGTTGTATTCAAGAGGGTCTTGTTCCTACTAAATATTTTCAAAAGACCACTCATTTGGTAAAATCTGCTTTTGGTCATGCTTTAGATATAGAGTATAAATTACCAAATACTCGTATTTGCCAAAATAAAGTTTGTATTCCTCATTTCTTCTTTTTGGTAAAAAACCAGTTATACCCTCCGATTATACTTGGAACCCCTTTTATTAATGCTATTTACCCTTTTAATAACATAGATGCACAGGATTTTTCTGCTAGTTATCAAGATAGAGAGATAAGTTATTCTTTTGTTACAGATCCCGTAACTAGAGATATTAACGCCTTGATTAAAATGAAACAAAGGCATGTTAATTTATTACAATCAGAAATATTGAGCATGAATATATTCGATACTTTACAATCTGCTAAGATTCAGCAAAAGATTAAATTAATTGCTGAACAGATGGCTGTTGATGTCTGCGCCGATCACCATAGTGTCTTTTGGAATCGAAAAAGGAATATTGTAACTCTTCCTTATGGAAAAAACTTCTCCGAAGATGATATCCCTACTAAGTCTCGACCTTGCCAGATGAATGCTAAATTGGTCGAATTCTGCAAAAACGAGATTGACAGCTTGTTACAAAAGGGTTTGATAAAACCCTCAAAATCTCCTTGGTCATGTTCGACCTTTTATGTTAATAATGCTGTAGAAAAGGAACGTGGTATTCCTAGATTAGTTATAAATTATAAACCATTGAATAAACATCTAAAATGGATTAGATATCCTATCCCCAATAAAAGGGACTTGCTATCTAGATTATATGACGCCAATATATTTTCAAAATTCGATTTAAAATCTGGATATTGGCAAATTCAAATTTTTAAAGAGCATACTTATAGAACTGCTTTTAATGTTCCATTTGGGCAATATGAATGGAATGTCATGCCATTTGGTTTAAAAAATGCCCCTTCAGAATTTCAGAAAATTATGAATGATATTTTTAACCCTTATCTAGATTTTATCATTGTTTATATTGACGACATATTAGTATATTCTAAAACATTAGAGATGCATATTAAGCATCTTGATATTTTTAAGAAAATTATAATACAAAACGGTTTAGTAATTTATAAACCAAAAATGAGTCTATTCCAAACAAATGTTCGATTTTTAGGTCATAATATTTGCCAAGGAAAAATTACCCCAATACAAAGATCGATTGATTTTGCCTCAAAACTTTCTGATGTTATTACTGACAGGACTCAATTACAAAGATTTTTGGGAAGTTTGAATTATATATCTCCTTTCTACAAAAATTTATCTCGTGATCTAGCCCCTCTAAACGACAGGCTGAAAAAGGATCATAAGAAGCCTTGGACTGACCAGCATACTACGTTAGTCAAAAATATTAAACAGCGTGTTAAGTCTTTACCTTTCTTAACTCTTGCTAATCCTACATGATAAAAAATTATTGAGACTGATGCGTCCAACATTAGCTACGGTGGGATTTTAAAACAAGTGAATCCCAACAATAAGAGTGAATACCTGATAAGATTTCACTCTGGTAAATGGACCGAAGCCCAGAAGAAATATGCTACTGTGGCTCATGAAATGTTGACTATTGTTAAATGTGTTTTAAAATTTTAAGACGATTTATATAATCAAAATTTTTTAATAAAAACTGATGCTCAAACTGTTAAATATATGTTTGACAAAGATTTCAAACATGATGCATCTAAATTAATATTTGCTAGATGGCAAGATCAACTGGCGCCTTTTGATTTTGAAATTCAATACAAAAAAGGAATTGATAATTCCCTTCCGGATTTCTTATCCCGAGAATACCTTGATTAATTATGAATTTCTATACAACTTTTCTAGATGAAGAACTGTTAATTACTATCCTGAAAGTGGTTAGATTAAATCGAGATCTACAAAGTCTCATAATTGATTTGATAATTGAAGGTATCGTTGATAACCTGATTGAAAATCATAATCATGTTGAAAATGTTAGGAATTCATACCTATACAAAAATTATTAGGTATGATATGCTGGATTATTACTTCTTAGAATAAATTCACTTGTTATTTGTGCAGAATGGACCCATCATGGACCACCAGAGGCAGAGGTAGGGAAAGATCTTCCCCTAGTAGATCATATTCTCAAGGATCGTCATACGGATCCTCATCAAATTCTCCAGTGATACAAGACGGAAAAAGGAGCTTAATAAACTTAAAGATTTCTCATAAAGGAGATTCTTCATCAGGTCCGTCTATACATCTGGATGATATTCCAGAAGATGATCCATTATATGGTCATCTACAGGCATATTTGGCTTCCAAAAGGCAAAGTAATACATTTGCTTCAATCGCTAGAGAAGAAGACAACGATGATATTAAGTCTTACGAAAAATTACCAAAGAAAGAAATAATATTTCTCCTAGAAAACTCTGAGATTCAGCGAAAAGATGAACCATGGAAGATATTCCAGAGATATCTGATTAATGGATTATACTACCCGGGTGAATCATATAAAACCCGCACTTATTATGAGACTATTCTAATCAGTACATGTAGTGCAGAATTCTAGCACTTTTCGGGTTATAACACAAATGAGAACGTTTATAACTTCTCAAAAATCATTATCAAACAGATTATATCTGTTGAAGAATGGGGGATTTCAACAATGAAAGAAAGGCAGATAAGCCTTAATAAATCACCCATGAATTTTACTTATTGGGATTATATCCAAGCATTTGATAGAGTGCTTTATTATAACAATGAGAGGCATAAACATACTTGGTTTATTAAAGTATGTGCAAAAATATTTACAGGACCTATCCCAACTGGTTTTTAAATTGGTGGTCATACCACGGTCCCACAACGAAAATCCTGCCTGAGCCATTCCTTAAGTTATACAAAGAATGGGCAAACATTTCACCATTCCTATCCGAGTTATATCACGCAGATCATATCTGTTGCCTAGAAAATATTGATCAAATTTGTTTCTTTATTGAATTCTCTATCCCATGGATTCATAAATGGACTCCTGAATTAGGTTTTACGGAGGAACAAATCCCTTGCTTATACAGGGTATTTTACAATAATTTTTGGGACAAATTGATGAAGAATGATCCCAAAACAAAAATATTATATGGACAAGAATTATTGGATTCTATTAAAACACAAATCCAAGTATACTCGTCCACTTCACAGAAGAAAATATTTGATGACAGCTCCGTCAAACATATTGCTCGAAGAATCTCTGTTCAAGGCGGAGATAAAACCGAATTAGTAAATAAATATCTGGAAGAAGTAAAAAGAAATTTACTTCAAACTTTGAATCAATGTGAAAGATCTGACACATCAATGCACAGTGAAACAAGTGGCAATGATATCGCAGAAAACGATTCACAGCCGACGCAGCCAGAAATAATATTATCTGACAAAGAGAGAGAAAAGGTGGAAAATTTCCTCCAACAAATGAATGATTTAGACAAAAGAGGACTTTGACTAAAGCCGCCGAAGACCCCACACAACAGTAGATGCACTGTTCCCAACAGTAGAAACACTGTATAAGGGACCCAGATACGCTATTCCCAATAGTAGAAAAACTGTATAGGGACCCAGATATGGGACCCAATCTACTATTTAAAGATTCTTTAAGTTTTTTTTCCTTCTTTAAAAAGAGGACATCTTCATTTGAAGAGGCAGGTCGTGAGAATCCCCTCTCTCTCTAATCTATCTCCCTAAACTCTCTCCTTCTTGTAAAGCTTTTAACTTATTAGTTTTGTAAATCAGTTGAAGATTAATAGAAGTTTTGAAATTCAGTTCATCTTCAGGGCCTTGCTTCCTCGCCTTAAAGGTATTTATTTTATTTTATTATATAGTATTTTATATACTTAGTTTCTCTCCCCAGCCGTGACTATGTCCGGCTAAACGGATTCATATCTATGTTGAAAAACTAATTTCTCTTGCATATTAACCATGAAGAATCCAGACTCTTTCAAAATATAAAGGAATTTTAATATAGTTTCTTGGCTTGGTTCCAAGATTGTGGTACAGTCGACTCTGGTACTACTCTTATTGGCTTTGCCTTAGTGGCTACGTCTAGCCAGCTGTGACATTAAAGCCCGCTGAAGTTGTCAAAAGGGCTATCCCTTTCACAGTTAGAACTGCTAGACACATGGGCTCAATAAGAGTATGTATCGGACCTAGACAGGCCCCTTGCTTGGGTAAAAGGATAGATCCTTCCATACAGTCATTAAAACTATAATAAAATTCCCGTATATTTCGAATCTTTACTGGTCGCGCGGACTACCGCCAACCTTCAAAGGGACTGAAACAGCTAGATCTGGATGGTCGTGCGGACTACCGCCCGCCTACCCTGATCCTGGTGTAGATGGTATCAGAGCCTAGGAATTTTCATGGTAAATATGTAATAGATATGAAATATTCAACATAGATATGAAGCTTTTGTAATGGATCTGGTATACATTGGTGATTTTGCTCACAATGGTCGAGATGATATAATGGGATGCCCTTAGAGGCCTGATTATGTTATGAAAGACGTACCTATACACAACATGACATTCATACGCATATTTATGACACTATAATTATTTCATGATTTACAAAGTTATCTAGACTTATAGGTTGAGTCATTTACTCTATATTTCTTTCATGTCTGTTATGTACTTATTTATGTGCCTTACATACTCGGTACATTATTCGTACTGACGTCCCTTTTGCCTGGGGATGCTGCGTTTCATGCTCGCAGGTCCCGATAGACAGGTTGACAGTCCTCCAAGTAGGTTATCAGCTCAGCGGAAGATGTTGGTGCGCTCCGTTTGCTCCAGAGTTGCTTGTTTGGTTAGTATGATTTAGACGTATAATGTTTGGGATGGTGGGGCCTTGTCCCGACCTTTATGTTAAGTGTGTAATCTTAGAGGCTTGTTGACAGATGTCATTTATTAAATGTTTGTACGGCCTTGTTGGCCTATGTTTTGAGTTTATAAATTATTATGTTGGCTTTATAGACCCGTATGTCACATGTATAAGTTTTTTTAATATTAGGTTGGATCGTTCTATATTGACTATTCCCTTATTTGTATTGTGGTTAGATCATGGCGGCCCATTTGGCCCTTTTGACAATGAAAGTACAATAAGAAAGATATGTTATGTTGATACTCGGTTGAGTAAGGTACCGGGTGCTCGTTGCGGCCCATAGGTTTGGGTCGTGACAATGTATAGATGAATTCGATTCATGAGAAGTACGTCAATAAAATCTCTCGGAGCGTCATAAGACCATTATACCTCTGATTTATATCTTGAAACAACTTTTATCAACTTACGTATTTTTTGAGACCATGAACAAACCATGAACGTATTTTTATCAACTTTTATCAACATAACAACTTTTATCAACTTACGTATGGGAATTTAAGAACATAGGCATCTCTAATACTTCTATGAATAGAGTCATTTATGGAAATTGTGCATTTGCTCGTTTCATTCGTGTCGTATAGATCATTCCAAAAAAGAAAGAAGGGATAGCCTTAACACAACTGAACCGATTTTCTTGAAAAAGATTGCACCGTATTCTCTTATAATTGCAAAATCTCACAACAGTAACATAAATCTAATGCCTACTAAATGTTTCATAATGTGTTATTTAGTATTGGAGTAGGAAAATGTTACGATTTCCTTCAATGTGGTCTAACGTGAGTTCTTAATGGAAAGAACTATTTACTTGAATCTCTTGAAAATCAAAGAGTCCAAATGAAGTAAATTGGTCACACATCTCTTAAGTGTGTTTGAATGGGTGTGGGCCCACTTCAAGCGGTGACTAAGCCAATTTAATTGTCCAAAATATGACATCTTGCAAGACTTTTAAGAGTCATCATAAGTGCCACATTTTGGTTCCACGTTTTCAAGGTTATCCAAACGATTATAATAAGTTATCCACCCATTTCTTAATAACTTGTTAATTTCCCATTAACCAATACCCCACAAAACTAAGAATTATCTCAACGTACTTAAAATACTACTTACTTTTAACACACTTTATACACCTTATTATCATGGTCACGTGGTACCTTGTATGTCACTAGTCCATAAATACCGGGTATTTTAGCTCAGACCGTATTTTGTCCAACCATGATAAACTTTGACAAAATTTATTTTTTTCAATTTGCTGACCCTCTCACCTTCACGAATTTAGTCGTCACTTGTTTAAAATAGCATAATGCTTATAATCTCAAAATAGTCTCATTCCAGAAATTACGTCAATTAACTTACGACAAAACTTTAACGTACGAAAATGCGAGATGTAACAACTCATTTCCGAACTTATCTTAATATACATATGGCGTACTTCCACGTATGAAAATATGGTGTAATAGGAAATTTGACTGGGGAGTTAACTTTTTGATATTAGGATCGAAATCTATTTTTGGAAGTTTTTGATATCGGGCAAAATTTGGGGTCAATCGGACGTGATTTGATAAGTTTCGGCATCGGTTGTAGAAGTTTGAGGTTTCAAGTTCATAAGCTTGAATTAGTGTGCAATTCATATTTTTGTTGTTGTTTGATGTGATTTGAGGGCTGGACTAAGTTTGTATGTGTTTTTAGGAGTTGATGGTACCTTTGGTTGAGGTCCTGGGTGCCCCGGGTGTGTTTCGAGGTGAGTTTTGAGCTAGTCCGGGCATTTTGGCACTCTGAGATTGTTCTGGTACTTTTGGAAGCACGGATCGCATATTTTGGAGTGCTGAGGTGCAGGAGAGGTGCGGAACGCACATAAAAGTGCAGACTACAGTAGAAATATGCGAACCTTTGAGGAGGAGTGCGGACCGCACAATTTTGCATTCGGCCGCACTCCAGGGAGTTCTACAGATTCGCTGGTCCGACTTCGGAGACCTATATCTTTCGATGTATAAGGAATTTTGAGATGATTCAAAAACAAAAGCTGTAGCCCGTTGTGTCTAGTTTCCATAATGGTGTAGAAGTCATCATTTGAGCATCTGTAGAGCAATTTATGGCAAAACAACTAAATCCTGGAAGTGCAGCAACCAAAAGGTGCAGCCGCACCATTTTGTGCGACCGCAGGAACTGGGATGTGCGGATGCACTTGGAATTGTGTGAACCGCACAATGGGAGTTTAAAGGATGTACTATATAAATGAGGTTTAGGGCATTATTTCACTTTTTGGACCTTGGGAGCTCGGTTTGTGATGATTTTTCGTGGGTTTTTTCAAGAAATTCATCGGGATAAGTGATTCTAATCCGATTTTTGTTAATATACATGAATATATCATTGATTTCATCATCCGATTAATACTTTGAGATGGAGATTTGGGAAAAAATGTAGAAATTTCATAAAATGAATTTTAGGGATTTGAATGTTGATTCGATGAAAGATTTGAGTGAAACTAGTATGGTTGGACTCGTAATTTAATGGGTTGTTGGATTTTGTGAGTTTTGTCGGGTTTCGAGGTGCGTGCCCGGGTGTATTTTTGGTCGGATTTGAGATTTGATTTAGGATTCGATCTTTATCATTTGTAATTGTTTCCTTAGGCTTTATCTGATGTATTTGAGTTGCTTTTGGCTAGTTTTGAGCCATTCAGAGGTCGTTGCGCGCGTGATGGTATTTTTGGAGCATCGCTTGGCTTGCTCGGTATTGGAATTGGCTTGTTCAAGATAAGTAACTCTTCTAAACTTAGTGTTGATGGTACGAAACCCCGAATTACGTGTTATGTGATTAGTGTTGAGGTGATGCATATGCTAGGTGATGGGCGTGTAGGCGTGCGCCCTGTGAATTGTGACTCTATGTTTCCATGACACTGTATAGTAGTCCTATTTTTGTTGATACCTGTTTCACCATGTGATAAAGTAATTGAGCTGTCAATCAGGCTAGATATCATGTTTAGGCTTTATGCCGATATTGTTGGGACCCATAATGGTCGTTTCTTGCTGTCATCTCACTGATTTTATTGATATTTCATACTCAGCCTTATTCATGCATTTATATCATATCTCAGTCTCATTTTTCATTTATTTATGCATCATATCATCATTTTTGGCTGATTTCTTCATTATATTTTTGAGCCTGAGAGACTGGGGAGATTGATGACTGAGTGAGGCCGAGGGTCTGATTGTGAGCATGATTATGGGATTGGGCTGCATGCCATAACATGTTTTATTGATTAATGCCATGCATGGTTTGTTATAGTGCTTGGACTGAAGGAGCCCCTCCGGAGTCTGTACACCCCACAAGTGAGCGCAGGTACCTATTGAGAGCGAGGGCCGGTGTCGAGTGTCGAGTGCCGAGTGATTGGGAGGACTGAGTGAATGTGAGGACTGAGTGCCTATGAGGACCGAGTGACTGATACTTTGAGAGTATGCATATGGTTCTATCAATGAGTCGCATCACATTTTGGCATGGACATGACATACATGCATAAATATGCATTTTTCTCATACTGTACGGTATTACATTATTCATGACTTTTTACACACATTGATATGTGGGTATAGAGAGGTATTTCACATTTGCTATCTGGAACGAAAAAAATGAAACATCTATTTATTGTGGAAAGGATTTTTGGGAAAATTACAGTTTTCAAACTTACTCATATTTTTGACAATTTCGGTAAAGGATTTGGGTTTTCACTGATATACTTGAAAGGCGGAACTATTTTCGGGAAACTATGAAAAGGCTGGGCATTTTATCTCTGATCTACTTCTTTATTTACTTGCTTTACATTGTTATGAACTTCTATTAGTTATTGGTGTTGGACACTACCTATATTCCAGCTCGTCACTACTTCCAACCAAAGTTTAGATTTGTTACTTATTGAGTACATGGGGTCGGTTGTACTCATACTACACTTCCTGCACATTGCGTGCAGATTTTGGATGTCGTTGTTGTTGTGCATGTCGGGGGAGGGGGGCTAGCATCAACTATGTATCTGCGTTCCTGTTGTAGCTGCCTCTTGTTCATGGTAGCCTTAGATTTATAAACTCTGTTTATATATTTTTCAAACAGATGATGCATTTATTCATACCAGCTTATAAATTCTATTCTTAGAAGCTCATTATTTGTACTACCAGTCCTTGGGAAGTGTATATGATTAAGATAATTCCTTTGTTTAATTCCATGCGGTCTCGCACATGCGGAGACATTCCGCTTCTGTGATTCTACCTGCTCGCCTCGCATTCTGCTTCTACTGAGCTTTCAGGAAACATCCTCGCATCTACCGCCATCCCATCTCAGTCCAAATATCGCTTCTGCGACCACATCACCGCACCTGCAGCCCTTTCCCCGCAGGTGCGATTGCACCACATACCAGCAACCTCAATATTTCCCCGAGACACAAACGCGATCCGTTATCCGTCCAGAATCCACTCGAGGCCTCCAGGACCTCAACCAAAGATGTCAACAAGTCTTAAAATATAATACGGACTTAGTCGAGCCTTCAAATCACATCAAACAATGTTGCAATCACGAATTGCTCTCTAGTTCAAGCTTAATGAACTTTAGAACTTCTAACTTCTACATTCGACGCCGAAACCTATCAAATCACGTCCGATTGACCTAAAAATTGCTCACAAGTCAGATTCAATATTACGGACCTACTTCAACTTCCGTAATCGGAATACGAATCCTATATCAAAATGTCCACTCCTGGTCAAACTTCCCAAAAACCATCAAACTTCCAACTTTTGCCAAATGACCCTAAAATGACCAGGGTCGGAATCCCAAATAGACATTGACAGCTATTCTTAGGCTCGGAATCCCAAATGGACATTGATAACATTAAACTACACTTCAACACAAATTTATGAAATTCTTCCAAAATGCCAACTTTCCACAATAAGCACTGTAATGCTCTTGGGTCATCCAAAACCCGATCCGGACATACGCCCAAGTCCAAAATCACCATGAAAAACATATTGGAACCTTAAAATCTCAATTCCTATGTCGTTTACTCAAAAATCAAACATTAGTGAACTCTTCCAACTTAAAGCTTCCGAATTTTGAATTTTTCTTTCTAATTCAACTTTGAATTTCCTGAAATTCAATTTCGACCACATATACAAGTCATAATACCTGAAGTGAAGCTTCTTAAGGCCTCGAGCTGCCGAACGATACGCCAGAGCTCAAAACGACCTGTTGGATCATTACAAAACCTCTTAAAGAGCATCTGTAGAACTACTTGCCTTGGCTAACAGGCCAGTATTACCCTAAGGCATATGACATGACTACATTCTTTTCAATGATTCCTAGGTTTCACGTTCATATTATCCTTATTTGAAGGTCAAAGCATATTGCAATATGCAGGCAAAGAAGATAGTCTCAAAGTTTTCATTAGTTCTAAAAGTGGATTATAGTAAACCAAACAAAATTTTCAGGTTTTAATGATGTTGTATGAATAAGCATGGATATAGAAGACAGATTGAGATGAACACAAAATTCTCATTCAAGTTATACATAAGATGTTTCTGCAAATGTTTTTACCAAATGGGATTGAATTTCATTCATTATAAAGTCAGGTTAGTAATAGCATTAGAGAAGTTCAATACATGAGAGACCTTATGCTAGGAATGTTTAGCTTAACTGTACAGACTTAAAAGTGGTAGTTTAAACATAATATAATTCATTTCAACTTATTTGGAGAGTCATTGATACTCAGTCACAACAGATATGATTTGTATCTTGGATCGTAAAAAATGACTTAATCATGCTAGAGTTGTTTATCGTGAAAATGGTAATAACAATTAAATTTGTTAATGGGACTCTAAAAATATGTGATCTATTTTTATGCTAGTTGTTGAGGTAGTTGATGCTATGTGAAGTCTAACGACAGAATATGAACTAAAACAGAGTTATAATCAAACTGAGGGGCTTGTTATCCGGGCCTCGGACTGACCGCTGAGGGGCCTCGAGGTCGATGCCTAGGCTCGGGCTCGAGATATCGTGGGTAATCGAGAAGGGACTAACGATTAGGATATAACTAAAGGAGGCTCTTTATGTCCAATATCAAGCAATAAAAGAAGAAAAAGTATGAAAGCAATAAATGAAAGAGGCAGCCTCAAGCGAGGAAGTTAGAGAAATAAGAGAGAGGGAGTTGTTATTGATCTTATGTGGAATGGTTGGAGCAACAACAGCCCTTTACAAAGTGATGAGGATCCCCTTTATATAGGAGGGAAATCCAATCATAGTACAAAATACATTAAATGTAAAAGCATGGAGATGGGATAGCTAGACGCGACGCCTTGATACAGGCTCCGGGTAGGCCGGCTTTGTCAGACCTAGCCGCGTGCCTTGGGAATTCCCCATTTTGCTCTAGCCTCAATCTACGTCCTCTTTAAGTCGGGTCTTGACGAGCTCTGAGGGAGGGAACTCGGTCATAGCTTCGCGTCCTTGGGGTCTCAAGGTGTTCTTTTGAAGTGACTCGATAGCAAGAAATTAGGCCCTCTGATTTTGCTGCATATGTTGATACCCAATTTTTCCTTATACATTTTTTATACACAAAATACTTTCAAAATAGTATGTGTATGCATATATAAGCATGCCCAAGTATTTTGGTATTTTTCCCAAATTTTTAAAGATTTTCAAAACCAATTTATTGTCTATTTTAACATTACAAAAACCAATAATTATTTCCAAAATTATCATTTTGGTGAATAATTTATTTCCATCCTCATAATTACACCAAAATATAATTAACGCAATTTTTGCATATTTTTACAAATTCATTTGATATTTTTAAGCTAAATTACATAAAATTGCAATTATGGCCTATATTACGATTAATAGCGTTTTGCAATCATAAAATCATTTCCAGCATTTTTAGATTAATTTTTATATATTATTAATTAGCTCAGTGCTTTTAATTTGTTTTTAAAATCATTTTACTATTTTTTATAAATAAAAAGGGTAAAACTGGCTATTTAACATGTAGCCTCAGTTCATTTCAATTATAGCCCCATTACATTTCAATTTTAGCCTAAAAGTGACCCAATTTCAAACTTAAATTCGGACGACCCAATTCTTATTTTTACCCAACCCCTTAACCTGTTTTCAAACCCGTCCGGATTTTCTTTTAAATCCTGGCCGTTGATCATTTTGATCAACGACCCTGATTCACCCTTTCCTTTTTTAATCCCCTAACCCCTCTAACCCTAACCCCATTTTCACAATGACGCCGCCTCTAAATCCCAAAACTCTCTCAAGACTCTCAAGGTCCTTCGGAACCCTAGCCTCCTCCTACCTTGTTCCACCGTATTTTCACCGGAGTCCATGAATTCTCAGGCCATGGACAGCCTATACTCACCTCCTCTGGCTCTTGCATGCCTGATGCTCGAAGGTTCGAGGCCAGACCTCGAAGGTCTTCACTCAGACCTTCACCGATTCGAATATTCTGGCCTTGCTCCGGCATACCATGGTGTTTTCAGCCTGATTCTGACCTCTCCGACTCAGATCGGTGACCTTTGCAAAGCTTTTTCTAGGGCTCTTCTGAAACCCTAACCCGTCGAGGTTTTCCCCAATTTTTCTTTTAGATCTGTTGTGTATCTATGCTCTACTTGAGTGTTCAAACGATTTCCCTAGCTTTTCTTTCAAAAATTACTTTCCGAAGACTCTTTTACCATCTAGGGTTTTCTGAAAATACGTAAGTATTTATCTGACTTTCTTCTCCTGTTCTTTTGTATGTATTTGCCTCTACTGTATTCTTATGTTTTCCTTCTACCACATATGTTCCTACACCGTGCTTTCTATATTCCGTTCTTGTATGTTCTGCCATTGTGTTTTCTACACTATGTTTTTGTATGTTTTTCTACTATGTTCTACTATTTTCTTCTACCATGTTCTGGTATGTTTCACCTACTGTATTATTCTATCGTGTTCTTAAGTGCTCTTACTATTTTTTCCTTCTACTGAACTTTGTTTAAGCCTCTTCTAAAAGGATCTTCTTAAGCATGCTTCTTTCTACTGTTCTTATCGGTTTTTTCTCATCATGCTTCGAATTAGTTTCTTTAATCTGTTGCTTTGAACTCTTCTATTGTATTTACATGCTATTCATGAGTTCTGTTGCTGCGAGAAACATGTTAGAAGTTTTAGTTTTTTTCAGAAACATCTGAACATGTTTCGATTCAACTGCTGGCCCTCTCATCTTTTCTTTATGGTTTGCCCGAACTGGGGTTCTTATTTCAAAACCCCCCCCAACTCTTTTAGATCAATTTCGAAGTTTCATATGGTTCTGACCTTTTGATAAACTCTTCTAAACTCTGTTACTGGATTTTCCACTAATTTTACGATGGCATGACAATTTTTCTTTCATACTTAACGTGTCTATATGCCCTTTATATGTGATGAACCTTTCTGTAAAGGGTCTTTCCAACTTGTGATTGATTCAGAATCCCTTTTAATAGGTCTAATTGATTGCTACTGATTTTCCTTAAGTTAAAATCTTTCCTCTCTTTCTGACTTGGTTCATTGGTAATGTCGAATCCCTGATTCCTTGATTTACTAAGTACTAATTGTTTTACTGTGTTCTTGCCTTATTTAGGCTAACCGTATATTTTTAAAATCTTCTTTCCTTAGTTAAACCCCTATGTATTTACCCCTAATTTCCTACTTTACACAACATGTTTACTTGATTCTCTTTCCTTAACTGACTGTTGTCCATTACCGTTTAAGTTTGAACTCCTTAATTAAAGGAAGTTCTTATGTTGATTGATTATAATTGATACATAGTTCCATAATTACTATGATTCTTCCCTTACTCTCTACCTGTTTTCCAAGCTATAAATACTCGATTCTTTTTCTTTTCACAACACAGAATACACTTCAGAGCTTCACTTAATTCTCACAACACCTTCTAAAACTTTCTGCACTTTGGCTTTCTCAAGACTTCGGCTTTCATTTGTTTTTCCTGAAACTGGTATGTCCTAGTTTTGATTCTAGCATCAACCCCAATGTGTTTACTTACAAATTTTTATGTCCATGCCTACTTTATTGCTTTGTAGAGTTCAACTTCTATGATAGTATGCTTATGTCTTGCTATCTGTTACTGCAATGAATCCCATTCCCCATACCCCTTTATGTGCTTGAGCTGTGGTTTAAGACATGGCAATACACAAAGTTATTGTCCATGGATTAAAACTGGATCCTTTTGATCCTAGGCTCTTTCAATTTCCAATACCATATTCCCTTAGGTGTGTTGAGTTGAGGTATAGCCTGGCTGCATCCAAGTTGTTGTCCAGGGCTAAACCTGTCCTTCATTAGGTTCTAACTCTCTAATTTTTAGCTGACAGGCTGGTCAGGGGTGTGCCAGCACTCCTAATTGCTAGGCATGACCACCAACCTGCCTTGGCATTCCCTAATTCCCCTCTATTGCACCTACACCTATTCCTAGAACCTTAAGTTCTGCACTTCTCTTTTGATCCTTGCTTTGGGACCTCTAGTTCCCTCTGAACTTGGACATTTGAGAGCTAGCATTTCCACATTGCACTATAATCTAGATCTGCAATATATTTGGGGTGTAAGCACTGCCCGGAGTTCCTGAAACTCCTTGGATCTCTGAAACACCCCAGATAAGAGAAGGCTTTAGAATCTGATCTTTGGAAGTTGGTTTATTTCATATTTTAGACCTGGGGTCTGAATTAGGCTCTCCTTGGTTGTAATAATCTTGTAATAAACATTTGGGGTCGGCTAGTGGAAAAGGGTAGGGGACTATGCATGCAAGGGGTAGATACCATGTTCATAGGGAATTACTATACTTCTAAAATTCGGCACTCATGTAGACACCATGTTTATAGGGATTACTATTTTTCTAAAGTTCTGCATTTTATAAATCATTGAAACTCTGCATTCTCATATAGATACCATGTTTATAGGATTTTCTACATTCTCATATAGATACTATGTCTATAGGGTTTTCTGCAATTTCATAACGGATGCCATACCTGTAAGCCTATTCTAAAATTCTGTATCTTCATATAGACACCATGCCTATAGGACTTTCTGCATTCTGCATCCGTCATTAGGCAAACCTATTATAGGATTTAAATACCTAATCAATTGCATGTAGACAACCTGCCTATAGGATCCCTGCATAAGCAATAACAGTGCTCCAATCAGTAACACCTAGAAAGAATGTCTATAGGAGCTGTTATCTAAACCTGAATCGTCAACTCGCTTATAAGCCTAAAATCAGTAGCAGTAATGTTTAACGCCTGCAGATCTTATGCCCCTGTAATTGACAATTCTTTTTCTGCAATCAGTTTACTTCTTTATTTATGAAACTAATAGATATCATGCCTATAGGTTTTGTTTAACGCCTAGGAAAGCCTCGGGGTAAAATTTTGTAATTGCATCAGTTTTGATAATTACAACCAGCAGGCAGGCCTAATTCAGACTTCTTATCTGAAAATATGTTATAAATTAGCCACCCTTCATACGTTAAGATTAATACAGGCCAAACCAGTATTTGCAAGTCATGTTAAATAATCTGCTGCTTTGAATGAGGAGGCCGACTTGAGCCTTAACTGCTATTTGTTTCCCTTTTAACTGCTATCTGTTATTGCTTGTCGCCTAGATTTTTATCCTTTTGAAACTCCGCAAAAACCCCAACTCCCTCCCCTTTAGGATTAGTAGTCCCATATTCCTCCGGGACTGATAGGATTGGGACGGGTAATAGCATGCAATAAGTAACGATACCATTCCGCGCTTTAACACCTTAACGGGGTGGGAAGGGTAGATATGGATATGATGACCGATGCGCTAATATCACATGCGACCCCTCTTCTAAGGAGTGATTGATGGGTATTGCATTGAAGCGATCCATATTAATCATAAACTTAGGACCTCCCTCCCTTTATTTACTTTCATCTCTTCTTGTAAAACTATTCAAATCTTTTTTCATAAATTTCTGCCCTCTCTACTTACCTTCAAAAGTTTTCAACCTAATTGCAATGTTGTATGCAAGTCCTTATTTGAGCCTTGATTGTTTACTTTTAAAGTCACAATTGTAACATGGACGGGAACCACACTAGTGGATCTTGAGGTGTGCCTAATACCTTCCCCTCGGGATAATTTCTATCCCTTACCCTAATCTCTGGTCTCTTCATCTCAAACCCTTCTTAAAGTGTCCTAATGCACTATAATCATTAGGTATCTTCATGTCTTTTCTTTCCTTTAGCCGCTTTCCTTTACTGCTTTATTTCAATATTGTTGTAATTACTGCAATTATTGTAATCATTTATCTTATGAACGTGAAAATACACGTCAATTTGTTTCATTTTTGTAAACTGCATCTTCAACATCATATTCCACTTGTGCCAAACAAATACCATAGCAACGCTTATAATGAGTGGTTGCGCTCTTCCAATATTATCACCCTTTAAATTCGGCAAAGGCGTATTTGCGGTAAAACCAGTCGATCAGCGGTGCAGTCAATGGTTTCGTGCCTTTCCCTCTTGAATTGTCCGCTCAAGGGTACCTGTCTAATACCCCGATAGAAACCTTACTCTGTTTAACTATGCATGCATCATGGTCAAACCTAGTCGAGTCAGTTATGTTGTCCACATAATGACTCATTAAGATAGCCTTGTCCATAGTCCATCGGGTTTCCCTGAAACCCAAACGGACACCTGCATGTTCTGTGCATTTATTTGGAGAACTAAATGCTTTTTATGCTAATTATTGGTTTAAATAGTCGAGTTTGGTGGGGTAGGGGTCTAGCACTTTGTTTTGCAGAAAATGAGGCACGAAGTCCCCAAATTTGGCATGGTAACCAACATTCATCCAAGGATGCTGAATTGGTGGAAGCAGCCAACAAGAATATCAAGAAGATACTAAGGAAGATGGTCAAAAGGCACAAAAAATGGCATGAGAAGTTATCATTCGCCCTATTGGGATACCGCACATCGACCGGAGCAACTCCCTACATGTTGGTTTATGGTACAGAGGCGGTCATCCCTGCCGAGGTAGAAATTCCCTCCTTAAGGATATACAAGAAGTAGAGTTGGATGATGCAGAATGGGTAAAAGGTCGCTATGAGCAGTTAGCC
Source organism: Nicotiana tabacum (assembly GCF_000715075.1). Taxonomy (NCBI): domain Eukaryota; kingdom Viridiplantae; phylum Streptophyta; class Magnoliopsida; order Solanales; family Solanaceae; genus Nicotiana; species Nicotiana tabacum. The sequence goes on from NC_134085.1 coordinate 75,632,414, forward strand.
CTTATAGATGGGAAAAAGATGATTGCGGTTTGCCACGGTCAGTTGTATCAGAACAGAATATCCAGAGCCTTCAACAAAAGGGTTAAGCTAAGGAAGATTACACCGGGGCAGCTGTTGTTGAAGAAAATATTCCCACATCAAGATGAAGCCAAGGGGAAGTTCTCTCCCAATTAGCAGGGTCCGTACATGGTTCATCGGGTTCTAACTGGAGGAGCCCTTATTCTTGCAGATATGGATGGAGAAGTCTGGCTGAAGCCAATCAATTCAGATGTAGTGAAACGATATTATGTGTAACCACTTATGATTCCCTTAATGATGTAATTTGAACTATGCCTGACCTGATTCCCGTTTAAGAAGGGATACGTAGGCAGCCCTATGTGTTCGGTCATAATTTAATAAAAACTCCATTTTTCCTGCTATTGGAACTGGGGCAAAATTTTGAGGAGGACCATCAAAATTCCGAAGTTAATTTCAGTCCATGCATCGCTAGAAGCGCCAGCCTGGTAAACTGGGGTAGAATTTTGAGAAGGACCCTCAAAATTTCGAAGTTGATTTTTTTTAGTCATTCAGCACAGCCGTCAGAAATGTCCGCTTAGCAAACTGGGGCAGACTTTTGAGGAGGATCCTCAAAATTCCGGAGCGAAAGAGGTTGCAATGTCTGAAACCACGTTGCAGTCGTTAGTTCATCTAAAGAAAGCTATTTTCGATCATATACTTATGCTATATTTACTAAAGCATGCATAACTATTATCCGAATTGCTGTTGTTTAGCGACGCTACCCCAATGACACACAACGGCAAGAGCCCGGGGAAGACGAACTAACCTTTCCCCTCACAGAACTCATGATTTTCTTTGGATGCAGGCACTCGACTTGCAATATCGTCAGGTATATTTATGTACACATACTTTCCCAAGAATGCAACTTCTCAGAATCATCACTTGCCCGCAATTGCTATCCGTACACAATCTCCCCAGCAGTCATATTGTCGTAATCGGCTATCAGCTAAGAGATCTTACTGCTAATCATCCTTTTGCATTGTTGCACTGCATAAGGCTACCTTTCTGCCTTCCGAGTTTAAGCTCTACCTCCATCTGCATTTCCTGCATTACATAAGGCTACCTTTCTGCCTTCCGAGGTTAAGCTCTGCCTCCATGTGCATTCTGCCTTCCGAGGTTAAGCTCTACCTCCATCTGCATTTTGCATAACGCTACCTTTCTACCTTCCGAGACTAAGCATTGTCTCCCTCTGCTTTTTTTTTTTGCATTGCATAAGGCTACTTTTCTGCCTTTCGAGGTTAAGCTCTACCTCCATCATCATCTGCATAAGGCTACCTTTTTGCCTTCCGAGACTAAGCTCTGTCTCCATCCTGCATGGCTGAAATATCGCCACTTTATTTTCTTGCATGGTGAAATATCGCCACTTTATTTTCTTGCATCGGCTGAAGGATCGCCACCTTATCTTTCTTTCATCGGCTGAAATATCACCACCTTTTATTTACGTCTTGCATCGGCTGAAAGATCGCCACCTTCTGCATTTCATGGGCTGAAAGATCGCCAAATTGTCCAAAGGCGTCATTGTTCGGAGGCACCATTTTCATAGCCCGAGAACGCCATGCCATGGCCTGAGGACCCCATTTTATCTTTTGCATATCATTATTCAAAGGCATCATGGTTCAGAGGCACCATTCTCATAGCCCGAGAACATCATTTCATAGCCTGCGAATCCTTTACCATACGAATCATGGCCCAGGACGTCATGGTTCGAGGACGTCATCATAACCGTTCGAGGACATCATTCATGGTCCAATGGGAATTTGCATCATGTTTAAATTTACGCACAATATGCGCTCGTATTGCTTACTTGCAGGTGCACCGGCTGACAACGACCGTCTCAGCAGGAGCGATCCCGCTCTAGTTCCCGCAGCCTATCGATTTTTCAGAAAACCTCTCTCAATCTAAACATCGCGTTCGTCCGTTTCAAATCTCCATCGGCATATTCCGTCAATGGTTCCGGAACTACATATGGCCTGATTCCTGTAAGAACAGGATATGTAGGCGGCTCAGAAACCAAAGCTCGGTCAAAATACCTTTCAAATCGCCACTTCCTGTCAAAATTGGCCATCTTGTCTTTACCCGACAACCCTTTCATCCTTCCCGGGTAAATAGGGGCAGCTGTTGATACCCAATTTTTTCCTATACATTTTTTATACTCAAAATACTTTCAAAATAACATGTGTATGCATATATAAGCATGCCCAAGTATTTTGGTATTTTCCCCAAATTTTTAAAGATTTTCAAAACCAATTTATTGTCTATTTTAACAGTACAAAATCCAATAATTATTTCTGAAATTATCATTTTAGTAAAAAATTTATTTCCATACTCATAGTTACACCAAAATATAATTAGCGTGATTTTTGCATATTTTTAAAAATCCATTTGATATTTTTTAAGCTAAATTACATAAATTGCAATTATGGCCTATATTACGATTAATAGCGTTTTGAAATCATAAAATCATTTCCAGCATTTTTAGATTAATGTTTTTATATTATTAATTAGCTCAGTGCTTTTAATTTGTTTTTAAAGTCATTTTACTATTTTTATAAATAAAAAGGGTAAAATTGGCTATTTAACATGTAGCCCCAGTTCATTTCAATTATAGCCCCATTACATTTAAATTTTAGCCTAAAAGTGACCCATTTTAAAACTCAAATTCGGACGACCCAATTCTTATTTTTACCCGACCCCTTAACCCGTTATCAAACCCGTCCGGATTTTCTTTTAAATCCTGGCCGTTGATCATTTTGATCAACGACCCTGATTCACCCTTTCCTTTTTTTAATCCCCTAACCCCTCTAACCCTAACCCCATTTTCACAATGACGCCGCCTCTGAATCCCAAAACTCTCTCAAGACTCTCAATGTCTTTCGGAACCCTAGCCTCCTCCTACCTTGTTCCACCGTATTTTTTTACAAGAGTCCATGGCTTCTCAGGCCATGGACAGCCTATACTCACCTCCTCCGGCTCTTGCATGCCTGATACTCGAACGTTCGAGGCCAGAACTCGAAGTTCTTCACTCAGACCTTCACCGATTCGAAGATTCCGGCCATCTCCGGCCTTGCTCCGGCATACCATGGTGTTTTGAGCCTGATTCTGACCTCTCCGGCTTAGATCGGTGACCTTTGCAAAGCATTTTCTAGGGCTCTTCTGAAACTTTAACCCGTCGAGGCTTTCCTCGATTTTTCTTTTAGATCTGTTGTGTATCTATGCTCTACTTGAGTGTTCAAACGATTTCCCTAGCTTTTCTTTCAAAAATTACTTTCCGAAACCTCTTTTACTATCTAGGGTTTTCTAAAAATACGTAAGTGTTTATCTGACTTTGTTCTCCTTTTCTTTTGTATGTATTTGCCTATACTGTGTTCTTATGTTTTCCTTCTACCACGTATGTTCCTACACCGTGCTTTCTATATTCCGTTCTTGTATGTTCTGCTATTATGTTTTCTACACTATGTCCTTGTATGTTTTTCTACTATGTTCTACTATTTTCTTCTACCATGTTCTGGTATGTTTCACCTACTGTATTATTCTATTGTGTTCTTAAGTGCTCTTACTATTTTTTCCTTCTAGTGAACTTTGTTTAAGCCTCTTCTAAAAGGATCTTCTTAAGCATGCTTCCTTCTAATGTTCTTATCAGTTTTTTCTCATCATGCTTCGAATTAGTTTCTTTACTCTGTTGCTTTGAACTTTTCTATTGTATTTACATGCTATTCATGAGTTCTGTTGCTGCAAGAAGCATGTTAGAAGTTTCAGTTCTTTTCAGAAACCTCTGAACATGTTTCGATTCAACTGCTGGCCCTCTCATCTTTGCTTTATGGTTTGCCCGAACTGGGTTTCTTATTTCAAAACCCCCCAACTCTTTAGATCAATTTCAAAGTTTCATATGATTCTGACCTTTTGATAAACTCTTCTAAACTCTGTTACTGGATTTTCCACTAATTTTACGATGGCATGACAATTTTTCTTTCATACTTAACGTGTCTATATGCCCTTTATATGTGATGAACCTTTCTGTAAAAGGGCTTTCCAACTTGTGATTGATTCAGAATCCCTTTTAATAGGTCTAATTGATTGCTACTGATTTTTCTTAAGTTAAAATCTTTCCTCTCTTTCTGACTTGGTTCATTGGTAATGTCGAATCCCTGATTCCTTGATTTACTAAGTACTAATTGTTTTACTATGTTCTTGCCTTATTTGGGCTAACCGTATATTTTTAAAATCTTCTTTCCTTAGTTAAACCCCTATGTATTTACCCCTAATTTCCTACTTTACACAACATGTTTACTTGATTCTCTTTCCTTAACTGACTGTTGTCCATTACCGTTTGAATTTGAACTCCTTAATTAAAGGAAGTTCTTATGTTGATTGATTATAATTGATACATAGTTCCATAATTACTATGATTCTTCCCTTACTCTTTACCTGTTTTCCAAGCTATAAATACCTAATTGATACATAGTTCCATAATTACTATGATTCAGAGCTTCACTTAATTCTCACAACCCCTTCTAAAACTTTCTGCACTTTGGCTTTCTCAAGACTTCGGCTTTCATTTGTTTTTCCTGAAACTGGTATGTCCTAGTTTTGATTCTAGCATTAACCCCAATGTGTTTACTTACAAGTTTTTATGTCCATGCCTACTTTACTGCTTTGTAGAGTTCAACTTCTATGATAGTATGCTTATGTCTTGCTATCTGTTACTACAATGAATCCCATTCCCCATACCCCTTTATGTACTTGAGCTGTGGTTTAAGACATGGCAATACACAAAGTTATTGTCCATGGATTAAAACTGGATCCTTTGGATCCTAGGCTCTTTCAATTTCCCATACCCTATTGGCTTAGGTGTGTTGAGTTGAGGTATAGCCTGGCTGCATACAAGTTGCTGTCCAGAGCTAAACCTGACCATCAATAGGTCCTAACTCTCTAATTTTTAGCTGACAAGCTGGTCAGGGGTATGCCAGCACTCCTAATTGCTGGGCATGACCACCAGCCTGCCTTGGCATTCCCTAATTCCCCTCTATTGCACCTACACCTATTCCTAGAACCTTAAGTTCTACCCTTCTCTTTTGATCCTTGCTTTGGGACCTCTCGTTCCCTCTGAACTTGGACATTTGAGAGCTGGCATTTCCATACTGCACTATAATCTGGATCTACAATATATTTGGGGTGTAAGCACTGCCTGGAGTTCCTGAAACTCCTTGGATCTCTGAAACACCCCAGATAAGAGAAGGCTTTGGAATCTGATCTTTGGAAGTTGGTTTATTTCATATTTCAGACCTGGGGTCTGAATTAGGCTCTCATTGGTTGGAATCTTTAATTTCTGATATATTTTTTCTTATTCATTCTGGTCTGTAATAATTTTGTAATAAACATTTGGGGTCGGCTAGTGGAAAAGGGTAGGGGACTATGCATGCAAGGGGTAGATAACATGTTCATAGGGAATTACTATACTTCTGAAATTCTACATTCATGTAGACACCATGTTCATAGGGATTACTATTTTTCTAAAGTTCTGCTTTTTATAAATCATTGAAACTCTGCATTCTCATATAGATACCATGTTTATAGGATTTTCTGCTCTCATATAGATACTATGTCTATAGGGTTTTCTGCAATTTCATAATAGATGCCATGCCTGTAAGTCGATTCAAAAATTCCGCATCTTCATATAGACACCATGCCTATAGGACTTTGAGGCAAACCTATTATAGGATTTAAATACCTAATCAATTGCATGTAGACAACCTACCTATAGGATTCCTGCATAAGCAATAACAATGCTCAAATCAGTAACACCTAGAAAGCATGTCTATAGGAGCTGTTAACTAAACCTGAATCGTCAACTCGCTTATAAGCCTAAAATCAGTAGTAGTAATGTTTAACGCCTGTAGATCTTATGTCCCTGTAATTGACAATTCTTTTTCTGCAATCAATTTACTTCTTTATTTCTGAAACTAATAGATATCATGCCTATAGGTTCTGTTTAACGCCTAGGCAAGCCTCAGGGTAAAATTTTGTAATTGCATCAGCTTTGATAATTACAACCAGCAAGCAAGCCTTATTCAGACTTCTTATCTGAAAATATGTGATAAATTAGCCACCCTTCCTACGTTAAGTTTAATACAGGCCAAACCAGTATTTGTAAGTCATGCTAAATAATTTGCTGCTTTGAATGAGGAGGCCGACTTGAGCCTTAACTGCTATTTGTTTTCCTTTTAACTGCTATCTACTATTTCGTGTCGCCTAGATTTTTATCCTTTTGAAAACTCCGCAAAAGCCCCAACTCCCTCCCCTTTAGGATTAGGAGTCCCATATTCCTCCGGGAATGATAGGATTGGGACGGGTAATAGCATGCAATAAGTAACGATACCATTCCGCGCTTTAACACCTTAACGGGGTAGGAAGGGTAGATATGGATATGATGACCGATGCGCTAATATCACGTGCGACCCCTCTTCTGAGGAGTTATTGCTGGGTATTGCATTGAAGTGATCCATACTAATCATAAACTTAGGACCCCCCCTCCCTTTATTTACTTTCATCTCTTCTTGTAAAACTATTCAAATCTTTTTTATATATTTCTGCCCTCTCTACTTACCTTCAAAAGTTTTCAACCTAATTGCAATGTTGTATGCAAGTCCTTATTTGAGCCTTGATTGTTTACTTGTAAAGTCACAATTGTAACATGGCCGGGAACCACACTAGTGGATCTTGAGGGGTGCCTAACACCTTCCCCTCGGGATAATTTCTAGCCCTTACCCTAATCTCTGGTCTCTTCAACTCAAACCCTTCTTAAAGTGTCCTAATGCACTATAATCATTAGATGGCGACTCTTCAAGTCCTAAACCCAATTCTCGAAAGGGAATAGAGTTGTCCTCCTAATGTCGTATACCCGATTTTGACCCATTAAAAAAAGGGGGCGTCGACAGCATATAGATAGTCTCCGCGTTTCTTAGAGCAAAGTGATGGGAAACGATTCAGATACCCGACTCCTCGGGCTTCCCGTGACGAAGTCATACCTATGACGCAACCTATGGCCTGAGTTTTTATGATAATCGGGACATCCCATGGACTTGTCTTTTCGACATCATTCAATTCATTGTCAATTTCCTTTCTTCAAGGTGAATGTACTGTCGTCGATTTGGTTTTTCAAGAACGCAGTAATTTCATCCGCCGATCAGTCATCCAAAGGACTCGATGGTCGTGTCATTATCTCATATAAATGAGGGCGTTCTAGCATTATTCTTCTATCCATGTGTCTTCATCTGCTCATTCATTCCATTCTCCTCGCCATCTTCCTCTATTATTGATCACCATGTTTGGAGTTCACGACCTTAGGGTTGTTTGGCAGCGTTCCGATAGGCCGTGTCGTAGCCTTTTGCCCAAGCTCCCCTTTGTTTAACATGATTATACCGTTCTGTCACTGCTGTTATTATTGTTATGTCTGCTGTCACTGTCCCTATTGGCTTGAGATGATGATATATGGGGGTCGACTTTCTCGCACGTAAAAAATTCTTCAGACTATATACTGTTGCTCACAAGGGGGCTCAGATTATATACAGCTGCTCACCTTCATACCCAGGCTCGATGTGGTGCTTTTCCCTAGGCTGGCAACTTGCACGACTCAATGTTCCAAGAAGTGGATTCAAAGTAGCCGTGCAAGCAAGGCTGCTGCTTGCTAGGTCTGCTATCTCTCCGAGGTTCTCTTAGTTAGTGAGGGTCCTCGACCTTTGGCAGGCTATGGCATTTTTTCATCCCTCCATGCTTCTCCACCTATCCTTTGGGGATATTAGTGTGGAAGGCCGGGATAGGGCTTCTGAGGATGCGTGCTTGGAGGCGCTTGTTGCAGGAGGTGGTCCTTCGAAGGTAGACTAGGCTCTAGGCTTTTACCACGTATGTGCATCCCTTTGCTTTTTTGTTTCTGTGTAAGGACCCCTTGCAGGCTTTTGTAATTTTATGTAAGGACCCCTCGAGGGCCGTTGTAAGCCAAAACTTATGAAATATGAAGACATCTTCTTTACTTCTGTTTTTGATATTTGCCATATTCTTGTATACTCTTGCACATTTGTGGGGATTTTGAATGTATGCCTCTGCTAATGATCATCAGTACTCTTTCCGGTCTTTGGTCAACACAAATGGCTCCTTTCCGATCTCATCGTTGTCCCCCGGATCACGCCTGAAGCGGTCCGGTAAACTTGGATCATTGAGACCCTCAAGCCTCGTGGAGATAGAGCATCGAAGTGAAAGTTAACTTCGAGCACTTGGAATTTTTACATTGAGCTTGATGTAGATACCTTTTAAGGTATTGCAGGCCGGTCTCTAAGGAGGGGTTATTTGTACTTAGGCGACTTCCTGAGATTAAGCCCTCATAGATGGAGCTCAAAGTGCTTATTTTTTTCCTTGAGAGGATACCTCAAGGTCGAGTACCACCTCAGAATCCGGGCCGAAGCCGCTGGTCCCCCGGGGCCTAACTTTGGTGGGAGAATCATTGTTGTTTTCCCACATATATATGGGGTTGCTCCTACTTCTTGGAAGATCCCATTACTTTAGGTAGCTACCCTTCCCTTTCGGCATTAAGTCCTTCGTTACCTTAGCGCTAAGGCATTCGTGTAGGTCCCCACTTCAGTTTGCTAGTTCTACTATAGCCATGACTGCTACTTCAGGGCCTGACCGGCAAGGAGGGGAGAGTTCCACTCCCAGTGCTCAGGATCCACGGGAGTTTACTCTGAAGACTATGTCTTCGATAAGAGATGAGCATCTAGAGATAGTGAGGAGAGACTGCAGATGGGGCGAGGGGGTAGCGTTGCAGGCGCTTTCCTCGGATAAGGGTATTACAGACCCCGCTGATGGATTCCTAAATGTGTACTTGTACCCTTTCGCACTAGGCCCCCTTGATAGGATTGTGCTCGATTTCTGTTTGAAGTATCGGGTTACTTTGGCACAGATACATCCATCATTTTGGCGAGTAGTGCTGATGTTGAGGTTCTTTGCAGAGAAGGCAGGGCTTGAATTCACGCTCAGTCACCTCGTCAGGCGGTACCAGCCCTCTCACCATCGCGGCCTGCTAACCATGCGTTGTCGTTCGTCAATGCCCTTTGTTTTTGATGATGAGGAAGATGGAGATCGAGAGTGGGTCAATCAATTCATCCGAGTCAGGACGACTGATGTTATCCCTGTGGAACTTATGCCATTTCCCGAGGAATAGAATTACACGCATGAGTAGATTGTCTCATTCTTTCTCAAATTCGCTCATGGCGAAAGCCAGTTTAGTAATTGTGTTTCCTTCTTTTCTGCAGCAACTTCATAGGTGTCGGGCGAAGTTCCTGATCTGCCCGGCTGGGTCCGGAGGTTGGCGGCCCATTTGTCTTATGATGAGCATAGGTGGCGAGATGTGTCCCGGGGTAGATGGGAAGCAAAATTCCAAGGTATGTGTGTACGCCGCTTTTACCTTGCCCTTCGTATAGTTGGGATGATGTTTTCCTCTTTTTATGTACTGACCTTGCCACCGTAGGTATCGGAAGGTCCCTAGGGGCGAGGTTATGCTCCTTTAAAGAGGAGGAGGAGTTGTCAACTACTGAGCCAAAGGATGATGGTGATAAACGGGATATGCACTCGTAGTGCGATGGAGCTTTTAGAAGGGCTAAACGGGTCCGAGTCTTCAAGGAGAAAACATTGCCTGAGCCTATTGTACCTGAAGTCTATGGTTCCAGAGTGGTGGTTCCTCTAAGTGATCATGCTTCGACCGAGGTTGGTTCTTCCAGGGCCGAGGTGGATGGACCAAAAGAAGTGTGCTCGACCTTCGAGGAAGTCCCCCGGCTTCACTTCGCGGTGAGTTTTGGCATAGGCCTTCCGTGTCTCGCGTCTTCCCTTCCTTATCGAGTTTTTGTTCTGCAGGACTTTGACAGGCTTAGGCCTGAGCTGCTCCGTCGTGGGGCTAGGCTTTGGAAAGCTCTAGATGAGGGTAGGTCCCTTAGTCTCCTCTACTAGGAGAAGGAAGTTGAGTTTATGCACTGGCGATATGAGGAATACCGGAGCTCGAATTACGAGAGCTATTTGATGGAGTACGTAACTTCTCGTGTTATGCGTTTCTCTTTTTAACCTTTTAGGTTAACTTTTTGCCTATCTCAGTTGCAAAAAAGAAGGAGGCTTTGGAGCACCTTAGGGGTGAATCCGGCCGAGTTAGGAACGACTATGGCGAGCTAAGAGCTCAGGTGCATGCTCAAGCTTCAGAGGAGAATGGTGCCTTGGCTAAAGTTACTGCCTTCGAGGCCCAACTCCGCTTGGCTCGTGACAATACTTCAGTTCAAGTGGATATGATCATGAAGCTCGCTTTCGAAGGTCATGGCTGAGATCGTTGATTCTCGGGCTGAAGCAACATTGAGCCGAACTAAGGCTGATCAAGAGATGGCGATTCATTTGAAGGACGCTACTGATGCCCAAGCTGAGTTAAAGATGGACCTTGATCGTGAAGAGAGGATTGAGGAATATATTCTTTGCAGGTCCCGAAGAAGGGTACTTGAAGAGATCGGTGCCAAGGGTTTTGTTCTTTTGGAAGATCTAGCTCGAGTGAGGGCGGATGAGCGTGATGCTCGATCACTTCTGCTTGATGTTGAGGAGAGTGACAACGAGGCTGATAGGTCGTAGCCCTCGGGGGCGGGGCATAGATTTTTCCACTTTGCATGCGATACCTTCGAGTTTGTAGATGGGGAATGTACCTTTTCACATTTTGTTAATAACAAAGCACTCGAGGTTTTGTTTCTTTTGTACCCCTTTCTGCTTTGCTCTCGACCAGACGGACCGGTTTCAGAGTTGGTAAGAATCCTTAGATTTGTGATACGGCCCTGGGGCTCATAAAGCAGGCCTGGAGGCTCTTACATGCTCGGTTGATGCAACCTTTAGTACAAGCTGGCATTAGAGCTATTATGCTTTGCTCAACTATTTTGGGTTTAGTCTACGAGTCGGGTTTTGACTCGAGCCTATTCGACCCTCAAACTTCTGTGTCTGCATGGGCGGGCGACAATGGCTCTTATGCCTTGCCTTTGGGCATTTGTACTTTAACTATTTTGGGTTCAGTCTCTGAGTCAGGTTGCGACTCGAGCTCAATTGACCCTCAAGTTTTTTCTGTGTGCTGGCGATAGTGGCTCTTATGCCTTGGGTCGAAGCGACTAACAGTTAGGATCGGGCCTAGGCTCGGACTCGAGATATCAGGGGTAATCAAGAAGGGACTAACAATTAAGATATAACTAATCTCTTTATGGCCAATATCAAGCAACAAAAAAAGAACAAGTATGAAATCAATAAATGAAAGAGGCAGTCTCGAGCGAGCTAGCAAGTTAGAGAAAGAGAGAGAGAGAGAGAGAGAGAGAGAGAGAGAGAGAGAGAGAGAGTTGTTATTAATCTTATGTGCAATGGTTGGAGCAACAACATCCTTTTACAAAGTGATGAGGATCCCCTTTATATAGGAGGGGAATCCTATCATAGTACAAAATACATTAAATGTAAGAGCATGGAGATGGGACGGCTAGACGCGATGCCTTGATACAGGCTCCGGGTAGGCCGGCTTTGTCAGACCTAGCTGCGTGCCTTGGGAATTCCCCATTTTGCTCTAGCCTCGATCTACGTCATCTTTAAGTCGGGCCTCGACTAGCTCTGAAGGAGGGAACCCGGTCACAACTTCGCATCCTCGGGGTCTAGGTGTTCTTCTGAAGTGACTCGATAGCAAGAAATTAGGCCCTCTGATTTCGCTGCATACAAGAGCTTATACAAAAATAGTCACCGAGGTTCATCAGACTTGTCCTGGTTGCTCTAATGAGGCTGTTTCATATGATAAGGCTTACATATGTGATTAAAAGTTAAGTATAAACACAAGACTTTCACATTAATGACTCAAAGGTTGTTTCGGATTATCAAACACTTATCTGAAGAAGGAAAAACACCTTAAACAATTAAAGTTAACATACTTTACTCATTAGTAAAGGATTAAACCCTGAGCATTCATATACCTCTTAGTTAAAATCATTAAATAACAACTTCAAATATAGAATAAAAGACTACATTAAACATGATTAGTGTAATAGGCATGAAGATCACAACAGAACATTTAGAGAAAATCTTAAATCATAACATGCATGGGAAGCTATCAAGACACATTAAAAAACTTAATTGCATAGGTTGTTTGATTTAGAGTAGTAGTCTTCAAGGTCACATAATGACTTAATCAAATTGACTTGCGACACATAAATTCATTAAAGTTAATCATAAGTTAGTAATAAATCATTATAACCAAGAACAAATAATTAAGAGCTGATGACAAACATAAAAAACAAAGGCAGTCAATGAAAAGACAACAATAGGTTCATGATTTTAAATAAAACAGTCAAAAAGGAGTGGAAGTATACTGACCTCCTTGTGTGCAGCAGACCAAACAAGAATTCAACTTAGTCGTGTAGAAACTAGAGCTTCAAGCTTTGAGCAATGAAAACTCGAAAACAAAAGAAACAAAAATTAATCAGAGAGAAAGAGGAAGAGAGCGAGAGCGAGAGAGAGAGAGAGAGAGAGACTAGGCTTTTGAAATCTCAATGGTTTTTTTATACTCGTATTAGGATTTTTAGTTCTTGTTCGGTTTGTTAGGTGAGAGCATTCAAAACTCTATTTATTTTGGCATTTAGTGCCATAGCTTACTGATTCAAATTAGGACAGTGGAAGATGATGGAAAGTGGATGATGTGAGCAAACTCGAGTGAAATCAAAGATGATAAAGGTGAGAAAAAGGATAGATTTTACCTGAGGGAGGAAGACTGCTTGTTGAAAACAAAAACCACCGAATAAAGGCCCAATGTCTAGAGGTCTCTGCACTTGACCTCTGGACCAAGAATAATGATGATGACACTGTAAAATAGCTATGTATGCCACTAATTTTGACAGAGCACAAAGAATCTCTGGGGATTCGACTATGCATCGATTAGTGTAGGGTTTTGAATTAGGGATTTCGAAATCCAATCAATGGAATGGAAATAAAATTTGAGGCTTCATATCCTAGGGATGAAGCAATTGATTCTGCTAGTTGGACTTGAGAACAATGTCACGATGCTAAAGTTTAGAAGTGGCACTTCAGATTTGAAGAATAAAAAAAGGAAATAGTAGTGGGATTCGTGGATAGAGAGTAGGAGAGGATGATTTGATGAGAGATTTCATGACCTTGCACGGATTTGTGTAAGGTCTGTTAACTGATGTTCTTGAGAGATTGAGACAAGAAAGAGGGAAAGAGGAAATGGAAGCGGTTGTGGGAGTGACAAATGAAATTAGGGTTAGGATATTGGGAGTTAGCCTCCGAATTAAGAGTGAGGGGTTGATATGGGTCGTTTAGATCAACGGTGCTGGTATTTTGGTGTTTAAAAAGTTTTTGTGAAAATTTTTATGGCCATTAGATCCTTGTGATACAACGGTCGGTATTAAATCTATGGGTGTTAAAAATTAAAGAGCAAATAGGGTTGAAAGTCATGGGTCGTTGATCTAAGAAACGGACGGCCCAAATTTGTTGTATTTGTTTTGTGAGGGTGGAAGACGAGTGACGTGGTAGGAGCGGATTGGTATTATGGGAGTGGCATGGATTGCCAAGTTGGAAAGTAACGGAATTGGACCTGGATCATTTTTTTGGATTGGGCCAGTGCATTGGGCCAAAATTGGTTTAAAAAATAGCTAATTCTCATTTAATTAAGAATTGCTACCATAACCATTTGGCTTTTAACCCTTTAAATTAATTTAAATAAACCTAATTTTTTCAATAAAATGTAGAAGAAATTAAAATTGTCAAATATACTACTAGTTATTTTAATCCACTATCTATAAAATGCGTAATTCAAATTATTAACACAGTAGTCCAATTAATTAGAAACTGAGGAGTAATTCATTAAATTAATTATAAAGCCTAGAGGTTATTTTAATAATCTTAAAATAGTAAGTATATTTGTAATTACATAATAATAATAATACTAAATTATCAATTTCAAAACTAATACTTAGTTAATTTTTGAAAAATAGGTATTTATTGATAGAAAATACTTTCAAAATATTCATTGTAAATTATTAAGTATAAATAAATTAATTTTAAAAGGGAGGGTCAAAATTGACCGTCAACAAGGCTAACATATATGGATCCTGATCTTCTGTTTTATCCCATCTTTAGCTAAGTATGCATTAATTTCAAAAATTTATAGGTCTCTTGAGACAACTTCCATCCATGTAATTTTAGGTCTACCTCATTCCTTTTTAACACCTTCTCTTATCATAGTTTTACACCTACCGGTGATATGTAATTCGACATAGGACATGACAAGACCACTCAAGAGAACTTCTCTCATTTATTTTCAATGTTTGCTACCTGCACTTTCTATCAAATGTGATCATTTTTAATCTTATCTAGTTTTGCGTGATCACATATCTATCTTAGCATTTATATTTTTGCAATACTTATTTTACGGATGTTGGACTTTAGCAGCCCAACATTCACTACTATATAATATAACTTGTCTAATAGATATTATATAGAACTTACCTTTCACTTCGGTAGGCATTCTTTCATCACATAATACCCCGGTAGCACTTCTTCATTTCAACCATCAAGTTTTAATCCTATGAATAACATCTTCATATCTATTCTCTTGAAAATGAGCCTAGATATCAAAATTATTTATATTTTTGCATCGTAATTCCATCTTGTCTCACCTAAGTTTGCTCTTCTCATGCTAACTAAATTTGCAGTGCATGTATTCAGTCTTACTTTTACTTGTCCTAAAATTCTTACGCTTTATGGTGCTTCTTCATAGCTCAATCTTTTGGTTGACACTCTCCCTAATTTTGTTAATAAGCACAATATCATCAGCAAATAACATGTACCATAGACCCCCATCTTGTACTGAGTTGGTTAACACATTCCTAGCTAGGGTAAATAAGTAGGGACTCAATGCAGAACCCTGGTGTAAGCCTATTATTATGAAAAACTCCTATGTATCTCCTGCTATACTATTTTTACGCTAGTGACAGCTCCTTCACACATGTCGTTAAGGTTTATTTCTTTCTCTAGGTCAATAAACACTATGGGTAGATCTTTCTTCCTTTTGCCATTTAGTTTCATCATTCTTCCTAGTACGAATATAGCCTACGCTGTGGATCTACCCGATAAATCCAAAATGATTCTTTATCACTTTTGTCGTGTTCTTAAGTCTATGTTATATCACTCTTTCCTAGAGTTTCATCGTTGTAACAACCGACAGATCGTTTTGAGCAATTGCACTTTGTTTGGTGGTATAAAGTCATGAATAGCTCCATATAATGTATTATTACTTATGTGTATCGTCAGTTTTGGTTTTCGAGTGATTCTGGATTGATTTGAAAGATTAATTCTCTTTTTAGAAGCTTTAAGTTGAAAGAGTTGACCAAGTTTGACTTTTGTGTATTTGACCCCAGATTGGAGTTTTGATGGTTCATTTAGGTATGGATGGTGATTTTGGATTTGGGCGTATGCCCGAATTTGTATTTGGATGTTTCTAGAAGGTTTTAGCGCTAACTGGCAAAAGTTGCAATTTGAAGGTTTGGAAAGTTCATAGGTTTGATCGGAAGTTGAATTTGATGATATTGGGTTCAGATTGTCGTTCTGAGAGTTGGGATAGGTTTCTTATGTCATTTGGAACTTGTGGGAAAAATTTGAGTTCATTCCGAGTTGAGTTGATATGATTCAGCACGAGTTTTGGAAGTTGAAAATTTAAAAGTTCATTAAGTTTGATTTGAGATGCGATTCGTGGTTTTGATGTTGTTATGTGTGGTTTTAGGCCTCAAGTAGGTTCGTTTTATGTGTTGGGACTTGTTGGTATGTTCAGATGAGGTTCCAAGGGGCTCGGGAGTATTTCGGATGAGTTTCGGATTATTTTAAAAATGTTGGGCAGTTTTGGTGCTAGTTCTTCGCACCTGCACAGATTTGGCCACAGGTGGGGAATCACTTATGCGATGGAGTGGTCACTTCTTCGAAGGAGTGGTGTCCTAGGGGTTCTGCTTTTGCAGAGTTTTTGAAGCAGATGCGGGAGTGCTTCTGCAAGATGAGGAATGCACCTGCAGAGTTTGATCAAGTTGGGGAGTTGCACTTCTACGCTTTTGTGTGGCGACCCAAAATTCACTAGTCGTGATGGAACCTAACACAACCCTATAGGTAAGCCAACTAATAACTATCCAATTTCAATAATATTAATAAGACAATTAAACAAAAGAATTATCTGAATCATATACATTTCCCAAGGACTGGTAGTACAAATCATGAGCTTTTAAGAATAGAGTTTACAAAGCTGATATGAACTAAATACACCTTCTATTTGAAAAGTACATAAATAGAGTTTTAAAATCTACAACTACCATGAACAAAAGGAAGCTACAATCGGGAATGCAGGTACACCTTCCAATCCAGCTATCATCGAACACAGCAACATCGACATCAAAAATATGCATGCAATGTGCAGGAAGTGTAGTATGAGTATAACCGACCTCATGTACTCATTAAGTAACACACCTAACCTTAGGTTGAAAGTAGTGACAAGCTAGAAACATAGGTTAGGTCCAAAACAAATAACCAATAGCAGTTCATAACAATGTAAAGCAAGTAAATAAAAAAGTAGCTCAACTATAAAATGTTCAGCCTCTTCATAATTTTCCGAAAACGGTTTCGCTTTTCAACTATATCAGTGAAATCCAAATCCTTTACCGAAATCGTCAAAACAAATATGAGTAAGTTTAAAAACTGTAATTTTTCGCAAAAACTTTTCATCAGGTAAATGTTTCATTTCTAGATAGCATGATTAACGTACATCTCTATGCCTACATGTTAAGATACAAGTAAAAATCATGAATGTCACCAGAACTGGGCAGCAAAATAAAATGCATCTCTATACATGTATCTCAATTACGTATGACAAATGTAATGCCTCTTAGTGATGAACTCATGTACTCACACTCTCAGAGTACTCAACCTCACTATCTCGCATCATCTCTTACCGTACTAAATACTCAGCACACTCAATCACTTAGCACTGTATGGTACTCATTGCGGCGTGCAACCCGATCCACATATATATACATAGTCAGCTGCGTTCACTGGGGGTGCGCCGACTCCGTAGGGGCTCTTACTTCCCAAGAGCTATAATACGCACGGTCAACTCACGTGATGCACAGACGACTCACGTGCTATAACATCAATATCTGGATCTGCACGGACAACTCACGTGCCATAGTAACAATATCTCAAAATTAGGCCCTCGGCCTCACGCAGTCATCAATCTCTCTAGTCCCTGTCTCGGGCTCACAATGTCATAAAAATAGCCCAAAATGATGATATGAGGTATCAGTAAATAATAACAGAGACTGAGATATGATATGCATATGAATGCGTATGACTGAGTATATTAAGCAGTGGAAGCAAATAACTCAACAACAGAAATGACCTCAGTGGGTCCTAACAGGATAAGCATGTAGCCTAGACATGGTGTCTAACATGGATCACAACTCAATTACTTTATCACATGGTGAAAATACAGATATCAACAAAATAGGGCCACTATTCAGTTCCCTGAAAACAACGGAGTCATAATTCACAGGGTGCGCGCCCACACGCCCGTCATCTTCCATGTGCGTCACCTCAATATGAATCACATAACACAAAATTCGGGGTTTCATACCCTCAGCACTAAGTTTAGAAGAGTTACTTATCTTGAACAAGCCAATTCCTACACCGGGCAAGCGAAACGATGCTCCAAAAATTCCATCACGCACGTCGTGACCTCCGAACGACTCACAACTAGCCAAAAGCAATTCAAATACATCAAACAATGCTAAAGGAACTAATCCAAATCGAAAAAGGTTGAATCTTTAATCAAAAACCCAAAATCGGCCAAAAATCCCAACCCGAGCCCACACTCAAAACCTGAATCGGAGCTTTAGAACTCAAGATATACTCAATACCAAAAGAACACAGTCCAATTTTTTATACACTGGGATTTTCGCTTTTGCGATAAAAACCCCACACGTATGCATTTCCAGCTGTCATTTCCTCTTTTTTGGATTATTTATCACACCCGCGGGGCCACAGATGCGGACCCAACTTTGCATCTGCGAAAACACCAGCACCAGCTCTCTTCTCCGACACTAAAATTAGCATAACTTCCTCATACGATGTCCAAATTCGATGATTCCTTTTGCTATGGCTTCGTAATCACGACATGATCTAATGCTTCAATCAAAACAGAAATTGGAGCTTATTTTCTTAATATGGTACAATTTATGCTTGAAGAAACAACGTCGAAACATCAAAAAGGAGCGCAACACAACCCAAACCTATCTGAAACTCACCCGAGCCCCTCGAGACCCCGTTCGAACATACCAACAAGTCCCATATCATAATACGGATCTACTAGAGGCCTAAAAAAACACATAACAACATCGAAACGACGAATGACACCTCAATTCGAAATCAATGAACTTGAAACTTCAAACTTCCACAACCGATGCCAAAACCTATCAAATCACGTCCGATTGACCTCAAATTTTGCACACAAGTCACATTTGACATTACGGACCATCTCCAACTTATAGAATCAGAATCCGACCCCGATATCAAAAAGTCCACTCCCGGTCAAACTTTCCAAAATTTCAACTTTTGCTATTTCAAGCCAAATTCTACTACTGACCTCCAAATCGCAATCTGGACGCGCTCTTAAGTCCGAAATCATCCTACAGAGCTAATGGAACCATCAGAAATCCAATCCGAGGTCGAATACTAAAAAGTCAAACTTGGTCAAACCTTTCAAATTAAAGCTTCTAGCTGAGAATCATTCTTTCATATCAATTCCGAATAACCTGGAAACCAAAACCGACGATTCACATAAGTCATAATACATCATACAGAGCTACTCATGCCCAAAAACTACCGAGCAAAGTGCAATTTCTTACAACAACTGGTCGGGTCGTTACATTCTCGCTCGCTTAAACATACATTCGTCCTCGAACGTGCCCAAAGTTGTTCTCAAAGCCATCAAACTGCCGTGTAACCTTACCATACACATACCCGGGGATGATCCCATGTCACCCTATCCCATATAGGTCTGATGATACAACATTACTGAAATTTCTTAATCCAACCTAGCCCATAAGTCTTAGAGCCCAATTTACAACATCCAAAATTTTCTATGAGATCAGAATCTCGCATCTACACACTGTATAAGTCTGAACAAGCTATATCGAGCCATAGCCATAACTCAAGATGAAATCACATGATATACCACATAACCCAAACACTCATAGCGATAATTTCTAATCACAACAGCTGCTCAAAACAACCCAATGTCGGTAATAAACCTCTTATCAAACAAAGCCTCATTCTAACACCTTAGTATACTGCCAACAATGAAAGAAACACGCAGAAACTCATAACCATTCGTCAGATCAACAAGTCATGGAGCTCCCTCTCCTTCGACAAGGACTATAGCAATTTCTAAGCCGACTTTCGATATTATTCTTCCAACCATGATGTAATCAATTCCTATAGTATTTATTTTAGGTTCAATGACCCCATCTCATCCAACACGACCACTCTAGTGACATGACACATCAATATAATATAAAGCTACAACTCGTGCAACCCGTGCACCAATAAGCAACATTCTAAATGTACTCAATCATGGAAAATGACTTAGACAAGAGAACTGTCTCGCAATCTCAACAGGTATCACCACAACGCAATGCTAAGAACCTATCACACACCGTATAACCAAAACACATGAATCTAACACAAAGGATCATGTATCAACATAACTCTACCACAATACGTGACCCATCCAAATGCTGGTCCATATTATATACCTCGAGCCACCCTACTCAAAATCAATAACCACGTAAAATTTGACATTAAGTACCCAAAGTGCATTACCATAACCACGGATACGCAAATGACACAATGCCACACAAAACCTGAAAGAGCATAAACAATACGCCATCAACCAAGCAATACTCAATACTTTTTTCACTCAAATTCCGCTATAAGACCCCAATAGAACCGCACCATATGTGCAAATAACCAACGAATCACAACTCCTCATAGCATAGAAGATTAACTCATAGATCATTTCAGAACACGAATAAGCTCAACAACCACCGAATGGCACATCCCTCAATAATAGCACTATGAAGCCAACCAATGGACCCCCAAACAACTCTAGTCATACACAAATAGATAAATAATCTTGCGAAAGTCCACAACGACCGAATTATAGCACAAACTATCATCTGGCTAGCTTCGGCCACAACTTCACAGTCCATAACAATGAAATAATCTACTCTTGAGAACTCCAGTCTCCAAATCCATAGAGCACACGAATCACCATATTCAATCCCAACTCCATCGCTCGAATATCTAACACATCTCTCATAAACGATCATCCCACGAGGAATACTTCTAAAATTCTTCCGTGCCACATAGTAAAATTTGAATATCAACAATCGATCAACTACGAAAGTGACACAATACCAATGAGGTATCCATAAATCAAAACACATTGCCCCTTCTGAAATGTATACTCCCTTCAAGCCATACCAAATAGTAATGTAATTTACCTAGTCATCTGATGTTATGACCCGCAATATTATGTTAATGTTATGCTATGCAATATTAAATTACGATGATGTTGCACCCTGTAGTATTGTACGTTGAATTTGTCATAAGGGAATTGACATCAATCCAAGAAAAAGGTTATTTGGAGATTATAAGGATTATGCTATTTCAAATAAATAATAAGTAAATTCATGAAGGTGAGAGGGGAAGTGTCACGACCCAAACCGATGGGCTGCGACGGGCACCCGGTACATTACTCAACCAAGTACCAACATAACGTATCTTTTCATATCATACTATCATAGATAACTAAGCCAGAGAGGCTACCATGAAATAGGTAGAATACAACATGTAATACCAACTTATACATAAGGCACATGGGCCTCTAAGACCAAATTAACCACTCGTATACTAAACATAGGCCGCCAAGGCCATACAATCTTTTACGTACATGACATTTGTATAAAAGCCTCTAAGGATAATATCTATCATAAAGGTTGGGACAGAGCCTCGCCATACCAAACAATACACATCTAAATCATACTGACCAAAGAAGCAACTCTGGAGCAAATGGAGTGCACCAACATCTTCCGCTGAGCTGATCACCTACTTGGAGGACTCTCGACCTGTCTATCGAGACCTGCGAGCATGAAAGCAGTGTCCCAAGGAAAAATGGACGTTAGTATGAATAATGTACCGAGTATGTAAGGCACATAAATAAGTACATAAAAGAAATGGAAGAAATATAGAGTAAATGACTCAACGTGTAAGTCTGGATAATTCTATATATCATGAAATACTTATAGTGTCATGCATATGTGTATTAATGTCATGTCATGCATAGGTATATGTGTTCATAACATCATCAAGGCTCTGAGGGCATCCCATCATATCATCCCGGCCAATGTGGGCAAAACCATCAACGTATACCAACTAATCAGGTGGTGGTACGTATAACCTTTTCCCATATTGCGTATATAACGTCGTAACCTTTTTCCATATCCCATATACATATAATATACATATATACACGTATATAATGTCATCTGGTCATGGGTCAATGTACATGTATAAATGCATGAAATGCATAAGAAATACGTTAATAAGATTTTCTCGGAATGCCATAAAATCAACATGCCTTTCAGATAAACTTTATCAAATACATATTTTTCTGAGACCCATGAACAGAAGATATAATAATAATTCACATGGGGAATCAAGAATATAGACACCCCTAGTATTTCTACGAATAGAGTCATTTTTGAAAGTGTGTATTTTGCTCGTTTCATTTGTATCGTATGGATCATGCCAAAAGGAAAGAAGGGAAAGCCTTAACATACTTGGGTTGATTCTTTTGACAATCCATTTAACACACGTCAATTGTGACAACACAAAACTGCAAAATCGGAGTAAGAAAAAATCCATATAAGATTCTTGAGAAAGATTACACCGTACTCCTTTAGAATCGCAAATTCTCATTGCTATAGTATAATTTCGTATGAATTTTCTTGCTTAAGACCGTTACTTTGTTGAATGTTTAATCCATATCCCTTAATGAATTTGATCACAATATTGAATATCCTTTCTTGCATAATCTATCCATCACTTTGAAGATGTAAAAGGTCTACATTTTTGTGAATTAAAGAAGTGTTGATGTCATTCTTTAATCCAAAGAGATAAGGTGCTCATCTTTGAATTGTTGCCACCTTGCAAGGTGATTCAAGAGTCACTTAATGTGTCTCCATGTGGCTTCCACATTTGCTCATTAATCTTATCCAAAGACTTTAATGAGTCAACCCATAATTATTAATTAACTAGTTAATTCCCCCATTATCCAATAAGTCACATAATTAAGGATTATCTCAAATTACTTAAAATACTACTCACTTTTAACACACCTTATATACCTTATTATCATGGTCATGTGGTGTCTTGTATGACACTAGTACATAAATATCGGGTATTTTAGCTCGGGCTATATTTTATCTCAACATAACAAACTTGGACGAAAATTCATTTTCTTTGACTTTCTTCCTCTCTCACCTTCACGAATTTACTCATCACATGCTTGAAATAGCATAATCCTTATAATATCCAAATAATCTTTTCCTTGGACTGATGTTAATTACCTTACAACAAATTCAATGTACAATACTACAGGGTACAACATCGTCGTAATTTAATACTACAAAGGGTAACATCATCATAATGTAATACTGCAAGGCATAACATCATCGTAATATAATACTGCAGGACGTAACATCATCGTAATATTGCGGGGCGTAACATCATTCCCCCCTTTGGAACATTAGTCCTCGAATGTTGATTGATGCTCTTATTATTTTCATATCTTATAGCTCTTGTGAATACCTTAATACTCTTCTTGCCATTTAGGTAGTTGTTCTGCGAATAGGGCATTTCTCCCTTTAGGCCTCTTTCCCATGCCATGACTTGTGATCGAATTCCTTCCAATCTCGTAATTGTTGCTACCTCCTACCATGGAGCCTCTACGATACTGACCTTATCAGTGCGCTTATGCGTTTTTTCTTTCCTTTTTCCTCCAATTTTTTTATCCTTTACTAAAGTTCTTCGCTCAATATTTTGTCGAACTTATGAATATTGTTATATCTTATTTCATAGACCTGGTTATCCATTCATATGACTTTACTGCATCTACGTAGGTTATACTATACCAGAAATCTTACTTCAATTTATCGTTACTGAGGTCTGCAACCAACTCCAGGTTACTATTGCTGCTTATCCTTAAGACTGATGGTCTAATCTCATCTCATACTGTTGAACTTTTATTTATCTATTGTTGATTCACCTTAAGGTTGATCCATCATCTACCACCGATAACTTGATCTCTTATGTTACACTGCCGCTAGGGCTCGCATCTTATCTGGGA
Organism: Nicotiana tabacum; assembly: GCF_000715075.1. NCBI lineage: Eukaryota > Viridiplantae > Streptophyta > Magnoliopsida > Solanales > Solanaceae > Nicotiana > Nicotiana tabacum. The sequence continues at coordinate 75,656,028 of NC_134085.1, forward strand.
CATCCAGGGTAATTAGATTGATCCACCTAGGGGTGATATTATACCTCCATTCCCGTACTTTATAGCATCCCAATGTGACTTACCTTACATGGATATTTTAGCCCCTTACAATTCATGAAATCCTCTTCAATTCATTACTCAATTGAAGGTCTAAATGTCATCCTTTATCTATCTCAATTACGCCCTTATTCCACTACCATGGCAACATTCCATATCTTCTAAATTCTACTAGTCTTAGACTCCTTTGAGTTTATTCTGGCTATACTGAGCCTTCTATAACTTAGACAATCCATCAACTCTCTTATTTTCATGAGCTTAATCCCAAAAACTTATCCATTCTTGTCACCTTTTCTTATCTTTACTCATGTCTTCCTAAAACCTTGTTGCTCTACCATACTTTAGCTTGTGACCTACATATATCTATTCATACTTGTTCGCAACCTTCCTTCAACTTGCTTGCACCATAGATTTCCTTATGTTCTTCTGGAACATCAATCGAGACATCACATCGACTCTTACTCTTCTTTTACTGTCTAATTAGACCTTTCGGTACTTAGAAACCATAGGCTGGAAGGTATGCCACTGATGACGCTGCTATCATTCCTGGATATTGAATCCTCGTGCTTCTATCCTTCTATCTGAAGAATGGACTATTCTCAACCTTCTGCTTTTGTGTATCTCATACGTTGTTCACCTATACCTTACTTACCTTAAAGTCTCACATCACATCTTCTACCTCTTTTATAACGTCCCCTCCACATAGGTATAATTCACACCCACGTCTTGAACTTCTACTATAATACATGCCCATATCTACACAATCTCATGAGATCTTCATACTAATTTCTTATGAGGTTAGGACACTTCTCACTGGCTTTATTGTAGAGTCATTATAGAATATGGATACTGCACTATCTTTCTTGTACCTCTGATATTAAGAGTGATTCTGCAATGTTCTCAATCATGATGTCTATAACTTTCTGGGTCCAATAAGTATACTCCTAATTTACTTAGTTGATGTAACTCTTTAGTTTCTCTCTTCCTTTTGATCAGCCTTTATGTAGGCTTAAGCTATCTTACGATTTATGGCTCAAGGCATTTAGTTATTGATTTAGCCTTTCATGGATGCTATGGAAAACCATGATACAATAGTCAAATTATTCAATCCTTTGTCTATGACCTGGACCCAATTCGTTCTTTTAACTTATACCGAAGTCTTCTACGGCTGATCATTAATCGAATAATTGCTTTCGTTCCATTTCAGCTTTCTTCAAACGTAAGCAATTGCTTTTCCTGGTCTTTTTGCCCCTTGTTGTGTGCATACTTAGCTTATCTGAGTTCTCACAAATGCTGAAATTTTTGTGCAACTCATATGGTCTAAAATATTACTTTTGGTTTTACCTCCCGCTCATTAGCCATGGTAAGTGCCACTTTCTTTTGGAGTGCATACAATTTGGTAGTGAGACTGTTGTTACACAACCATTTCCTTTTTAGGTCACAGTGCTTTAGTTGAAATCTTCTTCCTTATTTTCTCAGCTAGTCTTTCATTATAGTACTTAGGGAGGACACTCTGACTCTTGTAAAGATGCGATCTTATTACATCGTATACCCGATGGAATTTTTGATGTTCTTCCTTGCCTATAATTACCTATAGTTACTTATCTCCACACCTTTGTGCTTGCAGGGTTACTTCTAAACTAATATTTTGATTGACTTCCCAGTGATACTCTCTTTTATTTCTATAATACTTATACGGTATCTTTATCTACCACAACTTCTATCCGAATATTTCTCAAGGATCACGATGTCATAACTGTGAGGCTGAATTCCCCATATTGGGGTCCCTATGTTTAACTTGCACGATCTGTTGATTTGTCTGTATCCTCTTGTCTAATATAGCGAGGCTCTTCCTAAATCAACTACTAACTACTTGATGGCCCATTCCCGTATCAATATTCCGCGTAGTGTTTCTTGGGTTATTTCCTTTGTCTTAACTTACCTCTTGCACTGGCTCCTTATTAATCAATAACATCTCGGATAGGAACCCTTACTTCCTCTCCTTGACATCGTGTTTGTATAATGCTCTGGTATCGTAGCATATCTGTAGGCTTTGAATAAATTAATCTCATCCCTTTTTCATTTTATCACATTCTTCTTTTACCATTCCATAATTACTAGAACCACTTAATTCTGACTTAATGTCATATCACTTCATATGCCCCCCTTTAGGGAAATACTAATATTTAGTGCTACGATGATCTACCTATAAATATTTTACCTCTTCATCATTGGCGTCTTCTCACATTATCGATGACCCTCGCTCGCCTTGTGGTAATCCTTCTATACCAAGTATAACGAAATTCCTTACTCACGAGGGTGGCACTTAGTGTAAATGGCACACATAGTCCCTTAAGCTTAACTTTTCTCATATTGCTTGCTTTAGGGAAGCGTCTTCCTGAATGACCGTTCTCTGAATTTCTCATGAATCTTCTTCTGTTGTCCATTCTATTATCGCCGGAACGAAATCTGAAACTCTCGTGATTCCGACTATTATCCAATCACTCAGTCCCTAATTCACGTTTAGTTTATCTTGTTCACCAGCCCATGCTGATTTCTATTATTCTGGGGTCTAACTTTTCTGTTTGGTAATCGCGTTAGAGTTGCAAACTTATTTCTCGAAATGAGAACATGACTATATGACCTATACTCTTTTGTTGTCTTAAGGCCCATCACCTCTTGTCTCTTTCTTCATTCGACTATAGATTTGTAACACTCTACCGTTGCCATCCATGTATCACATCTCACTCATAATGCTTCATTATCCCTCTTTATACTTCCCTGCTAATATTTCTATCTATCACTTAATTTGAAAAACTTTAACAAGATATTCTTTCGCTTTTACCTCCCCTTGCTCCATCTTCTTTCGGGCTGCCTAACATTATCTCTCTAATAGGGACGAGAGCCATACTAAGATAATATTTATCCTTTCCAGGCTTCCAGTGCCTATCTTTGTAGCACTCATATCTAGCTGTACTATTTTAGAGTGCACAATCTAGGTGTCTCATAAGGAGATCTATTAGCATATTTGCAATATCCTTCGGCAATGTCAACTCACACAAAATCATTCACCATTTTGGGTTACTCTAACCCAACCAGATCGTGATATTATGTCCTTCTCTTAAACCATATTTGTTAGCTCCCACAGAGCATAACTTAGATCGGTGTGGCCAATTATACATACCTCTATTACTGTTGAAGGTAACTCAAAATGATTACATATCTCATCCTGAATGGTAAATAAGGATAATCTCTTTTAGCTGGGTACCTCGTACCTTCTTTCAGCTTTCTTCCTTTACTTCTTAAACTTGTATTTACCTTCTGAATCTCTCATTGTCTTTCACCATAAAGGTGGATAGATATTCTTGCCTTAAGGATCCTTTTCCAGAAGCTCACCGGGTTCTTCTGACTTAACTCTTTCACAATTGCATTCAATCCCTTACAAACCATCTTTCTAGATGTAGGCATCACCGTATTATGAATATGGTCGAGTTTAGGAAATTGTGTTCTTACAACTGAGCTCTACCATACGACCTAGAGTAAGAAGAAAGAGTGACAGTCCTAAATGCCATGTAGCCTCCTGCTAATAAGTGTGGTGCACAACACACCCATAAACAAGACTCTACTAGACACGGCTTGTAGACTCCCTAGGATACAACTGCTCTTTTGTCACGACCCAAACCGATGGGCTACGACGAGCACCCGGTACCTTACTCAACCGAGTACCAACATAACATATCTTTTCGTATCATATTATCATAGATAACTGAGCTGGAGAGGCTATCGTGAAATAGGTAGAATACAACATGTAATACCAACTTATACATAAGACATATGGGCTTCTAAGACCAAAATAACCACTCGTATACTGAACATACGCCAACAAGGCCATACAATCTTTTACATAGATGCCATCTGTCTACAAGCCTCTATGGATACATAATTATCATAAAGGTCGGGACAGAGCCCTGCCATACCAAACAATACACATCTAAACCATACTGACCAAACAAGCAACTCCGGAGCAAATGAAGTGCATCAACATTTTCCGTTGAGCTGATCGCCTACTTGGAGGACTCTCGACTTATCTATCGAGACCTGTGGGCATGAATGCAGTATTTCCAGGCAAAAGGGACATCTGTACGAATAATGTATCGAGTATGTAAGGCTCATAAATAAGCACATAAAAGACATGGAAGAAATATAGAGTAAATGACTCAACCTGTAAGTCTGGATAACTCTGTAAATAATGAAATACTTATAGTGTCATGTACATACGTATGAATGTCATGTCGTGTATAGGTATCAAGCCTCCGAGGTCATCCCATCATATCATCTCGGCCACTGTGGGCAAAACCATCAACGTATACCAGTTGATCAGGTGGTGGTACATATAACCTTTTCCCATATCCCATATTAATATAATATACATATATAATGCCATCTGGTCATGGGTCAATGTACATGTATAAATGCATGAAATGCATAAGAAATACGTTAATAAGATTTTCTCGGAATGCCATAAAAATCAATATGACTTTCGGATAAACTTTATCAAGTACATAATTTTCTGAGACGCATGAATCGAAGATATAATAATAATTCATATGGGGAATAAATAATATAGACACCCCTAGTATTTCTACGAATAGAGTCATTTATGAAAGTGCGTATTCTGCTCGTTTCATTTGTATCGTTTGGATCATGCCAAAAGGAAAGAAGGGATAGCCTTAACATACATGTGTTGATTCTTTTGGCAATCCATTTAACACACGTCAATTAAGACAACACGAAATGGCAAGATCGAAGTAGGAAAAATTTCATATGAGATTCTTGAGAAAGATTACACCGTACTTCCTTAGAATCGTAAATTCTCGTTGCTATTACGCAGTATAATTTCGTATGAATTTTCTTGCTTAAGATCGTTACTTTGCTGAATATTTAATCCTATCTCCCTTAATGAATTTGATCACCATATTGAATATCCTTTCTTGCATAATCTATCCATCACTTTGAATATGTAAAAGGTCTTTATTTTAGTGAACTAAAGAAGTGTTTTGATGCCATTCTTTAATCCAAAGAGATAAGCTGCTCATCTTTGAATTGCTTCCACCTTGCAAGGTGATACAAGAGTCACTTAATGTGTCTCCATGTGGCTGCCACGTTTTTCTCATTAATCTTATACAAAGACTTTAATTAGTCAACCCATAATTATTAATTAACTAGCTAATTCCCCAATTATCAATTAATTCACATAATTAAGGATTATCTCAAATTACTTAAAATACTACTCACTTTTAACATACCTTATACACCTTACTATCATGGTCATATAGTACCTTATATGACACTAGTCCATACATATCGGTATTTTAGCTTCGGATGTATTTTATCCCAACATGACAAACTTGGACGAAAATTCATTTTCTTTGACTTGCTTTCCCTCTCACCTTCACGAATTTACTCATCACTTGCTTGAAATAGCATAATCCTTATAATCTCCAAATAATCTTTTCCTTGGACTGATGTCAATTACCTTACGACAAATTCAACGTACAATACTACAGGGTGCAACATCATTGTAATTTAATACTGCGAAGCGTAACATCATCGTAATGTAATACTACAAGGGATAATATCATCGTAATATAATACTACACGATGAAATATCTATGTAATATTGCAGGACGTAACATCATCGTAATATAATACTGTAGGACGTAACATCATCGTAATATTGAGGAGCGTAACAGGAAGCAAGCAAAGAAAATGAATTTTCGTCCAAATTTGGCATATTGGGATAAATACGGGCCAAGCGTTAATACCCGATATTTATGGACTAGTACCATACAAGGTACCATATGACCATGACAGTGATGTATAAACTGTATTAAAAATAAGTAGAATTCTAAGTAATTTGAGATAATTCTTAATTATGTGGGTAATTGGTTAGTTATTGGTTATTGAGATATTAATAAATTATTAATTAAATAAAAATTGGATAAATTTGAGGAACCTTACCTTTAACGTGATAGCAAGACCAATTCCTAACCAAATGACTCTTAGTCGTTTTGGCTAGGTGGCATGGAATGTGTGATTAATTAGAAAACACATCATCCCTAATATTTTGAAGACTTGTAAAAGTGATGTGTTAAGTATCAAAGACACTTCATTTATATATTTAAACACCAAGACACTACCACCAGGCGTTATCAATTCCTTCAAGTCTTCAACCAAACTTCCTGCAACTAAACAATTCCAACGAAAATTGTTAGAACCGTAGCAACATAAAATTTTGCGGTTCTAAAAGGGTAAGGTGAAATCTTTATCAAGAATATTGTATGGATTTTTTCCTACTCTAGGTGTGTTAAGGCTATCCCTTCTTTCTTTTTGGGATGATCTATACAACACTAACGAACCGAGCAAATGCACAACTTCCATAAATGACTCTATTCATAGAAATAATAGAGATGCTTATGTTCTTGATTCCCCATGTGTCATATTATTTGATAATCTGTTCATGGGTCTCAAAAATACATAAGTTGGTAAAGTTTATTTCATGATATTAATCAGAAGCATAATGGTCTTATAACGTACCGAGAGATTTTATTAACATATTTCATATGTATTTCATGCATTTATACATGTACATTGACCCATGACCAAGATGGTGTTATATACGTGTATATATATGTAAATATATGTATATGGGATATGGAAAAAGGTTATGGCATTATATACGCACCACCACCTGATCAGCTGGTATACGTTGATGATTTTGCCCATAGTGGCACCAGATGGCGTTATATGATGCCCTCAGAGGCCTGATAATGTTATGAAACATGTACCTATGAACGACATGACATTCATACACATATGCATGACACTATAATTATTTTATGAATTACAGAGTTATCCAGACTTACAGGTTGAGTCATTTATTCTATATTTCTTCTATGTCTGTTATGTACTTATTTAAGTTCCTTACATACTCGGTACATTATTCGTACTGATGTTCCTTTTGCCTAGGGACACTGTGTTTCATACCCGCAGGTCCCAATAGACAAGTGGAGAGCCCTCCTAGTAGGCTTTCAGCTCAGCGGAAAATATTGGTGCCCTCCATTTGTTTCGGAGTTGTTTGTTTGGTTAGTATGATTTAGACGTGTATTGTTTGGTATGGCGGGACTATGTCCGGACCTTTATGAAAATTATGTATTCTTAGAGGTTTGTAGACAGATTTCATGTACGTAAAAGATTGTATGGCCTTGTCGGCCTATGTTCAGTGTATGAGTGGCTATTTTGGTCTTATGGGCGTGTATGTCTTGTGTGTAAATTGGTATCATGTGTTGTATTCTACTTATCTCACGGCAGCCTTCTGGCTCAATTATCTATGATAGTATGACATGAAAAGATACGTTATGTAGGTACTCGGTTAGGTATGGTACCGGGTGCCCGTCGCAGCCCATCGCTTTGGGTCGTGATAAAAGTGGTATTAGAGCAGTTCTGTCCTAGGGAATCTACGATACATGTTTAGTAGAGTCTTGTTTATGGGTGTGTCGTGCACCACACTTATAAGCAGGAGGCTACAGGGCATTTAGGACTGCCACTCTTTCTTCTTATGACATGAAAAGATACGTTATGTAGGTAATCGGTTGAGTGAGGTATCGGGAGCCCGTCACAACCCATCGGTTTAGGTCATGATAAAAGTGGTATCAGAACAGTTCTATCCTAGGAAGTCTACAAGCCGTGTCTAGTAGAGTCTTGTTTATGGGTGTGTCGTGCATTTAGGACTGTCACTCTTTCTTCTTTCTCTAGATCGTGTGGTATAGCTTGGTTGTAAGAACTCAATTTCCTAAATTTTATCTTTTTCATGATACAATGATGCCTACATCTGGAAAGACGTTTTGTTAGGGATTGAATGTGGCTGTGGAAGAATTGATTCAGAGGAACTCGATTTTGCATCATGATTATGATGAATGTAAGGTCTCCAGCAGAACATGAGGATACTGAGACGTGCAAGCTTCTTGATAAGGATCCCTAAGGCAAGAATGTCTATCCACTCTTATGGTAAAAAAAAGAGGAATTCAGAGAATGGTCATTCAGGAAGATGCTTCCCTAAAAGTAAGCAATGTCAGCAAAGTTAAGCTTAATGGATTGTATGTGCCAGTTATACTAAGTGTCACCCTCGCTAGTAAGGAATTTTGTTATCCTTGGTACAGAAGGATTACCGCAAGGCGAGTAAGGGTCATCGAAGATGTGAAAAGATGCCAAAATGAAAAGGTAAAACATCTACAGGTAGATCGTCGTAGTGCTAAATCTTAGTACTCCCTAAAGGGGGGAATATGGATAGATATGGCATTACGTCAGAATTAAGTGGTTCTAGTATTCATGGAATGGTAAAGGAAGAATGCGATAAAAATGAGAAAGGGATGAGATTGCGCTTACTCAAATCCTACTGATATGTTATGATTCCAGAACATTATGTAAGCACGACGTCAAGAAAAGGAAGTAAGGGTTTCTGCCCGGGATGTTATTGATAGATAAGGAGCCAATACGTGAGGTAAGTTTAGACAAACGAAATAACCCAAGAAAGATGATGCGGAATATGGGATGAGAATGGGCCAACGAGTAGTTAGTAGTTGATTTAGGTAGAGCCTTGTCATGACTAGACAAAAGGTTACAGACAAATCAACAGATCATGGAAGATAAATATAGGGAACCCCAACATGGATAATTCATCCTCACAGTAACATCATTATAATACTTGAGATATATTCAAATAGGAGTCGGGGTAGTTAAAGAGATTGTATGAATGTTACGAGAATAAAAGAGAGTGTCACTAGGAAGATAGTCAAAATATCAGTTCAGAAGCAACCCTACAAATACAAGGGCATGGATGTAAGCAACTACGAAAAATTATAGGCAAGGAAGGACATCAAAAGGTCCGTAATAAGCTCACAGCTTTACAAGAGTCAAGCATTCTCCCTATGTACTACAACAAAAGACTAGCTGAGGAAATAAGGAAGAAAGCTTCAACCTAAGCACAATGACTTAAAGAGGAAATGGTCGTGTAACAACAGTCTCACAACAACATTGTAAGCACTCCAAAGGAAAGTGGCACCCTACCGTGGCTAATGAACGAGAAGTAAAAATTAAAAGTAATATTCGAGATCATATGAGTTGCACGAAAACTCTGGCATGCGTGAAAACTAATATAAGCTATGTATGCACGCCACAAGGGGGAAGAAAGACCAGAAAAAGTAATAGCTTACGTTAAAGAAAGCTAAGAAGGAACGAAAGGAATTGTTCGATCAATGATCCTAAGTTAGTTACATTATGAACAAACTTAAGAGTTTGGAGTTTTATACATGCAACATTTACAGTCGTAGAAGATTTCGGTATAAGTTAAAAGAAAGAATTGAGCCCAGGTCATAGATGAAGGATTAAATTATTAAAGGATTGTATCATGGATATTCCTCAGCGCCCATGAAAGGCTAAACATAATAACTAATACCATGAACCGCAGATCGGGAGGTAGCTTAAGCCTACATTAGGCTGATCAGAAAAAGGAGGAAGCTAAAGAATTACATCAACGAAGTAAATCAGGAATCTGATGATTGGACCCAGAAAATTATAGAAATAGTGATTGAGAATATTACAAGATCACTCTTAATATCAGAGGTAACAAAGGGATAATATAATAACCATATTCTATAATGGCTTTACGATAAAACCAGTTATAAAAATACCAGCCTAATAAGAATTCAGTATGCATCTCCCGCCAGATTGTATAGGCACCAAAGTCGCAAGTATTATAATACAACTTCAAGTTATGGATGTGAATTATACCTATGGGGAAGGGAGGTCATGAAAGAGATAAAAGATACGATGCGAAATTTTAAGGTAAGTAAGGTAAAGGTGAACAATGTACAAGATATTCAAAAGCAGAAGATCATGAATAGTCCATGCTCTGAATAGCAGGCTAGAAGCACTAAGATTCAATATCCAAGAATGATAGCAGCATTGTCAGTGGCATACCTTCCAGCCTATGGTTTCTAAGTACCGAGAGATCTAGTCAAGAGAGTAAAGAAGAGTTAGAGATTATGTGATGTCCCGCTTGATGTTCCAGAATAACATAAGGAAATCTATGGTGCAAACAAGTTGAAGGAAGGCCGCGAATAGTATAAATAGATATGTATAGGTCCCAAGCTAAAGTATAGTAAAGCGACAAAGTTTTATGACAAGAGTAAGAACGAGAAAGGGCGAGTGAGAAGGTGACGAGAATGGATAAGTACTCGGGATTAAGCCCATGAAAACAAGAAAGCTAATGGCTTCTCTAAGTTATTGAAAGTTCAGTATAGCTTGAATGAACTCAAAGGAGTCTAAGACTAATAATATCTAGAAAAAAATGGAATGCTGCCATGGTAGTGGAATGAGGGTGTGATTGTGATAGATAAAGGATGGCGTTTGGGCCTTCGACTGAGTAATGATTTGAAGAGAATTTTATGAATTGTAAGGGACTAAAATACCCATACAAGGTAAGTCACATTGAGATGCTATAAAGTACGGTTATGGAAGTATAGCATCACCCCTAGGTGGATCAATCTAATCACCCATATGTCCCCAATGAGACGCGCGCCCTAGTGGCGGTGTTACATAAAAGATCAAGTTATCAGTTGTAGATGATGAATCAACATTAAGGTAAATCAACAATAGATGGATAAAAGTTTAACAGTATGAGCTGAAATTAGACCATCAGTCTTAAGGATAATCAACGAGAGTTACCTGGAGTTGGTTGCACACCTCAGTAACAATAAATTGAAGAATTATGGTATAGTACGACCTATGTTGATGCAGTAAAGTCATACGAATGGATAACTAGGTCTATGAAATAAGATATAGCCATATTCGCAAGTTCTACAAAATCACCGAGCGAAGAACTTCAGTACATCTATAGATGCCCAAAGAGGCATCCTATTAAGGCTTGTATATGTTTACAAATTAAGGCATAGAGATTGGCTAAAAGCTGGAGGGAAAAAGGAGAGAAGAGTCACAAAGGCACACTTACAAGGTCAATATTGTAGGGGCTGCATGATAGAAAGCAACAACAGTTACGAGATTGGAAGGAATTCGATCAAGTCATGGTGTTGGAAAGAGGCCTAAAGGGGGGAATGCCCTGGCCTTTGGATTTATTCACAGAACAGTTGTCTAGATAGAAAGGAGATTTCTAAAGTATTCGCAAGAGCCATAGGTTATGAGAATGGTAAGTACATTAGTCAACATTCAAGGACAAAAATTCCAAAGGGGGGGGGAGGATGATATTATGCCCCGCAATATTACGTCAATGTTATGCTCCGCAGTATAAAATTACGGCGATGTTGCACCCTGTAGTATTATACATTGAATTTGTCGTAAGGGAATTGACATCAGTCCAAGGAAAAGATTATTTGGAGATTATAAGGATTATGCTATTTCAAATAAGTGATAAGTAAATTCGTGAAAGTGAGAGGGGAAGAAATTAAAAGAAAATGAATTTTCGTCCAAGTTTGGCATATTGGGATAAATATGGGCCGACCGTTAATACTCGATAATTATGGACTAGTACCATACAAGGTACCATATGACCATGATAGTATGATGTATAAAGTATATTAAAAATAAGTAAAATTTTAAGTAATTTGAGATAATTCTTAATTATGTGGGTAATTGATTAATTATTGGTTCGTGGGAGATTAATTTATTATTAATTAAATAAAAATTGGATAAATTTGAGGAACCTTACCTTTAGCGTGGCAGGAAGACGAATTCCTAACCAAATGACTCTTAGTCATTTTGGCTAGGTGGCAAGGAATGTGATTAATTAGAAAACACATCATCCCTAATATTTTGAAGACTTGTAAAAGTGATGTGTTAAGTACCAAAGACACTTCATTTTCATATTTTGAACATCAAGACACTACCACCAGGCATTATCAATTCCTTCAAGTCTTCAACCAAACTTTCTGCAACTAAACAATTCCAACGATAATAGTTAGAACCGTAGCAACGTAAAATTTTGCAATTCTGAAGGAGTACGGTGCAACCTTTTTCAAGAATATCATACGAATTTTTCTCTACTCCAGGTATGTTAAGGCTATTCCTTCTTTATTTTTCACATGATCTATACGACACGAACAAAACGAGCAAATGCACAACTTCCATAAATGACTCTATTCTTAGAAATACTAGAGATGCTTATGTTCTTGATTCCCCATGTGTCATATTATTCTATCATCTGTTTATGGATCTAAAAAATATGTAAGTTGGTAAAGTTTACTTCATGATATTAATCAGAGGCATAATGGTCTTATGACATGCTGAGAGATTTTATTAACGTATTTCATATTCATTTCATGCATTTATACATGTACATTGACCCATGACCAAGATGGCATATATACGCATATATATGTATGTATTCAAACGGTGTTATATACGCGTATATATGTATGTATATATATGTATATGGAATATGGGAAAGGTTATGGCGTTATATACGCACCACCACCTGATCAACTGGTATGCGTTCATGATTTTTCACACAATGGCCGAGATGATATGATGGGGTACCCTCAGAGGCTTGATGATGTTATGAAACATGTACCTATGCAAGACATGATATTCATATGCATATGCATGACACTATAATTATTTCATGAATTACATAGTTATCCAGACTTATAGGTTGAGTCATTTATTCTATATTTCTTCCATGTCTGTTATGTACTTATTTATGTGCCTTACATACTCGGTACATTATTTGTATTAACGTCTCTTTTGCCTGGGGATGCTGTGTTTCATGCCCGTATGTCCCGATAGACAGGTCGAGATCCCTCCAAGTAGGCTATCAGCTCAGTGGAAGGTGTTGGTGCGCTCCATTTGCTTCGGAGTTGCTTGTTTGGTTAGTATGATTTAGACGTGTATTGTTGGGTATGGAGGGACTCTATCCCGACCTTTATGAAAATTATGTATTCTTAGAGGCTTGTAGACAGATGTCATGTACGTAAAATATTGTATGGCCTTGTCGTCCTATGTTCAGTGTACATGTGGCTATTTTGGTCTTATGGGTCCGTATGTCTTGTGTATAAGTTGGTATCACATGTTGTATTCTACTTATCTCACGGCAACCTTCTGGCTCAGTTATCTATGATAGTATGACATGAAAAGATACGTTATGTAAGTACTCGGTTGAGTAAGGTACCGAGTGCCCATCGCGGCCCATTAGTTTGTGTCGTGACATCTAAAACCGTCCATGTTGCCTAAGAATTTATGTCATTTCCTTCAAAACCGAATCGTTACCCTGCACATGCCATTCTCGATCCCATGTAACACACAACATATACCATGCCATCATATGAAAAATACGAGAACTTCATAATCCACTCTGAGTCACAAGCAACTACATACTCAATTAGCCAAGAACATTCCATTTGATTTCATCCGGAGAAAATCACTATACATCGCATGCTCCTCACGCTAGTAGGAAATATACTCCTCGAGTCGTGTTTGAGATCTCTTCGAATCCCATTTGCACATGATTAAGCCATCACAACTAAATCTCTTTAACTCAACCAAGCCACGCCGGTTACCAAAAACCTAAGAGCATTTCCACGAAACACCTGTAGAAACCCACGACATCATAAGCACCCAAATAACCGATCATATCTATTACCATGCTGATCCAACCTACTACTGAGCTGTCCTATTTCTCCGAGTTCCTTCTGAATTACCTTCAAGTTGATACTTCTCCTCACCATAATACCACAATCTCAACCAAGACTCACCACACGAGACCCTAGCAAAAAACCACACTGCCCTAAGGTTCATAAGCCATTGAACGCTCTCTTAAACACCCCAAAAGTACCACAACCGAGATACCCACTCTGAAGAGACCTTCTGTGAATTTAAAGTTGTTCATCTTACCTTCTTGATACTGAATGTAGAAACCATAATGATATAGAAATACTGCGAGTATCGACACCATCCAATGTAACTCTCAGCTTCTAACCATGTACAAATCCGCAACATTCTCAATTGCCATGTAAAAATCTTAAATTCATTAGAACTATTCTCGAGATTTATCCACTCTACTCGAATCTCAATAGCACCGCCTAAACAGGCCAAACGACCTATGTCCCATTTGCACCCCAACACCCTAAGAAGGTAATTCACACCTCTAAGCAATCAAGCAAATTTCTACTCCATGAACACTATATCCATCACGAATAACCACTCAATCATTCCATGATTTCGATATACCCATAGAGTGTAATACAACTCGTATCCAGGAATTCCCTTACTCGAGTCATCCTCGATCTCAACCTCTGTAAGCCATAATTGATTCACCAGTATACCTCAAACTGAAACCAATACAACACCTAGCCGTGCAATCAACTTAGCAATAGCAAACTCTCCCACTTGGCTCAAAGCCATAGATCAAAACACACAATAACTCATGATGCCCATACTCTATTACTGCCAAAGTACCCCACTTGGATTCCACTAAATCCTCCATAAGCTTATGTAACACAAATCATCTAATATCTCAAATCATCTACAAATCTCGCATTCACCCTTGTAACAATCAAGACAACTCTCATAAATGATCCAATCTCAAATTACAACACATATAATTCACTAGTAAAAGAGAACTTGCTACAAAACAACCTCAGGACTCCCCGCAGGAGATAACTCACCCGCTTCGCCTCAAACTAACATCTCTTTATAGCCTTACACAGTCAAAACTATTATGCAATCACTTAATCTTCCTGAGTCTGAACTCATATCACGAGTTGAAAATATACTTCACTCCTCAACTAAATATCATGAAAAGATCCTTCAACACACCCATAACTCGAGACTATACATCAAATCAAGACGGAAATCAAGCACCCAATTTACATCTCAATCAAGCTCCTTTCGTCAAATCCAACCTATCTGAACACACCCATAGTCACATCATACTCATCATATAGCAATCCGACCACTCATCTAGTCACAAATTCCATTCATATGGACGCTACCGGACATATAAGTCCAAAAGCACGTGCTCACACAATCAAAATCTCTATGCTCAAGATACAGTCAAAACCTGACCGCAAGTCCTCCATAGTTGCCCATCATCAGCATACTGAAATCACATCTCGCACCTAGGGGTGGCAATTTGAGCCCAAACCCATTCAACCCGCCCAGAGATTAATAGGTTGGGCTACAACATTTTAGCTCATGGGTCTATTTGGGTTGAGCCCAAGTTAACACATTATTTTTTATAGCTCATTCTGACCCATTAAGCAGCCCAAATATAACCCATGAAACTCACCGAAAACAAAGGGATATCAACCCAACTTATCTAGATATTTACTTCAATTTTACTTTTTTTATTTTGTATTTTGTATTTTCTATTTTTTTAATTTTCTGCACCCACCCTACCCCTACCCCCCTCTCCCCGTGCGCGCTAACCCCCTCAATTTTTTTTTCACCTTTTTTTTTTGTATTTTCTATTTTCTGCACTACACACCCACCTTAGCACCCTCCCCTCCCCCGCGCAAACCCCCTCAATTGTTTTTTACTTTTTTGGTATTTTTAATTTTTTATATTTTTGTACCACCCACCCACCCCTCTCCCCTGTGCAAACCTCCTCAAAAAAAATTTTAGTTTTTATTTTTCTATTTTTTTGCACCACCCACCAACCCCTACCCCGCCGAGCGCGCAAAAACCCCCGTCAAATTTTATTTTTACTTTTTTTTTGTATTTTCAATTTTTTGCTTTTTTGTTTTATTGCACCACCCACCGACCCTACACACTACTCCCCCCCCCCCCCCTCTAGGGGGGGCACGCAAACACCCTTCAAAATAAATTCTTTTACTTTTTTTTTTGTATTTTCAACTTTTTGTTCTATTTTTTTTTTCTGCACCACCCACCCCAATCCTTCCCCCCTCCCCAAACCCGCAAAATATTTTTCAACTTACACATTTATAGGTAAAAGGTTTTTTTATGCAAGATAAACATGGATCTAAAACATGGGCCAAGTTGGGCGGGTTGGGCTATGACCCATTATTTAGCCTATCTTGACCCAGCCCATTTTAGCCCAAGTACACTTTGGGCTGGATTGGGCAATGATCCATTTATTGACATAACCCATCTTAACCCGCCCAAATTCAGCCCAACCCGCCCATTTGCCACCCCTAATTGCACCTCATCCCTGGAATCATAAGTCGTCGCACATAGCTGATACCGAGCGCTCATGTCACATACGAATGCTTAGAAGGAATTCAAAGAGTTACGCTTCAAGCTGAATCAATGCCGCACGATAAAGAAAGAAAAATGGGAAGTATATCCTAAATGTCATGTAGCCTCTCGAAGATAGGTATGGACGTCCTCATACCAGTCTGCAAGACTCTACTAGACACTTGCTCATGGCTTGTAGAACTTATGAACCTAGAGCTCTGATATAAATCTGTCACGACCCAAAATCCACTGGTCGTGATGCGACCTAACCCAACCCGCTAGGATGCCAACTTATAACTATCCAATTTCAATAATATTAATAAGACAATTAAATAAAGGAATTATCTGAATCATATACATTTCTCAAGGACTGGTAGTACAAATCATGAGCTTCTAAGAATAGAGTTTACAAAGCAAATATGAACTAAATACACCTTCTATTTGAAAAGTACATAAACAGACCCCATCGAACACAGCAACATCGACATCCGAAATATGCATGCAATGTGCGAAAGTGTAGTATGAGTACAACCGACCCCATATACTCAATAAGTAACAAATCTAACCTTAGGTTAAAAGTAGTGAAGAGCTGGAAACATAGGTCAGGTCCAACACCAATAACCAATAGCAGTTCATAACAATGTAAATCAAGTAAATAAAGAAGTATCCCAGCGATAAAATGTTCAGCCTTTTCATCATTTTCCAAAAATGGTTCCGCTTTTCCAGTATATTAGGGAAAATCCAAATCCTTTACCGAAATCGTCAAAAAAATATTAGTTAGTTCAAAAACTGTAATTTTTCCCAAAAATTATTCATCAGGTAAATGTTCCATTTCAAGTTAGCATGATGAATGTAATTCTCTATGCCTACATGTCAAGATACATGTAAAAATCAAGAATGTCACCAGAACCAGGCAGCAAAAGGAAATACAACTCTTTGCATGTATCTCAAGTACGTATGACAAATGCAATGCCTCTTAGTAATGAACTCATGTACTCACACTCTCAGAGTACTCAACCTCATTGTCTCGCATTATCTCTTACCATACTCAATACTCAGCACACTCAATCACTCAACATTGTATTGTACTTGTTGCGGCGTGCAACCCGGTCCACATACATATACATAGTCAACTGCGCTTACTGGGGGTGTGCAGATTCCGGAGGGGCTCCTACAACCCAAGCGCTATAATTTGCACGGACAACTCACGTGTTGCACGGAAAACTCACGTGCTGTAACATCAATATTAGGATCCGCTCGGACAACTCACGTGTTGCACGGACAACTCACGTGCCATAACATTAATATCTGGATCCGCATAGACAACTCACGTACTGCACAGAACCCACATGCCATAGTATAGTAACAATATCCAAAATCAGGCCCTCGGCCTCACTAGTCATCAATCTCTCCAGTGTCTCTCTCGGGCTCACAATGTCATAGAAATATCCCAAAAATGATTATATGAGGTATCAATAAATAACAACAGAGACTGAGATATGATATGCATACGAATGTGTATGGCTGAGTATATAAAGTAGTGAAAGCAAATAACTCAATAGCAGAAATGACCTCATTGGGTCCTAAAAGGATAAGCATGTAGCCTAGACATGATGTCTAACATGGATCACAACTCAATTACTTTATCACATGGTGAAAATACAGATATCAACAAAATAAGGCCATTATTCAGTTCCCTGAAAACAAAGAAGTCACAATTCACAGGGTGAACACCCACATGCCCATCACCTAGCATGTGCGTCACCTCAATATCAATCACATAACACATAATTCGGGGTTTCATACCCGCAACACTAAGTTTAGAAGAGTTACTTATCTTGAACAAGCCAATTCCAACACTGAGCAAGCCAAGCGATGCTCCAAAAATGACATCACGCGCGTAGTGACCTCCAAATGGCTCACAACTAGCCAAAAGCAACTCAAATACATCAAACAATACTAAAGGAACCAATCCCAATCGAAAAAGGTTGAATCTTTAATCAAAAGCCCAAAATCGGCCAAAAATCCGACAACTCATTCAATAATGAGTCCAACCATAGTAATTTTATCCAATTCTGACTCCGAATCGATGTTCAAAACACAATTACTCACTTAAGAAAAGTTTCTAATAAAAATCCCCAACTCTCCAATCAAAATATGGATTAATTCAAAAATTAACTTCTATGATCATATTAAAATACAAAAATTGTAGCTATATACTGACCCCCATGATATGAAGAGAAAACCATCGTGAAAATTACCTCAATCGGAGCTCCAGAACTCAAGATATGCTCAAAATACCAAAACAATGCAGTCTGATTTTTTTATACACAAGGATTTTCGCTTTTGCGATAAAAACTCCGCACCTATGCATTTTCAGCTGTCATTTCCTCTTTTGCGATGCGTACCCAACTTCGTATCTGCGAAAACACCAGCACCAGCTCTCTTATCCAACACTAAAATGAGCATAACTCCCTCATACGATGTCCAAATTCGATGATTCCTTTTGATATGGCTATGTAATTATGATATGGATATAATCCATAAAATAAAAATAGAAATTGTAGCTTATTTGCTTAATATGGTACCATTTATGCTTGAAGAAATAACGTCAAAACATAAAAAACGAGCGCAACACAACCCAAACCTATCTGAAACTCACTCGAGCCCCTCGGGACCCTATTCGAACATACCAACAAGTCACATATTATAACACGGATCTACTCAAGGCCTAAAAACACACATAACAACATTGAAACAATGAATCATACCTCAATTCGAAATCATTGAATGATTACCTTGCAAATGGTAATAACAATTAGATTTGATTTTGTGGTTCTAAAAATATGTGATCTATTTTTATGCTAGTTGTTAGGCAATAGATACTAAGTGAAAGATTAGAAAATAAGATAATAACTTGTAAACAGTGTAATAATCAATCTGAATGGCTGAAAATTGGGGCTTCAAGCTTGCATATACGGGGCCTCGAGGTCGAGTCGGATGCCCGACTAAGGGCAGTCGATGGAGGATTAACAGTTATGATAAATTTGATGGCGGATCTGTATGACCAATAATGAGAAATAAATAAATAATAATTAATGAAATATAACAAATATGAGCAAGACATTAAATGTAAGCAATAGGATCAAACATAGAGTGTATTTGAGTTAGGGAGCTAAGAATGTTCTTGTATTGGATGTAGTGTGTAATAATGTGCCTTACAAAATGACAAGGGTCCCCTTTATATATGAGGGGGAATCCCAAAATAGTACAAATGCATTTATTACAAAGATATATGGTTGGTACAACCATTTAATGCCACGGTACGGGCTCAAACTAGCTAAATAGATTTTGTCAGCTCTAGTTTTGTGCCTTGGGAACCTCACATGAATCCACCATAGCCGCTGGTTTACACTGCCTCGAGGTCGATCATTGAAAACCCTCAGGGTCAAAACCCCGAGCTGAGCTTTGAGTCTTCTAGGGGCAATCTTTACGAGGCGCCTTAATGATCATAAAATTGGACCACTGATTTTTACCGTATACAGATAGTCCGCGCGTTTCTTAGATTAAAATGATAAGAAATAGTTTTGACACCGATCTCCTTGAGCCTTTCGTGATGATGTCATGATTATGACATCAGCTTTTGCAATGACTGAGACGTCCCATCGATACGTCTTTCCTAGGAACATTTAATGTAGCGCCGGTTTACTTTCTCAAGGTGATAATATCGTCGTCGATCTGTCTCCCAACATGCATTGATTGCGCCTGTCGATACATTTTCCAAAGACATTGATTGCGTTGTCGGTTACGCTGCCACCTTTTCTATAAATGCAAGCTTTCTTGAACCAAAACTTCATTCAAACGTTCTTCAACATCCTTTTACTCCTTTCTTCTATTCGTTCTTATACAATGCTATTTCTCATGTTTGAAGCCCGTGGCCATAAGGTCACATGGCAGTGTTCTCATCAGTTATGCCATGGCCCTTTCCCAGAGCTTTCCCCTAGTGAGTGAGATTGCACTGGTTTGTTGTTGTTGTTGTTGGCCCGAAATAATGAGAGTGAAATATCAAATTATCTTCGCATTAAAGGATATGCGGACTATGAACTTCTAGTCATCTCTCTTAACTAACCAGTGCAACGCTTTACTCCTTTTGCTTTCCATGGAGTGTGGTGGTGCCATCTACTAACTGTTGCATCCCGCACTGGTGTAATGCCTCAAGAAGTGGCTTCACAATAGTAGTGCTGGCGAGACCCATACGCGCCAATTTTTTCACCCATCCACTTCTTCATCTTTTTCTGCTTCTTCATCTTTTTTTGCTTCTTCTTCATCGTTTTTTGCTTCTTCCTCATCCTTGAAGATGACATTTGGAAGGCTGAGATGAGGCCCCAAAGAAATGATTCTTGAAGGCATTGCTCCCGAGGATGTACCCCCGAGAGTGGATTAGACCTTAGCTGTTACTTTTGCTTCTTTGTTTTTGTGTAAGGACCCTTCGTGGTCTTTTGTAATAATATGTAAGTTTCCCTTCACGGGCTTTTTGTAATCATCATTTATTAATATAAAGATGTTTCTTCAATTTGTGCCTGATTTACGCTGGATTTTCCTTTATTTATGTTTGTGCAGAATCTGAGTGCATGACTCTATAGAATGGTCCGAATATCGGCCCCGGGTGTAAGTATTTTCATGGTTCCTGATTGGTTAATTTGATATCCCGTGGAGACCTTTGTCATTCCTTGGACTAAGTCCAGATTGAATCGACACATGCTTAGGCCGCCGGGACCCCTGACTTCGAGTTGAGTGGGAATAGGGCTTTGAATTTTTAGAACAAAACTAAGCCTTTCAGACCCCGTCGATAGTCCTCGAGAGGGAACTTTCTCGGATGTCTGAGAATAAAGATAGCTCTTAGGATTTCAAAGGCAGTCCTCGAGTGAGATTTCGCTAAAGCTCAGGCGACCTGAAAACTTGTTTTAACTTAGAGCGAAGATAGACTTAAGGCGTTATAGATAGATCTCGGATGAGCGTGCACCTGGACTCGAATAGTCCCTGGATTAAAGTAACTGAGAGGACGTTTAACTCGATCCGAAGGCGAGAAATATCCCTAAGGCTTTATTAGTAGTTTTCGAGTGAAAATTGGCTCGGGCTCAGGTAGCTCGAGGGCCAGAGGATCGAGTAAATGACCCGTATTTGCAATAGCAGAAATCCTCGAGGTAGGGTACCACCTCGAGGTCAGGCCCATGTCAATGACTTCTTGGAGCCTATCTTCTTTTTGACAAAGGTCCTCGAGATCGGGTACCATCTCGAGATTTGTAATGATATCAATGACACCTTAGAGCCTATCTTCTTTTTGATAGAGGTCCTCCAGATCAGGTACTATATCAAGGCTTGTAATGATATCAATGGCTCCTTGGAACCTATCTTCTTTTTGACAGAGGTCCTGAGATCGGGTACCATCTCAAGGCTTGTTGATGCGGGGGTCTTTGATCCCCAAAACGTCGTACGATAGCGTTAATTGTATGAGAGGGTTATGAAACGACTGAGGCAATCCTACTAGTACATCTTCCCAAAGCGATAATAGCTTAGTCATTATTTTTAATTGGCCCTTGAGGCAGGTGGACAGTCACCGCTTTCTCTATATATAGGTTTGTCTTCCCTTCTTTGAGGATTTCGCTATTCTGAGTAGCTATCCTCCTTCATAAAGTTCTTCTTTCCTACATTAGGTCATTCACCATTTCAACTTTGAAGTCCTTGCTCAAATTCCCACTCCAATTCCCTGGTTTTGCCAAAGTTATGGCTGCTACGCCAGGGTTCACTCGGCAAGGAGAATGAAGTTCCACCTCTAGTTCCCGCCTGGTTGGTGGTGCACCGCTGGTGCTAGGCGAGCCAACCTCGGGACAGTTTGTTTCCAGGGGGACTTTCTGTCAGAAAAACCTCCCAACGTTCAGGGTCATTGGGAGTATGCCTCGAAGTTTATTTCTTCAATAGGAGAGGGGCACCTTGAGTAAGTGAGGAAAGATTGTGCATGGGGGAAAAGGTAGTACTGCGGGTACCTTCCCCAGAAGAGAGCATGTCAAGGGTTTTTTGAACATATACACGTACTCCTTTTTTCTGGGCCCCCTTAATAGGGTCATGCTCAACTTCTGTCAAAAGTATCGGGTTACCTTGGCACAGGTTTATCCGTTATTCTGCAGGATAGTATTGATGATGAGATTTTTTGCAGAGGAAGCAGGGCTTGAGTTCACCCTTAGTCATCTTATCAGGTTGTACCAGCCTTTTCACCACCAAGGCCTACTAACCCTACGATGCCGATCCACCAAGCCCTTCGTTATCGATGATGAATAAGCTGGGGATCGGGGATGGATGATTCGATTCTTCCGAGCACGGACTGTTGATACTATCCCTGTAGAGTTTCTGCCATTTCAAGGGAGTGAGTGTTTCTTCTTCTATATTTTGAGGCTAATGTTTTGTTTACTTCAGTTGCAGAAAAAGATGGAGGACCTGGAATGCCTTTGGAGCGAAGTTGGTCAAGCCAAGTGTTAGCGTGATGAGCTAAAGGCCTGGGTGGACACCGAAGTTGTGGCTAAGAAGGATGCTTTGGCCAAGGCTTCTGCCCTTGATGTACGACTTCGCAACGCTCATGAGAATAACTTATTCTGAACAGAAATGATTACAAGGCTCGAGTCTGAGCTTCTGAAGATAAAGGCCGAAGTTATGGATGCCCGGGCTGAAGCCGAAGTGATCCGAACTAAGGCTGATAAGAAAGTGGTCGTCTATTTGAAGGATGCTGCTGACGCTCGTGCTGAGCTGAGGGGGGCTCTTGACCGGGAGAGTAGGAGCAAAGAGTATGTTAGGTGTAAATCTCGAAGGGAAGCCCTCGAGGAGATCCATGACAGGGGCTTCGATCTTTCGAAAAAGATAAAGCAGGCAAAGGCGAATGAATATGACACTAAATTCCTTCTGTCTGATGCTGAAAATAGCGAGAAAGAGGCCGACGGGCCATAGTCCCCGAGGGGTACGTAGATTAGGCCTTTCTTTTCTGATTTTGTGTATAGTGCTTTTAAAGAACACGGAGCTTTGTATTTTTTCACATATACATATATAAAAGGAAGCCTTGCGGTTTCATTTCTTATGCACTTCCTTTTGCTTTGATGTTTGTCAGCCATTAGCCAAACGAACTGGTCTTTGAGTTAAAAGAACCCTTAGGTTTATAGTATGGCCCTGGGGCTCGTTGGGCTGGCCCGTAGCTCTTACGCGTTTGGTCGGTACAACCTTTTGGTATAAGCCGACATTTAAGCTCTTGTGCTTTTGCTCTTAGGCATATTCATTTAACTGTTTTGGGTTTAGTCTCTGAGTTGGGTTTTGACTCGAGCTCATTGGCCCTTAAGTTTTTGAATCTATAGCTGGCCCAAAGGCTCTTACATGTTAGGTAGGTACGACCTCTCGTATGGGCTGGCGGTAGTGGCTCTTATGCATTAGGTCGGTATGACCTTTTATATGGGCTGGCGGTAGTAGCACTTACACTTTAGGTCGGTACGACCTTTTATATGGGCTGGCGGCGGTGGCTCTTACGCATTGGGTCGGTATGACCTCTAATAGGCTTTATTTTTCCCTCGTTATGGACTTTTTGAAATTGTGTTTGCCTGACTCTTCGACGGTTCGATAAAAATCTCGATTGTAAGCCATTATGTGGCGATGATCGAGTACCTCGGGGGGTTTTACTCTGTGGTTGAACGTTTCGAAGCCTATAATTTGGAGCTGACATGGTCGAAGCTCTTTTTCTTATGTCAAGGGTAGACTGTTTAACTGGTTCTTTTCGAAGTACTTTCGAAGTAATTGAAGACCTGTGATTTTATAGCGACGGTCGGGCGTCCCCGAATCGTGTTAGTTTGGTAGGAGCCTTATAATCGTAGTCATTTATGTTTGGTCGTAGCCTTTTAGATCCCGAACGAAGTAGTTTTGGCATCTATATCGAGGGTATGCCTTTTTAGGGGTCTTGCAAGTTCGAATATATAGCCTTAACTTTAAGATCGTGGTAACGCCTTTTTGTAAGGTTATATAATTTTTTCAGGCCTTGCTTGAGGTCTTACTGTTTTGGTTACTTAGTAAAAGTATGGTTCATGCCGTGCTTGAGGTCTTACAGGTTTTGGGGTTGACTTATAAAGGTCTTACGGGTTGAGATTGCTCATATGGGGTCTTATGGCCTCGGGTTTTGATAAATCGATGGGATGGCAATTCGCGGCAGTCCCCGAGACATTGAAAGTTTCCTTGGCTCTAGAACCGTTTTTGTAGACTTGACGTTGCCTCATTGAGGGCTTACGAGTTTGAGGCTTCCGAGCCAGAGACAATACGATTTTGAGTTTTTGACGTCAGTCCCCAAGTGTTCGGGGCGTTTTTGGCTTCTAACGCGAAATGCTTCTATGGAGGGGAAAGTATTCTTTGATTACTTGGTACAAGTATACACACTTTTGCTGTCAAGGGCTCAGTTATTCTGTGCGGACACGGTTCGTTCGACCGTTTGGCCCGATATATTGTTTTTCTATCGAGACCCCATCTAGCAAATCTTGGCTTCTCCAAGGGGGTGACCTTCCGGGGGGATGCCCCCCAGTATTCGAGGTTGATTGAAGAGAAGCCTTGAATACTTGTTGAGTCTTCCTTAGGTAGCACTTGGATGCTGCCTTGTTAAAAACCTTGACGGCAAAACCCTTCCTGGGATAAAAACCCGGTCGTAGGAAAAGAGTACAACGTACGCTTTTGGAACCTAAGACCTTCGAGTTGGAAAGCACTTCAGCCATTTCAATCGGATACCTACACTCATGTTAGTATAAAATGTAACTACTAAAAAAAAGGAGATGATCATACCTTAGTGCTGGCGGTGCTTCAGGCTTTGATATGCTTCAATCGTTGTTCTGAGGATGCGGTACGGTCCTTTGCTATGTTTAGTTGGGTATAGCCGAGAATATAGCTTGTTATTGCTATTTTACTGTTTGCTTATCCTTTGGTTTCTTCGACATCGAAGGCGTTGGTACCGGTGCTACATCGTGTACCACGAACATTTCCCTCGCTGCATGTTGTTCTCCGTACAAGGTTTTTATTCCGTCCTTCGTCGGAAACTTCATCAATTGGTGAACGGTTGATGGTACTGCTCTCATGCAATGCATCCATGGCCTTCCGAGCAAGGCATTGTACCTCATGTCTCCTTCGATGACATGGAATTTGGCATTTTGGATAGTGCCAGCCACATTGACCGGGAAGGTGATTTCCCCTTTCATTTTTTCGCTCGCCATGTTGAACCCGTTGAGGACTCGAGAGGCGGGCAGGATTTGGTCAAGCAATCCAAGCTGATAATATTGGTCGAGCTACCTTGATCCACAAGTACACATTTAATTTGAAATGTATTTACATGAAAAGCGATTACCCGTGCATTGTTGTGAGACTGAGACAAGGTCTCGATGTCCTCGTCGCTGAATGTGAGAGCCTCCTCGGGTATGTAACCTTGAGTTCGCTTTTCTCCGGTGATGGATACTTTTGTTCTTCTAATAGTGGGTTCCTGTGGGATGTCGACCCCTCCCATGATCATGTGGATAACATGTTGCGGCTCATCTATTCATTCTTTTTGGTCGCCTCTCTTACCCGAAATTGATTTTTGGCTCAGTTGCTAAGGAATTCTCGGAGGTGATCTTTGCTGACTAGTCGGGCTACTTCTTGCCGGAGTTGTCGGCAATCCTCGGTCTCGTGACCGTGTGTGCTGTGAAATTCACATGCTAAGTTATGGTTCCTTTAGGAAGGATCTGATTGTATAGGCCTTGGCCACCTGGCGTCTCTGATTTTACTGATGGCGAGTACGATGTCTGAAATGTCAATTTTGAAGTTGTATTCCAACAAGCGGGGTGCCTTCGTCGGCCCTATGTGCCTGTCAAATCAGTCTCTACAATGAGTCCCCGAGGATTCTGGACTCGATCCATCCTTCGGTCATTGCGGTGTATGTTGCGCCTCGGGGCATTTCTTCTATCTTCAATGTATGGTTGGTATCCTTCTTTGTTTGGCTTTGGCTCCTTTGCCGGAAGCCTGCTAGGATATACCGAGCTCGATGGGGCTCCTAGTTGGTTGTCTTCAACTCTGATCTTTGATTGGTATCAGTTGTGGACGTTCGACCAAGTCACAGCGGGATATTCGACTATGTTCTGCTTCAGCTGCTTAGAATCTACCGAGCTTCGCTCGTTCAAACCTTGAGTGAAGGCCTGCACTACCCAATGGTCGGAGACTGGTGGTAGTTCTATTCATTCCATTTGAGAGCGATATACGAACTCTCATAATATCTCGTTCTCCCTTTTCTTGATTTTGAAGACGTCGGATTTCCTTGTAGCTACCTTGATGGCACCAACATGTGCCTTTATGAAGGAATCTGCCAGCATATCGAATGAATCTATCGAGTTTGGGGATATATTTTGATACCACATCATCTCCCCTTTTGAAAGTGTCTCTCCGAACATTTTTAGTAGGACAGATTCAATCTCATCGTCCTTTAGGTCGTTACCCTTCACTGCACAAGTGTTAGCAGTGACGTGCTCGTTGGGGTTCGAGGTTCCGTTGTACTTTGGAAGGTCGGGCATTCTGAACTTCTTCGGAATGGGTTTTGGAGCCTCTTTCTGTGGGAACGGATTCTGTACAAACTTCTTCAAATCTAAACCCTTCAGGATCGGGGGTGCGCCCGGAATTTGGTCGAACATAGAATTGTAGGTATCTACCTTCTTGCCATTGGCTTCTATCTTCTTCTTGCCCGGCTCGATCCTCTTTGTGAGGTCCTCGATGCCCATCATTCTTGCTTGATCTTTATGGTACCTGCTCGGCTTGGGGAGCCATTTCCGGTGCTATCATGCTGGGAGATTTCTAGTGGCTTTGCAGCTGAGCAATTGCCAGTTGTTGTGCCTGTAACATTTCAAAAATAACGTGAAGGCTAACCTCTTGTTCTTCCCTAGTTGGGGTTTTCTGAGCCTCTTGTTGGTCTCCTTGGTGTACGCTCCTGTTAGTGTGAGAGCTTATATCAATGTGTTGGGGCATTGCGTGAAACCACATCTATGGGAATTAGCTCTGGCACATCCCCAGGGTTTAATGGCGGTGCGCCAATACCCGTAACAACTGCACCATTCTCTCCATGGTCCTCAAGACCATTGTTTTCATATGCATTCACTGAGTTAGACATTTTGGCCGGAAATCAAAGATTATTGGACAAGAAAAAGCATGAAAGATAACTTGCGCTATGTAGTAAACCAGCAAGAAAACAATCACTATTATTTTTAGCCCCACAGTGGGCGCCAAACTGTTTACTTTGAAAATGGTAATAACAATTAGATTTGATTTTGTGGTTATAAAAATATGTGATCCATTTTTATGCTAATTGTTAGGCAGTATATGCTAAGTGAAAGATTAGAAAATAAGATAATAGCTTGTAAACAGTGTAATAATCAAACCGAATGGATGGAAATCGGGGCCTCGAGCTTGCGTATACGGGGCCTCGAGGTCGAGTCGGATGTTTGGCTAAGGGAAGCGATGGAGGATTAACAGTTATGATAAATTTGATGGCGGATCTGTATGACCAATAATGACCAATAAATGAAGAAAAATTAATGAATTATAACAAATATGAGCAAGACATTAAATGTAAGTAATAGGATCAAACATAGAGTGTATTTGAGTTAGGGAGCAAAGAATTTTCTTGTATTGGATGTAGTGTGTAATAATGTACCTTACAAAATGACAAGGGTGCCCTTTATATATGAGGGGGAATCCCAAAATAGTACAAATGCATTTATTACAAGGATATATGGTTGGTACAGCCATTTAATGCCACGGTACGAGCTCAAACTAGCCAAATAGACTTTGGTTTACCATGAAAATGGTAATAACAATTAAATTTGTTGATAGGACTCAAAAAATACATGATCTATTTTTATGCTAGTTTGTTAAGAAGTTGATGCTACGTGTGAAGTTTAGAAATGAGATAAGAGCAAGGAGCAAAGTGATAACCAAACCGATGAGTCAATTATTGCGGCTTCGAGCTTGCTGATTTGGGGCCTCGAGGTCGATTCCAGAGCTCAACTGTGAGCTATCAAGGGGGGTCGAAATATAACTAACAGTTAAAGATAAATCAACGGAGGCTCTTTATGGCCAATGATAAATAATAAATGATGAACGGATATGAAGATAATAAATGAAAGCAATAATATCAAGAGAATATGTGAGAGAAAATAGAATATTCTTGTGTATTTCACGTGGAGCAGCTGAAGCAACCTTCCTTACAAAGTGTCAAGGATCCCCTTTATATAGGAGGGGGAATCCCATCATAGCACAACAAGCAATAATTACAAAGATACAGAGATGTGACAACTAGATGACACCCTGATTCCGTTCTTAGAGTAGCTCTCTAGGCTCTGTCAGTCCTAGCCACGTGCCTTGGTGACTCCATATTTCTACCATGCCCGAGGCCAGCATTGTCCCAAGATCGGCCTCGACGAACCTCGAGGGAGGAGACTCAATAATAACCTTGTAGCCTTGAGACTTTGAGACGGTTTTCTGAGGTGCCTCGATGTCTAGAAATCGTGCTCTCCAATTTCACCGTATACAGATAGTCCTCATATATCTTAGAGAGGAGCAATGAGAAACGATTATGAACTTTTAACCTGAGGGCGTCATCGTTGTGAGGTCAGCCTATCAAAGCATTAAATGCCATGCCCAAAAAACAATACAAGGGTCGCCGTCAGACAAGACTATCGAGAAGCCCATGAACTTTCACACAGTTCATCCCTTCCGCTTCCCACACAGCTCCTATAAAGGCGCCAAATATTGGATAACTTTCACTTTCCCAACTACTTTAGATTTGCAAAGCCAGACCCATCCCTACTTGCATCCTTTCTTCTTGCTTTCTTAGAGAAATTTCACCATCATCATGGCTAGAATCTCTAAGACGATTCCGCGGAAAAACGAGGCTACATCTTCATCTCGGAAATCTAAAGGGAAACCTAAAGCGATACCTACCTTGGGACAATATACTCCCTCCAAGCTTGATATGTCGAAGGACTTTACCATCAATACCACTTCATCCACACCAGGCCGATGTGAACATGTGTCCCGATACATTAGTGTCGTGACCAACATAGAGATAGTGAAGATAGAGTGCCAATGGAACGAGGCAGTGGAGGTGGAGATTCCCGGCCCTGATGAAAATATAACGGATCACAAGGTTGGCTTCCATAGTGTATACTTACCTATTTACTTTGGGTCCCTGCCGACTTTTCTGAATCCTCTCCCCCAGAGATAGATCCGGTTATCCTTGATTTTTGTGACAAATATCAAGTGACGCTTGGTCAAATTTATCCTTCTTTCTGGAGGATAGTCCTGATGCTCCGCCATTTCACCGAAGGGGTTGTGGGCGAGACCTTTACCCTCAACCATTTGATTAGGTTGTACAGCCATCGATTTTATCAAGGTTTGATCAGGATTCACCACCGATCCAAAAAATCATTTTTCTCAAACATCGACGAGGGGAAGGATCAAGGGTGGATGAGTAGGTTCGTTCGGGTGAGAACCTCGGACATAATTCCCGCCAGGAGGATGCCTTTCTCGAAAAAGTGGAACACACAGCGTAAGCACTTTTTCCTTAGTTATGTTTGGTGATCTTCTTTCCTTTCTTCCGGAATAATGACCTCTTTGTGTTTCTTGCAACCACCGCTTGGTACCCCGAAGCGTTCTCGGATTTGCCGGGGTGGATCGAATGGTTAAACACCGCATTCCCATATCTTGTTCGGTCTTGGACCGACCTGGCTAAGAAGCTATGGGTGACCAAGAATCATTGTAAAGTTTCCTCACCACCTATGCCTTAGATTTATATTTCTCCCCATATCCTTTGTGCCGATAAATTACGTTTACTATGCTCGTGCAGGACTTGGTGAGAATACGCTGATGAGGCCACCCCCTAGTGGCGAGACAGAGAATTTGGATCCTGGCAAGGGAAAGAAAAGGAAAGTTAAGGCGACTGTTGATCCTTCTGTAGCAAAGAAACCTAAGTCACTCGAGCCTCAAGCCGTTAATAGGACCTCGGATTCCTCTTCTGGAGCAAGTCCCGGCGCTGAGGACAAGGATGATGATGATGAGTTTTGGTTGGCACGGAGGACGAGGTTGAGTGCGGGAGCCTTGCAGGTGCATCGACTGGAGGCTGCTAAATCGGGAACGGCCGACCCTGGTCGGTCCCGTAGGCCGAAGACCCTCAAGGAGGGTATCAAAGTGGCCTCGGATCCCATGATTGGGTTTGGTGCAGTTTCTGTTGGGGGGACCATTGCTGCTGACCCTAAAGGGCCGAGACCCGGAGCTTTTTAGGAGCAGGAGTTGCCCATCAGAGAAATCGATGACATAGATGATTTCATTTCCGGCTCTCAATTCTCGTTAGGGGAGCTAAGGGATGCTCAAGATGCAAACGCTGCCAAAGTCAAGGGTTCTTTCAAAGGGAGAGGCACGCTTGGCAATATTCTTGACGATGTTAGATAGAACATCGATCTTGACGCTCCCGGCTCTATCAAGGCGGTGGAGAGGTTCATGCAGCAGGTGATAGCTGTTTTAAGTATATTTCCTTTAGTCTCGAGCATCTTTCTTCATTATTCTAACTCTTCTGTTTTGCTGTAGTATAAGGAGATGTATGACTATGCCCTCTCCAGGCTTAACGAGGAGCTTTCATGTCGTGAGAAGGAGCTTGAGAAGCTGTCCTTGAGGATGTGAGAGTCGGAGGCTTGTTCTTCCCAGAAGGAGAAAGAGTCAGGCGAGCTCCGGGCTACTTTAGTGGGAGAACTCCAAGAAAAATATACCCTTGTCGAACAGGTATTTTGTTATGAATGAGTCTTTCCTTTGCTGCCATAATTCGATACTGACTAGTTTACTTTTCTTTTTGTAGGTTGAGCAAAATGACTCGTAGATTGGGAGACTGAATGTGGAGATCCTCGGGGTGAGGAAACAAAATGAGGTAGTGACCTCGTAGTTGGCATCGACTCATAATCTTCTCAAGGATGCTCGAAAGGATATTGCTGCGCTGGTTACGGCCAGGTCCGAGATCGAAGGAAATGTTGCTACTTACCTGAAGGACGCAGCCATGATGAATCAAATAGCCCGTGATGTATCAATAAAGGCCGAGCAGAAATTGGCTCAGGCCATCGAACATGCTAGGATGGAGGCGAGAAGGAAAACCTTGGAGAAGATCGAGGCCGGAGGCATCGATCTGTCAATTGGAATTGAGGGGCCCGGGAGCTAGAGAGAATGTTAGTGCTTTTCATCATCCCAAACAAGGATCCTGGAGATGGTTCAGAGGATAGTGGCGATGAAGACTAGGCCTTGTGCCACTTTTTCTTTTTTCCGTTTTTCTTTCAGTGCATGTACTCCCGGGAGAGTGAGTCTTGTAAAGGCATCCCTTGTAAATATATTTTTGGCAATGAAAAAGGGGTTTTCCTGCCCCAAGTCTTTCCATTCTTTATATCTTGTTGCTCTCATGGATCTAATCTTTGAATCGTAATATTAATCCTTTAGAGCCCAATGTTGGAGTAATTGGGACCCTTGAAGTTATGTTGATAGCCTCTTTGGGTCGATGCTTGTGATAGCAAGAAGCCCCCGAGGTTTTGATACCTCTCGACTCTCGTGGGGCAGTAGCATTCATGTGATTTGATAAAGGGGCCCGGAGTAATTCCGGGTGATCCCGCCAATACATTTCCCAAGGAAAAAGTGATGTTACCATGGCCAGGATTAATTCGCCCTCTGGGTAGGCGAGCAGCCGCTGCTTTGCCCCTATATATTCATTCACTTGCTTCCACAGTGGAGATTCTGCTACCTTGAGTAACTATTTCTCCCATAGAACTTGGTGTTTTGCGCTAGTTCTCTCGTTGCTTTAGTTTAAAATTTTTGCCCATATCTATATCCTCCTCCTCTTATTCTATCGTAGATATGACTGCTACGTCAATACCCGCCCATCAAGGATAGGGGAGTTCTGCCTCTTTTCTGTGTCCGGTCGGTGGTACACCATCGGTGCCCGGTGAGGGGGCCTTGAGGTGTTTTGTCTCAAGGAAAGACTTTACGTTGGAGAGACCTCCCGACGTCCAAGGACGTCGGGAGCACGCGTCGAGGTTTATCTCATCAGTAGGGGAAGAGCACCTCGAAATGATCAAAAAAGGCTGTGGATGGGGAGAAGGGGTGGTGCTACAAGTACCTTCCTCTGAGGAGAGCATCATGACCTACGTCGAGGGGTTTTTGAGCGTGTATACGCACATTTTTACATTGGGTCCCCCGACTGCGTCATGCTTGAGATCTGTCGTAAATATCAGGTTACCTTGGTGCAGGCTCACTTATCCCTTTGGAAGATAGTGCAGATGATAAGGTACTTCATAGAGAAGGCTGGGCTCGACATTACCGTCACTCATCTCGTGAGTTTATATCGACCGGTGCGTTATCGAGGTTTGATTACCCTGCAGCGTCAATCTACCCGATCTCCTCCCGTTGACGGTGAAGAGAACAAAGACCGAGGATGTCCGATTCATTCAAGCTCGGACGATTGATATAATTCCTGTAGAGTTTCTGCCCTTTCCTAAGAAATGGAATTTTACACGTAAGTGTTATACCTGTATTTTTATCACTTTGTCTGGAGGCGGGCTCCATAACGACATTTTTCTGCATATATGTTTTTTGTAGCGACTCCTTGGTTGTCGAACGAGGTCCCGGTTTTGGCCGAGTGGTGTCGTAAGCTAGCCTATTGTTCGACCTATTATAAGTGCAAGTGGCGAGACCTGTCCAAGGGGAGATGGGAGACAAAGCATCATGGTAGGTGTGTGGTGGCTTATTTCCCAAGAATGGTACTTTTCTTTTAGTGTACTAACTAAGCTACTGCGGGTATTGGATATTTTTCTATGATGAGGCCATGTCCTCTAGAGGAGGAGGAGAGACTACCGACCTCGGGATTGAGGGTCGATGATAAACGAAAAGAATCTCCGGGGTGTGAGGAGGCTCGTAGCGGGGCAAGTCCTTCTCAGCGGATCAAGAGAGGCGATTCGACCGATCATTCAGTTTCGGAGGCTTCCGTTCTCGAAAGAACATTCCCCGTTTTTGCTGATGGCGCTTCAAAGAGTGAGGAGTGCTTGGTGCCTTCTTCTTCTCCTGACAAAGGCACTTTGGGGGAAACTAAATCGTCGGACATTGGCTCGGCTTTTGGTGAGGCTCAGCGGCTCGGCTTTATGGTAAGTTTGGTAGCCGGCATAGGACTATTCCAGTTTCACACTCTTCCTTTCCCACCAATTTGAAGGGTCATGTTTAATACTGGGATGTATACCTGTTGATACATATATCCATGGTTTCTATATTTCTCAGATTTATTTCTTTTCTGTGTTGATAACTTTCAAGTTTATCTTCATAGAATTCAATTTCATTTTCTATAGTTAATAAAGCTGAATTCAACATGACCCTTCAAATTGGTATCAGAGCTATGGAAAATAAACATTTATGTTAAGAAGCAAATCATGAAAAATAACACTGACATTAATAGTACAAACCCGCAAAACAGTGAAACAATTAAAATAACTAAGAAATCGCAGAAAATTAGAAAGAAACTAAAGAAACTATACATAGAATATGAATACTTAAGTATCACAAAAATAAACAAAGCTAGGTTGTCTAAATTAATCGATATAATATCTAAAACAGAATATAAATATGTTTGTTATCTAAAGGATAAAAGATGAATAAAGAAGAATTCGCACTAGAAGAGAAAACATATGAGAATCCAGAAGGATTAAAAATAACAATAATATTTTCCAACTTAGGAAGAAGATATAAAAAAATAGGAAATAACCTAAACTTAATGTTAGAAAAAGAAACTGTAAAAATAGAGGATAGTTTAACCGTCATGGTTAGAATAACAAAAGAAAACGAAGAAATAGATAGAAAACGAGAGATTAAAGAAATACAACAGCAAGCTACAGAAAAAATACAACAGATAGAGGAAGTAAAAAACACTAAAATAACAGAATTAGAAAAAGAATTAGAGATGCTAAAACAGATGTATGCAAATAAACTAAAAGAAAAGGAAAAACGTAAAGAAGAAGAACAAGAACTAAAACTAACAAATGAGATAGAAAAGTTCAAATTACAGTTAGAAGAAGTACAGGAGAGTCCATCAAAAATAAGTATAAACGAAATAAATGACCAAAGTGATAAAGACACAGAACTAGGAGAAAACTATTCAGAAACAAGTGAAACATACACAGAACTTATAGAAAAAACAGAAAAGATAAAAATAAACCCAGAAATAAATACAGGAGATATGAACGAAGATAAACCAAGCTCATCAGGAGTAAAAAATTGAAACAATTAAACCCAACCTATTACAGAGTAAGTTATGATGCATATGATAGAAACAAAACATTATGGGATAAAAGGTTAAATAAGAAATGGGCACCAAGACAGATAACTGAACAATATAATTTTTTAGATCTAGATTGTGTAGCAGATATAAATAAAACAATACAATTATGGATAGGATATATCTCAAAACAACTAATAGATAATAAAATAGCAATAGCGGAAACACCAGGATATATAGAAAGAACATTAATAGGAACTGTAAAATTATGGTTACAAAATTTATCAAGTGAAAGCTTAGACACATTAAGGAGTAATAAAAAACTTGACGGTACAACTACAACAACAGTTACAGATATATTAAATAAATATGAAATAGCAATAAGAAATGAATTTAGTAGTATGACAACAGAAGTAGAAGAACAAAATAAAGAAAAAATTACAAATAGGAATTTAATGACAAAATTAGCAATATGTAATATGTGTTATATAGATGAATATACTTGTGCATTTAGAGACTATTATTATAAAGGAACATATAGTCCGGATGAAAGTAAAGAGATAAGAAAATTATATTTTACGAAATTACCAGAACCCTTTAGCTCAAAAATAATAAAAAATTGGAACGAAGCAGGACTAGCAGATACATTAGGAGCAAGGATAAAATTTCTACAAAACTGGTTTATAGAATTATGTGAAAAATATAAAGAAAACATGAAAATGGAAAAAATATTAGTAAAAAATTTGGCATGTTGCAAAAGTAGAATAGCACCCCAATTTGGCTGCACAGATAAATATTACAAAAAAGAAGGAAAGAAAAAGAAATTTAAATCAAAATATTCAAAATATAAATATAGGAAACCAAGAGGAAGATATTATGTAAAAAATTATAAACATAAAAAACCATATAGGAAAAAGAAAAAACTAACAGAATGTACTTGCTATAATTGTGGAAAGCTAGGACACTTAGCCAAAGATTGTAAATTACCAAAAAACCCAAAGAAGAAACAAATTACCGAAATATTGATAGATAATGATAAATATACACAAGTAGAATATATAGATTATGAATTAAGCAGTGAAGATAGCATATATGAGATATCAGAAAACGAGTTCTCTGAAAATGAAAAGGAAATAAACAAGGATATAGAAGAATCAGATGAAGAAAATTATGACTGAAAAAAATATACAAATTATACAACAAGAAGAACACCAAGATGAACAATCTTCAGAACAAAAAATAATATTTGACGCTAATGTATTTGAACAAATAAAAGGAAAAGAATTGGATCTAAGCATAGACAAAATATTAGAAGTACCAACAATAAAGAATTGGATATTAGAAGTACCAACAATAAAGAATTGGTTTAAAAGACAGAAAGAAGAATACTATGTAGTAAGCCAAAGAGAACATATAATAGATTGTAAATACATCAAAGGTAAAGCACAAATACAAATTTTAAATAAAATACTACTAAATAAAGAAATACAAGATATAAAAGCAAAAAATCCAATAAAATATGTACACTTAGGAGGAACGGAGATCCTAATAAAAGCATGTTTTAGGGAAGGAATAGATACCCCTATAGAAATATACTTGGCAGATGATAGAATTGTACAACCTATAGAAAAGAGTATAATAAGTGTCGTAAGAGGTAACTTAATATACCAAAAATTTAAATTTATAATAAGTGCTAACTATTCAGTAGCAGTAGATGATAAAAATATAGATAAATCATTAGTACTATACTGGAAAATGTCTGGAATAGAATTAGCACCAGGAAGTAAAATATTCACAGCAAGATGTAAAAATCTATATATCTTAACAACAAAACATAAGATAACAGCTAAAAATAAAATAAATAAAATAAAAATAGAAAATCCATTCGAAAGAATAGTATCAGTTATAGACAACAATGATTACAGTTATACGGAAATGGACATGGATGAAGATTTAGAAATAGTAAAAGAAAGATTAAGCACATCAAAACGAATAAATAATGAAATGCCAGAAACGTCATCAAGAATAAGTACATCAAGAAGTACATCAAGAAGAATAAATTATACCACTCCACAAAAATTAATAGAACAAAAAATAGAAGAAATAAACCCACACCATTATTATATAACAGGAATAATGGACCAAAGAAAATATTTAATACTAATAAATACAGGACAGGAAGAGAATTATGTTATAAGAGAATTAATACCAGAACAAGAGATAGTAACAATAGAACAGCAAAATTCAGAACTACCAAAAGCGTTAAGAAAAAACGAAGAAACAACTGAAAAAGAATTAATTATTGGAGGAATACCAATATTAATAAATTTTAAAATATATCAAGGCGATAAAAACATTACACTAGGAATAAAATGGTTAGAAAAAGTCAAACCATATAAATTAAAAGATAGGCAATTAACAATAAGTTATGAAAATAAGAAAATAATAATAAAAAGAACTTTGATATAATGCCAAAGATATACATACTTACCAAGGAATGCCAAAGATATACATACTTGCCAAGATAATAGTAGAAGGATATTATAATAGATACTATACACCTATGATGGATACAGGAGCAGAAGCTAACATGTGTAGATATAATTGTTTACCAGAAAGTAAATGGGAAAAGCTAAAAACCCCTATAGTAGTAACAAGAT
Source organism: Nicotiana tabacum (assembly GCF_000715075.1). Classification (NCBI taxonomy): domain Eukaryota; kingdom Viridiplantae; phylum Streptophyta; class Magnoliopsida; order Solanales; family Solanaceae; genus Nicotiana; species Nicotiana tabacum. The sequence continues at coordinate 75,693,384 of NC_134085.1, forward strand.
TCAATAATGAGGGAAGTATGATAACATACAAAGCAAGAAATATAAAAATACAAATATGGGATAAAATACTGACCATAGAAGAAATATATAGTTATGAATTTACAAATAAAGATATATTATTAGAATGCCATTTTTAGATAAATTATACCCACATATAATAACAAAAACATATTGGTGGTTTACTACCCCGTGTAAACAAAAATTAGGAGCAAAAAGAGTAAATAATAAAGTAAGAAAAACAACACCCTGGATTAAAGTAAGTGAAAAGATTACCCAAAAATTAGAAAATGTAATACAAAGCAACCATAATATAGAAATAGTCATTTTCTCAATAAATAAAATAAAATTACTACAAGATAAATTAGAATTACTATATAATGATAATCCACTCCGAGGATGGGAAAAACATAAAACAAAAATAAAGATTGAACTAATAGATGAAAGTAGCATAATAACACAAAAACCAAGTTGCCTCGAGAGATAGGTATCTTGCATTTCATGTTGACGTATGCTCCTTCTTTCATTTTCGGAGGTTAGTGTTTTGATATTACAGTTGGAGAGCAAACGGAGGAGCAGGAGCGACTCTAGGGCGAAGTTGGCAGGGTCAAATGTGTGTTCGATGAGCTGCAAGCCCATGTAGATGCCCAAGTTGCGGCCAAGAAGAGTGCTTTGGCTAAAGTTTCCACCTTGGAGATGCAAATCTAGACCGCTCGTGCGAGTGATTCTGCGCAGGCAAACATGATCGCAAGGCTTGAGTTTGAGCTTTCGAAAGCGAAGGCCGAGGTGGTGAATGCCCGGGCCGAGGCTGTGATGAGCTGCACTAGGGCAGATTAGAGAGCGGCGGCCTATTTGAAGAGTGCTACCACTGCTAGGGCTGAGCTAAGGAGAAATCTTGGTCATGCGAGTAGCAACAAAGAGTACGCGAAGTGCAAATATCGAAGGGAAACTCTCGAGGAAGTTCACGCCAGGGGTTTTGATCTTTTGGAGGAGATCGAGCAAGCTAAGGCAGAGGATTGTGATGCCAAGTTCCTTCTGTTTGATACCGGAGATGGCGAGGATGGGGCCGTCAGGCCGTAGTTCCCAAGTTGAACGTCTATTTTCTTTCTTTGTCTTTGTATATATTGTTTTCATAGTACATTGTAAATGGAGCTTGTATTTTATTACATGTATGTATAAGGGGGAAACCTTGCGATTTTTGTACCTTCCGGGTTCCTCTTTGCCGAGATCTCGGCCAGATCAATCGACCTTTGAGTTGGTAGGAATCCTTAGATTCATGATATGGCCCTAGAGATCGTTAGGCTGGCCCGTAGACTCTTATGCGCTTGGTCGATGTGACCTTCTATATGGGCTGGCGACGATGGCTCTTACGCCTTGGGACGATACGGCCTTTTTAGTGTGTGCTGGCGATAATGGCTCTTACACCTTGCTCCTAGGCATATTTAGTCAACTATTTTGGGTTCAGTCTCCGAATCGGGTTACGACTCGAGATCATTCAAAGCGACAATGACTCTTATGCCTTGGGTCAAAACGACCTTTTATGTGTTTGACCCTGAGGCACATTAGGCTGGCGACAGTGGCTCTTATGTGCTTGGTCGATGCGACCTTTTATGTGTGTGTCCCTGAGGCTCATTAGGTTGGAGACAATGACTCTTACGTGCTTGGTCGATGCGACATTTTATCTGGGCTTTATTTTTCCCTCGATAAGGATAGATAGTGTTTTCCTGACTATTGACGACTCAATAAAAAAAACTCGATTGTAAGTCGTTATATGGCAATGATCGAGCACCTCGGGAGGTTTGGCTCGGAGGCTGAGTATCTCGAAGTCGATGTTTAGGAGCTGACGTGGCCGAAGCTCTTTTGCCTGTATCGAGGGTATCCTGTCTAATCAGTTCTTTTTGAAGTAAATTCGAATTAATTAAAGGCCTGTGATTCTGTAGCGATGGCCGGGCATCCCCGAGTCGCGTTAGCTTGGCTGGTACAACCGTGTGACTAGAGTCACTTGTGTTTGGCTAGAGCCTTTGAGTCCCTAGTGAAGTAGTTCGGCATCTATATTAAGGGTATGCCTTTTTAGTGGTCTTACAAGTTCGATATATAGCCGAAACTTTGGGATCGGGTTTATGCCTTTAGTAAGGTTTTACAAGTTTTACATGCCATTGAGGTCTTACAGTTTTTGATACTTAGTACAAGTATCATTCATGCCTTGCTTGAGGTCTTACAGATATTGTCACTTGGTACAAGTATTGTTCATGCCTTGCTTGAGGTCTTACAGATATTATCACTTGGTACAAGTATGGTCCATGTCTTGCTTGAGGTCTTACAAATATAGTTGTTGCCTTATGTAGGTCTTGCGAGACCGAGTCTATTCGCTCGGGGTCTTATGGCCTCGGGTTTTGATAAGTCGATGGAGGTGGCGCTTGACGGCAGTCCCCAAGTCGTGAAGGGTTTCTTGACTCGGGAGCCATTATTTGCAAATTTTGTATTGCCTCATCGAGGGCTTACGATTTTGGAGATCTCGACCCTGAGGTCGTGCATCTTTTGAGATTTTGATGCTAGTCCCCGAGTATTCGGGGTACTTTCGGCATTGGAGAAGTTTCATGATTTTCATGTTGCCTCATCTGAGGGCTTATGATTTTGGAGTTCCGACCTGGAATTCGTTCAGGTGTTGAATTGTTGACGACAGTCCCCGAGTGTTTGGGACATTTTGGTGGAGAAGTCATTTTTGCGGAGGTGCCGAGCTTCTTTTAGAGTGAGAGATGCTTTGATAAAATATATTCTTCAATTATTTGGTACAAGTGTACATGTTTTTGCCGTCGAGGATCTGGTTATACGGACATGGCTCATTCGATCGTTTGGCCCAGTACATTGTTTTCCTATTGGGACCCCATTTGGCGTTTCTTAGCTTTTTTGAGTGTCTAACCTTCCGGTGGGATGCCCCTCAATGTTTGGGGTTGATTGCAAAAGAAGCCTCGAATAATTGTTGAGTCTCCCTTAGGTAGCATGCGGATGTTTCCTCATTAAAAACCTTGTCGGTAAAACCCTTTTCGGGATAAAAACCTGGTCGAAAGAAAAGAGTGCAACGGATGCTTTAAAACCTTAAGCTCTTCAAGCTGGGTTAGCGCTTTGACTGCTTCGGTCGGGCGCCTACATAAGGGTCAGCATGAAATATAATATAAATTTAAAAGGAGATGGTTATACCTTAGTGGCGATGGCACTTTCGAACCTTGGAGATGGTCTCGCGGCTGCTATTTTTTCTTCGATTTACCTCTTAGTCCCTCTGCTGGAGGGGACTTTGGTGTTTCGGCTAGTGGCAGTCGTCTCAAAAGGTCGTGTGGATGACATGTTTCAGCTCGTCTTCTTTGTTCTTTTTGGTTGTTTCCCTTCCTCGAAACTGGTTTTTGGCTCGGTCGCTAAGGAATTCCCGGAGGTGACCTTTGTTAAGTAGTCGAGCTATCTCTTCTCAGAGTTGGTGGCAATCCTCAGTCCTGTGTCCGTGCGCGTTGTGAAACTTGTACACTAAGTTATGATTCCATTGGGAAGGATCCGATTGTACAGGCCTGGGCCACCTGGCGTCCCTTATTTTGCTGATGGCGAACACGATGTCTGATACATCCATATTGAAGTTGTATTCTGATAAGTGAGGTGCCCCTGTTGGCCCTGCATTCCTATCGAATCTGGCTCTGTTGATGAGTCCCCGAGGATCTTGTCCTCGATCTATCCTTCGATCATTGCTAAGTGGGTTGCGCCTCGGGGTGTTCCCCCTATCTTAGGTGTATGGCTGAAATATTTTTTTGTTCGGCTTTGGTTCCTTCGCCAAGAACCTGCTTGGATATACTAAGCCCGAGGGGGATCCTAGCTGGTCATCTTCGACCCTGATTTTCGACTGGTATCGGTTGTGAACTTCTGACCAGGTTACGACGGGATATTCGACCAGATTTTCTTTCAGCTGCCTCAAACCCACCGAGCTTCGCTTATTCAGACCTTGAGTGAAGGCATGCACCGCCCAGTCATCGGAGACTGATGGTAGTTCCATTCGTTCCATTTGAAAGCGAGATACGAATTCTCGCAGTATCTCCTTCTCCTTTTGCTTGATCTTGAACACGTCAGATTTCCTCATTGCTACTTTGATGGCACCAACATGTGCTTTTATGAAGGAGTCCGCTAGCATGGCAAATGAATCTATGGAGTTAGGAGCTAGGTTGTGATACCACATCATGGACCCCTCGAGAGTGTTTCCCCAAACTTCTTTAGTAAGACGGACTCGATCTCATCATCATTTATATCGTTGCCCATCACTGCACAAGTGTAGGCAGTAACGTGTTCATCGGGGTCTGAGTTCCCGTTGTACTTTGGGAGTTCTAGCATTTTGAACTTCTTTGGAATGGGTATCGGGGCTGCTTCCTTTGGGAACGACCTTTGAATGAACGTTTTTGAATTCATGCCTTTCAGGACCGGGGGTGCGCCTGGAATTTGGTCGACCCTAGAGTGGTAAGTCTCGACTTTCTTATCGTTGTTTCTTGCCCGATTCGATCTTTTTGGTGAGGTCCTCGAGCATTTTTGTGATGACAGGATTAGCTATCGACCCGTTATTGCTCGATCTCTCCGGTACCTGTTTGGCTGGGGGAGCTGTCCCCGGTGCTACCATGCTAGGAGTTTTCGGGTGACTTTGCAGCCGAGTAATAGCTAGCTATTGTGCCTTCAACATTTCAAAAATAACATGAAGGCTAACCTTACGTTCTTCCCTAGTTGGGGTTTTCTAAACTTCTTGTGGACCTCTTTGACACACGCTCATGTCGGTATGCGAGCTTATATCGACCCGTAGGGCGTCTCGTGAGATTGCGTCCACGAGGACTGGCTCTGGTGCATTCCCAGGGTTTTGTGGTGGCACACCAACACCTGGAATAGCCCCACCATTTTCCCCGTGGTCCTCAAGATTGTTGTTTTCACCTCCGTTTACCAAGTTAGACATTTCGACCTGAAATCGAAGATCTTGGACAAGAAAAAGCGTGAAAGATAACTTGAGTTATAGGATGAAACCAACAAGATAATAATCACTATTATTTTTAGCCCCATGGTGGCGCCAAACTGTTTACCGTAAAAATGGTAATAACAATTAAATTTATTGATGGGACTTTAAAATTGCGTGATCTATTTTTATGCTAGTTTGTTAAGTAGTTGATGCTACGTGTGAAGTTTAGAAACGAGAAAAGAGCAAGGAGCGAAGTGATGACCAAACCGATGAGTCAATTATCGGGGCCTCGAGCTTGCTGATTTGGGGCCTTGAGGTCGATTCCGGAGCTCAACTATGAGCTATCGAGGGGGGTCGAAATATGACTAATAGTTAAAGATAAATCAATGGAGGTTCTTTATGGCCAATGATAAGCAATAAATGATGAACGAATATGAAGATAATAAATGAAAGCAATAATATCAAGAGAATATGTGAGAGAGCAAATAGAATGTTCTTGTATATTTCGTGTGGAGCAGCTGAAGCAACCGGCCCTTACAAAGTGGTCGCCATTTCAAGCCAAATTCTACTACGGACCTCCAAATCACAATCCAGACGCGCTCCTAGGTCCGAAATAATCCAACAGAGCTAACGAAAACATCAGAAATCAAATCCGAAGTCAAATACTAAAAAGTCAAACTTGGTCAACCCTTTCAAATTTAAAACTTCTAGCTGACAACCATTCTTTCAAATCAATTTCGAATAACTTGAAAACCAAAACCAACGATTCACATATGTCATAATACATCATACGAAGCTACTCATGCCCGAAAACTATCGAGCGAAGTGTAATTGCTCAGAACGACTGGTCGGGTCGTTATATTTTGGGACCACACCTGCGGGGTCGCAAATACGGCTATGGGTCTGCAAATGCGAGATATGGTCTAAGGCAGCCTGTACACAGATGCGAGACAGAGACCGCTTGTGTGACTAATTGACCGCATATGCGAAAATGCTGGGCAAATGTTATATTTTTCGGGGGGGTGTTCATTTCATCACATTTTGAGTTGGGAGCTCGATTTTGGGCGATTTTGGAGAGGATTTTCACTAATTTTGGCATTTTATTGATGATTTTTAAAGAGACATTGGAGGATTTTGTCTAAAAATATTTAAGTGAAATTTTGTGATTTAAACATCTATTCGGAGTCGGATTTGAGTGAAATTAGTATGGTTGGACTTGTAATTGAATTGGTTGTCGCAATTTGTGAGTTTTGTTGGGTTCCGAGGTGCGGGCATGGGTTGATGTTTTATTTGACTTTGAGTATTTAATTGAATATTCGACCTTTAACATTTGGGTTATTTTATTTTGGCATTATTTGATGTTTTAAGTTGCTTTTGGCTAGTTTCAAAGTGTTTGGAGGAGGATTCACGTGGGATGGTGTTTCTAGAGAATTTTTTGGCTTGCTCAACATTTCTAGACTTGGATTTGAGGGTAATTATCCTATGGAACTATGTTATTTGTGATGTGATGTGATGGGGTGGGGCACATGCTAGGTGACAGCCATGTGGGCATGCACCAGGGTAATCATGATCGGAGTTGACTTTTAAAATATTAACGAACTTGTTTCGCTGCTATATCTTGTTATATCCGTGTTCACCCAAATAGTTCGATTATCTGAGAAGTGATTCATGTTAGAAATCATGTTTAGACTATGTGATTTTTTGGCTGAGACCTAATGGGACTATTTCAGTTGTTGTGGGTTATCTTATTTAACTGCAATTATACACTCAGTCATGATTCTTCATTTGAATATCATATTTCAGTTTCAGTTCATTACTCGTTATACATCACACGTTGTTGTTCTTTTCCATATATGGTACTGTTTTGCTAGGTGAGATGATATTGTGAGCCCTCAAGACTTGAGAGGTTATTATTATTATTATTATTATTATTATTATTATTATTATTATTATTATTATTATTATTATTATTATTATTATTATTATTATTATTATTATTATTATTATTATTATTATTATTATTATTATTATTATTATTATTATTATTATTATTATTATTATTATTATTATTATTATTATTATTATTATTATTATTATTATTATTATTATTATTATTATTATTATTATTATTATTATTATTATTATTATTATTATTATTATTATTATTATTATTATTATTATTATTATTATTATTATTATTATTATTATTTTATTATTATTATATTATTTTTGTACTACTACTATTATTATTATGGACCAGATTGCACGGCACAATAGACCTTATTGGTTTCTTCTTCTTCTTCTTCTTCTTCTTCTTCTTCTTCTTCCTCCTATTATTATTATTATTATTATTATTATTATTATTATTATATTATTATTATTATTATTATTATTATTATTATTATTATTATTATTATTATTATTATTATTATTATTATTATTATTATTATATGGATCGGATTGCACACCGCAACACGCCTTATTGGCTTATTATTATTATTGTTGTTGTTGTTATTATTATTATTATAATTATTATTGTTGTTGTTGTTGTTGTTGTTGTTGTTGTTGTTGTTATTTTATTATATGGACCGGATTGCACGCAGCAACATGCCTTATTAGCTTTTGATTATTGCTTTGTTAGGATTCGCCCCTCCGGAGTCTGACATACCAGTAGTGAGTGCATGCACAATGATATATACACGTGCCTTGGTGGGGGCTTTGGAGCCAAGCACCCGTACAGTGCTGAGTGATTGTATGTGAGTGATGGAGTGGGGGCATTGAGCCATGCATCTTTAGTTGGCCGAAAGTGAGGGTACTTGATGATATCACTATGAAACCATTTATTTGACATGTAGGCATAGAGATGTATTTTTGTCATGCTAAATGGTATATGACATCGATGACTTGACGTGTAGGCATAGAGATGTACTTTCCTCATGTTGTTTGGTAAACGGAAAGTCTTAGCTGATGTTGTAAATCAGAAAAACTGTTCTTTTAATAAACATATATTTAACTAATTTTACTGGTAAGATTTGATCTAGACTGTTTTATTTGAAAGTCATGTCTACTTTTCCATAGTTGTGAACAAGATGTGTATGATAATTCCTTTAAGCTATTTATTATTGTTGTCATCATTTTATCATGTGTTGTTATTGTTATTGGCCATTCGTATTGGACTCTGACCTTCTTTCGAGCTCGTCACTGCTTTTAACCTGAGGTTAGGTTTGTTACATATTGAGTACATGGGGTCGGTTGTACTTATACTACACTTCTACACATTGTGTGTAGATCTTGGAGTTGATGTTGTCGTGTATGGCTAGAGCTAGCATTGAAGATGTACCTGTTTTCTGGATATAGCTGTCACTTGTCCTTGGTAGCTTTAGATTTGTAAATTTGTTTATGTATATTTCTAAAAGAAGATGTATTTATTTCGTACCAACTTTGTAAATTCTAAGTCTTAGAAGCTCATGATATGTACTACCAAATCATTGGGATTTGTATAGAAATTTAGTTACTTTACTCATTTACTCTTATTATTCTCTTGTGAGTTGTGTTGGCTGTTACTTGGCTTACCTAGCGGGTTGGGTTAGGTGCTATCACGACTAGGTAGATTTTGGGTCGTGACAAGTTGGTATCAGAGCTCTAGATTCATAGGTTCTACGAGTCATGAGCAAGTGTCTAGTAGAGTTCTGCGGATCGGTATGATGACGTCTATGCTACAGAGAATTTGGGATAATCTTCGCATCTTTCTTTCCTTATCATGCAGCATTGATTCAGTTTAAAGTGTATCTCTTGAATTCCTTGCACTCACTCGTATGTTATGTGAGCGCTCGATATCAGTTGTGCATTGACAGTTTGTGATTATGGATGATGTGAGAGATGTGATTTATGTGCCTTGGTGATGGGCCAGTCTAGAGGACTTGAGGCCAAGTTTGGACTGCAGCTTGGGCTCGATAGTTTCAGTTATGTAAGCATGTTATTTTGGACTTATATGTCTAGTAATGTCCCTATGAGAGAATATTATAGCTTGGTGAGTGGTTGGATAGCTATATGGTGAGTGTGATATGGCTGCAGGATGTGTTAAGATGACTTGGATGTGACAAGAAGGGTTTTCTTGGGATGTGAAAAGGACTATTGGGTGCTTGATTTTTTTGATGTGTTGTACAGTCTTGAGTTACGAGTATGTTAGGGATCTTTTAGTGGTTCGTTTGTAGAATAAAGTGTATTATTATGTTTTGTTGACGAGTTCAGACTCGGGAAGATTTAGTTATTGCATAGTGGTTGTGGCCATGAAAGAGGCATAGAGTGCTAGTTTGGGGCTAAGTAGGTAGGTTATCTCTTGTGGGACGTTCTGAGCATGTGAGTTTAGTAGATGATTTGAGGTATTTTATGATTTTTTTTATGTAAGATTATAAGGGATTTAGTCGAATTATAGTGCGCAATTTGGGCAGTAATGGAGTAAGGGCATTTTTTGTTATCGGATGTTGTGTTCTATGGCTTTGAGCCATGTGAGGGAGTCTGCCATCGACAATCAGGTTGCATGATTATGTATTACATTAGTTTTGTCTTGAGGCATATTTGTGGATCAGTTATCACTTGAAAGGGGTTAGTTGAGGATGACCTAAGCAAGGAAATTTTTGGATGGATGATGTATTACAGCTAATGGGCATATGGAAATATCGGGATGGTTTAGGTTTGTTATTACTGATGAATGTAATGTGCTAAGAAAAGGGAGTTGCTCTGTTTCATTAAGGTGGGGTTACTTCTTTGGGTGTTTTGTGTGCTAATGGAGCATAGGTCATTCAACTCATTTTGGCGGTACATTTGTGATTAGGATAAGGTGGATAACTCTCAAGAAGGTTCTAATGGGTTCGAGATTCATATGTGGTATTTGAGGAATTTCAAGAATTGAAAATTGCTAAAGTCTGAGATTTGCATTAGATGGTGTCGGAGCTTGCGATATTTTTGTATAATTATGGATTCTACATTTCATTATTCATAGGGTTAATGGAGCAACTTTAGATTCACAAAATGTCTCTTCAAAGTGGGTATCTCGGCTGCAATACCTTTGGGTGCTTAAGATAGAATATAATGGCTTATGGGCTTTTAGATGACATGGGTTTCATACTAGGATCTCTTGTGGTGAGCATTGGATAAGGATCGTGGTGTTCTGGCAAGGAGAAGTGATAACTTGAAGGCAATTAAGAAGAAACTCACAGAAAATAGGATAACTTGGTGGTAAGATGAATTAATATGGTAATTATATGATCGGTTCTTTTGATTTTTATGATATAGTGAGGCTTTACCGGTGTTTTATGGCAATACTCTTGGGTTTGGACACCTGCATGTCTGGGTTAAGTTAGAGGGATTTAGTTTTGTTGACTTGGTGGTACGCTAATGAGTTTCGAAGAGTTCTCGATGACTTCGACCACGGCTTAGGGCAGATGCTTTCTACAGGTATGTGGGGTATATTGTTTGTTGTGATTCTCATGCGAGTAGGGTCTATTGGTAGGTTTCCGGTTGATATAGTATGTATTCTATTGGTGCTTCAGAGTTGTTGATGAGATTCTCGTACTTTCCATATGGTGGCATGATAGATACGGTGCGACGTGTGGGATTGAGGTTTGCATGTGCAAGGTTGCGATTCAGTTTTGAAGGGAAAATCATGATGAGTTCTAGACTGCATGGACGGTTCCACATGTTTAGAAAAATGTTGGTACTATCAGGTATCATCTAAGAAGGATGCGTATTTCAGAAGGCGCACTGTACCTTGACTCGCAAATGCTTGACTAGTATTATGGTAATCGCTTGGTTGGTCGGCTGCTGATGTTCAGATTTTTATATGTGGTACAGAAGAATTATGGAAGTATTTCTTGTGGGATGATTGTTTATGAGAGATGAGTTACTCATTCGAGTGGTGGAGATGGGATCGGTTATGGTGATTCATATAATGTAGGAATTTAGAGACTGAGTTATCAAAGGCATATTGTTTGTTGGTTGCAGACTCTAAAGGTATGGCCAGAGTTAGACAACTAATAGTATGTGTTATGGTTAGGTTATTGTAGACTTTTTGAGCACCAATTATCTATTTGTGGATAAACGGAGTTGATTTGGAGGTCCATTAGTAGGCCTAATGAGGATGTGTATTCTACACCGAGTCAGATTTGTTGACTCATCACAGCTCTTATTGAAGGAGGTGTCATCGGTTAGAATTGATCATATTCGTGTTTTGATATGTTCTATGTGTTACTCTTATATACAATGATGGGTTGTGATAGGTTGGTAATTTTCACACATGATGCATTTTTGTTTGGGCCTTGTGGCAAAATTCGAGTGAGATAGTTATTGGAGTGTTGAATGGCTGATTACACCTTGGTTATGGTCTTTCCTGTTTAGTGGCATATTGTGTTATCCGTTTCTCCATGGTTATTGTCATATACTCCGTATGTGTGTCATTGATTTGTGGACGGTTGTTGATTTTGAGCATTATGGCCTAAGGTATTTCATGTGGACCAGTGTTTGGATGGGATCACACATCGCAACGGGGTTATGTTGGGATACGATCATTTAGGTAAATTACATGTGTATTGGTTGTCCTTTGTGTGATAAGTTTATAGTGTTGCGCTTGGGGTGGTATCTGTTGTGCTTAATGGATGGTTCTATCATTTGATTCTCTTACCATCTTTGGGTATATTTGAGTTATTGCTTATTCATGCACGGGTTGCATAGCTTGTGTGTAATGACCCGACCAGTCGTTTTGAGCATTTGCATTCTGTTCAGCTATTTAAAGCCTTGAGTAGCTTCATATGATATATTATGACTTATGTGAATTGTCGGTTTTGGTTTTCGGGTTATTCGGAATTTATTTGGAAGAATGGTTCTCAACTAGGAAGCTTTAAGTTGGAAGAGTTGACCAAGTTTGACTTTTGAGTATTTGACCTCGGATCGAGGTTTTGATTATTCTGTTAGGTCCATATGATGATTTTGGACTTGGGCGTATGCCCAGATTTGTATTTGGATATTTCTATAAGGTTTCGACACTAATTGGCAAAAATTGAAAATTTGAAGGTTTGGAATGTTCATAAGTTTGACCGAGAGTTGACTTTGATGATATCGAGTTCGCTGAGTTGGAAAAGGTTTGTTATGTTATTTGGAACTTGTCTGCAAAATTTGGATTCATTCTGGATTGGTTAGGCTTGAATCGGATGCTTGATTCGAAATAAGAAGTTTATGAACTTAAGAAATTGATCTTGATCGACGATTCGTGGTTTTGACGTTAATATGTGTGATTTGAGGCCTCAAGTAGGTTCGTAATATGTTTAGAGACTTGTTTGTATGTTCGGACGGGGTCCCGAGGGGCTCGGGTGAGTTTCGGGATGGTTTCGGACCATTTCTAGGCAATTTTTAATTGTTGGTTTTTGGCTACAGAAATATGCATCACGATCGCGGAGTTTGGGTCACGTTTGCGAAGAGCGAAACGGGAAAAAGGGGCCTATGAATCACGTTCGCGGAGACAAATCCACATTTGCGAAGAAGAAATTATGTTGTCACTGAGCAAACTTTGGAAGCTTATATCTTGCAATCTATAAGAAATTTGGAGATGATCCAAAAATAAAAATTGTAGCCATTGGTGTCTAGTTTTCAGAAAATTAAACCAATTGTCATTTGGACTTTTGCACAAAACGTTATGACCATTATACTAGAGGCTATCAGGAAGAGTTGGGCAAGCTTGTTGGAATTTGTTCATCACGATTGTGGGGGAATTTTTGCAATCGCGAAGGGTAAAAATTGAGTTAGAATATTTTTGAATTGCGATCGCAAAGAGGGACCCCTGGCAGTTCATTAAAACATCAAGTTTCGGGATTTTGAGTTCATTTTAACATATTTGGAGCTATGGAACTCGGATTGAGGTGATTTTTGTGGCGATTTTCACCACATGGATAGGGGTAAATGTTCTCTACTCGATTTTGATTATATTTCATGAATCTATCTTCATTTTTGGTATTTAGATTATGAATTTCAAAGAGAAATTTGGGGGTTTTCTCTAAAAATTTATAGAGTGATATTTTGAGTTTTGAATATCGATTCGAAGTCGGATTTGAGTGAAACTAATATGGTTGGACTCGTAATTGAATAGATTATTGGATTTTATGAGGTTTTTTGTGTTCCAAGGTGCGTGCTCAGGTTTGACTTTTTGGTTGACTTTGGGCTTTTAATTAAAGATTTCACCTTTATTGATTGGGTCTGTTTCCTTTAGTATTATTTGATGCTCTTAAGTTTCTTTTGGCTAGTTTCGAGCCGTTTGGAGGTGGGTACGTGCGGGATGGCATTTCTAGAGTATTGCATGGCTTGCTCGCTATTGGATTCAACTTGTTCGATGTAAGCAACACTTCTAAACTTGGTTTTGAGGGTATGAATCGCTGAATAAACGTGTTACTATGTAGCTATGTAGCTACCTAATCTTGTTTTTATGCATGAAATTTCTACGTGTTTGAGTAATTGACCAGTGATCCATGTTAGAAACCATGTTACGCTATATGCTTATTCTATTGGAACCCATTGAGATCATATCTGTTGTTGAGTTATTTGCTTAAGTTATAGTAACATACTCAGTCATAGTCATTCATTTGCATATCATATCTCAGTCTCTATTATCATTTGTTGTCACAATATGTTATCATTGCTTGGGCTGATTGGCATGAGATTTGTGAGCCCGAGAGACTGGAGAGATTGATGACTGAGTTGGGGCCCGAGATTCGTGTTGTGAGTGAGATATATAGATCAGGTGCACGCTGCAACAGGCCATATGGCTATATGTGGATCGGGTTGAATGCCGCAATAAGTCTTATGGCTATTTGTGGATCGGGTTGCACGCCGCAACAGGCCTTATAGCTATATGTGGATCGGGTTGCATGCCGCAACGAGCCTTATGGTTATATGTGGGTAGGGTTGCACGCAGTAACATGCTTTATAGGCTTTATTATTATTATTGATAGAATTGGGCTGCACGCCGCAGCAGGCACTGTACAGTGCTAAGAGGCTAACTGTGTTGAGTGACTGAGCGTGATGAGTGGGACATGTAGGCATAGAGACGTACTTCCTTATTCTATCTGAGATTCAAACATCTTATCTGTTATTGAAATTTTTGGAAAAAGTTATAAATTTCTAACTTACTCTTATTTTGGTAATTTCGGTGAAAGATTTGGGTTTTATTGGTATACTTTAAAATCATGCTTATTTTTTCGTAACTGTGAACTAGCCGAGCATCATATCTTTGAGTTGCTTCTTGTGCTACTTTTATTATATTGTTATGAGTTGATATTGGCTATTGGTGTTGGACTTTGATTGTTGTCCAATCTCGTCACTACATTCAGCATAAGGTTAGGATTGTTATTTATTGAGTACATGGGGCCGGTTGTACTCATACTACACTTCTGGACCTTGCGTGTAGATTTTGGATTTTGATGTTGTTGTGTATGTCGGGGTCTGGAATTGAAGATGTACCAACATTTCGGTCATAGTTGCCTCTTATTCTTTGTATCTTTAAAATATTCAATCTGTTCATGTATACCTCAAACAAACGATGTATTTAATTTATACCAACTTTGTAAACTCTAAACTATAGAAGCTCATGATATGTACTACCAGTCCTTGGGAAATTCTTTGTATAAAAGTTTAGTTATATTATCATTATTTCTTTTAGTAAATCTCACTTAAATTGAATTATTGTTAAATTGGCTTACCTAGCATGTCGGGTTTGGTGCCATCATGACTGGTTGGATTTTGGGTCGTGATATTGTGTCTTTAGGTGGTATTGGTGTGACATGTTAGTAGAGCAGCTTGTATCTGTGGAGATGAGGTTATTGGACCTAGAACGATTGCTATCGGATTTGACTATTGTATGTTTGGAAGAATAATGTTAGTTAGATCAGAATTTGCTAATGGTTCTTGTCGGACATGAGAGCTCCACGATGTGTTGGTCTGATGAGTGGTTATGAGCATCTGCAAGTTTCTTTCATCATCGACAGTGTACGAAGGCTCAGAACAAGATTTTAGTTGAGATGAGGTTTATTACCAGTACCAAATTTATTATTAAGCAACTATTGTGGCCAGAAGTTATTGCTATGAATAGCTAAGTTATGTGGTATATCTAGTGATTATCTTAGGCTATAGTTATAGGTTGATATAGCTTGTTCAGACTTATACAGTATGTAGATGTGACAGTCGAGTCTTGTATTGGATTCTAGGTGTTGGAGATTTGATCCAAAGGCTTATGGACTAAGGTTGGTGTAAGGGTCTTCAATTATGTTATGATGTCAGACTTTCATAGCTTGGAGTGGCATGGGATCACCCATTGGCATGTGCAAGGTGAGTTTACACAGTGATTTAATGGCTTTGGAATGACTTTTGTCATGTTCAAGGACGAATGTATGTTTCAGTGAGGGAGAATGTAACAACCCGACAAATTATTTTTGAGCAATTACCCTTCGTTCGGTGGTTTGAGGTCACCAGTGGCTCCGTATAATGTATTATGACTTGTGTGTATCGTTGGTTTTGGTTTTTGGGTGATTCGGGATTGATTTGGAATAATGATTCTCTTCTTAGAAGCATTAAGCTGGAAGAGTGGTCTAAGTTTAACTTTAGTATATTTGACCCCAGATCGGAGTTTTAATGGTTCGGTTAATTCCAAATGGTGATTTTGGACTTAGGTCTATGCCCAGATTTGCATTTGGATACTTCTAGAAGGTTTTGATGCTAATTGACGAAAGTTGCAATTTGAAGGTTTAGAAAGTTCATAGGTTTGACCGGAAGTTGAATTTGATGATATCGGGTTATGATTATCATTTCGAGAGTTGGGATAGCTTTTTTATGACATTTGGAACTTGTGTTAAAAATTGAGGTCATTCAGAGTTGATTTAATATGGTTTATGTAATGACCCGGCCAATCATTTTGAGTATTGTAGCCCTGTTCCCATTTATTGCTTATTCTATGTTCATTTGTGGTTATGTGACTTTTCGGGGAGGTTGGTTTGGATTCAGAATGTTTCGTAATGAATTGGGACACTTAGTCCCAATGTTGGAAACTTAAGTTGAAAGAGTTGACCGAATATTGACTTATGGGTAAATGACTTTGGAATAGAGTTTTGATGGTTCTGATAGCTTCGTATGGTGATTTTGGACTTAGGGGTATGTCCGGATATTTTTTTCTGGCGGACCGTTGGTCGTTTTGGCTTGAATTGGCGAAAGTTGCAAAGATGAAGGATTTAAAAGTTGAGAAATTTGATCAAGAGTTGACTTTGTTAATACCGGGCTCAGATTTTGGCTCCAAAAGTTAGAATAGGTCAGTTGTTTCATTTATGACGCTGTGTGAAAATTTTGAGGTCAGTCGGAGTTGGTTTGATAGGTTTCGGCATCGATTATAGAAGTTGGAAATCTATTAGTTTCAATAAGCTTGAATTGGTGTGTGATTCGTGCTTTGATGTTGTTTGATGTGATTTGAAACTTCGACTAAGTTTGTGTCGCATTTTAGGACATGTTGGTATGTTTTGATGGGTTCCTGGAGTCCCCGGGTGTGATTGGAATAATGTTTGGCTCATTATTAGACTTGTAGGACTGATGTTATATCTGGTTCTGGTTTCCTTATACGCGATCGTGAGGGAAGGTCTGCGATCATCAAGGGTTGTTTGGTGACTGGTGAAGTTAGTCTATGCGTTCGCAATCATGGGCATCCATTCGCGAAGCTTTATGGTCTTAGGTCATCGCGAACGCGAGTGGTATCGCATAGAAGGAGTGGCCAGCTGGAGGTATAAGGCTTCAAGCCTATGCGATCGTTCGAATGCCGATTCGCTAGGCAAGGGTTTGTTGGAGCATTGAGTTGTGCACTTTAAGGTAAGTAACACTTCTAAACTTGGTACTAAGGGTATGAAAATCCTTGAAATATGTGTTATGTGGTTGGTGTTGAGGTAACGCACATGCTAGGTGATGGGCATGTAGGTGTGCACTGTGGTAATTATAACTCGGTTGATTCTGTGGAATTGTGTAGTTACCTAATCTTGTTCTATCCATGGAATTTCTATGGGTTAGAGTAATTGAGTTGTGATTCATGTTAGAAATCATGTTTAGGCTATGTGCTTATTATGTTAGGATCCATTGAGGTCATTTCTGTTGTTGAGTTATTTGCTTAAGTTGCAATTATCTACTCAGGCATATTCATTTATTTGCATTTCATCTCTCAGTCTATGTTACTATTTACTGTTACATAATTTAGTCATTGTTCGGGATGAGTGGTATGAAATTTGTGAGCCTGTGAGACTAGAGAGATTGATGACTGAATTGGGGCCTGAGAGCCGGATTATGAGTGATACTTATGGGATCGGGCTGCATGCCACATTAGTTATTTATGGGATCGGGATGCACGCCACAACATGACTTATTGACTAATTTGTGGGATCGGGACGCACGCTGCATCAGGCTTTATTGACTTATTATGGGATGGGGTTGCATGCCGCAGCAGTCCATGTTGGCTTTCAATTAATGCTTGGGCAGGATATACCCCTTCGAAGTCTGACATACCAGTAGTAGGTATTGTACAGTGCTGAGTGATTGTGTGTGATGAGTGAGAGTTGAGACAGACAGATTGAGTACTCTGAGGAGTGTAAGTACATGTGATTATTATTGTGATACATTAAATTGACATGTAGGCATAGAGATGTAACATTCCTCATGCTAGTTGCATTCGCATATTTTACTAGTGTTGCGCTTAAATTGTTGAACTTGAAATGATGCCTAAAATTTTTGTACTATGTACGAACTGATTATGGAAGTTCTCTGAGTTATTACTATCAGTTACCTATTATATATTTACTGTCATTATCTGGATTCGGACTGCACCTTTTCTGAGCTCATCACTGCTTTGAGCCCAAGGTTAGTCCTGTTACTTATTGAGTACATTGGGTCGGTTGTACTCATACTACACTTTGCACTTCGCGTGTAGATCCAGTTACATCAGGACGTGGTGGTTGCTAGATTTGGTGCAGTATATGCTCAGAGACTATTGAGGTAGCTGCTATTACGCCTGCATACTCGACTCTCCTTCCTTTTAGTTTAATCAGTATTATTCTATTTTTTAGACAGTTGTATTTGAGAATTAGACGGTGTTGGCACTTAATAGCTCATATGTAAGGGCCCGAAAAAGTTCACTATGTATTTTATAGTTTTGTGGTGTCCAGGTAGGCTAATATATTATATTTTCGGAGTTTTGGGTTGAACAATGCGCTGGGGAGTTGAAATTTTTCATCACGGCTATACCAAGCTTTAGCCAGGCTATAGCTAGGCTTGACCAGGCTTTAGGCTGGTGAGGCCAGGCTGCACCAGGCTTTAGGCTGGCGAGGCCAGGCTAAAGCCAGGCTAGACCAGGCTTTAGCCTGCGACGCCAGGTCTGTAGCCCGGTCCGGAAATTTTTTAATATCCATTTGTGACGACCCGGCCCGTCGTCACATGAGTTACTGCCTTGTATCCCCCATTTTATGCTTCTTCATGTTTCGTTATTGGTATTCAGTGTGTTAGAGTTAAATCGGATTGGTTTTGATAGGAAATGAGACACTTAGTCTCTTTAAGGAAGGCTTGTTTTGGAAAAGTCAACCGAATGTTGACTATGGAGTTAGAGGGCTCGGATGTGATTTCCGATGATTTGGTTAGTTCGGGGGTTGATATGTGGCTTAGGAGTGTGATGGGAATTGATTTTGGAGGTGCAGAGTAGAATTAGGCTTGAATTGGCGAAGTTAGTATTTTGGCGAATTCCGGTTGGTAGGTAAGATTTTGATACGGGTGTCGGAATGGAATTCCGAGAGTTGTAGTAACTTCGTTAGGTGATTTTGGATGTGTGTGCAAAATTTCAGATCATTAAGAGGTGTTTTGGTCGGGTTTTTGATCATATGCGTATTTCGGAAGTTTTTAAGAAATTTAGGCTTGAATCCGAGGTCATTTGATGGTTTTGGTATTATTTGTGGTGTTTTGATGATTGTAACAATTTTGAATGATGTTTTAGGATGGGTTGGCACTTTTAGTTGAGGTCTCGGAGGTCTTGGGGTGATTTCGGATGGTCAATCGGACCAATCTTGGTTTTTGAAGTTGCAGATTTCAGCTGAGTGTGCAGAACATTTTTGTTCTCTGCGATCGTAGGAGTGCAATTGCGATCACATAGAAGGTTTGGGAAGGCCTTTCTTATTGTTCATTGCGATCGCATGAGGAGTAATGCGATCGCGTAGTGCTAAATGGACCTGAGGTTCTGAGGGGTACTTTGTTCAATAAGATCACGGAGTAGTGTATGTGATCGCGTAGGTTTGATTGGTGAAGCAGTGCGATCGCAGTTAAGGGGTCGCGTTTGCATAGGACATTTTGGAGGCCTGGGAAAGTTGAGCTATGCAATCGCAGAGGCTTGGATGCGATCGCATAGAGTAAAATCTGGGCTGACAGAAGGGTTTTAATAAACATTTCACCCGCGAACCAAGTCCCATTTCCTCCAATGTTGAGTAACCTTGGGAGCTTTTGACGAGTATTAAAGAGGGTTTTGACTGGGAATCGATTGGAGGTGAGTCCTATGGCCTAGAAACATCATTTAATTGTAGATTCAACATCTAAATTCATGGAAATTTGATTAAAAGGGGAAGGATTAGGGCTTGACTTTTGAAATAGAAATTTGGGGGTTTGAGGGAGCATTTGAGCTCGGATTTCGATAAATTTGACATGTATAGACTCGTGGCGAGATAAGGAATCCGGTGATGTCAATTTTTTGATTTTTTGAGAAGTGGTCCCAGGGCTCGAGTTTTGCCAACTTCGTGATTTTCGATATTTTTCGAGTCTTTTCGATTGGGTTGTATTCCCTTAGCCTATTGTAACGTATTACTTGTGGTTTTGATCAGATTCGACGCTCAAGGAGGTTGATTTGCGAGGCAAGGGAGTAGCGAGCTAGGATTTCGGCCTTCTGGAGGTGAGTAATGGTTATAAATTATGTTTTGAAGGTTTGAAACCCCAGATTTGCACAACGTGGTGCTATGTTGAGATGAGACACACGTTGTATGATGAGCGTGGGGTCTGTTACTACTGGGGATTTGGACTTGGTTCATCCCATTTGATGACTCTACTGTACTTTTGACTGAGACTTAATTAATATCATTATATTATGGGCTAGTTTCCATGTTTGGGCCTTGTGCCGATCTGTAGAACCCTTAGGGGTCATTTGTATTGGTTGACCTCACTTTTCTTGTCGAAATCATACCCTCAGTCATGTTTTTAACTGATAAACATAATATGAACCAGCTTTAGAAATTGTTAAATCCTAATGAGAGTAACGAGTGGGTTGAGAACCCCGTCTTTTCTTAGTGTGCCCGAGAGGCCAAGTCTATATTGACTGAGAGGGGTCGAGAACCCCATGGTGAGGGTATTTGATATGCTATGGATCGGGCTACACGCCGCAGTAGTATATATATTTATGCGGATCGGACTGCACGCCGCAGTAGTATATTATATGGATCGGGCTGCACGCCGCAGTAGTATATTATATGGATCGGACTGCACGCCGCAGTAGTATATCATATGGATCAGACTGCACGCCGCAGTAGTATAGCGATTGGGCTGTAGGAGCCCCTCCGGAGTCTGCACACCCCCAGTGAGCGCAATCGACTATTCCTGGATCGGGCTGCACGCCGCAGCAGTATATATATATGGATCGGGCTGCGTGCCGCATCAGTATACTATATGGATCGGGCTGCACACCGCAACAGTACAAATATGAATTCGGTTATCGTGAGGAGTAAATGAAATGAATACTGGCTTAAAGGACTTTTAACTGACTTCTTCATTCTGTTGTTGTTTTTGATATTCTCACTGTTTTAATATAGAACTGCGTAGTGTTTTACGAGTTTTCTTTCCATCAGTCATTATTTATTGCTATTACTCACTGAGTTGGAGTACTCACTTTACTCCCTGCACCATGTGTGCAGATACAGATATCCCGGAGGCATAGTTTGAGCATCCTGCTGCTGTTTAGCTTATTCCGGAGTCATCGAGGTAGCTGCATGGCGTCCGCAGGACCCGATTTCTCCCCTTATCCTCTTTATTTTCTGCATTCTAGACAACTCTATGTATAGGTTGCTACACAGACTTGTATTAGAGGCTCTTGGCTCATGACACCAGATCGGTGGTATTTATATTGCTATTTTATGGATTTTCCGTATTGTTCATCTATTGCTACAGAGTTATAATCATGTTAATTTGGCATTAAATCCTATTAATTGGTAATGAATTCTACATAAGGGATTGTGAGTGACGAATTGGTCAGGGTTTCCTAGCATCGTGTTGGGCGTCATCACGACCGGGGATTGGGGCCGTGACAAGTTGGTATCAGAGCCTAGGTTACTAGGTCTCGCGAGTCTTGAGTCAGTTTAGTAGAGTCTCGCGGATCGGTACGGAAACGTCTGTACTTATCCTCGGGAGGCTGCAGAACCTATTAGGAAAATTCCACAATCTTGAAATTCTTGTCGTGCGAACTTGTTGATGCGAATACTAAATTTCTCTTTATTCCATTCTCTCACAGATGGTGAGGACTCGAGCTACCGGACGTGCCGGACGACCACTAGTACCACCTACTGAGGCTACTAGAGGTCGTGGACGCGGTCGTGGTCGTGGTAGAGGCACAGCAGTAGGGGCAGCACCTGTGGATCCTTTAGTTGCCCCAGCTCAGGACCAGGCTCCAGCAGCACCAGTGCAGGCACCAGTTGTGTCCATTGTGATATCGGGTCTCCAGGAGACATTGGCCCAGATATTGACAGTTTGTACAGGCCTGGCTCAAGTGGTTTCAGCCACCACAGTAGCAGCAACTACTTCGCAGGCCGGGGGAGGCAATCAGACCCCTGCTGCTCGCACACCTGAGCAGGTATTGTGGGGATTACAGACTCCAGAGGCACCTCCAGCTCAGCCAGTGGTACCCGTTCAGGAGTACAGGGTTCTAGTTATGCCAGACGAGGAGCAGCGTCGTCTCGAGAGGTTCAGTAGACTTCAGCCTCCTTCTTTCAGTGGTGCTCAGGGCGAGGATGCCCAGGGTTTTCTCGACAAGTGTCGGCGTATGCTTCGGACAGCAGGGATTCTTGAGTATAGCGGTGTGACTTTTACTACATTTTAGTTTACTGGAGCGGCCTTCACTTGGTGGGAGGCATATGAGTGGCGTAGGCCGGCAGGTGTAGCACCTTTGACTTGGCAGGATTTCTCCACTCTCTTCTTGGAGAAGTGGATACCGCAGTCTCAGAGGGAGGAGCTGCATAGACAGTTTGAGTGGCTTTGCCAGGGAGATATGACTGTGTCTCAGTATGAGGCGAGATTTTCTAAGTTGGCTCGTTATGCCTCATGGATAGTTCCGACTGATCGGGAGAGGATTAAGAGGTTCGTGGATGGTCTTAATTATCACCTTCGTATTCTGATGACTCCAGAGAGAGTTCTGGGTATTTCCTTTGAGGATGCAGCTGATATTGCTCGTGATATTGAGGCAGCTCGCCGTCAGGAGAGAGAGTATAGGGAGGCCAAGAGGCCTCAAGGTTCTGGCAGTTTCAGCGCCGCTCCTTCGAGGGGCCAGTTCCAGCAGGGTCGGGGTCGTTCCTTCAGGCCTACTCAGTCAGCTCGACCTGAGTACTTAGGTGGATCTTCTGGTCGTGGTTATTAGGGTTCTCAGCAGAGTCAGCCATCTCTCAGTGCTCTTCTAGCATAGAGTTTATCTCGTGCTCCATCTGCTCAGGGTTCTTCCAGGCCGAGTGCATCAGCTAGCCACTCTAGCACGAGGGGTTCCCTTCAGTCCCAGTTCCCAGTACTCGGGAGTTGCTATGAGTGTGGAGAGTTCTTTCATATGCGGAGGGAGTGTCCTCGCAGTGCTGCTAGCTCATCTCAGCAGAGGGGTTAGCCCTCATCTTCTGGCCTAGTTTCTTCAGCACCTGCCCCGACAGCTAGGGGTGAGGGTCAGGCAAACAGGGGTCGCCCCAGAGGGGGAGGCCGATCAAGCAGTTGTTAGGATTGTTTTTATGCTCTTCATGGTAGGACAAATGCTATTGCCTCGGATGCTGTTATCAAAGGTATTATTTCAGTCTGCCACAGGGATTCCTCAGTTTTATTTGATCCCGGTTCCACATATTCCTATGTGTCTTCATATTTTGCTCATAATTTAGGTACGACCCGAGGATGTCTTGCCTTACCTATTTATGTATCTACCCCGGTGGGTAATACCATTGTTGTAGACCATGTATATCGGTCGTGTTTGGTGACTATTGGGGGTCTGGAGACCCAAGTTGATTTATTTCTATTGAGCATGGTGGACTTTGATGTTATTATGGGCATAGATTGGCTATCTCCGTGACATGCTATTCTTGACTGTCATGCTAAGACAGTAACTTTGTCTATACCGGGTGTTCCGAGGATCGAGTGGCGTGGCGTGACTGACTATGTGCCTAGCAGGGTGATTTCTTTTTTAAAGGCCCAGTGTATGGTTGGGAAAGGTTGTCTATCATATTTGGCTCTTGTGAGGGATGTTGGAGCTGAGACTCCTAGCATTGATTCGGTTCCAGTTGTGAGGGAGTTTCCCGATGTGTTTCCTGCAGACCTATTGGGCATGCCACCAGATAGGGACATTGATTTTGGTATTGACCTGGTGCTGGGCACTCAGCCGATTTCCACTCCTCCATATCATATGGCACCGGCAGAGTTGAAAGAACTAAAGGGTTAGCTTCAGGAACTCCTGGATAAGGAGTTCATTCAGCCTAGTGTGTCACTGTGGGGTGCACCGGTTGTATTTGTGAAAAAGAAGGATGGCACAATGAGAATGTGCATTGACTACAGGCAATTGAACAAAGTAACAGCAAAGAACAAGTATCCCCTGCCCCGTATCGATGATTTATTTGACCAGCTTCAGGGGGCAAGGGTATTCTCCAAGATTGATCTTCGCTCAGGCTATCATCAGTTGAAGATCAGGGATTCAGATATTATGAAGACTGCTTTCAGGACTAGATATGGGCACTATGAGTTTCTTGTTATGTCCTTTAGGTTGACTAATGCCCCAGCCGCGTTCATGCATTTGATGAACAATATATTTTGGCCATATCTGGATTCGTTCGAGATTGTTTTTATTGATGATATATTGTTGTACTCGCATAGCCAGGAGGAGCACGCACAACATTTGCGAGTGGTATTACAGAGATTGAGGGAGGAGAAGCTTTATGCAAAGTTCTCCAAGTGTGAGTTTTGGCTTGGGTCAATGGCTTTCTTAGGTCACGTGGTGTCTAGCGAGGGTATTAAGGTCGACCCGAAGAAGATATAGGCGGTACAGAGTTGGCCTAGACCGACCTTAGCCACAGAGATTTCTAGTTTCCTCGGTTTGGCGGGTTATTATCGCCGGTTCGTTTAGGGTTTTTCATCTATTGCCTCGCCCTTGACCAAGCTGACGCAGAAGGGTGATCCGTTTGTATGGTCGGACGAGTACGAGAAGAGCTTTCAGAAGCTCAAGACAGCTTTGACCACAACTCCGGTATTGGTGTTACCATCAGCTTCAGGTTCTTACACTATCTATTGTGACGCTTTGAGAGTTGGTATTGGATGTGTGTTAATGCAGGAGGGTAGAGTGATTGCATATGCTTCTCTTCAGTTGATCCCCACGAGAAGAACCACCATGTTCATGACTTAGAGTTGGCTGCCATAGTTCATGCTTTGAAGATTTGGAGGCACTATTTATATGGCGTATCTTGTGAGGTATTCATCGATCATCGCATTCTTCAACATTTGTTCAAGCAAAAGGATCTTAATTTGAGGCAGTGGAGGTGGCTTGAGTTGCTCAAGTATTATGATATTACAATTTTGTATCACCCCGGGAAGGCCAATGTGGTGGCCGATGCGTTGAGCCGGAAGGCGGTTAGCATGGGGAGTTTGGCATACATTCCAGTTGGGGAGAGGCCCTTTGCAGTTGATGTTCAGGCTTTGGCCAATCATATGGTGAGATTAGACATTTCAGAGCCTAGTCGGGTGTTGGCTTGTGTGGTTTCTCGGTCTTCCTTGTATGACCGCATCAGAGAGCGCCAGTATGATGATCCGCATTTGCTTGTCCTTAAGGATAGGGTTCAGCATGATGATGCCAGGGATGTGACCATTGATGGTGATGGCGTGTTGAGGATGCAGGGCCGGATTTGCGTGCCCAATGTGGATGGGTTTCGGGAGTTGATATTGGAGGAGGCCTATAGCTCGCGGTATTCCATCCATCCGGGTGCCGCGAAGATGTATCAGGATTTGAGGCAGCACTATTGGTGGAGAATAATGAAGAAAGATATTGTAGGATTTGTAGCTCGGTGTCTCAATTGTTAGCAGGTGAAATACGAGCATCAGAGACCGGGTGGCTTGCTTCAACAGATGGTTATTCCCGAGTGGAAGTGGGAAAGGATCACTATGGACTTTGTAGTTGGACTTCCTCGGACTTTGAAGAAGTTTGATGCTATTTGGGTAATTGTGGATCGGCTGACCAAGTCCGCGCACTTCATTCCTGTGTGTACTACCTATTCTTCAGAGCGGTTGGCAGGGATTTATATCCGGGAGATTGTTCGGTTGCATGGTGTTCCGGTTTCCATCATCTCAGACAGAGGTACTCAGTTTACTTCACAGTTTTGGAGAGCCGTGCAGAGAGAGTTGGGTACTCAGGTAGAGTTGAGCACAGCGTTTCATCCTCAGACGGACGGACAATCCGAGCGCACCATTCAGATACTGGAGGACATGTTGCACGCCTATGTTATTGATTTCGGAGGTTCTTGGGATGAGTTTCTGCCACTTGCAGAGTTTGCCTACAACAACAGCTATCAGTTCATTATTCAGATGGCACCATATGAGGCCTTGTATGGGAGACGGTGTAGATCTCCAGTTGGTTGGTTCGAGCCTGGCGAGGCTAGGATGTTGGGAACAGACTTGGTTCAGGATGCCTTAGAGAAAGTGAAGGTGATTCAGGAAAGACTTCGTACAACCCAGTCACGTTAGAAGAGTTAAGCGGACCGGAAGGTTCGAGATGTGTCCTATATGGTTGGTGAGAAGGTCTTGCTGAAGGTTTCGCCCATGAAGAGTGTTATGAGGTTTGGGAAGAAAGGCAAGTTGAGTTCGCGGTTCATTGGGCCTTTTGAGGTGCTTCGGAGGATTGGGGAGGTGGCTTGTGATCTTGCTTTGCCACCCAGCCTGTCGAGTGTGCATTCGGTATTCCATGTTTCTATGCTTCGGAAGTATATTGGGGACCCGTCTCATGTTTTAAACTTTAGCATGGTCCAGTTGGATGATGATTTGACCTACGATGTGGAGCTAGTGGCTATTTTGGGTCGTCAGGTTCGGAGATTGAGATCAAAGGATATCGCTTCGATGAAGGTGCAGTGGAGAGGTCGGCCCGTGGAGGAGGCTACTTGGGAGACCGAGCGGGAGATGCAGAGCAGATATTCTCACCTGTTTGAGGCTCCAGGTATGTTTCTTGACCCGCTCGAGGACGAGAGTTTGTTTTAGTTGGGGAGGATGTGATGAACCGGCTCGTCGTCACGTGAGTTACTGACCCGTTTCCCCCATTTTATGCTTCTTCATGTTTCATTATCGGTATTCGGTGTGTTAGAGTTAAATCGGATTGGTTTTGATAGGAAATGAGACACTTAGTCTCTTTAAGGAAGGCTTGTATTGGAAAAGTCAACCAGATGTTGACTATGGAGTTAGAAGGCTCGTATGTGATTTCTGGTGATTCGGTTAGCTTCGGGGGTTAATATGTGGCTAAGGAGAGTATCAGAATTGATTTTGGAGTTCCGGAGTAGAATTAGGCTTGAATTGGCGAAGTTAGTATTTTGGCAAATTCCGGTTGGTATGTGAGATTTTGATACGGGGGTCGGAATGGAATTCCGAGAGTTGTAGTAACTTCGTTAGGTGATTTTGGATGTGTGTGCAAAATTTCAGATCATTCGGAGGTGTTTTGGTCGGGTTTTTGATCATATGCGTATTTCGGATGTTTTTAAGAAATTTAGGCTTGAATCTGAGGTAATTTGATGGTTTTGGTGTTGTTTGTGGTGTTTTGATGATTGGAACAAGTTTGAATGATATTTTAGGATGGGTTTGCACTTTTGGTTGAGGTCCCGGGGGCCTCGGGGTGATTTCGGATGGTCAATCGGACCAATCTTGGTTTTTGAAATTGCAGAGTTCAGTTGAGTGTTGCAGAACATTTTTGTTCTCTACGATCGCAGGAGTGCAATTGCGATCGCATAGAAGGTTTGGGGAAGGCCGTTCTGATTGTTCATTGCGATCGCATGAGGAGTAATGCGATCGCGTAGTGCTAAATGGACCTGAGGTTCTGAGGGGTACTTTGTTCAATGCGATCGCGGAGTAGTGTATGTGATCGCGTAGGTTTGATTGGTGAAGCAGTGCGATCGCAGTTAAGGGGTCGCGTTCGCATAGGACTCTACTAGACACGGCTTGTAGACTCCCTAGGACAGAACTGCTCTGATACCACTTCTGTCACGACCCAAACCGAAGGGCCGCGACGGGCACCCGGTGCCTTACTCAACCGAGTACCAACGTAACATATCTTTCTTATCATGTTATCATGAGTAAATGAGCTAGAAAACTCGTCCTGAGATAACAAGAATAAAATATAAGGGAATAGTCAACATATGAAGACCCAACATGATATACAAACTAATATATGTGACATACGGGCCTATAAGGCCGACATGACCATTAGTAAACTCGAAACATAGGCCGACAAGGCCATACAATTATCCATACACCTGACATATGTCTACAAGCCTCTAAGAGTACATAAAATCATAAAGGTCGGGACAGGGCCCCGCCATATCAATCAATACATATCCAAAGCATACTGACCAAATAGGCAACTCCGGAGCAAGTGGAGTGCACCAACACCTTCGCTGAGCTGATAGCCTACTAGGAGGACTGTCAACCTATCAATCGGGACCTGCGGGCATGAAATGCAGTGTCCCCAGGCAAAAGGGACGTCAGTACGAATAAAGTACCGAGTATGTTAGGCAGGAAAGCATAAACAAGAACAGTAATGTAAAGAGAGAGATAAAGGAGATACAACTTGTAACATCAGAGTGCCTCTGGGGGTTACTGATATGAAATGCATAATACATATATATACATAAACTTTTTAAAACATTCGCCTCTGTGGGCATCATCATCATATCGTACCCGGCCTCAAAGAGGACTCGGTAAAAGCGTACCCGACCATCATAAGGTTCGGTAGAATCGTACCCGGCCACGTGGAGCTCGGTAAACCCAACTGATCAGTGGTTGCACAATAGGTGCCGTACCCGGCCGACTATAGCGCGGCTCGGTAGAGTAAAATAGATACTATATATAGTGCATGCTAGACTCATGGAATCATCTTCTAAACCTTTTGGAGTGACTTAAGAACATTATGGACATCCCTACCATCAATATGAACCTTAGTAGGATTTAAGGATCATACACACTTGTTTAGAATAATTTTATAAGGAAAGAACAACATGGACAACCTTAGTTGCTAGGAGTAGAGTCATTATGAAATAGCGTATCGTTTATGTTCATTTCATTTTAGACCATGCCAAAAGAAAGAAGAAAGTGCCTTAACATACCTTAAACCCGTTGAGTCCTTAATCCCTTCCAAGCAACTCTTCAAACAAGTCAACTCAATCTATCATAGTATAAGGAGATTCAAAATCAGTGTTGAGCAAAGGCTAAGTCTATAACTTAAGCTAGTAGCTCGTTTACGTAAATTTGGGCAGAATCTCCATTGTAACAAGGGCCTCCTCCAATACCATATACCAACAACAATGACCAGAGCAATCCATCAATACATAATTATCAATATCAAGACACCATATAACCACAACAAGTCACAACTACATTACGACGAGCGGCAAACTCCGATTGGAATCTGTATACCCCTTATCAATCCTTATATAATTCTTACTTCAACATAAAAGTATCATTAACTTGATAATGAAGTCATTAATCAATGATTCCAGCCTTATACCATATATTTATAACAACAAAAATAATCCACAACTTCAACTATCCCCAACTAGCAACTTTATTCACTAGTTCAGGTCTAGCCCATCCATTTAACTTAATCAATATCAAGATAACCTTAGGCACAATCAAGAACATAATATACATACCTCCTACAGTAACTTCAAGTCAAAATCCAAGTTATATTCATTTTACAACAACCCTTAATAGCAATACAACACCATAGAAGTGACTTAAGCTAGTCCAAGTATTATCTTATAGTTTATCATCCTAACAACTTAACCAACATACAAGCAAGCTTAAGCACAATTAGTAGGTTGTTATACTCACCTTATATAGCAGCAACAACTTGGAATTTCATCCAAATACAGCCCACAACAATCCTCAATGACAACACAACCTCAAAGAGGTGTTGTTCTTCACTAGAACTAAGTTTTGATGTTGAAATATGGTGTAATCACTTTGGAATCACTTCAAACCCTTGTGATATATGTTTAGGAGGGTTAGGAGAAGTTTGGAGACGAACTTTAGTTGAAAAATGAGCAAAAATAGGCGTCCAAATCGTTTATAAATTGAAGTAGGTCAACCACCGCCTAAGTGGGTCCCATTGGGAGCTGCTTGCGCGGTCTCGCGAAAATGCGAATATCTCTCTACTCCGATGTCGTATTGACAAATGGTTTAATGCGTTAGAAACTAGACTCGTATAACTTCAATTTGGTAGGTAGAACACCCCATTATTCCAAGTATATTTGGAGAAATTCTCAGATACATTTGACCTAAATTTCAGCAAATTTATGAATGTAACTTGTGATGACCTTTGCCAACTCTTGTTCCACAACTTGCTTGCCTTCAAAATGTAGAAAATGAATACCATACGACTAAAATAACTCATATAATAACCTCCTTATCATGTTAATAACCCTAGTCTCACCCCAAAGTACATGTTATAACATTCGAAACTTGTCGACTTTCGACGAAACTTATTTTCTTCAATTGGTTTAGCTTCTAAGATTTCCAACCCTCTTGGTAATCGTTATTCATGATCTTAAATATTTGTAACCTCCAAGGTAACATTATTAACTTACTTTATTTGCTTCCAAATAGAATCTCATTTCCGAGCTTACATCAATGACTTACGATGTACTCTCACGTATGAAAACTTGGGGTGTAACATCATTCCCCCTTTGGAACATTCGTCCTCGAATGTTGACTGATGCACTTATCAATTTCATAAACTATGGCTCTTACGAATACTTTAATGTTCATCTTGCCATCTAAGCAACAGTTTTGTGAATAAATCCAAACGCTTGGGCATTCCCCTCTTTTAGGCCTCTTTGTCACGCCATGACATGTGGTCGGAATTTTTCCAACATCGTAACATTTGCTACCTTATATCATGCAGTATGTACGACTGTGTCCTTATATGAGTGCCTAGCGACTCGTCTTCCCTTTTTCCTCCATCTTTTAGCCAATCTATAAGCCTCACCGTATGAACATATACAGAATTATGAAAAGTTGTCCCTCTAGAAATCTATAGGTGTATTGATGTCTTTCGCTTGGTACTTTATCGAACTTAAGACTATTGCTATCTCTTGTTTCATAGCCTTGCATATCTATCCTTATGGATTTACTACATCTAGGCAGGTTATACTATACCATAAAACTTACTTCGTTTTATAATTACCGAGGCTTGCTACCCAACTCCAGGTTACTCTCTCGCTGCTTATCCTATATGTATAAATCTAAGTCCTTTAGTGCTTCCTCATTTTTATTCATCTTAAGAATAACAAACAAATCTCATCTCATACTTTGGAACTTGTACCCATCTATTGTTTATTCACCTTAATGTTGATCTATAATCTATCACTGATAACTTGCAACCTCTTACGTAATACACTGTCACTAGGGCTCACATCTTATTGGGGAACATCTGAAGTGATTTTCCTGATCCACCTAGGGATAATACTATACTTCAATAACCATATTTCATTGCATCCCAACGCGATTCATCTTATGGGGGTATTCTAATCCCGTGCAATTAATGAAATCCCTTTCTCGTTAAATCATTACTCAATCAAAGGCCTAAGAATCATCCTCTTATCTATCACAATTACACCCTTATTCTACCGCCAGGGCAACATTCCATCTCTTCTAAATGCACCTAGTCTTAGACTCCTCTGGGTTCATTCAGGCTGTATAGAGTTTTTTATTCATATGGAAATCATCAGCTCCCTTGTTTTGATGGGTTTAATCCCGAGGACATACATATCCTCGTCACCTTCTCACTCATCTTTTCATATCCTTACTCCTATCTACCTAAAACCTTGTTGCTCTACAATACTTTACCTTATGACCTACACCGATCTATTTATACTACTCCCAACCTTCCTTTAACTTGATAGCACCATAAATTTCCTTTTGTGCCTTCTCAGTTGTCCTTAAATGTAAGCAATTACTTTTGATGGTCGTTCTATCACTTGTTGCATGAATACTTGGCTTGTCCTTTTTGCCCACGAATACTATAATTTCTTGTACCTTATATGATCTCAAACATCACCTTTGATAGCTTCTTTTTTACCATTCATTAGCCATGATAGGTGCCACTTTCTTATGGAGTGTATACAATATTGTAGTGAGACTGTTGTTACAGGATCATTTACTCTCTAGCTCACTATGCTTAGGTGGAAACCTTCTTCCTTATTTTCTCAACTAGTCTTTCATTGTAGTACTTAGGGAGACCTTCTGGCTCTTGTAAAGTTGCGAGCTTGATATATCGTACACCCGAAGGTAATTTTCGTTATTCTTACTTGCCTATAATAATCCTTAGTTACATAAATTTATGCCTTTGTGCTCGTAGGGTTACTTCTAAGCTTAAATTTTTATTGTCTCCTTAGTGACACTCTCTCTTATTTTCATAAACCTTTAAAAGTGGTACCTTTAATTGCCTCAACTCCTATCTGAATTTTTTTCAAATGATTGCGATCTTGTATCTGCGAGATTGAATTCATTATGCTGCAGTTCACTACATTTATCTTGCATGATCTATTGATTTATCCGTGACCTATTGTCTAGCCATAACTGGGCTCTTCCTAAATCAACTACTAATTACTCTTGTCTAGTCATAACTGGGCTCTTCTTGAATCAACTACTAATTACCCGTTGGTCCATTCTCATATATATATATATTTATTCTGCATAATCCCTCTTGGGATATATCCTTTGTATTAACTTATCTCTCACCACAAGCTCCTGATGTATCAAGTGTCCATTCACACTTATTTATCAATAACATCCTGGACAGAAACTTTTACTGCCTCTCCCCGGTGTCGTGCTTGTATAATGTTCTGGATTCGCAACATATCTGCATGAACTGAATAAATGCAACATCATCCCTTTCTACTTTTTACCACATTCTTCCTTTACCATTCCATAGTTAACTGAACCGCTTAACTCCGACTTAATACCATATCACACCATATTCCCCCTTCAGGGGAGTACTAAGATTTAGTACTACGACGATCTACCTATACTTGTTTTACCTTTTCATATTCGGCGTCTTTTCACATTATCAATGAACCTTAATCACCTTATGGTAACCTTCTGTACCAGGGATAACTAAATTTCTTACGCACGAAGGTGACACCTACGGTAACTGGCACATTTAGTCCCTTAAGATTAACTCTGCTCAGAGTGCTTGCTTTAGGTAAGAGACTTCCTAAATAACCTTTAAAGGTTATTCGTCTGTTGTCTATTCTATTATTTTTTGGAGCATGATCTTTGAAATTCTCACGATGTCGACCATTATCAAATCCTCCGGTCCCTAATTCATGTTCGGTTTTATCTTGTTCACCAGCCCATACTGATTTTTATTACTCTGGGGTCTAACCTTTCCTCCTGGTAATCACGTTGAAGTCACCAACTCATTTCTTGAAATAAAAATATGATTTTATGGCTTATACTCTTTTATTGCCTTAAGGCTTGTCACCTCTTGTATTTTCCTTCACTTTGACTATAGACTCTGTCATCGTGTCATATTTTGATTTACTGTTATCACCCCTATATCACATCTTACTCATGATACTTCATTTATTTTCTTCTTATTCTCCGGATAATATTCTTTTTGTCTATCACTTTATTCTGAAAACTTCAACAAAAAGTTCTTTCCCTATAAGCTCCTCAAGCTTCATCTCATTAGAATGCCTAACATTCTTTTTTTTACTCGGGGCTAGAGTCATACTAAGGTAAATATTTGTCCCTTCTAGGATCCCACTGCCTATATTCTGAAATTTTTGAATATTCCAGTATTTGTATCTGATTGTACTACTCTAGAGTTCACCATCTGGGTGTCTTAGAAGGATATCTTTTACCACATTTGTACCATCTTTCGGAAACATTGGTTAATGATAACAACCTATCCACAATTTTTGGGTTACTCTAACTCCAACTGGATCCTGATATCCCATCTTTCTCTTAAATAATATCTGTTAGCTCCCATAGAACATAACTGAGATGGGTGTGGCCAATTGTACTTACCTCTGTCATTGATGAAGGTACCAAAATGCTTATATTTCTCTGCCTCATTTGAAAATATTGATAATCTTCATTATCTGGGTGCCTTGTACCCCTCTTTACCTTACTTCTTTTACTTGTTGAAACTTGTATCTAGCTTCTGAATCCCTCATAGATTTTCACCATATTCGTGAATAGATATCCTTGCCTTAAGGCTCCTTATTAAGAAGCATACACATCTTAGTACACACACGATCTATTGAAGACCTCATATTTACTCATCATAAGTATGATGTGAAATCGAGTTCCTCTGACTCAACTCTTTCACATCCACATGTAATCTCTTACCAACTATCTTTGTGGAAGTAGGTATCGTTGTATTATGACTAAAGTCGAATTTAGGAGTTTGAATTCTTACAACTGAGCTCTACTGCACGATCTAGAGTAAGAAGAAAGAGTGACAGACCTAAATGCCCTGTAGCCTCCTGCTTATAAGTGTGGTGCACAACACACCCATAAACAAGACTCTACTAGACACGGCTTGTAGACTCCCTAGGATAGAACTGCTCTAATACCACTTCTGTCACGACCCAAACCGAAGGGCCGCGACGGGCACCCGGTGCCTTACTCAACCGAGTACCAACGTAACATATCTTTCTTATCATGTTATCATGAGTAAATGAGCTAGAAAACTCGTCCTGAGATAACAAGAATAAAATATAAGGGAATAGTCAACATATGAAGACCCAACATGATATACAAACTAATATATGTGACATACGGGCCTATAAGGCCGACATGACCATTAGTAAACTCGAAACATAGGCCGACAAGGCCATACAATTATCCATACACCTGACATATGTCTACAAGCCTCTAAGAGTACATAAAATCATAAAGGTCGGGACAGGGCCCCGCCATATCAATCAATACATATCCAAAGCATACTGACCAAATAGGCAACTCCGGAGCAAGTTGAGTGCACCAACACCTTCGCTGAGCTGATAGCCTACTAGGAGGACTGTCAACCTATCAATCGGGACCTGCGGGCATGAAATGCAGTGTCCCCAGGCAAAAGGGACGTCAGTACGAATAAAGTACCGAGTATGTTAGGCAGGAAAGCATAAACAAGAACAGTAATGTAAAGAGAGAGATAAAGGAGATACAACCTGTAACATCAGAGTGCCTCTGGGGGTTACTGATATGAAATGCATAATACATATATATACATAAACTTTTTAAAACATTCGCCTCTGTGGGCATCATCATCATATCGTACCCGGCCTCAAAGAGGACTCGGTAAAAGCGTACCCGACCATCATAAGGTTCGGTAGAATCGTACCCGGCCACGTGAAGCTCGGTAAACCCAACTGATCAGGGGTTGCACAATAGGTGCTGTACCCGGCCGACTATAGCGCGGCTCGGTAGAGTAAAATAGATACTATATATAATGCATGCTAGACTCATGGAATCATCTTCTAAACCTTTTTGGAGTGACTTAAGAACATTATGGACATCCCTACCATCAATATGAACCTTAGTAGGATTTAAGGATCATACACACTTGTTTAGAATAATTTTATAAGGAAAGAACAACATGGACAACCTTAGTTGCTAGGAGTAGAGTCATTATGAAATAACGTATCGTTTATGTTCATTTCATTTTAGACCATGCCAAAAGAAAGAAGAAAGTGCCTTAACATAACTTAAACCCGTTGAGTCCTTAATCCCTTCCAAGCAACTCTTCAAACAAGTCAACTCAATCTATCATAGTATAAGGAGATTCAAAATCAGTGCTGAGCAAAGGCTAAGTCTATAACTTAAGCTAGTAGCTCGTTTACGTAAATTTGGGCAGCATCTCCATTGTAACAAGGGCCTCCTCCAATACCATATACCAACAACAATGACCAGAGCAATCCATCAATACATAATTATCAATATCAAGACACCATATAACCACAACAAGTCACAACTACATTACGACGAGCGGCAAACTCCGATTGGAATCTGTATACCCCTTATCAATCCTTATAGACTTCTTACTTCAACATAAAAGTATCATTAACTTGATAATGAAGTCATTAATCAATGATTCCAGCCTTATACCATATATTTATAACAACAAAAATAATCCACAACTTCAACTATCCCCAACTAGCAACTTTATTCACTAGTTCAGGTCTAGCCCATCCATTTAACTTAATCAATATCAAGATAACCTTAGGAACAAGCAAGAACATAATATACATACCTCCTACAGTAACTTCAAGTCAAAATCCAAGTTATATTCATTTTACAACAACCCTTAATAGCAATACAACACCATAGAAGTGACTTAAGCTAGTCCAAGTATTATCTTATAGTTTATCATCCTAACAACTTAACCAACATACAAGCAAGCTTAAGCACAATTAGTAGGTTGTTATACTCACCTTATACAGTAGCAACAACATGGAATTTCATCCAAATACAGCCCACAACAATCCTCAATGACAACACAACCTCAAAGAGGTGTTGTTCTTCACTAGAACTAAGTTTTGATGTTGAAATATGGTGTAATCACTTTGGAATCACTTCAAACCCTTGTGATATATGTTTAGGAGGGTTAGGAGAAGTTTGGAGACGAACTTTAGTTGAAAAATGAGCAAAAATAGGCGTCCAAATCGTTTATAAATTGAAGTAGGTCAACCACCGCCTAAGTGGGTCCCATTGGGAGCTGCTTGCGCGGTCTCGCGAAAATGCGAATATCTCTCTACTCCGATGTCGTATTGACAAACGGTTTAATGCGTTAGAAACTAGACTCGTAGACCTTCAATTTGGTAGGTAGAACACCCCATTTTTCCAAGTATATTTGGAGAAATTCTCAGATACATTTGACCTAAATTTCAGTAAATTTATGAATGTAACTTGTGATGACCTTTGCCAACTCTTGTTCCACAACTTGCTTGCCTTCAAAATGTAGAAAATGAATATCATACGACTAAAATAACTCATAGAATAACTTCCTTATCATGTTAATAACCCTAGTCTCACCCCAAAGTACATGTTATAACATTCGAAACTTGTCGACTTTCGACGAAACTTATTTTCTTCAATTGGTTTAGCTTCTAAGATTTCCAACCCTCTTGGTAATCGTTATTCATGATCTTAAATATTTGTAACCTCCAAGGTAACATTATTAACTTACTTTATTTGCTTCCAAATAGAATCTCATTTCCGAGCTTACATCAATGACTTACGATGTACTCTCACGTATGAAAACTTGGGTGTAACAATCGCATAGAGTAAAATCTGGGCTGACAGAAGGGTTTTAATATACATTTCACCCGCGAACCAAGTCCCGTTTCCTCCAATGTTGAGTAACCTTGGGAGCTTTTGACGAGTATTAAAGAGGGTTTTGACTGGGAATCGATTGGAGGTGAGTCCTATGGCCTAGAAACATCATTTTATTGTAGATTCAACATCTAAATTCATGGCTATTTGATTAAAAGGGGAAGGATTAGGGCTTGACTTTTGAAATAGAAATTTGGGGGTTTGAGGGAGCATTTGAGCTCGGATTTCGGTAAATTTGATATGTATAGACTCGTGGAGAGATAAGGAAAATGGTGATGTCAATTTTCTATTTTTTCGAGAAATGGACCCGGGGCTCGGGTTTTGCCAACTTCGTGATTTTCAATATTTTCGAGTCTTTTCGATTGGGTTGTATTCCCTTAGCCTATTGTAAAGTATTACTTGTGGTTTTGATCAGATTCGACGCTCGAGGAGGTTGATTTGCGAGGAAAGGGAGTAGCGAGCTAGGATTTCAGCCTGCTTGAGGTGAGTAATGGTTATAAATGATTTTCTGAAGGTTTGAAACTCCGGATTTGCACAACGTGGTGCTATGTTGAGATGAGACAAACGTTATATGATGAGCGTGGGGTCTGTTACTACTGGGGATTTGGACTCGGTCCATCCCGTTTGATGACTCTACTGTACTTTTGACTGAGACTTAATTAATATCATTATATTATAGGCTAGTTGCCATGTTTGGGGCCTTGTGCCGATCTGTAGAACCCATAGGGGGCATTTGTATTGGTTGACCTCACTTTTCTTGTCGAAATCATACCCTCAGTCATGTTCTTAACTGATAAACATAATATGAACAAGTTTTAGAAATTGTTAAATCCTAATGAGAGTAACGAGTGGGTTGAGAACCTTGTCTTATCTTAGTGTTCCCGAGAGGCCAAGTCTATATTGACTAAGAGGGGTCGAGAACCCCATGGTGAGGGTATTTGATATGCTATGGATCGAGTTGCACGCCGCAACAGTATATATATTTATGCGGATCGGACCGCATGCCGCAGTAGTATATTATATAGATCGGGTTGCACGCCGCAGTAGTATATTATATGGATCGGACTGCACGCCGCAGTAGTATATCATATGGATCGGACTGCACGCCGCAGTAGTATAGCGATTGGGCTGAAGGAGCCCCTCCGAAGTCTGCACACCCCCAGTGAGCGCAGTCGACTATTCTTGGATCGGGCTGCACGCCGCAGCAGTATATATATGGATCGGGCTGCGCGCCGCAGCAGTATACTATATGGATCGGGCTGCACGCCGCAGCAGTAAAAATATGAATTTGGTTATCATGAGGAGTAAATGAAATGAATACTGGCTTAAAGGACTTTTAACTGACTTCTTCATTCAGTTGTTGTTTTTGATGTTCTCACTATTTTAATATAGAACTGCGTAGTGTTTTACGATTTTTCTTTCTATCAGTCATTATTTATTGCTATTACTCACTGAGTTGGAGTACTCAGTTTACCCCCTGCACCATGTGTGTAGATACAGGTATCCCGGAGGCATAGTTTGAGCTTCCTGCTGCTGTTCAGCTTATTCCGGAGTCATCGAGGTAGCTGCATGGCGTCCGCAGGACCCGATTTCTCCCCTTATCCTCTTTATTTTTCGCATTCTAGACAACTCTATGTATAGGTTGCTACACATACTTGTATTAGAGGCTCTTGGCTCGTGACACCAGATCGGTGGGATTTATATTGATATTTTATGGATTTTCCGTACTGTTCATCTATTGCTACAGAGTTATAATCATGTTAAGTTGGCATTAAATCCTATTAATTGGTAATGAATTCTACATAAGGGATTGTGAGTGACGAATTGGTCGGGGTTGCCTACCATCGTGTTGGGCGCCATCACGACCGGGGATTGGGGTCGTGACACCATTCTTCTATCTTTATAACCAGACCCAACTTCATTATATTCACGCAATGGGTCATTTTTGAGCAAAAATCTGATGTTTTAGAGTGAGAGAGGGAGCCCTAGAGTGAGAATGTGATCTTCATTAAAGCATTCTTCAATTCTTACATAAATCTTTGAAGATCAACAAGGAAAACATACTAGGTCTTCATCCTTGAGGTAAGATTCTACACCCCAACCCTTAATTTCGAATTTTAGCTAATGATGGGTAATTATCAAGAAATTTTGTGGGTATTGGAGTTGTTATCTTGCTTGCATATGTTATCAATGGGTGTAGGAACATTGTTGAGCTAAAAATGTTTAAGGATGGGTTGAAAGTTGATGAAATCCTCTATAAAAGGACCTTAAAGACTTAATGCACACCTAAGTGTTTGATGGAACACCCAAACAAGCTAAGACTATGAATATCTTCCTAATTTGTGTTCAATTTTGTTATATCTCGAAATAGATTGGGATTGCTAGGATTTCCGGAACGTTGTAGTAATTTAAGGAAAAGCTCAAGCAAGGTATGTATGGCTAAAACCCCCTCTTCTTAGAAATTGAACCCTTTGATGTCCATGCAATTGGTGTAAGTCCCAAATTTATTGATATAGAAATTGTTATTCCATATGTGCTTGTGTTCCAAGAATATATGTGCAAGGTGTGTATCAATGCGTTCATTATGCTATTTTGTCAATTTAGAATGTGTGAAGAATGTGGAACATGTGCTAAAAGGCCTAGACTTCAAGTCATGTTTGAATTGAGATTGTTATGCCGAAATATGTGAAATCTTTTTTATGCTTACGACCTATAATTGCTCTCGTATGTGTTTATTATCTTGAATTGAAAGGTTCAATATTGAAAGTGGCAACGAAGTGAAATATGGGGGAAGAGAATTTGAGTTATGAAATGTGGCCTAATGCCAAGTATGATGTAATAATTGTGTCCTCAAGTGTTGATGAATTGATATGTGTGATATAAACTTGAAATGATATGATTGATGAAACATGGGAATGTCTTGGTGAGACGGCCTAGCCGATCGGGCCGTGATCGGACGCCATGCCGCACACATGGTGGTACTATGCTAATATTGAAACTGGAAAGTGACAATTAAATTGTGATTGTGGTACATGTCTCTAACGAGACAACCTAGCCGATCGGGTCATGATCGGACGTCGCGCAAGAAAGTGGTGGTATTGTGGATGATGCTGTAATAGTATTAAATGTCCTAACCTAAGGTTATGAAAAATCATTTGAAAGCTATGTGATCCTTAATTTGATGTTGTAGTGTTGTTTAAGGCTTATGTTGATCCTTATGATTATCTTCTTCTTGTATTATTGTTCTTTCTAATGAGATGGTGTTTAGTTATACAAACTAGTACTATTCGATAGTACTAACGTCCCTTTTGCCGGGGGCGCTACATCTTTTAATGGATGTAGGTGGTTCCGTGGAAGATAGTGTTGATCGCAGTTAGCGGTGCATCCTCCTCTCAGCAGTCTTGGTGAGCCCCATTTCTCCCTGGGGTCATGTAGTATATCTTTTGTTTGCATGTTTGTCACGTTTTGAGGTATAGCTGGGGCCTTGTTGTCGGCGTTGTTATGAATCTCTTGTGTATCATTAGAGGTTCCGTAGATACTATGTGGGTTGTATATGAGTATTGGAAGGGTTAGTGGATTATATTATATTTTTGGACCCTTGTTCCTTCAAATTGAAAAGTGTTTGTAATTTTGAAAAACATATCAATGAGGTAACAATTGAATCAATTGGGAAATGTTTACAAAATCTTCCGATTGTATAATTATTAGTAACCTATTTTATTGATCATAATGAATTGGGTAGAAAATGTCTAATAGGCTTGCTCAGTCGGGTTCACTTGGTTGAGCATCGGTCGCGCTCCCCGAGGTCGGGGTATGACATCATGTACTTGGTACACCAGGATTTGGGATTGTTGTAATTGAGTCGCAGTTTTTCATATCAATTATTTATGATATTTTTCACTATTGAGGTTATTAAATCATGTTTTTAGTTTAAAATGTATAGTTATTATGTGATTATTGGCTGCCTAGTAATATGATAGGTGCCATCACAACATGTTGAGATTTGGGTCATGACAAGTTGGTATCAGAGCACTAGGTTACTTAGGTCTATCGAGTCATGAGCAGGTTTAGTAGAGTCTTGCGGATCGGTACGGAGACGTCTCTGCTTATCTTTGAGAGGCTACCGAACCATTAGGAAACTTCACTTTCTTATATTATTGTCATGTGGATTGGTTAATTCCGGAAACTATACTCTATTATTTTATTCTCTCACAGATGGTGAGGACATGTGCGACTGGATCGGGTGGATAGCCACCAGTACCACTAGTTAGGGTCAGGAGAGGCTGGGGACACGGTAGAAGTCGAGGTGCAGCTCATACTACAGCTAGAGCAGAACCTATGGAACCACTAGTTGCTCCAGCTTAGGAGCAGATACCATATATGGTTAAGCTGATGGGACCGACTCAGACATCAGTTGTGCCCATTATGATTCCAGGCCTTTAGGAGGCTTTGGCCTAGATATTGACTGTATGCACCAACCTAGCTCAGGCGGTTTTAGATTGGGTTGCACCAGCCACTTCTCAGACCGGGGGAGGTTCTTAGACTCCCGCCTCCCGTACTCCAGAGCAGGTGGTGCAGGGACTTCAAACACCGGGGGTACTACTAGCCCAGCCGGTTGCAGCTGCTCGGGCCTAGGTTGGTCCTCCTATGAGTGACGAGAAGCAGAAGAGACTAGAGCGGTTTGGGAGGCCCAGGACTCTAGAGTTCAGTGGGGCTGAATCAAAGCATGCTCAGGATTTCTTAGATAAGTGTCAGTGGATCCTTTACACGGCAGGTACTCTAGAGACTAGTGGAGTCTCATTACTACTTTTCAACCATCGAGGGCAACCTTAAGATGGTAGGAGTCCTATGAGTTGAGTAGGCCATCCGACGAGGCACCACTTACTTGGAATGAGTTATTAGTTCTCTTCTTAGAGAATTTTGTTCCACAGACCCCTAAGGAGGAGTTGCATAGGCAGTTTGAGCAGCTACGCCAAGAGGGTATGTCAGTGACTGTTACACCCCATATTTTCGTACATAAAAGTACGCCATAAGTAAATTGATGAAAGCTCAAAAATAAGATATTACATCCTGCATTTTTTTTGTACGTTAAAGTTTCATCGTAAGTTAATTGACGTAAGTTCGGCAATGAGATTATTTTTAGATTATAAACATTATGCTATTTCAAACAAGTGATGAGTAAATTCGTAAAGGTGAGAGAGTAAACAAATCGAAGAAAATGAATTTCATCGAAGTTTTACATTTTGGGATAAAATACGGCCCGAGCTAAAATACCCGATATTTATGGACTAGTACCATACAAGGTACCACATGGCCATGATAGTAAGGTGTATAAGGTGTGTTAAAAGTGAGTAGTATTTTAAGTAATTTGAGATAATTCATAATTATGTGGGTAATTAATTGATTATAGGTTAATGGGAGATTAATTAGTTAAATAATAAATTAGTGAATAATTAAAATTTTGGATAATGCTTAATAAAACCTCCCAAATGTAGCAGCCCAAGAATGTTGATTTAAGTGACTCTTTAGTCACATTGCTAGATGGCATTTTAAGATATTTGGGTGGCTAAGGTAAGCATTATTAAGTAGGGCTCACACCACTAGGATGAAAGACATTCATATCTCATTAATTTGGGACTTATGTATTAGAAACAATGGAGGAGGAGCCACAAAAAGAGCTTATAAAATCACACAAATCCACTTTTGGATTTGTTTAACATTATGTCCATGTACAGCAACACCATTTTAAAATTTGTAATAGCAACGTGGCATGCAATTTTAAGGGAGTACGGTACAATCTTTCTCAAGAACATCATATGGATTTTTTCCTACTTCGATCCGCCATTACGTGTTTTTCGCAAAAGACGTGTGTTAGGGGGATTGTCAAGAGAATCTACTCAGGTATGTTAAGGCTATACCTTCTTTCTTTTTGGCATGATCCATACGATACAAATGAAACGAGCAAATGCACAACTTCCATAAATGATTCTATTCATAAAAATACTAGAGATGAATATGTTCTTGATTCCCATATGTCTTATTATTCTATCGTCTATTCATGGGTCTCAGAAAATACGTAAGTTGATAAAGTTTACTTCATGATATTAATCAGAGTCATAATGGTCTTATGATGTTCCGAGAGATTTTATTGACATACTTCTCTTGCATTACATAGGCTTAATGATATTATGAATACATATACCTATGCGTTATATACGCTCTCTCTCTCTCTCTCTCTCTCTCTCTCTCTCTCTCTCTCTCTCTCTCTCTCTCTCTCTCTCTATATATATATATATATATATATATATATATATATATATATATATATATATATATATATATATATATATATATATATGTATATGGGATATGGGAAAAGGTTATGGCGTTATATACACACCACCACCTGATCAGCTGGTATACGTTGATGATTTTGCCCACAGTGGCCGAGATGACATGATGGGATGCCCTTAGAGGCTTGATGATATTATGAACACATGTACCTATGCACGACATGACATTCATACACATATGCATGGCACTATAAGTATTTCATGATTTACAGAGTTATCCAGATTTAAAGGTTGAGTCATGTACTCCATATTTCTTCTATGTCTTTTATATACTTATTTATGTGCCTTACATACTCGATACGTTATTCGTACTAACGTCATTCATTGGGGATGCTCCATTCATGCCTACAGGTATAGAAAATCAGTTTGACGAGCTATCATAGTAGACGAGGTTAGCATTCATCGAAGGATCGGTAAGACTCCACCTCATTCGGAGTGCAGTCGATTCTATGAGTCATCATGTCAGAATTTTGCTACAGACTTATGGGTAGGTCAGTACCCTGTCCCATTTGATGTTAGATACTCTTAGAGTCTTTGTAGACAGAGATTCATTTTGTACAGTATGTCAGAGGTGTTGACGGTCCATATGTATTCATGTTTAAGAAAGATGGTTCATTAATACAGTGCTTTTCCACTTATAGTTATACATTACGAGTTGTGGCCATGTTAGCCCGTTACCAATGTTAGTACGATAAGAAAGATATGTTACGTTGGTATTCGGTTGAGTAAGTCTCCTAGTACCCATCATGACCCTTCAGTTTGGGTCGTGATAAAAGTGGTATCAGAGCAGTTCTGTCCTAGAGAGTCTATAAGCTGTGTCTAGTAGAGTCTGGTTTATGGGTGTGTCGTGTACCACACTTATAAGTAGGAGGCTACGGGGCATTTAGGACTGTCACTCTTTCTTCTTACTCTAGACCGTGTGGTAGCGCTCATTTGTAAGAATTCGAACTCCAAAATTCTATTGTATTCGTAATACGACGATACCTACATCCAGAAAGACAATTGGTAAGAGGTTGCATGTGGATGTGGAAGAGTTGAGTTAGAGGAACTCGATTTTCATGATGCTTATGATGAGTAAATGTAAGGTCTTCAGTAGATCATGTGCGTACTAAGCCGTGTAAGCCTTTTGAGAAGGAGCCTTAAGGTAGGAATATCTATCCACCCCTATGGTGAAAGGCAATGAGAGAGGCAGAAGATAGATACAAGTTTTAGTAAGTAAGAGAAGCAAGGTGAAGAAGAGTACGAGGTACCCAGTTAATAAAGATTAATAGAATATTTACAATTCAAGCAGAGAAATATAAGCAATCCGAGTTACTTTCAACAGTAACGGAGATATATACAATTAGCTACACCCATCTCAATTATGCTCTATGGGAGCTAACAGACATGGCTTAAGAGAAGGACGGGATATCAGGATACGGTTGGGGTTAGAGTAACCCAAAATGGTGGATAGATTGTTAGTGTTAGTTGACATTCCGAAGGATAGTGTAAACGTGGTCATGGATATCCTTGTGAGACAACTAAATGGTGCACTCTAAAATAGTACAACTAGATATGAGTACTACAAAGATAGGCACTAGAAGCCTGGAAGGGATAAATATTATCTTAGTATGGCTCCCGCCTCTAGTAGAGAGATACTATTAGGTAACCCGAAGAGCCAGTGGATGGAGCAAAGGGAAGCTAAAAGCAAAAGAATATC
This sequence comes from Nicotiana tabacum, assembly GCF_000715075.1. Lineage (NCBI taxonomy): Eukaryota > Viridiplantae > Streptophyta > Magnoliopsida > Solanales > Solanaceae > Nicotiana > Nicotiana tabacum. The sequence continues at coordinate 75,738,307 of NC_134085.1, forward strand.
TTGTTGAAGTTTTCAGAATAAAGTGATAGATAGAAATATTAGTAGGAAATAAGAAGAGAGTTAATGAAGCATTATGAGTAACATGTGATACATGGATGACAATGGTAGATCAAAAGAAAATGATAGTATCACAGAGTCTATAGTCAAGTGAAGGAAAATACGAGAGGTGACAGGCCTTGAGACAACAAAAGAGTATATGCCATAAAGTCATATCCTCATTTAGAAAAATAAGTTCGTGACTCTAATATGATTGAAGAGTTAGACACCGGAGTAATAGAAATCAGTATATACTGGTGAACAAGATAAACTAAACATGAATTAGGGACTAGTGATTTGATAATACTCAGCATCATGAGAATTTCAGATTGTGTTTCGGTGATAATAGAATGGACAATAGAAGAAAATTCATAAGAAATTCAGAGAATGATCATTCAGGAAGACGCTTCCCTAAAGCAAGTAATGTGAGTAAAGTTAAGCTTAAGGGACAATATGTTCCAATTACACAAAGTGTCACCATCGCAAGTAAGGAATTTTGTTATCCTTGGCATAGAAGGATTACCACAAGGCGAGTAAGGGTCATCGATGATGTGAAAGGACACCAATGTTGAAGAGATGAAACATCTATAGGTAGGTTGTCGTAGCTCCAACTCTTAGTACTCCCCTAAAGGGGGGAATAAGGAGTGATGTGGCATTAAGTCAGAATAATGTGGTCCTAGTAATTATGGAATGGTAAAGGAAGAATGCGATAAAAATGAGAAAGGGATGAGATTGCACTTATTCAAATCCTACAGCTATGCTACAATTCCAGAACATTATGCAAGCACGACGTCAAGGAAAGGAAGGAAGGATTCCTGGCCGGGATATTATTGATAAATAAGGATCCAGTGCAAGAGGTAAGTTAAGACAAAAGAAATAACCCAAGAAAGATTATGCGGAATATTGATATGAGAATGGGCCAACGAATAGTTAGTAGTTGATTCAGGAAGAGCCTAGTTATGGCTAGACAAGAGGATAACAGACAAATCAATAGATCATGCAAGATAAACATAGTGAACCCCAATATAGTGAATCCAGTCTCGCAGATAATGACATCGTGACCCTTGAGAAATATTCAGGTAGGAGTTGCGGTAGCTAAAGGTATCGTATGAGTGTTACAAAAGTAAGAGATAGTGCAACTGGGAAGACAGTCAAAATATCAGTTTAGAAGCTTACATGCACAAAGGCGTGGAGGTAAGTATCTACAGATAATTATAGGCGAGAAAGGACATCAAAAACTCCATCAAGTATACGATGTAATAAGCTTACAATTTTACAAGAGTCAGAGAGTCCTCCCTAAGTACTACAAGGAAAGACTAGTTGAGAAAATAAGGAAGAAGGCCTCAGCCTAAACATAGTAACTTGACAGAGAAATGGTCATGTAAAAATAGTCTGCAATAGTGTATGCACTCCATCAAAAAGTGGAACCTGTCGTGGCTAATGAACGGGAAGTAAAATCAAAAGTAATATTCGAGATCATATGACTTGCATGAAAATTCTGGAATGCGTATGAACTAAGATAAGCTAAGTAGGCACACAACAAGGAGGCAGAAAGACTAGGAAAAGTAATAGCTTACATTTAAAGAAAGTTGATAATGAACGAAAGGAATTAGTCGATCAATGATCCAGAGTAAGTTACGTTATGAATGCACTCAAAATTTCGGAATATTATCCATAAATCATATATGTTGACAACTATACAGCCGTAGAAGACTCCGGAAAGAATTGAGTCCAGGTCGTAGACAAATGATTGAATTGTTAAATGATGGTATCACGGATATTCCATAGCGCCCATAAAAGGGTAAAGTAATAACTATTATCAGGAGTCGTAGATCAAAAGATAGTTTAAGCCTACATGAAGGCTGATCAGAGGGAAGAGGAAACTAAAGAGTTACATCCACTAAGTAAATCAGGAGTCTGATTATTGGACCCAGAAAATTATAGAAATTGTGATTAAGGGCATTGCAAAATCAATCTTAATATCAGAGGTAAAAGAGAGATAGTACAACAGCCATATTCTATGACAACTCTATGATAAAGCCAGTTAGAAGAGTACCAGCCTCATAAGAAGTCAGTATGAAGCTCCCACCGGATTGTGTATGCGCCAGAGGTGCGAGTATTATAATAGATCTTCAAGTTGTGGATATGAATTATACCTATGTGGAAGGGAGGTCATGAGAGATATAAAAGATATGATGCGAGATTTTAAGTTAAGTAAGGTAAAGGTGAACAACGTATGAGATACTCAGGTGCCGAAGGTTGTGAATAATCCATACTTTAGATAGAGGGCTAGAAGTGCTGGGATTCAGTATCCAGGAATGATAGCGGCATCGTTAGTGGCATATCTTCCAGTCGATGATTTCTAGGTACCGAGAGATCTGGCCAAGAGAGTAAAGAAGAGTTAGAGACGATGTGATGTCTCGCTTGATGTTCCAAAATCACAGAAGGAAATCTGTGATGCAAGCAAGTTAAAGGCAGATTGCGAATAGTATAAATGAATATGTGTAGGTCGTAATCTATAGTATGGTAAAGCGACAAGGTTTTAGGAAGACAGGAGTAAGGATAAGAAAGGGCGAGTGAGAAGGTGATGAGAATAGATAAAGTCTTTAGGATTAAGCCCATGAGAACAAGAGAGCTGATGGTTTCTCTAAGTTATACAAAGCTCAGTATAGCCTGAATGAACTCAAATGAGTCTAAGACTAATGGCATTTAGAAGAGATGGAATATTGCCCAGATAGTACAATGAGGGTGTAATTATGATAGATAAAAGATGACATTTGGGCCTTCGATTGAGTAATGATTTGAAGAGGATTTCATGAATTGTACGGGATTAAAATACCTAGGTAAGTGAATCACATTGGGATGCTATAAAATACAGTTATTGAAGTATAGTATTGCCACTAAGTGGATCAGGAAAATCACTTCAAATATTCCTCAATGCAACGTAAGCCCTAGTGGCAAGGTATTACATAAAAAATTTCAAGTTATCAGTGGTATATTGTAGATCAATATTGAGATGAATCAACAATGGATGGACAAAATTCACAAAGTATGAGATGAGATTAGGCCGTCATTCTTAAGATGAACAGTAATAAGGAAGCATTAAAGGACTTAGATTTATACATATGGGATAAGCAACGAGAGTAACCTGGAGTTTGGTAGCAGACCTCAGTAACGATAAATCGAAGTAAGAGTTATGGTATAGTATGACCTACCTAGATGCAGTAAAGTCATACAAATGGATAATCGGGTCTATGAAATAAGATATAGCAATATTCGTAAGTTCAACAAAGTATCGAGCAAAGAACTTCAGTACACCTACAAATGCCCAAAGAGACATCTTTTCAAGCTTTGTATATGCTTACAAAGTGATACTAGAGATTGGATATAAACTGGAGGAAAAAGGAGAGAAGAGTCGCATAGGCGCACATACAAGGAAAAAGTCGTACAGGCTGCATGACAGAAGGTAGCAAGAGTTACGATATTAGAAGAATTTCGACCACAGACCGTGGTGTGTGAAAGAGGCCTAAAGGAGGGTATTAACCTGGCCTTTGGATTTATTCAAAGAGTAGTTGCCTAATTGGCAAGAAGAGTATTAAAGTATTCACAAGAGCTACGAGTTATGAGAACGATTAGTGCATCAGTCAAAATTTGAGGACGAATGTTCCAAAGGGGGGAATGATGTTACACCCCATTATTTCGTACGTAAAAGTATGCCATAAGTAAATTGTTGAACGCTCGAAAATAAAATATTACATCCCGCATTTTCTTTCTACGTTAAAGTTTTATCATAAGTTAATCGATATAAGTTCATGAATGAGATTATTTTGAGATTATAAACAGTATGCTATTTCAAACAAGTGATGAGTAAATTCGTGAAGGTGAGAGGGCAAGCAAATCGAAGAAAATAAATTTCGTCGAAGTTTGACATTTTGGGATAAAATACGGCCCGAGCTAAAATACCCGATATTTATGGACTAGTACCACATAAGGTACCACACGGTCATGATAGTAAGGTGTATAAGGTGTGTTAAAAGTGAGTAGTATTTTAAGTAATTTGAGATAATTCTTAATTATGTAGGTAATTGATTGATTCTTAGTTAATGGGAGATTAATTAGTTAAAAATAAATTAGTGAATAATTAAAATTTTGGATAAGGCTTAATAAACCCTCCCAAACGTGGAAGCCCAAGAATGTTCATTTAAGTGACTCTTTAGTCACATTGCTAGATGGCATTTTAAGATATTTAGGTGGCTAAGGTAAGCAGTATTAAGTGGAGCCCACACCACTAGGATAAAAGACATTCATATCTAATTAATTGGGACTTATGTATTAGAAACAACGGAGGAGGAGCCACAAAGAGAGCAAATAAAATCATACAAATGCACTTTTAGATTTGTGTAACGTGATGTCCACGTACAGCAACACCATTTTGAATTTTGTAATAGCAATGTGACGTGCAATTCTAAGGGAATACGGTGCAATCTTTCTCAAGAACATCATACGAAATTTTCCCTACTTTGATCCGTCGTTACGTGTTTTTTTGCAAAAGGTGTGTGTTAGAGGGATTATCAAGAGAATCAACTCAGGTATGTTAAGGTTATAGCTTCTTTCTTTTTGGCATGATTTATACGATACAAACGAAACGAGCAAATGCACAACTTCCATAAATATCTTTATTCATAAAAATACTAGAGATGCCTATGTTCTTGATTCCCATATGTCTTATTATTCTATCTTCTGTTCATGGTTCTCAGAAAATACGTAAGTTGATAAAGTTTGCTTCATGATATTAATCAGAGGCATAATGGTCTTATGATGTTCCAAGAGATTTTATTGACATACTTCTCATGCATTGCATTTGTTTATACATGTACATTGACCCATGATCAGATGACATTATATATTTATGTATTTATACATATACATTGACTCGTGATCAGAAGGCGTTATATGCGCGTATATTATATGTATATGGGATATGGGAAAAGGCTATGGCGTTATATACGCACCACCACCTGATCAGCTGGTATACGTTGATGATTTTGCCCACAGTGGCCGAGATGATATGATAGGATGCCCTCAGAGGCTTGATGATGTTGTGAACACATGTACCTATGCACGACATTACATTCATATGCTTATGCATGGCACTATAAGTATTTCATGATTAATAGAGTTATCTAGACTTACAAGTTAAGTCATGTACTCCATGTTTCTTCCATGACTTTTATAAACTTATTTATGTGCCTTACATACTCGGTACATTATTCGTACTGACATCCTTTGTTGAGGACGCGGCATTCATGCCTGCAAGTATAGAAAATCTTCTTGATGAGCCCTCATAGTAGATGAGGTTAGCATTCAGCGAAGGATCGGTAAGACTCCACCTCATTCAGAGTCTAGCCAAGTCTATGAGTCATCGTCTTAGAATTTTGCTACAAACATATAGGTAGGCCGGTACCTATCCCATTTGATGTCAGATACTATTAGAGGCTTTGTAGACAGAGATTCATTTTGTACAATATGTTAGAGGCCTTGACGACCCATATGTATTCATGTTTAATAAAGGTGGTTCATTAATACAGTGCTTTTCCACTTATAGTAATATATTACGAGTTGTGGACATGTTGGCCCAGTTACCAATGTTAGTATGACATGAAAGATATGTTATGTTCGAGTGCCCATTGTGACCCTTCAGTTTGGGTCATGACAGTGACCCAGTATGAGATGAGATTTTCAGAGTTAGCTCGTCACGCAATATGGTTGGTTCCCACAAAGAGGGAGAGGATTAGGAGATTTATTGATGGCCTCAACTATGGACTGCGCTTCGTCATGACTCAAAAGATTGTGTTAGGTGCTAGTTTCGACGAGGTGGTAGATATTTCCAGACGCCTAGAGCATGTTCGTATTTAGGAGCGTGAGGAGAGGGAGGCCAAGAGGCCTTGTGGTTCGAGTGGTTTCAGTAGTGCCTCATGAAAGGATAGTCCCACAACATCAGGGGTCATCCTTATAGGCCCGCTTAGATGGCTCATCTGATTCATCATGGTACATGAACTAGCCATGGTTCATACAGTGCTCGTCTGGGTCAGTCATCTTTCAATGCCTCCCAGATTAGAGTTCATCTGTGCTTTATCAGTTCAAGGTTTATCTGTACTAGGTCCTTCTAGTAGTTATTATGGTTATCGGGGTCCGATTCAGTACTCGCCTCTATTGACGGATCGGAGTTTCTTTGAGTGTGGAGAGTTTGGGCATATGAAGAAGCATTGTCCCTGTCTTTTGGGAGGTCCAGTTTAGTAGAGAGGTCAGGCTATGGCATCCGCACCAGTTACTTCACCACCCGCTCAGCCAGCTCAAGGTAGGGCTCAAGCATCTAGAGGTCACCCTAGAGGGGGAGGCCGATCAGGTGGCGATCAGGCTCAATGCTATGCTTTTCCCACCAGGCTTGAGGCAGTTGCTTCAGACGCAGTGATCACATATATTGTTTCAGTGTGCCATAGGGATGCTTCCATATTATTTGACCTTGGTTCCACTTATCCATATATATCATCATATTTTGCTCGTTATTTGGATATGCCCCTTGATTCCATAGTTACACCTAATTATTGTCTACACCGGTGGGTGATTCTATTATTATGGACCGTGTATATCGGTCATATGTGGTGACTATTAGGGGATTGGAGATGAGAGTTGATCTCTTACTACTTAGAATGATTGATTTTGATGTGATTCTAGGCATGGATTGGTTGTCCCCATGTCATGTTATTCTGGATTGTCACGCTAAGACTGTGATGTTGGTGATGTGGGGATTGCCTATAATTGAGTGGATAGGTTCTCTAGACTATGTTTCCAGTAGGGTGATTTCATATCTGAAGGCCCAACGGATGGTTGGGAAGGGATGTTTGGCATATTTGGCATTTGTAAGAGATGTTAGTGTTGATACTTCCACCATTGATTTTGTTCCGGCTGTCTAAGACTTTCTTAATATGTTTCGTACAGACCTACCGGGCATGGCACCCGATAAGGACATTGATTTTGGTATTGACTTGGTATTGGGCAGTCAGCCCTTTTCTATTCCTCTGTATTGTATGGCACCATCAGAGTTGAAGGAATTGAAAAAGCGGATTTAGGAGCTTCTTAATAAGGGTTCATTAGTCCTAGTGTGTCGCCTTGGGGTGAACCATTTCTGTTTGTGAAAAAGAAAAATGGTACTATGCAGATGTGCATTGATTATGGGCAGTTGAACAAAGTTACAATTAAGAACAAGCATCATTTGCCGCATATTGATGACTTAGTTGACCAGCTTCAGGGAGCTAGAATGTCCTCTAAGATTGATTTGAGGTATGGGTATCACTAGTTGAAGATTCGAGACTCTGATATTCTAAAGTTAAGGATGGCATGTGGGCCGGTTAGGACCAGGCCTGGCCCAGGACCGCTAGCCCATATGGGCGGTGGGCCTAAACAATCCTAACCGGATAGGACCGATACCGTGGGGAGGTGGGCTGGGTATTGGGCCGGTCTTGTGCATTAGGCCCGCAAGATCGGGACCATTTGGGACGGGTACCGTCTTGGAAGTGGGCCGGTTCAACCAGTCCTAAACGGACCCAACGGCTCCAAATTTTAAAAAAAAAAGATCTGCCTATTAGGGCATGTAAAAGTAGTCACTTGGGCTGCAAAAATAGCCATTGCCTATTTAAAAAATAGTCATTTAACCCCTCCCCCCCCTCCCCCAACTTTGTTTTAACCCTAAACTTTTTATAATTACACTTTTTCCCTATTTTCAACTATAAATATCCCCTCACTCTTTCATTTTTCTCACCAAATCATCAATCTCTCTCTAATTTTCTTCTATAAATACACCCATCCCCCTTCTTCATTTCTTCACTCATCTCTCATTTCTCAAACTCAAATTCTTAATTCAAGTTACATTATGCCTCTTACTTCTAGAGTGCGCTCATATGTTTGGGAACACTTTGAGGTGGTCGAAGAAAAATGAAGAAGTTCACAAAGTAAAGTGCAAGAACTGTGGTAGAGTCTTAAATCTTCGTCTAAAGTCGGTAGGCACTGGCTGTTTAAGAAGGCATATGAAGAGTTGTCTTGAACGTCCTCCAGAAATTCGTATTTAAGTTGATTTGAGATAATTTGTGTTATTTTAAAATTATTAGACGTATTTATGCTTAATATTTTAGTTTGTTAGATTAATTTGAAGTATTATTATGCAATAAAAATATAGTTTACTCTTTTTTCGTTAATTTATTTGTTGTTAAATGTAAACTTTAATTTGTAAGTTTGAAATAAAAAAAAACTTGCAAAAATATTCAAAATTTCAAATATAAAGATTTTAAAGCCTTTGCATCACTTTATTCAAACACTCTTTTTATAAGATAATTTTTTTGTTTTATATTTTTACTTTATATTAATATAAATTATACGATAGGCTATACAATTCTATAATATAATTTTACAAGGAAATTGCCTTAGATAAAAATAATTTAAAAAATAAAAAGTAACCGTTGGGCCCACATAGGCCAGGGACTGGCCCACTTAGCCCGGGACCATTAGTTCGCGGTCCCAGACCCGGGCTAGTTCTTACCAAAAGCCCACAAAGCCCGGGACCACTTAGGACCGGCCCATTAGGACAGGCCCACGAAGCCCATTAAGGATCGGGCCCGGCCCACATTACAGCCCTATTTGAAGTCGGTATTCAGGACCCGGTATGGTCACTACGAGTTCCTTGTAATACCATTTTAGCTGACTAATGCCCCAACAACATTTATGCATATGATGAATAGTGTATTCCAACCATATCTTGATTCATTTGTCATAGTATTTATTGATGATATCCTGGTGTACTCACTTAGCCAGAAGGAGCATGCACAATATTTGAGGATTGTACTACAGACGTTGAGGGAGAAGAAGCTTTATGCTAAATTCTCCAAGTGTGAGTTTTGGCTCGGTTATGTGGTGTTCTTGGGGCACATGGTGTCCAGTGAGGGTATCTAGGTAGATCTAAAGAAGATTGAGGCAGTTCAGAGTTGGACCAAATCGTCTTTAGCTACTGAGATTCAGAGTTTTCTTGGCTTGGCCAGATATTATTTCCGCTTTATAGAGGATTTCACATCCATTGTTGCGCCTTTGACTAGGTTGAACCAAAAGGGTTCCCCATTCAGGTGGTCTGATGGGTTTGAGGAGAGCTTTTAGAAGCTCAAGACTGCATTGACCACAACTCCAGTTCTAGTTTTGCTTTCAACATCGGGTTCATATACAGTGTATTATGATGATTCTCAAGTTGGTATTGGGTGTATCTTGATGCAAGAGGGTAGAGTGATTGCTTATGCTTCACGCCCGTTGAAGCCTCATGAGAAGAACTACCTTGTTCATGATTTAGAGTTGGCGGCCATATTCCATGCATTGAAGATATTATCTCTATGGCATGTCTTGTGAGGTATTTACAGATCATCGGAGTCTACAACACTTGTTCAAGCAAAAGGATCTGAATTTGAGGCGGCGGAGATGGTTGAAACTGTTAAAAGACTATGATATTACCATTTCGTATCATCCCAAGAAGGCCAATGTGGTGGCTGATGCCTTGAGTAGAAAGGCGGTAAGTATGGGTAGCCTTGCATTTATTCCTTTTGGTGAGAGACCGGTTGCATCATATGTTCAGGCCTTGGCCAATCAGTTTGTGAGGTTAGATGCTTCGGAGCCTAGTCGAGTTCTAGCTTGCATGGTTTCTCGGTCTTTATTATATGAGCGCATCATAGAGCGCCAGTATAACGAACCCCATTTACTTATCCTTAAGGAGACGGTTCAGCATAGTGGTGCCAAGGAGGTTTCTATTGGAGATGATGGGGTATTGCAGATGCAGGGTTGGATTTGTGTGCCCAATATGGATGGATTACGTGAGTTTATTTTGAGGAGGCTCATAGTTCACGATATTCCATTCATCCAGGTGTCACAAAGATGAATCGGGACTTGAGGCAGCACTATTGGTGGAAACGAATGAAGAAAGATATAGTGGAGTTTGTAGCTTGGTGCTTGAACTGACAGTAGGTGAAGTACGAGCATCAGAGGTCGGGCGGTTTGCTTTAGAGACTTGAGATTCCTGAGTGAAAATAGGAGTGTATCACCATGGACTTTGTTGTTGGATTCCCACGGACTTTGAAGAAATATGATGTTATTTGGGTGATTGTGGACCAGACGCCTAAGTCCGTAAATTTCATTCCGGTTGTGACTACCTATTCTTTGGAGTGGTTGGTTCAGATCTATATCCGTGAGATTGTTCGTCTTCACAGTATGGCGGTGTCCATTATTTCTGATTGGGGCATGCTATTCACATTGCAGTTTTAGAGAGCAGTGCAACGAGAGTTAGGCACACGGGTTGAGTTGAATACAACATTCCACCCTCAGACGAATGGATAGTCCGAGCACACCATTCAGATATTGGATAATATGCTACGTGCTTGTGTTATGGATTTTGGGGGTTCTTACGATTAGTTTCTACTAATTGCAGAGTTTTCCTACAACAATATCTACCAATCGAGTATTCGAATGGTTTCGTATGAGGCTTTATATGTGAGGAGGTATCGATCTCAAGTTGGGTGGTTTGAGCCAGGGAGGCTAGGCTGTTGGAAACGGATATGGTTTAGGATGAATTGGAAAAGGTCAAGTTAATTCAGGATCAGCTTCGCATGGCATAGTCTAGATAAAAGAGTTACGCCGATCGGAAGGTCCATGATGTTTTCTATAGGTGGGAGAGAAAGTATTACTCATAGTTTCACCCATGAAGTATGTTATGAGGTTCAGGAAGAATGGCAAGTTGAGCCCTTGGTATATTGGCCCTTTTGAGGTGCTTGAGAGGATTGTAGAGGTGGCCTACAAGCTTGCATTACCACCTAGTCTATCGAGTGTTCAACCAGTGTTTTATATTTCCATGCTCCGAAAGTATTTTGATAATCTTTCTCATGTTTTGGACTTCAATACGGTTCAATTAGATGGAGGTTTGACTTATGATATGGAGCTGGAGGCCATTTTAGATCGATAGATTTGAAAGTTGAGATCAAAGAATATAGCTTCAGTAAAAGTATAGTGGAGAGGTCAATCAGTCGAGGAGGTACTTGGTAATTTGGTACTTAGGGTTATGTCCGGATATTGATTTGGAGGTCCGTAGATCGTTTTGGTTTGAATTGGCGAAAGTTGAAAATGTGAAGGTTTGGAAAGTTACGAAGTTTGACTGAGAGTTGACTTTATTTATACCCGTCTCGAATTTTGGTTTAGGAAGTTGAAATAGGTCTGTTGTGTCATTTATGACTTTTATGCAAAATTTGAGGTCAATCAGAGTTGGTTTGATAGGTTTCGGCATCAATTGTAGAAGTTGGAAATCCATTAGTTTAAATAGGCTTGAAATGGGGTGTGATTCGCGTTTTTGATGTTGTTTGATATGATTTGAGGCTTCAACTAAGTTCGTATCATGTTTTAGGAGCTGTTGGTATGTTTAGATGGGGTCCCGGGGACCTCGAGTGTGATCCGGATCATGTTCGGCTCATTGTTGGACTTGTAGCACTGCTGTTATGTCTGGTTTTGGTTTCCTTATACGCGATCGCGAGGGAAGTTTCACGACCGCGAAGGGTTATTTGGTGACTGGTGAAGTTGTTCTATGCTTTTGCGATCATGGGCATGCATTTTAAAAGCTTTGTGGTCTCAGGTCACCACGAACGTGAGTGGTATTACGCATTCGTGTAGGAGAAGTGGTCAGCTGGGGGTATAACGATTCAAGCATACGCGATCGTGCAACTTGAGATGCATTCACGAAGAGTTGGATCTCGTAAAGATCGCGTTCGCGAAGTGCATTTTTTAGGGTAGCATCTTTTGTTCTTCATGATCGTGAGGGTCTATTTAAAATATCGAAATGAGGGTTAGGGTATTATTTCATATTTGGACTTGGGGAGCTCGGCTAGGGGCGATTTTTGTGAGGGATTTCACTTCAAATCAAGAGGTAAGCTATTTTTTATCACTTTTGTCCGATAATATTAAATACCCATTGATTTCTACACCTAGATTATGTATTTTTAAGGTAAAATTTGGGGAATTTTGGACTAGGGATTGGAGAGTAAGATTTGGGAGTTTGAGAGTCGATTTGTGGTCGGAATTGGATGATTTTTGTATGGTCAGACTCGTTATTGAATGAGTGTTGGATTTTGTGAATTTTGTCAGATTTCGAGGTGTGGTCCTGGGTTTGACTTTTCGAATTTGGTTAAAGAACATAGCTTTATCGTGTGGGATCGATTCCTATAGCTTGTATTGATTATATTAAGTTGTTGTGACTAGATTCGAGTTGTTCGAAGACCGATTCGCGAGGCAAGGGTTTGTTGGAGCATTGAGTTGCGAACTTTGAGGTAAGTAACACTTCTAAATCTAGTACTAAAGGGTATAAATCCCTGAAATATGTGTTATGTGGTTGATGTTGAGGAGACACACATGCTAGGTGACAGGCGTGTAGGTGCGCACCATGGTAATTATAACTCGGTTGATTTTGTGGAATTGTGTAGTTATCTAGTCTTGTTCTATCCGTGGAATTTCTATGTGTTAGAGTAATTGGGTTGTGATTTATGTTAAAAATCATGTTTAGGCTATGTGTTTATTCTGTTGGGAACCACTAAGGTCATTTCTGTTGTTGAGTTGTTTGCTTAAGTTGCAATTATGTACTCAATCATATCATTCATTTGCATATCATATTCAGTCTTTGTTATCATTCACTGTTACATCATGTATCATTGTTCGGGCTGAGTGGTATGAGATTTGTAAGCACGTGAGACGGCAGAGATTGATGACAGAGTTGGGGCCTGAGAGCCAGATTGTGACTGATATTTATGGGATCGGGATACACGCTGCAGCAGTTATTTGTGGTATCGGGCTGCACGCCGCAGCCGACCTTATTGGCTCATTTATGGGATCGGGTTGCACGCTGCAACAATCTTTATTAACCTATTATGGGATTGGGCTGCATGCGGATATTAGCGCTTGGGCAGGATCCGCCCCTCCCGAGTATGATATACCAGCAGTGAGCGCAGGTACTGTACAATGCTGAGTGATTGTGTGTGATGAGTGGGAGTTGAGACAGACAGATTGAGTACTCTGAGAGTGTGAGTACCTAAGGCTATCATTGTGATGCATTGCATTTGACATGTAGTCATAGAGATGTAACATTCCTCATGCTAGTTGTACTTGGCATATTTTATCAGTGTTGAGCTTAAATTGTTGAACTTGAAAGGGGAGGTGTCCAGGGGGTTTTGCTTTTGTGGAGGTTTTGGCACAGATGCGAGAGCACTCTGCGAGATGAGGAACACTCCTACGAAGTCTGATCAAGCTGGGGAGTTGCTCTTCTGCGCTTTTGGGGCCGTAGATGCTACTATGGGTGTGCATATGCAATAAATGGTCTGAGTTAGCCTATTTGCATATGCGAGATAGGGATCGCAGAAGCGGAAGTAGCATGTGCGACTAATTGACCGCATATGTAGAAATGCTGAGGAGATGTTATATATTTTGGGGGTTTGTTCATTTCATCACTTTTTTAGTTGGGGAGCTCGGTTTTGTGCGATTTTGCAGAGGATTTTCACCATATGAGTTGGGGTAAGTATTTTTTACTCGGTAACATTCAATCATGATTATTCATTTGCATATCATATTTCAGTCTCTGTTTATTACTCGTTGTTATATCACACGTTGTTGTTACTTTCCATATGTGGTAATATTTGGCTAGGTGAGATGAGATTGTGAGCCCTTGAGATTTGAGAGGTTGATGACTAAGGTAAGCTTGAGAGCCATGTTAAGAGAGTGTTCTGTGGATGGGGTTGCACGCCGCAGCAGGCCATATTGGCTTTATTATTATTATTATTATTATTACTATTATTATTATTATTATTATTATTATTATTATTATTATTGTTGTTATTGTTATTGTTGTTGTGTTATTATTATTACTATTATATTAATCGGATTGTACACCACAACATGCCTTATTAGCTTTTGATTATCGCTTGGTGAGGATCCACCCCTCCAGAGTCTGACATACCAGTAGTGAGCGCAGGCACAATGATATATACACGTTCTTTGGTGGGGGCTTTGGAGCCAGGCACCCGTACAGTGCTAAGCGATTGTGTGAGAGTGATGGAGTGGGGGCATTGAGCTAGGCATATTAAGTTGGTCGAGAGTGAGGATACTTGATGATATCACTATAAAACCATTATTTGACATGTAGGCATAGAGATGTATTTTTCTCATTCTAGATAGTATATGACATTGATGGCTTGACATGTACATTGACATGTAGGCATAAAGATGTACTTTCCTCGTGTTGTTGGGTAAGCAAAAAGTCTTATCTGATGTAGTAAATTGAAAATATTGTTCTTTTTATAAACATATATTTAATTAATTTTAGTGGTAAGATTTGATCTCCACTGTTTTATTTGAAAGGTATGTCTACTTTTCTGTAGTTGTGAACAAGCTGAAATGATAATTCCATTAAGCTATTTGTTGTCACTGTCATCATTATATCATTTGTTGTTATTATTATTGGCCATGATATTGGACTCTGACCTTTTTCCAAGCTTATCACTACTTTCAACCTTAGGTTAAGTTTGTTATTTATTAAGTACATGGGGTCAGTTTTACTCATACTACACTTCTGCACCTTGCGTGTTATCGTGTATGGCAGGAGCTAGCTGTCATTACCCAAACCGATGGGCCGCGACGGGCACCTGGTAGCTTACTCAACCAAGTACCAACGTAATGTATCTTTATTATTACATCATCATAGGTAAGTGGGCCAGAAGGGGAGTCATGAGATAACCAGGGTAAACATGAGGAAATACCCTACATATAACGACCTAACCTGATATAGAAACTCATACCTGTGACATACGGGCCTATATGGCCAATATGATCCATTATATACTTAACATATAGGCCGACATGGTCATACAAGTATCCGTATACATGACATCTGTCTACAAGCCTCTAAGAGTACATACTTATCATAAAAGTCGGGACAGGGCCCCGCCATACCAAACAATATACGTCTATATCATACTAACCAAACAAGAAACTCCGGAGCAAATGGAGTGTACCAACATCTTCCGTTGAGCAGATAGCCTACTTGAAGGACTTTCAACCTGTCTATCGGGACCTACGAGCATGAAACGCAGTATCCCCAGGCAAAAGGGACATCAGTACAAATAATATACCGAGTATGTAAGGAATGAAAATTAGTAAATAATAGACAATAGACATGAGAAAAACATGGAGTAAAAGACTCGACATGTAAGTCTGGATAACTCTGTAAATCATGTAATACTTATAGTGTCATGCATATGCGTATGAATGTCATGTTGTGCATAGGTACTTGTGTTCATAATATCATCAAGCCTCTGAGGGCATTCCATCATATCATCTCGGCCACTGTGGGCAAAATCATCAACGTATACCAGCTGATTATATATATATATATATATATATATATATATATATATATATATATATATATATATATATATATATATATATATATATATATATATATATATATATATATATATATATATATATATATATATATATATATATATATATATATATATATATATATATATATATATATATATATATATATATATATATATATATATATATATATGTACATGTATAAATGAATGCAATACATGAGAAGCACGTCAATAAAATCTCTCAAAACGTCATAAGACCATTATACCTCTGATTAATATCATGAAATAAACTTTATCCACTTACGTATTTTCTGAGACCCATGAATAGACGATAGAATAATAAGACATATGGAAATTCAAGAATATAGGCACCTCTAATACTTCTATGAATAGAGTCATTTATGGAAGTTGTGCATTTGCTCGTTTCGTTTCTGTCATATAAATCATGCCAAAAGGAAAGAAAGGATAGCCTTAACATACCTGAGCCGATTCTCTCGACAATCCCTTTAACACACATCAATTGCGACAACGCGTAACGACGGATCGAAGTAAAGAAAAATCCGTATGGTATTCTTGAGAAAGATTGCATCGTACTCCTTTAGAATCGCAAAATCTCACATTGCTTAAGATGCTATGAAATCTTTGTTGAATTATTAATGATCCGTACCTTAGAGTCATTTGCTTAGAATTGTACCGTACTTTAGAGACTTTTTCCATGAATTGTTTGAAAGATATGTCACTCCCTTGAATTAGAAAAGTCTTATATTTGAATGGGTGTGGGCCCTACTCAATGTGGTGGCTTAACCATACACCCTTAATTCTATAACTTTGCCACATAACCTATAATGACTTAAGAGTCATATATTTTGGATGGCTTGCTGCCATGTGGGGGGGACGGTCTAATCTTATCTAATTTCTTTAATTAATCACCCAACAATTTATTAACTAACTAGATAATCCCCCATTATTCAATAATTACTCAATTACCCACATAGTTAAGAATTATCCTAACTTACTTAAAATACTACTCACTTTTAAAATACCTTATACACCTTATGTCACGACCCTAAAATCGACCCGATCGTGATGGCGCCTATCATGATACTAGGTCTGCCAATACAAATCCCAAATCCAACCAGTATTTCATAAAAGACATTGTTAAGTTATTAATTAATATGATCTCATAACATGAGTCTAAAAACAAGTGCGGAAATATAACACAAGCCCGACATCGGGGTGTCACAAGTCACAAGCAACTACAAGGTCTGTCTAAGTATAATAAAGGCTATCATAGACCAGAAATAAAGGTACTAAGAACAGTCAAAGGAAGATAAGAGGGAGAAGTGCAAGGCTGCGAACGCCGTGCAGCTACCTTGTCGACTCTGAAAGACCTGCTGAATGAACGATCAGCGCTCGCTATCACGACCCGTAACTCCTGGATCTGCACACAAGGTGCAGGGAGTAATGTGAGTACGCCAACTCAGTAAGTAATAAAAGTAAATGAAAACTGAGCAGTAAGAAATCAGATAATTCCATGTCACGGCACTACAGCAAATACGGTATGTTTCTAAAACAGTATAGAAATGATTAATCTTATTTTGAAATCCAGTTTTAGTAAAATTCTTTGGAAAAAATGTCTTCCTAACAGTTTCAATAAAGAATCAATGAATTTTAGAATAAAAATTATGAAAGTCATAAACAGCCCCTCGGGCAAGACATGTATCATAAACCGCCCCTCAGGCATAATATCAATAGAACCAGCCCCTTGGGCTACCTCACAATCACTCATAAGCAGCCCCTCGGGCACAACATGTATCAAAATCAGCCCCTCGGGCAACAACATATCACTCACTCTGGGTACTTGCGCTCAGTGGGGGTGTACAAACTCTAGAGGAGCTCCTACAGCCCAAGCGCTATCACAAGCCATCTCGTGGCATAATAAATCAGGCCCTCGGCCTCTCATACATCACAAAGTAGTACAACATGCTGCGATGCGCATCCCGATCCCTTGATATCCCCACAACATAGGCTATCGGCCTTACTTAGTTAGAAACCTCTCAAGCCACTCGGGCTAACAGTAAAAAAATAGGGTGCTCAGCCCGAACATATCATTTATGGATCAAATCAGAGTAAATAAGACTGAGTTATGAAATCAGTAAAATATGGCATGACTGAGTACAGTTATTAAATCAAAACAGCGAGGAATATTAGTAAAGAAAGCCCCTAAGGGTCCTAAGAGTTGGCACGAGGCCCAAATATGGCGTTCAGCCAAAAACATAGTAATACGTCTAATATATGATAGTATCAAGTAGTTTCAGTCAAATATGCAACTTAATAGTTGCTATGGGATGGACCAAGTCAAGATACCCAATCGTGCACGCCCCTCACGCTCGTCATCTAGCGCGTGCGTCACCTCAAAGTAGTACAACGATGTAAAATCCGGGGTTTCATACCCTCAGGACAACATTTACAATCATTACTTACCTCAAGCCGGACTGAACTCTAACCCGCATTGCCTTTGCCTCTCGACTTGGCCTCCAAATTCTCCAAATCTAACCAAAATCAGTATCACATCATTAATACACGCTAACGGAACAAAGCCCAAGCGAAAATAATCAAATTAACTCAAAAATCCCAAAATTGGCCAAACCCGACCGCCGGGCCCATATCTCGAAATCCGATAAAAATCACAACACTAGAATCCTCATCCCTTCACGAGTCTATACATACCAAAATCACCAAAATCGGACCTCAAATGACCCCTCAAATCCCCAATCAAAGCTCTCCAAAACTCAAGGCTTGGCCTTCAATTTCACCCCAAATTCCCCATTAGTTTCATGATTAAGTAGTGGATAATTCATCACAAACACCAAATACAAAGTCCAAGCAACTTACCTCACTGAAACCCCTCAATTCCTCCTTGAATTGTGCTTGGAGCTCCAAAATTGCACAAAAATGGTGAAAGAATGGTTGAACATCGTGAAGGGGCCTTTTTATACTTTATGCCCAGCACTTTCGCACTTGCGGTCCATTTCACGAACTCGCAGGCCACTTATACGGTCAAAATAACTGCATCTGCGGTTTTAACTTAAGTCAACAGCTTCCGCACCAGTGACAAACTCTGCATCTACGGTTGCTTCCCGTTTCTGCGATCATCGCACATGCGGTCCCCACTTCGCAGGTGCGGAAACAACAGAAGCAGCAAAATCTGCAGCAACAATTCAAGACCAAACCTTCCGTCAACCATCCAAATCTATCTCGAGGCCCTCGGGACCTCAACCAAACATGACATCAAGTCACATATAACCATTCAAACTTATTCCAATCTTCGAAACACTCAAAACAACATCAAAACATCAAATCACCCTCGGATTCAAGCCTAAGGATTCCAAAACTTTCGAATTCCGCAAACAATGTAAAAACCTACCAAACCTCATCCAAATGACCTGAAATTTTGCACACACGTCACAAATGACACAATGGACCTACTCCAATTTTCGAAATTCCAATTTGACCCTGATATCAAGATTTCCACTACCGACCGGAAAATGCCAAATTTCCAATTCCTCCAATTCAAGCCTAAATCCACCACGGACCTTCAAAATACATTTCGAACATGCTCCCAAGTCCCAAATCACCTAAAGAAGCTATCCGAACCATAAAAACCCAATTCTGAGACCATTTACCCACAAGTCAACTTCCGGTTGACTTTTCCAACTAAATAACCAACTTAAGAGACTAAGTGTCTCATTCCACCCTAAGACCACTCCGAACACAACACCACCAACACAATATGATGAAATACAGCCGAACAACACACAAGGAAGCAGAAATATGGGAAACGGAGCGGTAACTCATGAAACGACCGGTCGGGTCGTTATATCCTCCCCCTCTTAAACAAACATTCGTCCTCGAACGAGTCAAGAAACATACCTGAAGCCTCAAATAGGTATGGATATTTGTTTCGCATCTCCTGCTCATTCTCCCAGGTAGCCTACTCCATGAGCTGACCTCTCCACTGCACTTTCACTAAAGTTTACTCCTTTGATCTCAACTTTCGGACCTACCGCTCCAAAATAGTCACTGGCTCCACATATAAGTCAAATCAGTGTCTAACTGAACCGTGCTGAAATCCAAAACATGACACGGATCGCCAATATACTTCCAGAGCAAAGAAACATGAAATAGCAAATGCACGCTAGACAATCTAGGTGCCAAAGCAAGCTTATAAGCTACCTCTACAATCATCTGAAGCACCTCAAAAGGCCCAATGAACCGAGTTTGAAAAGTTGTACGCAACTCAACCTGAGTACCCAACTCTCTTTACACAGCTCTCCAAAATTGCGATGTAAACTGAGTACCTCTGTCTGAAATGATGGAAACTGGAACACCATGTAGGCAAACAATCTCTCGGATATAAATCTCAGCTAACCGCTCTGAAGAATAGGTAGTACACATAAGAATGCAATGTGCGGACTTGGTCAGCCGATCCACAATCATCCATATGGCATCGAGCTTCCTCAAAGTCCGTGGGAGTCCAACTATGAAATCCATGTTGATCTGCTCTCACTTCCACTCTGGAATATCTAACCGTTGAAGCAATCCACCCATCCTCTGATGCTCGTATTTCACCAACTGACAATTGAGGCACCGAGCTACAAATCCCACTATATCCTTCTTTATTCTCCTCCACCAATAATGTGTCTCAAATCCTGATACATCTTCGCGTCACCTGGATGGATGGAATACCGCGAGCTGTGGGCCTCCTCCAGAATAAACTCCCGAAGCCCGTCTACATGAGGCACACATATGCAATACCCCATCATCACCAATAATCACATATCTTGCATCATCGTGGTGAACTATGTCCTTAAGTACAAGCAAATGAGGATCATCATACTGTTGCTCTCTGATGCGATCAAACAATGAAGACCGAGAAACCACAAAAGCTAAGACCCGACTGGGCTCCGAAATATCCAACCTCACAAACCGATTGGCCAATGCCTGAACATCAACTGCAAGAGGTCTCTCCCCAACAAGAATATATGCCAAATTGCCCATACTCACCGCCTTCCTACTCAAAGCATCGGCCACTATATTGGCCTTCCTCGGATGGTACAAGATAGTGATCCTTTAGTAGCTCCTAGCATATCTGTTGCCTCAAATTGAGATCCTTCTGCTTGAACAAGTGTTGGAGGCTACGATGATCAGTAAACACCTCACAAGACACACCATAGAGGTAATGCATCCAAATCTTCAACGCATGAACAATGGCAGCTAACTCTAGATCATGAACAGGGTAGTTCTTCTCATGGGGCTTCAACTGACGAGAAGCATAAGCAATCAGTCTACCCTCCTGCATCAACACACACCCAATACCA
Source organism: Nicotiana tabacum (assembly GCF_000715075.1). Lineage (NCBI taxonomy): Eukaryota > Viridiplantae > Streptophyta > Magnoliopsida > Solanales > Solanaceae > Nicotiana > Nicotiana tabacum. The sequence continues at coordinate 75,759,224 of NC_134085.1, forward strand.
ACTCTCGAAGCATCACAATACACTGTATATGAACCTGAAGCTGATGGCAAAACTAACATTGGAGTTATGGTCAAGGCAGTCTTTAGCTTCTGAAAGCTCGTCTCACACTCATCCGACCACATGAAAGGCATACCATTTTGAGTCAATTTGGTCAAGGGTGATACTATAGATGAATATCCCTGAACGAACCAACGGTAATAACCCGCCAAACCAAGAAACCTACGAATCTCTATGCCTGAGGATGGTCTGGGCCAACTCTGAACCGCCTCTATCTTCTTCGGATCAACCTGAATACCCTCACTAGAAATAAAGTGTTCCAAAAAAGCCACTAAATTGATCCAAAACTCACACTTGGAGAACATTGCATAAAACATCTCCTCCCTTAATCGCTGCAATACAACTCTCAAATGTTTGACGTGCTCCTCCTGACTACGCGAGTATACCAGAATAACATCAATGAATACAATCACAAACAAGTCAAGATAAGGCCGAAACATGTTGTTCATCAAATGCATAAATGTTGTTGGGGCATTGGTAACCCCAAAAGACATCACAAGTGTCACATCTCCTTTTTTACACCCCGAGAGGTATAAGGGAGTTTTTCTAATTTAAGTGACATTATTCGATATGGGATTATTTAATTAATTTAAGAGTCGTCACTTGGGATAGTTTATTTGGTGTCTCAAGTTACTGGTTTATTTTAAATCCCAAATCGAGGAAGTTTCGACTTTATTTAAAAGTCTGCGAACCAAAAATTCTAGATAAGGAATTCTTTAACCCAAGAGAAGGTGTTAGTCATTCCCGGGTTCCGTGATTCTAGCACGGTCGCTTAGTGATTTATACTTGGCTTAAATTGTTTAACTACTCATTTTTAGGACCTATGTGTATTTATCAATTTACCGCTTTTAATTACTTGATTTATTCGTAATTAAAGAATTGAGTTACGCATATGTATACTCATTTCCTTTGGCGCGTCAAAAATCATGTCATTCAAATGTGTCCACAATTAATAACCCTTTGTTTACTTTATAAAGAGAAGTTTGGTTGAAGTTGCGCGAACGCATCCCTCGAGTTACTTTTAGAATTAAATTTGCAATTATGTTACGCGAACGTATACATAATCACAATACTAGTCTAAATCGAGCCTAAAGTAAACTACAGTTATTTTATTTTTAATAGCAACATTTGTGAGGGCCATGGATGATTTAATTTATTTATTGCACACCTCAAATCTTTTTCTACAAGTGTGAGTTCTTGATCTAATCTTATGAGGGCCATGAATTATGAATTTTATTTGTGTATGACACACCTCAATTTATTTTAAAAGAAAGTATTCAACTATTAGTAATTCAATAGTTAAAAAATCAACGTCTTGTCAAATTCACATTTAAAGCACAAAAATCTATTTTTTTTTAAATCATTGAGAAGGCCCAGGTTGAGGAAGTTGTTGGCTAGTAAATCAGAAAGTTGGCACATTTGACTCCAATCGTTGCCTATACTTATTCACATATACTGGTTCAATATTCTCTTTAGAGACTACACATTGGGGAAATATATTAATTAAGATAGGCAAAACAGTATGCAACGTTGGATTGTTAATCTATTTCGAATTTCAATGGGTCAACTCTGAAGCCCAATGGCCTAGAGTGTCCAGACTGGTTTAGACCTCAACTGGGTCATTTTATCAATCAGGCCCAAAGTCAACTTTGGCTAAATAACACAACTAAAAAAAATAGAACATCATGCAATGAATTTACAGCCATGAAACTTGATATAACATGCTCAAAATACCTTTCTGCTTAAAATTGATTTCAAATAACAATCATCAACGCAAAATTATTATCATCAAGCCACTAATTACTTCAATCTCATCATGAATTCGCATAAGCTCAACTGATTTTCAAAAATTCATGTTACGTTTATAGCATCTTGACACTAAACTGGCAGCTATTACAGAATATCTTTTAAAAAAAAGAAACAATGTGAGAATTACTCTTGATCTACTACACCAGAAATTGATCATACAAGAGAAAAATATCAACTATTCTATTACAATTTCCACGCAATTGATAGCTAGTGAATACTTGCCCCTTTTGGATATGATTTATCCATCAAAAGCTTGATTCACCATAAGAAACCATCATTTCCAGCATGCTATCAGCAACAGAATCCCACTCTTTGGCCTACATCTTGCTGATTTGGCCAACTGGCGGCCAAATCTGCAGAATATAGCCATGTGACCAACAACAACACCCTTCAATATCCTCAGGTTAATATCACCTCATTCAGTAATATATGCAGAAAATAACTATAAAAGCTATATATATAAAGCTAAAGTTGAAACTGCAAACTTCAACTTATTCATGCAACTTACACATTCAGTTTTTTTTAAAGAAAAATGTAAATGCCAAAGTACCAAATAAGTTTTTATATATTCATGGACTAAACTTATGCTACATAGTCTTCACTTTAAAAGTCAAATAACTCCATTCTAAAGAGACTTTCAGCAGCACAATATTACAGATTTCATGATCAAATTCAACAGCCATTTATGCTAATATTAACATATGGATTATAGACATTCATCAACCCTAAGTTCAACAAAATCATGGTTTCCAAAACTAACATCAAAGTTCAGCCAACCAAAACAAGTTCCAAACACATATTTTGAACTCAAAATTAATTCTATTTAAGATGATCATTGTTACATACCTTGTAACTGAAAAATACAGCAGAGAAATGACCAAATAAAGGTCAGAAAACCAAGCTTTTGTAAGCTTAATAGCAGCAAAAACAGGCAGCAGAAACCAATGAAACTAAGCAGCCAAATAAATAGCAGTATCATAGCACTCCAACTCAAATCATCTTGCAACCAAAGAGCCCAAAATTTTAAAAGAGAAGAATTTTTTGAGTATTCTTTTAGGTTCTGCAAAATCTGATATGTGTTTTCAGAAATTTTGTGTAGAGAATGATGCTGAATGTGTCTGTGTGAGTGAGGGAATGTTTCCTTTTTATAGAGTGTAAAAAAAAGAGCATCAAAAAAGGCATATTCTAACCTAATATTTTGAGTTTTTCAAGATAGTACAGCATTTTTTGACAGCTCTATGTCCTTTTTTCTTATCCAATATCAGCATGTTGCTAAGGATAGGGACAACTGTCCTAAATACTAGAACCTTCTGATTTTGGCCTGAGTGAAAGTCCATTTTTAACCTTTGAATTACTGCCTATTTCAACTTTAACCTAAATTCTTTTAGTTCAATTAGGTCCCTAAGGTTTTTATTGATTTACACACTAAGGCAAATAGAAACAAATGGGCTAATATCAGTAATTGAATCAAAAGCAAACAACAAAGCTGACCTAAGCAAATTAAAACATAAACCTAACCTCTAAAATGAACCAAGATCATAAGAAAACTTCACAGTGCTCTTCAAATTATCATTTTTTAATGAGCATAGGAAGACGAGTTTAAACAAACAAAACAAAACAAATTGAATAAAACTGAACCTAAGCTAATTATGCATTAAAAAAACTATTTTAAAAATAAAATAAATTAGACTAAGCATGCAGTTTCAATATACTAGTAGATGGTTCAAAACAAACAAAAAGGAAATTAACAACTAACAACAACAAAATGAAGCTATTTCAGGATTTAAACTACACGAATCACTAATTGAAATTGGGTTAGTTAAACCCCCTAAGAAACTGATTTTAAACAAGTTCAAAGATCGAAATGGGGACGGCTCCTAAAAATGAACAACAAACAGATTTTTATATGATGAAATTTTAAACATGCTGACTAAACTAATCACCAGATGCAAATATAAACACACAAAATATTTCTGAAAGGAAAACAAAAACAAACCTAAAACATGCGACTAAACATAAAGAAAGGAGATGAAGAGGATTCTCAGAAAAGGAAAAGAGAACAGAAAGGCAAAGAGATTTACCAAATTTGTTTCCAAACGGACCAAACAAGGCTTGAACAGGCGAATCTTGACCAAACTTTGAAGCAAAAGGTGTGAATGAGCATTGAACTAACATTAACCGAACAGTCGGCTAATGAAAGTTTGGGGTTCAAATGCCCAAACTCTGACCAAGAAGAGAAGGGTGCAATAGCTTAGATTGGAAATTTGGGGAAATCGGCTGGGGTTTTCGGGGACTTGGTTGTAGTTTTGGGTTTATAGGAGTGTGAGGACTATGGGGTCTGATTTTGGGGTGATTTGGAGAAGTTAGGGTTTTTGGTATCGAAACATAGATTTGAGATTCGAGGTGTTTAAGAGTGATTCGAGGGGATTGGTCTGGAGAGTCATAAAGAGGAGACGAAGGGGAGTTAGGGATGTTGATTTGGGACCATTAGGAACACCGGAACCGCCGTGAGGCAATTTTCTGTGGCGGTTGGCGGTGGAGACGGTGGGGGAGTGAAGGCGGCTAGGGTTCTTTTAGTTTGGGTGGAAGAGATGAACTGAAGGGGGATTGGACTTGGGGGGGGCTCTTAATTCGAAGAGTTATATATCAAATCAGAGATCAGTTTGGAGCCGTTGGATCAACGGAATCCAACGAATGTGATTGAAAGAGTAGAAAACGACGTCGTTTCAATTCATCAGAGGTGTACTGGGTAAAAGGGTTTCTGGGCCTGGGTTTGGGTAATTATTTGGACTGGTTTTGGCTTTAAAAAGGCCCAAGTTCCGAATTTAAACCCAATTAATTAAACTCCTTATTTCCTTTTCTTTTCTTTTTTCCTTCTTCTTTTTATAATTAGAAATCCTAAATTAAAAAACCTAAATTAATCTAAAAATGTGAAATTAAATTAATTACCTAATTACAAAAATTATAAAAATCACTTAATCCTAAATTAAAAGTGAAAAATCAATAATCTAAAAATAAAAAGGAAAAAATGTAAAAATGGGTCATTTTTGTGATTTTCATTTTTAATAAAGCAAATAATTAACTAATTAATCCTAAAAATATAAAAACAAACCTAAATGCAATGCATGATATTTTTTGGCATTTTTCATGATTTTTAGTAAAATTAAACGTGCACAGAAATGCAAACAATTAATAAAATTCTACAAAGATTCCTAAAAATGGCAAATAATTAAGAAAAAATCTATTTTCTTGGGATTTTATAGGAGTAGTTCGTATAGGGCAAAAATCACATGCTCACAGCTGCCCCTCTTTGCTCGAAAACACGAAGGGTTTTCGGGCAAAGATAAAATGAGCAATTACGTGGGATTTTTGCCCATTTGAAACTCCATGAGAAGCATCTTTTGAAACAATCTGACCGAACATTGCTTCGGAGGTTGCCTACATATCTTTGGCTATAAAAGAATCAGGTCAATATAGTTCTGGAAGTTATTGTAGCTGGGACTACTGGTAAACTGTGATTTCACTGTTGTTTTTGCTTGCTGAGCTCCTTATTACACCAAGATGAAAAATAAAAAGCTAAACTAGCTAAGCCTATCAACTACGAGTTACAAGATTCCTATCTATAAACCTTCTAAAGCTTGATCTTGAGTCTTGGAGTGTTCTTCCTATAGACTCTGATCTGAATCTTGATGCTCATCAACTGCAACTGTTGGTTCATTCTTCTTCAACTTTTCGGATCAAGGCGGTACATGCAAAGCTTATGACTTCAATCGTATCTTGGGCAGTCCGCATCTTTTCTTTGCTTTTATACTTAGAGTTAAACTTCTTTTCTTGTTTCTTCTTTCCTTTTATTTGGGTTGAAACTTCTTCTTTTAGTTATCTCAAACCTTGCACCTAACGGTGAAAACCTGTTAAGGCACCAAAGCAAATAAACGAATAAAATTTTCTGCGTAAGTTTTCACTAGGAAAGTTTCGTGAGTTATTGTAACAAAATCTAAACTATTTCTTTATTGAAAGCAATAAAAGTCAGGATGGTGTACCCCTGGGAAAAAGAGATTAGGGAGTGGAGCCCTATACTTATAATGAAATCAACTAGGGAGTGGAGACCTTATGTTGGAAAAGAGACTAGGGAATGGGGACCCTATATCTATACTAAAATCAAATAGGGAGTCGAGACTCTATGTTGGAAAAGCGACTAGGGAGTGGAGACCCTATGTTGGAAAAGCGACTAGGGAGTGGAGACCCTATGTCTAAAATAAAATCAACTAGGCAGTGGAGATCCTATGTTGGAAAAGCGACTAGGAAGTGGAAACCCTACGTCTAAAATAACTTCAACTAGGGAGTGGAGACCCTATGTTGGAAAAGCGACTAGGGAATGGAGACCCTATGTCTAAAATAAAATCAACTAGGGAGTATAGACCCTATGTTGGAAAAGCGACTAGGGAATGGAGACCCTATGTCTAAAATAAAATCAACTAGGAGTGGAGACCTTATGTCTAAAATAAAATCAACTAGGGAATGGAGACCCTATGTTGGAAAAGCAAATAGGAAGTGGAGACCCTATGCCTAAAATAAAATCAACTAGAGAGTGGAGAACCTATGTTGGAAAAGTGACTAGGGAGTGGAGACCCTATGTCTACAATAAAATCAACTAGGGAGTGGAGACCCTATGTTGGAAAAGCGACTAGGGAGTGGAGACCCTTTGTCTAAAATAACGTCAACTAGGGAGTGGAGACCCTATGTTGGAAAAGAGACTAGGGATTGGAGACCCTATGTCTAAAATAACTTCAACTAGGGAGTGGAGACCCTATGTTTGAAAAGCGACTAGGGAGTGGAGACCCTATGTCTAAAATAAAATCAACTAGAGAGTGGAGACCCTATGTTAGAAAAGCGACTAGGGAGTGGAGACCCTATGTCTAAAATAACCTCAACTAGGGAGTGGAGACCCTATGTTGGAAAAACGACTAGGGAGTGGAGACCCTATGTCTAAAATAAAATCAACTAGGTAATGGAGACCCTATGTTGGAAAAGCGACTAGGGAGTGGAGACCCTATGTCTAAAATAACTTCAACTAGGGAGTGGAGACCCTATGTCTAAAATAAAATCAACTAGGGAGTGAAGACCCTATGTTGGAAACGCGACTAGGGAGTGGAGACATTATGTCTAAAATAAAATCAACTAGGGAATGGAGACCCTATGTTGGAAAAGCGACTAGGGAGTGGAGACCCTATGTCTAAAATAAAATCAACTAGGGAGTGGAGACCCTATGTTCGAAAAGCGACTAGGGAGTGGAGACCCTATGTCTAAAATAAAATCAACTAGGTAGTGGAGACCCTATGTTGGAAAAATGTAACTAGAGATTGGGGACCCTAGGCTACCATGTTTTTGAATTTTCTTCTCTTTTTTCATTTTTTTTACTTCACTTTTCATTTTTATTTAGGAGAATGAATGAAAAGTTTAAAAGGACTTCCTTTTTCGGGTCAATTTTTGTTGCAGAACCGTTTTGGTTTCTGCGGGCTTTGCTTTTATTGCACCTGCTCCTTGCAGGATTACTTCAGATTCCACCTTGTTCATGTTTTCAAACAAAGAACAATTGTCATTTTGAAATGGTGGTTGGTTTTGTGGCTTTGATTGTTTGGTCACTTGAGCTCGGCCCAACTCTTTCGATGAAAAATCTATGTTTATCATTGGCTTTATGGAGATCGATCTCTCTTATAAACCCAGGGATCTTGACTTTTCTAAAAGTACACATGATGGTTCACTCGCGTGGGGATTTGGCCTATTCATCTTATTTTACCATTACGGGCATTTGACTTTGGATTTCTTTCCTTTTCAATAGTTTGACTTTGAAGCATCGGCCATCATGGCCAGTCGAGATCGACTTGATGCACCTGCTGAGGCTGGGTGCTTTTTCTTGAATTTGGCTTTTTTTAGGTAGAACCCTGTAAAACCAATCTTGCCATCTTTTCTTTGTATTAGTTTCGGAGAGGGATTAGACCGAAAGGGACTCAAAGAAAAGTAAACAAAGGACAGGATAATGAATTTAACGAGAAGCGTACCTTTCAGGGGAAGAAAGAAAGAGGGACTTATCTGGAGTGCATGCAGACTTCAATCGGCATGACATGCTTCTTGGACTGGATACCCGATCTACGCAACCATCCAATCTCTCATAAACCCAACATAACTTGTGTCTTAAAACCAAGAAACCTTGACAGGACTTTATTAGTGCTGATGGTTGTAGGGAATTCCTTCTTTTTGATCAATGGCGCCCTTTGCGGGTTTTCGCCTATTGGCCTCTCTCATTTCTCTTCTTACCGTCGCCTTATAGTGCTCTTTGCGAGTTTTCACTAAAACGACTCTCTCATTTTTTAGTTTCTCTGCTCACCATCGCCTTACGATGCCCGTGTGGGTTTTCACCAACAAGACTTTCTCATTTTATTTCTATCATTTTGATTGCATCGGGTCCAAGTAGTTGCATTCTCCGATCCTTGAACATTCTTACCGATTAATCGAAAGGACTTGAACAGGGTTTTGGTGTAAAAAAAGCTTGGATTAAATTACAACTTTGGAACCATTCAGGCGGGATCATCATCGAAACATTATAACATCTGCCCCAGTTTCACTTTTTGGGGGGAATTTGGATTTTTTTTTTGGTGTGACTGAACCCCAGAGAGAGGTTGCCTATGTATCCTTTCGGAATCAAGTCGAACGTAGTTCAAGGAAACTTTGTTTTTGACTTTGAGTTTTTTTCAAACGTTTTCAGGTTCCAAAGAGGGTAATCAAAGAAAGGTAACCGGCTCAAAGGGTTAGTAAAAGGGTTGAAGTGTTTGGGGTAGCAAGAATGAAAGCCTTCGTCATCCCAATCAGACAATATTGGTATCGCAAAAGGAATAAACATAATACCTCTTAACCGCGTCTACATTGACAGTTATTTCAGGGTCATTTCCTTCAATGTCTCCCAAGTACAATGCCCCTTTCGGCAACAATTTTCTTATAATGTACGGACCTTTCCAGTTTGGGGAGAACTTTCCTTTCGCTTTCTTGTGATAAGGGATAATATGTCTCAAAATGAGTTGCCCCACTTCAAAATTCATGGGCCGTACTTTCTTATTATAGGAACGGGCCATTCTTTATTGATACAACTGCCCGTAGCAAACTACGGCCATCCGCTTTTCGTCAATCAAGGTTAACTGTTCTAGACGGGTCTTGACTTACTCATTATCTTCAATTTCAGCCTCAACGATGATTCGGAGAGAAGGAATTTCAACTTCTGTAGGTATTACGGCTTCAGTGCCATAAACCAATAGATAGGGTGTTGCTCCAACTAATGTGTGCATAGTTGTACGATATCCCAACTAATGTGGCAACTTTTCATGCCATTGTCTCGAACTTTGAATCATCTTTTTAAGAATCTTCTTGATGTTCTTGTTTGCTGCTTCAACAGCACCATTAGCTTTGGGCTGATAAGGGGTAGAATTCCGATGCATGATCTTACATTGTTCACATATCTCCCTCATCAAGTGATTATTCAAGTTTGCAGCATTGTCTGTAATGATAGTTGTAGGGATACCAAAACGGCAAATGATATTGGAGTGCACGAAGTCTACCACTGCTTTCTTAGCGACGGTTTTGAGAGTGACTGCTTCAACCCATTTTGTGAAGTAGTCAATGGCAACCAATATGAATCTATACCCATTTGAAGCTTTTGGTTCGATTAGGCTAATGACATACATACCCCAAGCAACGAATGGCCACGGTACTGACATAGGATGCAGTTCTGTAGGTGGTACATGAATCAAGTCACTGTGTACCTGACACTGATGACATTTTCGGACAAAACTGAAGCAATCTTTTTCCATAGTCATCCAGTAATAGCCTGCTCGAAGGATTTTCTTTGCCAGGACGTATCCATTCATATGGGGTCTACACACTCTTGTGTGTACTTCATGCATGATTCTTCCGGCCTCTTGGGCATCCACACATCTTAACAGGTTGATATCTGGAGTCCTTTTGTACAAGACTTCGCCGCTCAAGAAGAAACCGCTGACAAGCCTTCTAATTGTTCTCTTTTGGTCTCCATTGGCTTGCTCAGGATATTCCTTTGTTTTCATAAATTTCTTGATATCATGATACCATGGCTGAACATTTGGTTCTACCTCAACCGTATTGCAATAACCATGCCTTTTTCGGATTTGAATTTCCATCGGGTCAATATGGACATTGCCTGAATATGGCAACATCAAGGCCAAAGTAGCGAGTGCATCGACTAACTAATTGTAAAATTGAGGAATGCCTGAACTTGACTGACTTGAACCGTTTGCTAAGATCTTCCACATGTTGTCTGTATGGAATAAGCTTAACATCCCGAGTGTCCCATTCTCCCTAAGCTTGTCGAATAATGAGATCTAAATCTCCCATGATTATCAATTCTTCCACCTCTTGGTTGACCTCCATATTCATACCTATAATGCATGCTTCATACTCGGCAGTGTTGTTTGTATAGAAAAACCGAAGCCGGGCTATGGCTGGATAGTGTTGAACAGTGGGTGAGATCAAAATTGCCCCAATCCCGACACCTGTTGCGTTCACATCTCCATCGAAGAACATTTTCCAAGCATTAGTGTCTTCTGATGTTACCTCAACTGAATTTAATTCCTCGTCTGGGAAGTAAGTACTCAAAGGTTGATATTCATCATCAACAGGGTTTTCAGCTAGGTGATCTGCTAAAGATTGGGCTTTCATTGTCGTGCGGGTGACATAGACTATGTCAAATTCGGTGAGCAGGATCTGCCATTTTGCTAACCTCCCTATGGGCATCGGATTTTGGAATATGTACTTCAAAGGGTCCAGCCTGGTAATGAGATAAGTGGTGTAGGCCAATAGGTAATGCCTAAGCTTCTGAGCGACCCAAGTTAGGGCACAGCATGTCCTTTCCAACAAAGTGTATTTGGCTTCATAGCTAGTGAACTTCTTGCTCAAATAGTATATTGCCTGCTCTTTCTTCCTAGTCATATCATGTTGCCCGAGGACACATCTGAAGGAATTCTCCAAAACTGTCAAATACAAAAACAAAGGCCTCTCAAGTTCGGGTGGGAACAAGACTGGCGGATTTGATAGATATTCTTTGATTTTGTCGAAGGCTTCTTGACACTCATCTGTCCATTTAATCGCCGTATCTTTTTTTAACAGCTTAAGTATGGGCTCATATGTGGATGCCAACTGAGCAATGAACCGGCTGATGTAATTCAACCTTCCCAACAGGCTCATAACCTCTTTCTTGGTTCTCGGAGGAGGCAAATCCCGAATAGACTTTATCTTCGTTGGATCTAGCTCAATGCCCCTTCGACTGACTATGAATCCCAAGAGTTTCCCAAACGGAATCCAAATGCACATTTGGCTGTATTTAACTTCAAGTCGTACTTACGCACGCTTAAAGAACTTTCTCAGATCCCGAACATAGTCGTCCTACGTTCTGGATTTAATTATCACATCGTCCACATACACCTCGATTTCTTGGTGTATCATGTCATAAAAGATGGCAGTCATAGCCCTCATGTAGGTTGCCCCAACATTCTTCAAACCAAAAGGCATGACCCTGTAATAATAGGTGCCCCAGGGTGTGGTGAAGGTTGTCTTTTCCACATCTTCTTCATCCATCAAGACCTGATGGTACCCAGCATAACAATCCACGAAATACTGTATCTCATGTTTGGCCCAGTTGTCAGCAAGGATGTGGATGTTTGGCAAAGGGAAGTTGTCTTTGGGACTTGCTTTGTTCAGATCCCGATAGTCAACATACACTCGAGTTTTCCCATCTTTCTTTGGTATGGGAACCACATTAGCTAGCCATGTGGTATATCGGACCACTCGGATCACCCCTGCCTTCAACTGTTTGGTGACCTCTTCTTTGATCTTGTCACTGATATCAGTTTTGAACTTCCTCTATTTTTACTGGGCAGGGGGACAATCGGGGTAAGTCGGCAATTTGTGTACCACTAAATCAACACTTAGTCCTGGCATATCATTATTTGACCAAGCAAACACATCTTTGAATTCGAACAAAAGTTAGATCAATGCATCTCTGGATCTTTCATCCGTGTGAATGCTTATCATGGTTTCTTGGACCTCTTCTAAACTACCCAAATTAACCGGCTCGGTTTCATTTAAGTTTGGCTTAGGTTTATTCTCGAATTGTTCCAATTCTCAGTTTATTTCCCTAAAAGCCTCTTCTTCATCATATTCCAGTTCTTGATTTATTATTTCACAGTTAGACAGCGTGCTATGATCTAGTCATGAAGTCTGCAAGCATGTCATGTTATTTAAGTCCGCATTATTAGAACCAAAAAGAAGAAATAAGAAAAGTACAAAAATCAAAAAGAATAAAGAAAGAGATTCATAGACGATGAAATATTGATTTCATTTCATTGAATTTGAAGATATAAGGGTTTACATTGTAATTTTAAAGACAATAAACTAAAAGAAACATTCGAGTTACACCCTGAAATAACTCGGAATGCAGAAAAAGTGGCAAGACTGGACTACTGGGATTCCCACCTAACTGGGAACGGAGTAGCCTTCCAATTTTGCAGCTTGGTGTCGGGCCCCATAAATTGCACCTCAGCAGTGCTCGAGCCTTCACCTGGCTAGACCATATGAGCTTCATATAACATTTGCCTCATGGCTCCACATATGTCCTCAATTTTCTCGGCTGTGCAGGCCTCATCTTCTTCTTCTTCTGTGTACTTTGGCTTGACGAATGTTCTGAAGAGATACGGGACTAGCTGAGGTAGAACCCACCCGTCATTCTTATGCTCTTTAGCCCATTTCACGTCGGCTTCTGTAGCTTGGAAACCGACACCAAAAAAGTTCTTACTGGCAGCCAAAGTGATAGGTTCCGTGATACCTTGCAAAGATACCCCGAGCCCCTTCCCGGGCTTATACCCGTGCTTGATCATTTCTGTAGTGACCATGATTGATGAATTTGATAGAAAGGGTTGAGGACACGGGCTTCCTTCCTTGCATTGATCTGCGACCACAACCTCGAAAGCTTGATAGACTATGTGCTCGCTCCCTTCCCTAGCTTCGAGACATGGGACTGACGGGCCCCGATAACTTGATTGCTCATCTTCTCCATGAACCATAATTTCCTGATCTTCGTGTTCAAACTTCACCATTTGGTGGAGGGTAGAAGGTACGGTCCCTACAGCATGGATCCAAGGCCTTCGTAAAAGAAAATTATATGAGGTATCCATATCCAAGACCTGAAACGTCACTTCGAAATCCACAGGACCGATAGTCAATATCAAATCAATTTTCCCTATTGTGTCCCTCTTGATTCCATCGAAAGCGCGCACACAAACAATATTAGGCCTAATCCTCTCAGTCCCAATTTCCATTCTTTGCAAAGTTGAGAGAGGCATATGTCGACCCCTAATCGCCATCCACCGTGACTTTTTTTATATAGTACCATTCACACTTAACTGTCAGATGAAGAGCTTTGTTGTGGGCAGCCCCTTCTGGGGGGCAAGTCATTCTTGATAAATGAAATCTGGTTGACTGCGAAGAATCTTTCTGCCATCCTTTCCAGTTGCTACACAGTGCTTTCAATCGGAACATCGGCTTCATTGATGGTCTTTATTAACACTTTCTGATGCTCATTCGAGCTTATCAATAGAGACAAGAGTGAGACCTGAGAGGGGGACTTCTGGAGTTGGTCAATTACCTCGCAATCCACAGTTTTCATTTTTTAGAAGAAATCCTCTGCTTTTTCGGCACTAACTGGCTTTTTGAGCGGGAAGCGCTTCTGCTTGGCGCTGTTCACTTCCTTCCGATTGAGGTATTTCCCAGATGGGTTGGTTTCATTTACTTCCCCTATGATTTCTTTCCCCTTGTATTTTACAATTGCTCTATTGTAGTTCCAGGGGACTGCAGTAGGGTCTTTCATAGGCCTTTGTGGTGCACGACTAATGATCACGGGCTCGTTCAACCTGGGTGGAATTACTAGCCCCCACACCATCTAAGTCCCTTTGGGTAAATACATCTTAGGGCCCTTGTTCAGCTCAAACCTTTTAGGAATACTTAACGCCAATTGGTCTATCAGACTTAACGCCAATTGCTCTATCCTGTGAGCTCGGGGAACATAAAGAATAGCGTCTTTAGGGGGTGCTGCCCCTGTTTTGGTTTCCACCATCTTTTCTGCACTTTGAGGGGTGGAGCTACTCTTCTTCTCCCCCTTGTCTTACTTTGCAACCACATTTGGCTTCTTTTCAACATCGGCGATGGCAATGATGGCTTTCAGAGCCGGGTCAAACTCCTTATCTTCACAAATCATTCCAATAATTGGCTCGTTGTTGTGAGCCGACAATAGGTTGTTGGTCACATTGGGGATCTCTTCATCTTTCAGCACTACCCTCTTTTGCTCTATTAAGTTTTCGATCGCCCTTTTGAGAGTCCAACAGTCTTTAGTGTCATTCCCCTCCGCTCCTGAATGGTAAGCACATCGAGTACCGGTTGGTAGGAGGGTGACTCTGGGTTTTGCTTAGTTTGGGGTACGGGTTGCAACAAACCCATTTGGACCAGTTTAGGGAAAAGGCTAGAGTAGGATTCACCAATAGGCGCGAAATTTGTTCTTCTGGGTGGTTCCCGAGCATGGGCATTGTATGGAAAATTATTTTAAGGGGGACGGGGAATATATGGAGCTTGGTGAGGAGGGTTATTTCTAGGAAGTGGAGCTCAGTTTTGGTTAAACTATTGTTGTGGTCGAGCGTATGGCTGGGCATTCATTACTGCATACAACTGAGGAGCTATAGCATAGGCCACATCCTGATAAGGATAATAATATTGTGGGGTGCTTGGAGGGAAGTAATCTCCGGGTGGATGGGAGTTTCTCAGACTTGAAGCCGCCATCACCACCTCTTCTTTCTTCTTTTTGTGTGCTACACCTCCTGGACCACTTTGGATTGCTTGGGACGTAGCTCTTATGGCATATTGGCTCAATATGCGACCTGTTTTCAGACCATTTTCGACCATATTATCACACCTCCTTTTTACCTACACCCCGCAAAGGGGCGTAAAGGAAGTTTTTCCAATTAAAGGACAATCGAAACGGGATTTATTATTTAATTCAGAGTCGCCACTTGGGAGATTTATGGTGTCCCAAGTCACCGGTTGAATCTCGAATCGAGGAAAAGATTAACTCTGTATTACAGTACGCGAACCAGAAATCCGGACAAGGAATTCTGTTAACCCGGGAGAAGGTGTTAGGCATTCCCGAGTTCCGTGGTTCTAGAACGGTCGCTCAACTGTCACATTCGGCTTATTTATCTGACTTTAACAATTATGAGCTTATATGCAAGTTTTAACTCTTTACCGCTTTTATTATTATCATTATTATTTTAACAGAGAATTGCAACGTTGTGAAGACGTATCTCGAACCACGTCACATCAATGTACCCGTGGTTGTCGACACATTTCGACTCCGTTGGGATTTGGATTTGGGTCACATAAATGTGCACCCGAATTTGAGAAGGTAATGTTATTTAAAGTACGCGCTTAAAGAGATTAACGCATGGTTATTTTGGGAAAAAGGCCGTGAAGTTCGCTAAGCGGCCGATCCCGAGTTCTAAGTAATTAATACATACATTTGTGAGGGCCCCGCAATCTATGCGTTTTACTAGGCGAGGCTCATCTCGTTTATTTTAAAAGGACAATCCTAAAGTGACTATATTTTTCTATTAAGTTCGTCTCTAAAATAAAAGAGAAGAAGTCCTAATTAGTTACATGTTTATAAGCTCGTGCCTCTTATTAGTTATTAGATTAAGACAAATGCAAACGGAAAATTTCAACCGAGCTTGCTCAAAGGGAGATTGTATCGTTCCTTGTTCTATTAGTTAATAATACTAAAGTTGATGAATTGAACACGAGATTGACACACAGTAATATCAAAACAAACTAACTATTCTTTGATTAATTTAAACTAACATTATTAGATGAATGGGTTATTAGAAGAACCAAATGTAATACCAAGCCATTTTTGAACTCTTTTTACAACTGTTGAAAATACCTCAGTATTTGAAAATTGACGTTAGGCTAACATTATTCAAGTAACCATTTCGTTAGCTTTGAACCTATATAATGATACCTTCAATTCATTTGAATCCAAAAAAAACTTGGAAAAACGGTAGCTCACATGGTCTAGATACAGTCCAGTTAGGTACATTTACATGGACCAGTCTTATTGCAGAAAACTAAACATTATACATATGCAACCCTATGACTCATTAATCAGTCAACTACATATTTAGACAAAGAAAGGAAAACTCTATTCGAGCACAAATCTAAACAGGAGAAATTCAACAGGAACAAAGTCTGGTCAACACTTCATTTCGCTTCAAGCCAAGAGTGTACAAATGTGTACCTGGAAGGAATACAATGGGGAAGAAGAAGAGAGGAAGGTCAGCAGCAGCAGTAGCAAACATCAGTTGCAACAGCAATGCAACAAAAGATAACCAGCAGCGACTCAGGAAACCAGTTAAAATTCCCAGCAATACCAACAGCAACACAAACACCCAGTAACTGACCCCAAAATAGCTTGATATCAACCAAATATCAATCAAAACACAAGCAGAAACACCCCTAGAATTCAGTAATCAAGAAAAACTCGAAAATACAACTCCACAGTTAAAGCTGAAGCTCTTTTCTGTTTCAATGGGATAGCACTAGTTGAACTAGACTAACTCTTAAAACTCTCTTCCAGTTTTTCAGAATGTTCAACACCCTTAAGATTTTCAGAATGTTCTTTTTTCCTTTAACTGTGTCCAGCTCCTCTCCTTTATAGCCAAACTTTTTTTTTTAACCCTTTAGCTCGTAGGAGCATTCAGCTAATTAAGAGAGTATTTTTGCCCATGATATTCCCTGGCAGCCACTACTACATGTTTTTCTCTTTTTTAATCCAAGGTTATGGGTGACTTAACTTATTTAATCAACTTCCCATGCCATTAAGACTTGTTCCCCACTATTACTAAACAATTCATTAGTTTATTGATACTTTAGTACCCTACTGTCAGACCACTAAATTTAGGCCATTCTCAAACCTTTTAAATTCCAAAATACCCTCCTAAAGTCCCTGAAATTACTGTCCTACCCAATCCCTTTTACCTCGTCAACTATAACCAATCCTTAATCAGATAACTAAACTGATTCCTAATTAATCATCAAACTACAGCAGCTATAACCAATTTAATTCAATTCACCTAACAGTTCGAACTTAGAACTCAGATTAGATCAAATAGCAGACTGATGCAAAGCTGCTAAGATGCACATGTACATGGGATTAACTGACTGCATTCACAATTCTAAATCAAACTTAGGCAAAATGAATGAAATATTGTAATATCACAAATTCATATGCAACAAAACTTATTGGAAACGGAGAGGAAAGAATCAAACATAACATAATAAGACAATCTGAACCAACAGTAATATCAAACGATCACAGTTTTATACAATCACTCACTGAACTTACCTAAATTGAGATACTCAACAATGTAAAGAAGAAACTAATCCAGAGGGAAAACAAACAGACAGGGGTTCAAGCGATTTCAGACAAATCCAATTAACTAGAAAATCCAATTAATACAGTGATGAAAATTTAGACCGGAAAAAGGTTCGAAAGAGGGGGAAGAAGTAATTGACAATCACAACAATGAAATTAGGCAAACACAAACAACAATCAAAAAGGAAAAAGGAAAAGAGGAGAAATACCTCAGAAACCACAGGCTAAAATCCAATCCGTTCCAATCGAAACTTCGACTTGAGGTTTGAAGCCGAAACGGACCTTAATCGAGTGTTCTCGATTGATATCACACGACTAAGGTCGATTACGACCTCAGCTTTCTACTGTATCGATCCCCTGGCTCGGTTCTTTTAGGGTTTGTCAAACTCACGATTTAACTCTGATTTGAAATTTGACCAGTTTCGAAGGGAAATGAGTATGGGATTTGGGGTGAGGGAGTCAAGGAGGTTACTGGGTGTTAGTTAGGGATGGCTTGGGAGGTGGCGCCGCCACCAGAGAATCTTGTGGCGGCGCTAGGGTTTGGACATTCGAATGAATATTCGAAATGCTTGGGCTTGATTTGAAGGGAAATGAGTATGGGACTGGAACGAGGAAGTCTTGGGGAAGCTGTGGTGTGAAATTGTAGGCCATTGGACAAGATAGGGTTCCGGCCTGATTTTCGATCTAATATTCGAAGCACACGGTTGGGATTTGAGGGATAAGAGTTAGGGATTCAAAATGGGGAGGTCGAGGGGAATCATTGGTGAAAATATGGGGTCGTTTGGACCACCGAAACCGCCGTGAGGCGATTTCCGGTGGGCGGAGCACGGTGGTAAGAGGCGGAGGGTCTGTTTGGTCTGTAAAGCTTAGAGATGGAATGAAAGGGTTAGGGTCTCTGATTTGGGGTTTGGTATATTGAAATGGGGTGATTAATGTGGTCCGTTGGATCAGTGAAGATCGATGGTCCAGATTAGGTTATGGGGTCAAACGGGGTCGTTTTGGTTAAGTACTGAGGCGGGTTTGGTTCGGGGTAAAACGGTCGGGTTCGGTTCTTGGATACGGGTATTAATCTGTGACCGTTGGATGTGGCTTGGTTGAATGGCTGAGACTTTTGCCATTGAAACGACGTAGTTTGGTCCCTATACTACGTTGTTTCACCATCCTGTGAGAGGAGCTGCCTGGACCGGGTTTGGGACATGCCATTGGGCCAGGGATTTGAGCCCAATCCGATTTTCCTTCCTAGTTTTTTGTTCTTTTCATTCATTTTACTTTCTAAATTATTTTCTAAAATTTTAAACCAAAATAACTTATTAAAAATACTAATTATCTTCTAATAACATTTATCACATATAATTAAATGCCAATTAACAATAAAATCACACAATTCCACATTAAATGCTAAAAATGCAAAGTACATTATTTTTTATGATTTTCATTTTCGTAAAACAAATCACTGGTTAATTAATCCTAAATTGTAAATGCAAATGCAACACATATAGTTTTGTATTTTTCAGTAGTATAAATAGAATAAACATGCACAGACAAATCACAAGCAACACACAACTATTTTATTTTGAAATTTTGTGGGAGTAGTTCTTGTAGGGCAAAAATCACGTGCTCACAGCTGCCCCTCTTTGTCCGGAAACACGAAGAGTTTTCGTGTAAAGATAAAGTGAGCGGATACGAGCGATTTTTGCCCGTTCGGCTACTCCGTGTGAAGCATTTTTGCAAGATTTGACCGAACCTCTGCTTCAAAGGTTTCCTACATATCCCTAGCTAAAAGGGAATCAGGTCAATGTAGTTCGGGAAGTTTCGGTAGCTGGGACTACCATGAAGCTGTAATTTTGCTGTTACTACTGCTGCATGCTGTTACTACTGCTTTCCGACCTCCTTATTACACCGTGCTAAAAGAAGACAAGAAGTTAGACTAAACTAAGGATTACAACATCTTATCTATCTTCAAACTTGCTCTTGTAGCCTTCCTTCTGATTTCTGCAGCGGAATTTATGCTGGGGATATTTTGTTGTAACCCTCCACTTTACTGACTCTTGACTTGAAATTGAGTGTAGTCCTCTGTTCTACAGGCGGGCTCCTGACTTCAAACTTGAAATTTATTCCTCTGTTCTACAGGCGGGCTCCTGACTTCGTTTTGAAATGTACTCCTCTGTTCTATAGGCGGGCTCCTGACTCCAACTTGACTTTAAAAGATAATACGGCCTCCATTCTCCAGGCGGGCTCCTGACTTCAACAGCAATTTAAAGATAATGCAGCCTCCATTCTCCAAGCGGGCTCCTGACTTCAACAGCAACTATTTCTCCAGAATATAACACTTTCATTCTCCGGGCGGGCTTCTGACCTCAACAATTTCTTAAAAACATAACACCTCCATTCTCCAGGCGGGTTCCTGACTTCAACAACTTCTTAAAAATATAACACCTCCATTCTTCAGGCGGGCTCCTGACTTCAACAACTTCCTA
Source organism: Nicotiana tabacum (assembly GCF_000715075.1). Classification (NCBI taxonomy): domain Eukaryota; kingdom Viridiplantae; phylum Streptophyta; class Magnoliopsida; order Solanales; family Solanaceae; genus Nicotiana; species Nicotiana tabacum. The sequence goes on from NC_134085.1 coordinate 75,779,120, forward strand.
AAAATATAACACCTTTATTCTCCAGGCGGGCTCCTGACTTCGACTACAACTTAAAAAATATAACACCTCCATTTTTCAGGCGGGCACCTGACTTCGACTACAACTCAAAAATATAACACCTCCATTCTCCAGACGGGTTCCTGACCTCAACAATTTCTTAAAAACATAACACCTCCATTCTCCAGGAGGTCTCCTGACTTCAACAACTTCTTAAAAATATAACACCTCTATTCTCCAGGCGGGCTCCTGACTTCGACTACAACTTAAAAAATATAACACCTCCATTTTTCAGGAAGGCTCCTGACTTCGACTACAACTCAAAAATATAACACCTCCATTATCCAGGCGGGTTCCTGACTTCAACTTCAACTTGAAATGACAGAAACCTCTATTCTCCAGGCGGGCTCCTGACTTCAGCTTCAACTTGAAATGACAACAACCTCCATTCTCCAGACGGGCTCCTGACTTCACTACTTCCCAAAACATAATACCTCCATTATCCAGGCGGGCTCCTGACTTCAACTACTTCTTATAAATATAGAACCTCCATTCTCCAGGCGGGCTCCTGCCTTCAATGACTTCTAAGAAATGTGTTTTATTGTTGTTGCTCCTTCCTGCCTCCTGAACCATTTTCCTTCTAACTTGAAATTATCTTCTTTCAGAACTGCTTCCCTCAAAACTGGTGTTTCATTCCTCTGAAAACTGCTGGGGATAACACTTGTGTTTTATTCAAAAATATGTTATTCTCCTCCTTCAAAGACTACTTCCCTTAAAGTTGGTGCTTTCCTTCCACTGGAACTACTTCCCTTAAGACTTGTGTTATCTTCCTTCCGAAATTGCTTCCTTTAAAACTTGTTTGGCGTTCTTCCGAAAACTGCTGGGGATACCATTTTTCCCCAAACTTGTGTTATCTTGCTTCTTCCCCAAGTGGGTACCGGACTTCTAGAAAATTTTCAAAATGAAGGAAAATTTTCTGTCCCAGTTTGACAATCTTTCTTGTATCATGATGTCTTTTCATCATCTATACCATTTCCTGTCCCTGCTTCAAATCAAAGAAAAAAATTTGTTAGTTTAAAACGTGGTGAATGGTCATGCCACTCCTGCTGGGGATGGTTTTCTCTTTCTCCTTTCCTAGCTTTGTGTTCCATTACATTACCAAAGCTTGCTGGGGATGAGATTATTTGTTGGGGATGATATTCCTGCCGGCGATCATATTCCTGCTGGGGATGGTTTTCCCCCTCTTCTTTCCCTGCTCCATGTTGTCCGACCCTCTTGGAAATTGGTCGATAATCTGCCAGGGATGCTATTGTTTCTTGACGATTCTTTATTCACCAATTGTTGCTTCCCACTTTTCTCCATACTCTTCCCGAAATCCTAGACCAATCCATCATTTGGTCTTGCAACGAACGTCTTTCTCATTCCATTGCATTATCTTTGGCCCGTCCTATCCACATTGTGTTTTTGCACCATCTTGGCAACTGGTAATAAGCTCTGAAAATCCTTTTCAAAAACAAATTGCTGGGGAGATAAAGTCTTTAAAAATAAAAAAATGATGAATTCAAGAAAATAAGAGAAGAATAGTTTTTTGAAATATGTTGGGGAGAAGAGAAAAAAAAAAAAAAAAAAGAAAAGAACTTATCTGAATGGTACAACTGATCCCAATGATCACGTCGTACATTTTGGATTAACAAACCCAGTCTATTTATATCAATCAATCTTTCTGATGGCCTTACATTGCTGGGGATATGTAAGCGCCCAATTATTTTGTCGACTCAACATCTTTGCACTGCTTGATGCCTCGACGGATCCTTTCCGTCAATCTTATCTTGTTTGCCTCTTTTGACCCCTTGTCGCCTCATAGTGCCCTTCGAGGGGTTTTCACTAATAAGACTCTCTCATTTCCCTCAACTCTCGTCGCCTTATGGTGCCTGTGAAGGTTTTCACCGATAAGACTCTCTCGTTTTATTTCTCTCAACTTTCGTCGCCTTGTGGTGCCTGTGGAGGTTTTAACCGATAAGACTCTCTCATTTTATTTTATTTTTTCAGTTGGGGATTGGAGTGTTACCGATATGACTCTCTCTGCTGGGGATTCTTTCGGCTATCAATTCATTTCCAGCTTATGATTCGCTTCTCTGCTGGGGATCAAAGTGTTATTCCCGACTTCCATTTGCATGACTTGGCACTTCTCGGATACTGATCGGGAGGTCTTTTTTGGACATCAATATGGGTTTTTGTGTATGGCTAAAAGAAAAGGGGTATCAAAAGGTTCAAAATAATTTTGATAGGTAAAACATTACAACTCTTGGAATCAAACTTCCTTCCCAAAATTACAAACACAACTTCTGCCCCAGTTTCTTGCTTGGGGATTTTTATTTTTGTTACACTATGACCGAGCCGTGAGGCGCCTACGTATCATTTTTGAGGAATCAGGTCAAACGTAGTTCCCAATTCCTTTATTTTTCTTGTGACTTTTCTTTTATCTTTATTATCATTATTTTTCTCTTCTCTTTTTCTTTCATTTTCATTACTGATTCCAAAAGAAGGGTATGAAAGAATAAATAAGGCTCAAAAGGGGAAGCAAAGGTTTAAGTGTTTGGATGGAAGAACAAATTGCCTCCGTCATTTTATTCTTCGATACCATGCCAAAAGCAAACAAACAATAATTACAATTAAAAGAAATCATACATAATATCTCTTAACTGCTCAGAATTGATAGCCATGTCGACGCATTTCCCTTCGATATCTGTTAAACATAAAGCGCCATTGGACAACACTCTGGTTACAATGAATGGCCCTTGCCAATTCGGGGCAAACTTGCCCTTTGCCTCAGCCTGATGTGGGAGGATGCGTTTTAGCACTTGCTGGCCCACTTCAAACTTCCGGGGACGCACCTTTTTGTTGTATGCTCTTGCTATTCTCTTTTAATATAACTGGCCATGACACACAGCTGCCAATCTCTTTTCATCAATCAAGTTCAACTTCTCCAAATGGGTTTTGACCCACTCGTCATCATCAATCTTAGCCTCAGCGACAATCCGAATGGATGGAATTTCAACTTCTGCCGGTATCACTACTTCAGTTCCGTATACCAACAAATAAGGAGTTGCACCTACTGAAGTACGAACAGTAGTGCGATAACCCAACAATGCCAATGGTAACTTCTCATGCCATTGTCTGGACCCTTCTACCATCTTCTTCAGTATCTTCTTTATGTTCTTGTTGGCCGCCTCGACCGTTCCATTCGCCTTGGGACGATGTGGTGTGTAATTACGGTGTGTAATCTTGAACTGTTGACATACTTCTTTCATCAAACCGCTGTTAAGATTAGCACCATTGTCCGTGATGATCACTTTTGGGATCCCAAATCTACAGATGATATGGGAATGAACAAAATCTACCACTGCCTTCTTGGTTACCGACTTGAAAGTTTTAGCTTCAACCCACTTAGTGAAATAATCGATGGTCACCAGAATGAACCTATGACCGTTGGTAGATGCCGGCTCAATAGGTCCAATGACATCCATGCCCCAGGCAACAAATGGCCATGGTGCTGACATTGTATGCAATTCTATCGGCGGAGAATGAATCAGATCTCCATGTATCTGACATTGATGGCATTTCCGCACGAAACTGATACAATCACGCTCCATAGTGAGCAAATAGTACCCTGCTCGAAGAATCTTCTTCGCCAATACATATCCGCTCATATGTGGCCCACAAACTCCAGCATGTACCTCTGTCATAACTGTCGTGGCTTGACTAGCATCTATACATCTCAGCAATCCCAAATCTGGTGTTCTTTTGTACAACACTCCTCCACTAAGGAAAAATCCATTTGCCAGTCACCGAGTGGCTCTCTTTTGATCTCCGTTGGCCTGCTCCGGGTATATCCCCATCCTGAGGTATTCGTTGACATCATAGAACCATGGTTCGCCATCCAGTTCTTCCTCTAACATGTTGCAATAAGCATGTTGATCACGAACCTGAATATGCAACGGGTCAACATGAATTTTGTCTGGGTGGTGCAACATTGATGCTAAGGTGGCCAAAGCATCGGCAATCTCATTATGAACTCTTGGGATGTGTCTGAACTCCACTGATGGAAATTGCTTGCTCAAATCGTGCAAACATTGTCGATATGGAATGAGCTTCAAATCCCTTGTTTCCCATTCACCCTGAATCTGATGCACCAGGAGGTCCGAGTCTCCCAAGACCAAGACGTCCTGGACATCCATGTCTACAGCTAACCGTAGACCCAAAATGCATGCCTCACACTCAGCCATGTTGTTGGTACAATAGAAACGCAGTTGAGCCGTAACAGGATAATGATGCCCTATTACAGAAATAAGTAACGCTCCTATTCCAACTCCTTTCGCATTTGCGGCTCCATCGAAAAAAGCTTCCATCCTGGTTCCTTGGTCATTTCCAACTCATCTATATGCATCACTTCTTCATCAGGAAAATACGTCCTCAAGGGCTCGTATTCTTAATCAACAGGATTCTCAGCCAAGTGATCAGCCAATGCTTGGGCATTCATGGTTGTCCTCGTCACATAGACGATGTCGAATTCTGTGAGTAATATCTGCCATTTCGCCAATCTCCCTGAAGGCATAGGCTTCCGGAAAATATACTTCAGTGGATCCAAGCGTGAAATGAGATAAGTAGTATATGATGACAGATAATGCTTCAATTTCTGGGCCACCCAAGTTAGGGCGCAACATGTCTTCTCGAGTTGAGTGTACTTAACCTCATAGCCTGTAAACTTATTGTTGAGATAATAGATGGCTTGCTCCTTCCTTCCTGTAATGTCATGTTTCCCCAGTACGCAGCCAAACAAATTCTCCAGGACCGTTAGATAAAGAATTAACGGTCCTCCCGGCTCAGGTGGAACCAACACAGGTGGATTTGATAAATATCCTTTGATTTGGTCAAATGCTTCCTGACATTCTGCCGTCCATTCTACCGCAACATCTTTCTTCAGTAGCCGAAAAATGGGTTCACAAGTTGCTGTGAGTTGAGCAATAAACCTGCTGATATAATTCAACCTTCCCAACAGACTCATTACTTCTGTCTTGTTCTTAGGCGGTGGCAAATCTTGGATGGATTTGATCTTTGACGGGTCCAACTCAATGCCTCGCCGACTAACGATGAATCCCAACAGCTTTCCAGATGGAACACCAAATGCACATTTGGCCGGGTTGAGCTTAATATCGTACCTTTGAAGTCTTTGGAAAAACTTCCTTAGGTCTGCTACGTGGTCTTCCTGATGCTTGGATTTTATGATCACATCGTCCACATATACCTCAATCTCTTTGTGTATCATGTCATGAAACACAGTAGTCATTGCTCTCATGTACGTTGCCCCAGCATTCTTCAAACCAAATGGCATTACCCGGTAGCAATAAGTCCCCCACGGCGTAATGAAAGCCGTTTTTTCCGCATCTTCTTCATCCATCAGAATCTGATGATACCCAGCATAGCAATCCACAAAAGAACCGATCTCACGTCCGGCACAATTATCGATCAAGATACGGATGTTGGGTAATGGAAAGTTATCCTTTGGGCTTGCCCTGTTCAGATTGCGGTAATCGACACACACCCTGATCTTCCCATCTTTCTTCGGCACTGGCACCATATTAGCCAACCAATCAGGATATCGAGTGACCCGAATAACCTTTGCTTGCAGCTGCTTGGTTACTTCCTCTTCAATCTTCACACTCATGTCTGTTTTGAACTTTCTCAATTTCTGCTTGACGGGAGGGCATGTCGGGTTAATGGGCAATTTGTGAACCACTAAATCCGTGCTTAACCACGGCATGTCATCATACGACCATGCAAAAACGTATTTGAACTCAATAAGTGCTTTGATTAGTTGTTCCCTGATATTCGGTGCAATGTGGATGCTTATTTTAGTTTCCCTGATATCATTTGCATCCCCTAAATTGATAGCTTCTGTGTCATTTAAGTTGGGCTTGGATTTCTCTTCAATCTGGCTTAACTCTCTGTTTATCTCTTCGAAGGCTTCATCCTCATCGTATTCCGATTCATCATCATAATCGACCTCTTGTACAATTAGTTCGGAATCAGATTGATTTTTTAGACTAGGTTGAAGATCCGTTGTGCATGCCATGTCATTAGAACCAATATAAAGAGAACTGTTCAGAAAGAGAAAAGAAGAAAACAAAATTAAAACAAAATAAGAAGAGAAAAGATTTCACTTTATTAAAATACGGGATAATAGAGTTTCACACTTTGCCGAATACAAAACAAAACTGGATTACAACCCTGGAATAATCCAAAAAAACAAGAAAGAAAAATCAGAGCCCACTACCAAGACTCCCTCCGGGTAGGAAGGGGAGTAGCTATCCAGTTGATATTTGCCCTAGGCCCCACAAACTGTACATCTAACCTACTGGACCCTTCTCCAGCTTCTATCATGTTGACATCGGCGAACAGCCTTTCAAAGCCCTCATTCAAATCTCCATCTGGCCCAATCAGTGGTTTGAGAACTTTTGGGACCGACAACTTTCTGATACCTGCTCTGACAAATGATCTGGACAGGCGCGGAATTGGATTGGGAAGGACCCAGACTCTTTTCTTCAACTTGCGGGCCCGTCTCACATCCGCTGTTGTAAGCTTGAACCCAACCCAAAGGTATCCAGATTTTTGGGCAAAGAAACCGGCTGAACAATACCCTGAAGATCAGCCCCTAAACCTTTGCCTGGCACAAACCCGTTCTTCAACATCTCCGAGGCTACCATGATAGTTGCAGCTGCTATTTTGGGAAGTGGGATGCTTTCACCTTCGGGAACTTTGTCCACTAAAACCGTATCGAAAACCTGGTAAACCCACGGTCCCTTATCATCATCAGTTTCTATGAAGGGTACGATGGCATCACTTACGGCGCTTGCATTGTCTTCCCCATGTACTACGATCTCTTGCCTATCCCACTCGAATTTGACCATCTGATGTAATGTAGAAGGCACAACTTTGGCGGCGTGGCTCCAGGGTCGCCCCAACAGAAGATTATATGACACTGCCACGTCTAACACTTGAAACTCCATGGTGAACTCGACTGGACCAATTGTTAATTCAAGTATGATGTCACCCACTGTGTCTGTACCACCACCATCAAACCCTCGAACATAGATGTTGTTCTTGTGAATCCTATCACCATCGACCTTCAGTTTGTTCAATGTGGTCAAAGAACAGATATTGGCATTGGACCCATTATCAATCAGTACTCGAGTGACTACCGAGTCTTTGCACTTCACGGTCAAATAAAGGGCTCTATTATGTTCTGTACACTCCACGGGCAACTCATCGTCTAAAAAAGTGACCTTGTTGACCTCGAAAATCTTGTTTGCTATTTTCTCCAGATGGTTCATAGACATCTTATCTGGAACATGGGCTTCATTCAGAATTTTCATCAAAACCCGGCGGTGCTCGTCTGAATGGATCAACAACGATAACAATGAGATCTGTGTCGGGGTCTTCCTCAACTGCTCCACAATGGAGTAATCTTGCGCCTTCATTTTCTTTAAAAATTCTTCCGCCTCTTCCTCGGTAACTGGATTCTTTGTCGCTACTGGATTGGCCCTTCTTAACTCTGCGGGAGCAAAACACCTTCCCGAACGAGTTAACCCCTGTGCCTCACATATTTCCTCCACAACTTCCTTCCCCTTATGCATTACCATTACTTGACTGTAGCTCCATGGCACAGCTTTCTCGCTGATTATCGGCAACTACATTACTGGCCTGATAACAACTGGTCCTATGCATGCCCCCTTCACGGCTACTGGCTTGCTTGATATCCCTTGCACCGTTACTTTGACCAGCTCTGGATTCTTGGCAACATCAGACGAACTCTTCCCCATCACCACCACTGGCTTGCCTTCTACCCTTTCTAACTGTACTACCACTTTTCCACTGATCGACTTTTCTTTCGGACTGGCACGGATCATCATTATCGTTTGTGAGGGCTTCTTGAGCTTCCCTCCTTCGTGCACTAGTTCGATCATGTGGGCTTCATGGTGTGCCGGCAACGGGTTCTGATTGATGTTAGGTGCCTCTGGCTCCTGGACCTTGATCCTATTTGTGTCAATAAGATCTTGTACGGCAATCTTCAACTTCCAACACTTCTCAGTATCATGCCTGGGAGCCCCCAAACAATATTCACAGCTTACCGAGTGGTCCGAATTTTTGGGAAGGGGATTTGGCAATTTGGGCTCCACATGACTCAATAGGCCTAACTGCCTCAATTTGTGGAACAGATTAGTATAGGTTTTTCCCAGCGGAGTGAATGTTCTCTGCCTCTGCACCCTTTCATTCCTGAAAGTCTGATTCCCACGGAAACCTGGTCCCGAAGGATTCCTGTAGGCCCTTGGTGGTGGATATGTGTTTTGTGGAGGTGGATATGTGTTTTGTAGAGGTGGATATGTGTTTTGTGGAGGTGGATATATGTTTTGTAGAGGTGTATATGTATTTTGGGGAGCCAGCGCACGCCATTGCGGGCGAGCCGGAGGCTGGGTGTAAGTTTGGGCGTGATGGACAGAGAAATGTGGCTCTTGTGGTGGGTAGTAGGGCTGTGGAGGGCCGTATGGAATGTGTGGGTAATTTGTGTGATGGGGTCTAGGTTGGTAGTGAGGGGGGGACCTCTGGATATGGACCAAGTACCTGCCTCGACTGTTGCGACATCTTCCCTTTTCTTCTTTCCGATCGCACCTCCCGTGCCGCTCTGGATGGCCTGAGTGGTTGCTTTAATCGCCGAATAGCTCAGGATTTTGTTGGACTTAAGTCCCTCTTCAATCATACTACCCATTTTTACTACTTCGTTGAAAGATTTGCCAACTGACGTCACCAGGTGACCGAAGTAAGTTGGCTCCAGAGTCTGCAGAAAGTAGTCCACCATTTCCCCCTCTCTTATTGGAGGATCAACTCTTGTCGCCTGCTCTCTCCAGCAGAACCCAAATTCTCGGAAGCTTTCCCCGGGCTTCTTCTCAAGTTTCAGCAATGTGAGACGGTCAGGGACGATCTCAAGGTTGTACTGGAAGTGGCCTGAAAAGGCTTGTGCTAGATCATCCCAGGTGTGCCACCTGCTAGGATCCTGTCTTGTGTACCATTCGAGTGCAGACCCGCTTAGACTTTGACCAAAATGAGCTATCAACAGCTCGTCTTTTCCCCCGGCCCCTCTCATCTTACTGCAAAAACCTCGCAGATGTGCCATTGGATCACCGTGCCCCTCGTATAGATCAAACTTTGGTATCTTGAACCCTTCCGACAATTGAATGTCGGGGAATGGGCACATATTTTTGTAAGCCACACTATCTTGGTTGCCTAACCCATGGATATTCCTAAAAGACTGCTCCAGGCTTTTAAACTTTCGAAGCACTTCGTCTTGCTCTGGGCTCTTAGCCGGCTTTTCAGTCTCTACCGGGATCTCGAAGTGAGTATTATAAGTATGAGGCTCGAGTGCTTTGAAGGTTGGTTCAGGGGGTAATATTGGTTATCGTGAGCCTGAAACAACGGCTCGCTGGATGATCTTTGCAGCGTGGCTGGTGGGGGTGCCACGAAAATAGGAACATTTGGTGGAGGAGGGTTCTGATTGGGTTGTGAAGCTTGGGGATCATAGGCATTTCTTCCCTGATAGTATTGGTGACTGGGGAAGCTTGTCGAAGGGCCGGAGGGGAGCGTATTCCGGCGTGTGTCCTGGTGGGAGAGTGGGAGTAACGGGAGGGTCAGGCACTTTTTGTACCCTAGCTAAGGCCAGCTGCATTTCTTTCATCTCCTGTCTCATCTTATCCATTTCCTCCTTCAGCATTTGATTCTCCGTCCTTTCATCCTCGACACTTTGGTCTGAACTAGTCATGCTTTTTAGTATGGGCCCTTTGGATCTTGTTTGGTAATGGTAATCTGCCAGAACGTTCTAAGAAACTAACTGGTTCGAAATCTCTGGAGAAACAACAAACTTGTTAGCGTAAGAGTTTAACACATATTGCAATTTCACGTTGGAGGATGCAATGTTCCTAGGCAGTTTAACCATTTCTAACATGTCTTTGCTTCGACCACATGCGTCATTCTGGCTTACTTTGTTTGTACCTCGTTTAAGTGTTTCTAAAACTTTCTTTATCTCTCTTTTTATTTCTTTCTTTTCCTTTATTTTATTCACTTTTCCTTTTCTCTTTTTCTTTTTAGTGGTGGTCGAATCTTATGTGGATTGCCTACATATCATGTCCCCGCATGAATCAGACCGCGCGTAGTTCTGCCACAAGTGCGGAAAATAAAGACACATTTTTTGGATTTTTCAACCTTTACTAGCAAAACGTTTTATTACAAGGCAAAACATTTTTGAAAGGAAATTGACAGACTTGATACAGACTACAGACTTTATGCCAAAAAGGTAAATACAAACTCCGACGGACAACAGACTCTGAAGACAAGGAAAATACAGACTCAAACTATGAATGTTTCAGAGTTTTGAATTTTGGCACCCGCGGGCGTCGTTCATCCTCGCCGCGGGCTTTGGTGCAAGGCCCCTTTGCAGATCTTTCAAATCTTCCATGATCTGGTGGACATAAATCATTATTGAAGCAAAGAAGGTGGTACGGGACATATCCTCACAATCTAGGCACTTTATGGTGATGTAGTGCCCGATATCGTCGATTCTTCCCTTGATTCTGTCCCTTTCCATAAGCAATCGCTCTATTTGTTGATTCCGCGTCCCTAGCATTTGAGCGTTGTAAAGAAGTTGATCCTGAAACTCATTCATCTGTTTCTCCATTCGGGCCATTAGATCATAGTAGCGCTTCCTATCTGCTCTGGCATCTCGGGCTTGTCTGAAGATCCGCTCTTTGAGAGTGGATATTGTTTCTCTCAATATAGCGATGTTCCTTTCGTATTCCCTCTTCATTTGTTGCATAGACCGTGCTCGCTCTTCTGCCTTCTTTATCTATTTCACCTAGATTCTCGCTAGACCAGCTTTAGATTTTTCCAGGTCTTCTTGATACTCGAGGACTTTCTTCTTTAGACCGTTTATGAGCCTTTCATCAGCCCGGCTTCTCTTCGGGTTTCTGGTAGCTATTTTCATTTCCTGGATTTGAGCTTTGAGGACCTCGTTTTCCTGAGCTAGTTTTCTCTTTTCTCCCTCATCTGCAGCGATATGCAAATCTTTCTCAAATTTCAAATCTATAACTTGCTTCTCCAACTTGCCTATTGTAACCCTGTACTCGTGCTCTTTAGCCAACCAATCCCACTATTCTTGCGACGCCTTAACGAATTCCTGGAGATGGGGTCTTTTAGCCGGCCTTTCGTGCTCAAGTTCTCTCATATACCAAGCAAGGTATCCTGGCGCCACTTCGCCTTTGGCCTGATCCTGCACGCAAGTATCTGCTTTTAAATATTGGTATTCACTCCAGATCTGACGGACTCTTGCTTCAGGGAACTGTCCGTCAGGGCTAATCTCAATTACTTGAGCACTAAGATCTTCCTCCTGTGGCACTGTTTGGCATCTCCCGAGTTGTCTCAAAACCTGATATGGCGCGTAAGGCTGAATGCTCTTGAGCCCCATCAATAGAAAGTGGGTCCTAGCTGCCAGCATATGGATGACCTCGTCAACAGGAAACCATCCTAGTGTCCACTGTATTTGGCTGGCGGTGAGGGTCCGAAAGAATGATGTCCACGCCGTAACTCCCTCGGGTAGACTGACCCCCTTGATTCTGTTGCAGAACTCTTCTATGCAAGTTTTCTTCGAGGAACCATAACTCAAGAGCTGGGAACGGTTGCAGAGATGCTCAGTCATCCATATTTGTAGCAACAAGTTACACCCCTCGAAAAAGTTCCCTCTGGCTTTGCAGGCTATGAGAGCTCAGAAGATATCAGATACTATCATAGGCGCAAGAGTGCTTTCATCTTGAATGCAAGGTACTGACAACCCCGTCTATTTTCAGATCAATGTTTCCGTCTTTCCTTTGAAATACCAAAAGGCCCAAAAAGGTTATCATAAAAGCCACTCGTCTATGCTCGTCCCATTTCTGACGGTTACTTTTGCTGCATAACTTGTTACCCGGGTTGTTGAATCCTCCGACATGACCGTATCTGTCGTATATGAAGCGTGGATTACAAAAACCTGCGGCCAAATCTGGGTTATGGACCGTCCTGGGTATCTTTAACGAATCTAAAAACCGATGCACAGTGACAGCTCTTGGAGCAACCAGGTATTTTTGCCTCAACGGAACTTCAGCATTTCCGATGTACCCGGCTATTTCCTCCAAAGTCGAGGTGAGTTCAAAATCGGAGAAGTGGAAGACATTGTGTGCCAGGTCCCAACAGGTGACCAAAGCTCTTATGATATCCCCCCGAGGCTGGATTTCCAATAAACCCGTAAGACCTTTTAGATATTTCTTGACCTCATCTTGCCCTTCACCACCTAAATCATCCCACCATAGCCGCAACTTGAAAGTGATTTTAGTCATTATTGAAAAAGGTTCATTTTATATCGTACTCATCCTGCACATTTATTAAGGTGATTAAGCAAAAAATAAAATTTATTTGACTCAACCAATTGGCTATTTTTAATTTTTTCACAGATTAAAAGAAAGATCTGGTTCCGAATACGGCCTTTCAGCACTTCGGGAACGAAGATTTTGAGGCTGGATGAGTCAATCGGTCAAAAATCCAAAAAATGACTACAAGTGGCCGTTTATGCAAAGTCAGCCTTCCGACGTCCCTTTTGGGAAAATTCGGCTATTTTGACAAAAACGGCGTCACCCGACTTATTTATGACGAAAATTAAAATTTTGACATTTTTGTAAAGGGGAGGTTGGACCCGATAAGGGTTGCCTACGTATCCCGCACCTAGTGAGAATCAAACCGGCTTAGTTTGGGTAGATAAAACAAATTTCTTTTGAAAACAAGACTCTTTTCAATGGCAAATAAAACCATTTTTCATAAACAAAACCCCTTCTTTTTTTTTCATTTTCTCAAAAATTAGACAGAGTTTCGACGCTATTTGGACATTGATTTTTTTCAAAACAGGCGATTAACTACCTCTATCTCTCTTTCCTCAAAGTATTCAAAAGTCGGTCAGCATGCAAGTCCGAAGCAAACAAATTCACAGGTAGAAAGTTGGATGCATCAGGATGGTCTTTTGTCGTTTTGGTACACCTGTCCTAGACAGACCCAACCCATGTGTTGAGCCTCCAAAGTCAAATGCACATGATGCAAACAAATGTTCCTACTAGGGATCCAGCATGAAGCTGAGTTATTCTAGGTTCGTAACCTGGGTATTTGTTCTAGACTGTGTACCCGAGCAGACAACTCGAGTCGAGGAGGGGGCTACGTACTGGGGACCCGCGAGATCGTCTGGCTTTGTAACTTGTCCGACCTCTTTCTTATTTCAGGGTATGACACTAACAGAATAGGGAGTCTCAACCAATAAGCACATCCCCAGAGTTGAGAAGAGAAGGGTTTCGTAGCAGTTTATATACAGTTCAGATAATACCAAAGCGATAAAAGCAACATTTTGCACATTTAGGCCAAAAGATGTAATAAGATCAAACAATAAATGAAGCCAAATAATAACAATTATTCCAGGCTCGAATTCTTGAACCCTGAACCAGAGATTCTGGGTTCTCCCCAGCAGAGTTGCCAGAGCTGTCACACCTCATTTTTACCTACACCCCGTAAAGGGGCATAAAGGGAGTTTTTCCAATTAAAGGACAATCGAAACGAGATTTGTTATTTAATTCAGAGTCGCCACTTGGGAGATTTATGGTGTCCCAAGTCACCGGTTGAATCTCGAATCGAGGAAAAGATTAACTCTGTATTACAGTCCGCGAACAAGAAATCCGGACAAGGAATTTTGTTAACTCGGGAGAAGGTGTTAGGCATTCTCGAGTTCCGTGGTTCTAGCACGGTCGCTCAACTGTCACATTCGGCTTATTTATCTGACTTTAACAATTATGAGCTTATATGCAAGTTTTAACTCTTTACCGCTTTTATTATTATCATTATTATTTTAACAGAGAATTGCAACGTTCTGAAGACGTATCTTGAACCACGTCACATCAATGTACCCGTGGTTGTCGACACATTTCAACTCCGTTGGGATTTGGATTTGGGTCACATAAATGTGCACCAGAATTTGAGAAGGTAATGTTATTTAAAGTACGCGCCTAAAAAGATTAACGCGTGGTTATTTTGCGAAAAAGGCCGTGAAGTTCGCTAAACGGCCGATCCCGAGTTCTAAGTAATTAATACATACATTTGTGAGGGCCCTGCAATCTATGCGTTTTACTAGGCGAGGCTCATCTTGTTTATTTTAAAAAGACAATCCTAAAGTGACTACATTTTTCTATTAAGTTCGTCTCTAAAATAAAAGAGAAGAAGTCCTAATTATTTACATGTTTATAAGCTCGTGCCTCTTATTAGTTATTAGATTAAGACAAATGCAAAAGGAACATTGCAACCAAGCTTGCTCAAAGGGAGATTGTATCGTTCCTTGTTCTATTAGTTAATAATACTAAAGTTGAGATTATGAATTGAACACGAGATTGACACACAGTAATATCAAAACAAACTAACTATTCTTTGATTAATTTAAACTAACATTATTAGATGAATGAGTTATTAGAAGAACCAAATGTAATACCAAGCCATTTTTTAACTCTTTTTACAACTGTCGAAAATACCTCAGTATTTGAAAATTGACGTTAGGCTAACATTATTCAAGTAACCATTTCGTTAGCTTTGAACCTATATGATGATACCTTCAATTCATTTGAATCCAAAAAAAACTTAGAAAAACGGTAGCTCACATGGTCTAGATACAGTCCAGTTAGGTACATTTACACGAACCAGTCTTATTACAGAAAACTAAACATTATACATATGCAACCCTATGACTCATTAATCAGTCAACTACATATTTAGACAAAGAAAGGAAAACTCTATTCGAGCACAAATCTAAACAGGAGGAATTCAACAGGAACAAAGCCTGGTCAACACTTCATTTCGCTTCAAGCCAAGAGTGTACAAATGTGTACCTGGAAGGAATATAATGGGGAAGAAGAAGAGAGGATGGTCAGCAGCAGCAGTAGCAAACATCAGTTGCAAAAGCAATGCAACAAAAGATAACTAGCAGCGACTCAGGAAACCAGTTAAAATTCCCAGTAATACCAACAGCAACACAAACACCCAATAACTGACCCCAAAACAGCTTGATAGCAACCAAATATCAATCAAAACACAACAAGAAACACCCCTAGAATTCAGTAATCAAGAAAAACTCGAAAATACAACTCCACAGTTAAAGCTGAAGCTCTTTTAAGTTTCAATGGGATAGCACTAGTTGAACTAGACTAACTCTTAAAACTCTCTTCCAGTTTTTCAGAATGTTCAACACCCTTAAGATTTCCAGAATGTTCTTTTTTCCTTTAACTGTGTCCAGCTCCTCTCCGTTATAGCCAAACTTTTTTTTTAACCTTTTAGCTCTTAGGAGCATTCAGCTAATTAAGAGAGTGTTTCTGCCCATGATATTCCCTAACAACCACTACTACATGTTTTTCTCTTTTTTAATCCAAGGTTATGGGTGACTTAACTTATTTAATCAACTTCCCATGCCATTAAGCCTTGTTCCCCACTATTACTAAACAATTCATTAGTTTATTGATACTTTAGTACCCTACTGTCAGACCACTAAATTTAGGCCATTCTCAAACCTTTTAAATCCCAAAATACCCTCCTAAAGTCCCTGAAATTACTGTCCTACCCAATCCCTTTTACCTCATCAGCTATAACCAATCCTTAATTAGATAACTAAACTGATTCCTAATTAATCAGCAAACTACAGCAGCTATAACCAATTTAATTCATTTCACCTAACAATTCGAACTTAGAACTCAGATTAGATGAAATAGCAGACTGATGCAAAACTGTTAAGATGCACATGTGCATGGGATTAACTGACTGCATTCACAATTCTAAATCAAACTTAGGCAAAATGAATGAAATATTGTAATATCACAAATTCATATGCAACAAAACTTATTGGCAACGGAGAGGAAAGAATCAAACATAACATAATAAGACAATGTGAACCAACAGTAATATCAAACGATCACAATTTTATACAATCACTCACTGAACTTGCCTAAACCGAGATACTCGACAATGTAAATCAGAAACTAATCCAGAGGGAAAACAAACAGACAGGGGTTCGAGCGATTTCAGACAAATCCAATTAACTAGAAAATCCAATTAATACGGTGATGAAAATTTAGACCGGAAAAAGGTTCGAAAGAGGGGAAGAAGTAATTGACAATCACAGCAATGAAATTAGGCAAACACAAACAACAATCAAAAAGGAAAAAGGAAAAGAGGAGAAATACCTCAGAAACCACAGGCTAAAATCAAATCTATTCCAATTGAAACTTTGACTTGAGGTTTGAAGCCGAAACGGACCTTAATCGAGTGTTCTCGACTGAGATCACACGACTAAGGTTGATTACGACCTCAGTTTTCTACTGTATCGATCCTCTGGCTCGGTTCTTTTAGGGTTTTTCAAACTCACGATTTAACTCTGATTTGAAATTCGACCAGTTTCGAAGGGAAATGAGTATGGGATTTGGGGTGAGGGAGTCAAGGAGGTTACTGGGTGTTAGTTAGGGATGGCTTGGGAGGTGGCGCCTCCACCAGAGAATCTTGTGGCGACGCTAGGGTTTGGACCTTTGAATGAATATTCAAAATGCTCGGGCTTGATTTGAAGGGAAATGAGTATGGGACTGGAACGAGGAAGTCTTGGGGAAGCTGTGGTGTGAAATTGGAGGCCATTGGACGAGATAGGGTTCCGGCCTGATTTTCGATCTAATATTCGAAGCACACGGCTGGGATTCGAGGGATAAGATTTAGGTATTCGGAATGGGGAGGTCGAGGGGAATCAGTGGTGAAAAGATGGGGTCATTTGGACCACCGGAACCGTCGTGAGGCGATTTCCGGTGGGCGGAGCACGGTGGTAAGAGGCGGAGGGTCTGTTTGGTCTCTAAAGCTTAGAGATGGAATGAAAGGGTTAGGGTCTCTGATTTGGGGTTTGGTATATTAAAATGGGGTGATTAATGTGGTCTGTTGGATCAGTGAAGATCGACGGTCCAGATTAGGTTAGGGGGTCAAACGGGGTCGTTTTGGTTAAGTACTGAGGCGGGTTTGGTTCGGGGTAAACGGGTCGGGTTCGGTTCTTGGATACGGGTATTGATCTGTGACCGTTGGATGTGGCTTGGTTGAATGGCTGAGATTTTTGCCATTGAAACGACGTAGTTTGGTCCGTATACTACGTCGTTTCACCATCCTGTGAGAGGAGTTGCCTGGACCGGGTTTGGGACATGCCATTGGGCCAGGGATTTGAGCCCAATCCGATTTTCCTTCCTAGTTTTTTGTTCTTTTCATTCATTTTGCTTTCTAAATTATTTTCTAAAATTATAAACCAAGTTAACTTATTAAAAATACTAATTATCTTATAATAATATTTATCACATATAATTAATTGCCAATTAACAATAAAATCACATAATTCCACATTAAATGCTAAAAATGCAAAGTACATTATTTTTTATGATTTTCATTTTCGTAAAACAAATCACTGGTTAATTAATCCTAAATTGTAAATGCAAATGCAACACATATATTTTTGTATTTTTTAGTAGTATAAATAGAATAAACATGCACAGATAAATCACAAGCAACACACAACTATTTTACTTTGAAATTTTTTGGGAGTAGTTCTTGTAGGGCAAAAATCACGTGCTCACACATCTCATCAATCTTGATAGCCTCAGCAAACAGCTTTTCCATTGCAGACATCATATTCTGAAAGTAGTCAGCCTCTTAGGCTTGTACAAAAACACTCACCATTTCGGTCTCATCCATCGGAGGCTTGACTCTGGCCGCTTGTTCGTGCCATTTAACAACATATTCTCGGAAACTTTTCGATGACTTCTTTTTGAGATTTGACAGGGAATTCCTATCGGGAGATATGTCTATGTTGTACTGAAATTGTCTGACGAAATCTCAAGCCAAATCATCCCATATGTGCCAACGAGACATGTCTTGATCCATGTACCACTCAGACGCAATGCCAACTAGACTCTCTCTGAAATAAGCCATTAGGAGCTCTTCCTTTCCGCCTGCCCCTCTTAATTGATTGCAATACCTTTTGAGGTGGGCTATGGGGTCCCCGTGCCAGTCATATTTTTTGAACTTGGGGGTCTTGAAATCGAGGGGCAAATGCACATGCATGAACATACATAGATCAACATAGGATACGCTCTTTTGGCTGCTTAAGCCTTGTATATTCTTGAGGCTCTACTCCATGCTCCTCATTTTCCGAGTGGTTTCCTCTTGCTCAGGGTTCTTTGTAGCCTTCTCTTGTTCTGCGGTAAACTCGTACTGGGGTTGTTGAGGGTAAGAATTGGTGGTGAAATAGGTAGGGTCTGGTGGAAAAGATGGTACTTGGAAAGTGAAGGATGATGGATCAAAGCTTGGCCTGGGCAAAGTTGGTTGTGCCGTAGCCGAAGTTGGTGGTGCGGTAAATATGTTAGAGGCCACTCTCGAAGTCACCTAGGGGCGAACCTCAAAAGGTGTTCCGGCGAAGTAAGTTGAGATGGTGGGGTACCCAAGCAGGGTGTTCGGGTAACTTATTGAGACGTTGGAATTTCCACTTGCTCTGGGAAGTAGCTCGGGGAAACCAGGTATGGCACTTGGCGGCTCTCCACCATTGGACCAGGTGTCCCACATTTTCAACACACGGAGGCGCAGTGCCTTATTCTCTTCAGCAGCTACTGACTCTGAGGTTGGGATAACCGATAGCGGGCTATCCTCTGGGATGGGAATTGTTGGTGGATGACCTTCTGATGACATTTCTATGTTGCCCTTGGATCTTGTAAAGTAAGGGTGTGAAGCCAGGTTACCACAAACCAACCACCTTAAAAACGGAACCTATACTCAACAGTAGACAACAAACCGGTTAGTTTGAAGCAATTAACACATACAGAATCGCACATTGGGGGTATGATGCACCTATACAGTTAAATGTGTTTTTACATGTTTTGCAACGATTGCATGTCTCATCCCAGCTTTTGTTTATCTCCCCGATCTTCTCTCTTGCTCTCTTTTGCACTCTTATTTTCTCTCTTGTTCTCATTCTCTTTTTCTTGTTTTCTCTCTTTTCGTTTTTGCTTTCTTTTTGGTTTTCTCTTTTCATCAATTTGCCTTTTATTTGAGTTATTTAAAACCATGATCGGATCCAATAGGGATTGCCTGCATATCACGATGTTGCGTGAATCAGATCATCACGTAGTTCAACGAATAAATGCGAAATAAATAAAACATTTTTTGGGTTTTTCAAATTTTCAATAAAACAAGACTTCTAATTTTCTCTATTACAAAGACTCGATCCTACATACTTGAGAATTGAAAACTAAATAGACTCGAAACAGACTTTAGGAATGAAAATACAAACTCGAAAAAAGGAAAACAATCAGGAGTATATTAGTGCCTCCAATCCTGCCCTAGGAACACCAACTGGTCTTGGTGCGGGCCTACGCACCATGTCATCCTGGAAGCGATAAAGATCATCCATTATTTGGCAAACAAAGTAATGTTCTCTCTCGGCTTTGAAGCTCTTGGCTTGTTTAGTCATTTCACTCTCAAGGCTATTAAGCTCCTTTTTCCAGCCCATGACCCCTCTGTCATATCTTTCCTTCAACTGTTGAATGAAAGTTGCCCGTTCTTCTCATTTTTGGCCAACTTTGTTTGTACTTTTACTAGCTCAGACTCAGTCTTTTGAAAATCATCCTCACAGTCACGTACTTTTTGCGTAAGGTTGTAGATGAGCCTTTCATCTTTCCTGCTTTTGCCCGGGTTATCAGCTGGTATTCTCATTTTTTGAACTTGGGCCCGGAGAGCTTCATTTTCTTAGGCCAACCTTCTTCTTTCACCTAAGGCTTCTTGTTCCTGTAGATCATTATTGAATATGACGTTTCTCAATTCTTCTTGCAAAGCGTGGATGGTGGCTTGATATTTTGTCTCCTTCTCTCCCCAGGCCAACCTTTCCTGAATTTTATCATCAAAAGCTTGAACATGAGGTCTTTTGGCGAGCCTTTCAGGCTCGGGCTCTGGCTCATCATTCGCATAAAACCTTCTCTCGAACCACGCAGCATAATTCGGAACCACTTCCCCTCTCGAAAGATCCGGTACCTAAGTGTCACATTTCAGATATCGGCAACCATTCCAATCCCGTTGGACTAAAGCCTCAGCCAGTGTTGCTTCTGGGTGTAGCTCAATGACTTGGGTACTCAAATCTACATCTTCGGGTACCACTTGATACCTTCCCAGTTGCCTTAGAACTCTTTGTGGTGCATATGGTTGGATACTCCTCAGGCCCATCATCATCAAGTAGCCTTTTGAAGCTGTCATGTATATGACTTCTGTTATCGGAAGCCAACCTAGAGTCCATTCAATTTGACTTGCCTTTAAAGTCCTTAAGTAGGAAACCCAAGCCTCAAAACCTTCTGTAGTTTTGTAATCTTTCACCCTCTCCTCATAACTCTTTATGAAGTTGTTCCCATCCGCACCGTAACTCATGAACTTGGGGTGATGGCGGAGATGTTCGATCAACCATATTTGAAGAAGAATGTTGCAACCCTCAAAAAATTGAGCCCCGGATTTGCACAAAGTCAATGCCCGATAAATGTTTGTCGGCACTAACGGAACAAGTGTGTGATCTTTCTTGGTAGTGAGGATTTGTGCAATTCTGGCCATGTGAGTATCTATTGTCCCTTTTGCATTTGGAAAGACCATGATTCCCAAGAACGCCACAATGAAAGCGAACTAACGATGAATCTGCCAGGTGCTTTTATCTTGTTTGTTATTTAACCCTTTTTCATGCGTTTCAAACCCAACTGAGTGCCTGAACCTGAAGTATAAGAAGTAGAAAGAACAACATCTGTTGCTTACATGGGCCTTCTCATCTGCTTACTTATATTCAGAAGATCAAAGAACTTGTGCACAGAGGGAGCCCTCGGGAATAAGTTGTTGTTTCCTCAAGTCTTGGCCAAAGTCAATGTATCTGGCCATTTCCTCTAGAGTAGGGGTGAGCTCGAAATTGGAGAAACGGAACATATTGTGGACAGGATCCCAAAAGGTTACCAAGGCTTTGATTAAGTCCTCCTGTGGTTCGATGCTCATGATGTCTATAAGGGAACCCAACTGTTTTTTCACCCAATCCTGGCCATCTTTATCTAAATCATTCCACCACATGCGAAACTGGAGCTGAGCCTGTTCTATGACCAATTGTGACGGGTTCTGAACAGCATCCATTTGTAACGGGTTATGGACAGTATTCATTTGTACCTGTAGAGAGTTAAGGTTAGGGTTGACTCTTGCGGAATCTTTTTGCAAAATAAGTTTTCAATTTCTAAAGAAAATCAACGGGCAAAGATCCCTTTTATGCTACTTTAGCAAAAATGGTCGTTTTTGTAAACGTGGCCCCTTCACAATTCCAAACAAATTTTGAGGCTGGGGGAAGTATTTTATGGAAAAAGACACCTTACATACAGACTTGCCCGTTTTTTCCGGGAATGGCCTTTCGACAATTAAAAGATAATCTAAGGCTATTCCGGTAAGAACGATTTAAAAATACAACTGAAGCTGGGTCGGCTTATTCTTTTGACCAAAGCCCTAAACTACACTTTACGTGATGATTTGTTTTTGTAAAAAATGAGGCCGAACCTTATGTGGGTTGCCTATGTATCCCACATCCGGTGAAAATCAGACCTGCGTAGTTCGGTCAATTTTAAAATAAAAAATATGATATTTGACTCACTTTTTTTTTAAATACATTTTCCCTTTTTCCTTATTTTTTCAAAAAATTTGGCAGAGTTTCAAGACATTTTCAAATACCGGGATTTTTAGAACTGGATAAATTCTCTATCCTACCTCACTCTTGGTTTTTCTCTTTATTTCCTTTTCTTAGCCATTCAACACGCAAAACGAAACAAATAAATATTTACATAGCACGTAGGATGCATCAGGATGGTCTTTATTATGGGTACACCTGTCCTAGACGGACCCAACCCTTGTGTTGAGTCTCCAAGGTCAAATGCATGTGATGCAAATAATCGTTCCTACTAGGGATCCGACATGAGGTTATGTTATTCTAAGTTTAAACCTGGGGTTGTGTTCTAAACCTGGCTTACCCGAGCAGACAAACTCGAGTCGAGGAGGGGACAACGTACTGGGAGCACGAAAGTCTGCCCAGCCTTGTTGTTTGCCTATCCCCGTTCTATTTGGTATAACTCTAACATAAATGTGGGTCACGCAAACGTGAGCACCATTTTTTAGAAGACTCAAAAGGGAGGCGTAAGAAGACATTTAAATACAGTTCAAGTAATATCAAAGGGGTAAATGGCAATTAGTACATTAAGTCCACAAAATACAGTAATATCAACAATAAAGCCAAGTAAAAATCACATTAACAAACTCGAATTCTTGAACCCTAAACCGGAGATTCTGGGTTCTTTCCCCAGCAGAGTCGCCAAAGCTGTCACACCTCCTTTTTACACCCCGAGAGGTATATGAGAGTTTTATCCAATTTAAGTGACATTATTCGATATGAGATTATTTAATTAATTTCAGAGTCGCCACTTGGGATAGTTTATTTGGTGTCCCAAGTCACCGGTTTATTTTAAATCCCAAATCAAGGAAGTTTCGAATTTATTTAAAAGTCTGCGAACCAGAAATTCTAGATAAGGAATTTTGTTAACCCGGGAGAAGGTGTTAGGCATTCCCGGGTTCCGTGGTTCTAGCATGGTCGCTTAGCGATTTATACTTGGCTTAAATTGTTTAACTACTCATTTTTAGGACCTATGTGCATTTATCAATTTACTGCTTTTAATCACTTAATTTATTCGTAATTAAAGAATTGAGTTACACGTACGTATACTCATTTCCTTTGGCGCATCAAAAATCATGTCACGCGAACGTGTCCACAATTAATATTGCTTTGTTTATTTTATTAAGAGAAGTTTCGAAGAAGTTGTGAACGCATCGCTCGAGTTACTTTTAGAATTAAATTTGCAATTATGTTACGCGAATGTATACATAATCACAATACTAGTCTAAATCGAGCCTAAAGCAAACTACGGTTATTTGATTTTTAATAGCAACATTTGTGAGGGTCATGGATGATTTAATTTATTTATGGCATACCTCAAATTTTTTTCTACAAGTGTGAGTTCTTGATCTAATCTTATGAGAGCCATGAATTATGAATTTTATTTGTGTATGGCACACCTCAATTTATTTTAAAAGAATGTATTCAACTATTAGTAATTCAATAGTTAAAAAATCAACATCTTGTCAAAATCACATTTAAAGCAGAAAATCTATTTTTTTTTGAAATCGTTGAGAAGGCCCAGGTTGAGTAAGTTGTTGGCTAGTAAATCAGAAAGTTTGCACATTTGACTCCAATCGTTGCATATACTTATTCACATGTACTGGTTCAATGTTCTCTTTAGAGCCTACGCGCTGGGGCAATATATTAATTAAGATAGGCAAAATAGTATGCAACGTTGGATTGTTAATCTATTTCGAATTTCAATGGGTCAACTCTGAAGCCCAATGGCCTAGAGTGTCCAGGCTGGTTTAGACCTCAACTGGGTCATTTTATCAATCAGGCCCAAAGTCGACTTTGGCTAAATAACACAACTAACAAAAAATAGAACATCATGCAATATGAATTTACAGCTATGAAACTTGATATAACATGCTCAAAATACCTTTCTGCTCAAAATTGATTTCAAATAACAATCATCAACGCAAAATTGTTATCATCAAGCCACTAATTACTTCAATCTCATCATGAATTCGCATAAGCTCAACTGATTTTCAAAAAGTCATGTTACATTTATAGCATCTTGACACTAAACTAGCAGCTATTACATAATATCTTTTTTAAAAAAAAAAAAGAAACAATGTGAGAATTACTCTTGATCTACTACACCAGAAATTGATCATACAAGAGAAAAATATCAATTATTCTATTACAATTTCCACGCAATTGATAGCTAGTGAATACTTGCCCCTTTTGGATATGATTTATCCATCAAAAGCTTGATTCACCATTAGAAACCATCATTTCCAGCATGCTACCAGCAACAGAATCCCACTCTTTGGCCTACATCTTGCTGATTTGGCCAACTGGCGGCCAAATCTGCAGAATATAGCCATGTGACCAACAACAACACCCTTCAATATCCTCAGGTTAATATCACCTCATTCAGTAATATATGCAGAAAACAACTATAGAAGCTATATATCTATATATATAAAGCTAAAGTTGAAACTGCAAACTTCAACTTATTCATGCAACTTACACATCCTATTTTTTTTCTAAAGAAAAATGTAAATGCCAAAGTACCAAATAAGTTTTTATATATTCATGGACTAAACTTATGCTACATAGTCTTCACTTTAAAAGTCAAATAACTCCATTCTAAAGAGACTTTCAGCAGCACAATATTACAGATTTCATGATCAAATTCAACAGCCATTTAAGCTAATATTAACACATGGATTATTGACATTCATCAACCCTAAGTTCAACAAAATCATGGTTTCCAAAACTAACATCAAAGTCCAGCCAACCAAAACAAGTTCCAAGCACAAATTTTGAACTCAAAATTAATTCTATTTAAGATGAACATTGTTACGTACCTTGTAACTGAAAAATACAGCAGAGAAATGACCAAATAAAGGTCAGAAAACCAAGCTTTTGTAAGCTTAATAGCATCAGAAACAGGCAGCAGAAACCAATGAAACTAAGCAGCCAAATAAATAGCAGTATCACAGCACTCCAACTCAAATCATCTTGCAACCAAAAAGCCCAAAAATTTTAAAAGAGAAGAATTTTTTTAGTATTCTTTTAGGTTTTTCAAAATCTGATATGTGTTTTCAGAAATTTTGTGTAGAGAATGATGTTAAATGTGTCTGTGTGAGTGAGGGAATGTTTCCTTTTTTTAAAGTGTACCAAAAGAGCATCAAAAAAGGCATATTCTAACCTAATATTTTGAATTTTTCAGGATAGTATAGCATCTTTTGACAGATGTATGTCCTTTTTTCTTATCCAATATCAAACTTTTGCTAAGGAGAGGGATAGCTGTCCTAAACACTAGAACTTTCTGATTTTGGCCTACGTGAAAGTCCATTTTTAACCTTTGAATTACTGTCTATTTCAACTTTAACCTAAATTCTTTTAGTTCAATTAGGTCCCTAAGGTTTCTATTGATTTACACACTAAGGCAAACAGAAACAAATGGACTAATATCAGTAATTGAATCAAAAGCAAACAACAAAGCTGACCTAAGCAAATTAAAACATAAACCTAACCTCTAAAATGAACGAAGTTCATAAGAAAACTTCACAATGCTCTTCAGATTATCATTTTTTAATGAGCATAGGCAGACGACTTTAAACAAACAAACAAAACAAATTGAATAAAACTGAACCTAAGCTAATTATGCATTAAAACAACTATTTAAAAAAATTAGACTAAACATGCAGTTTCAGTATACTAGAAGATGATTCAAAACAAACAAAAAAGAAATTAACAACAGCAAAATGAAGCTATTTCATGATTTAAACTACACGAATCACTAATTGAAACTGGGTTAATTAAACCCCCTAAGAAACTGATTTTAAACAAGTTCAAAGATTGAAATGGGGATGGCTCCTAAAAATGAAGAACAAACAGATTCTAATATGATGAAATTTTAAACATGTTGACTAAACTAATCACCAGATGCAAAGATAAACACACAAAATAATTCTGAAAAGAAAACAAAAACAAACCTAAAACATGCGACTAAACATAAAGAAAGGAGATGGAGAGGATTCTCAGAAAAGGAAAGGAGAACAGAAAGGCAAAGAGATTTACCAAATTTATTTCCAAACGGACTAAACAAGTCTTGAACAGACGAATCTTGACCAAACTTTGAAGCAAAAGGGGTAAATGAACAATGAACTAACATTAACAGATCGTTCCCAACAAGAACAGTCGGCTAATGAAAGTTTGGAGTTCAAATGCCCAAACTCTGACCAAGAAGAGAAGGGTGCAAGAGCTCATATTGGAAATTCGAGGAAAACGGCTGGGGTTTTTGGGGACTTGGTTGTAGTTTAGGGTTCAGAGGGGTGTAAGGACTATGGGGTCTAATTTTGGGGTGATTTGGAAAAGTTAGGGTTTTTGGTATCGAAACATAGATTTGAGATTCGAGGTGTTTGAGAGTGATTCGAGGGGATTGGTCTGGAGATTCATAAAGAGGAGATGAGGGGGAGTCAGGGGTTTTGATTTGGGGCCATTTGGAACAACGAAACCGCCGTGAGGCGATTTCCGATGGCAGAGACGGTGGGGGAGTGAAGGCGGCTAGGGTTCTTTTAGTTTGGGTGAAAGAGATGAACTGAAGGGGGGATAGGAATTGGGAGGCTCTTAATTCGGACAGTTATATATCAAATTAGAGATCAGTTTCGAGCCATTGGATCAAAGGAATCCAACTGCTGTGATTGAAAGAGTAGGAAACAGCGTCATTTCAATTCATCGAGGGTGGACCGGGTAAAAGGGTATTTGGGCCTGGGTTTGGGTAATTATTTGGACTGGTTTTGGCTTTAAAAAGGCCCAAGTTTCGAATTTAAACTCAATTAATTAAACTCCTTATTTCCTTTTCTTTTCCTTTTTCCTTCTTCTTTTTTTTAATTAGAAATCCTAAATTAAAAAACCTAAATTAATCTAAAAATGTGAAATTAAACTAATTACCTAATTAAAAAAATTATTAAAATCACTTAATCCTAAATTAAAAGTGAAAAATCAATAATCTAAAAAGAAAAAAGAAAAAATATAAAAATGGGCCATTTTTGTGATTTTCATTTTTAATAAAGCAAATAATTAACTAATTAATCCTAAAAATGTAAAAACAAACCTAAATGCAATGCATGGCATTTTTGGCATTTTTTTCATGGTTTTTAATAAAATTAAACGTGCACAGAAATGCAAACAATTAATAAAATTCTACAAAATTCCTAAAAATGGCAAATAATTAAGAAAAAATCTATTTTCTTAGGATTTTATAGGAGTAGTTCGTATAGGGCAAAAATTACATGCTCACAACAAGGAACTCATAATGACCATATCGGGTCCTGAAAACTGTCTTAAGAATATTCGAGTCCTCGATCTACAACTGGTGATATCCTGACCGAAGATAAATCTTGGAGAATACTCTCGCTCCCTGAAGCTGGTCAAATAAATCATCAATGCGAGGAAGAGGGTACTTGTTCTTGATTGTGACTCTGTTCAACTACCTATAATAAATGCACATCCTCATCGTTCCATCCTTCTTCTTCACAAATAGAACTGGCGTACCCCAAGGTGACACACTAGGTCGAATAAACCCATTTATCAAGGAGTTCCTGAAGCTGCTCTTTCAACTCCTTCAACTTTGCTGGTGCCATACGATACGGTGGAATAGGAATAGGTTGAGTTCCCGGCACCAAATCAATACCAAAGTCAATATCCCTATCCGGTGGCATGCCCAGTAGGTCTGCAGGAAACACATCTGGAAAATCCCTCACTATCGGGACTAAATCAATACTAGGAGCCTCTACAATGAAATCCCTCACAAAAGCTATGTATGAAAGACAGCCTTTCCCAACCATCTACTGGGCCTTTAAAAATGAAATCACCCTACTAGGGATATAATCAATCGAACCTCGACACTCAATCCGTGGCACACCCGGCATCGCCAACGTCACTGTCTTAGCATGATAGTCCAAAATAGAACAACATGGAGATAACTAGTCCATGCCTAATATCACATCAAAATCCACCATACAAAGCAACAGAAGGTCTACTCGGGTCTCTAAACCCCCAATAGTCTTCATACACAACCGATATACGCGGTCCACAACAGTATCGTCCACCGGAGTAGATATACGAACAGATGAAATAATAGACTCACGGGGCATATCCAAATAACAAGCAAAATATGACGACACACATGAAAAAGTGGAACCAGGATCAAATAACATAGAGGAATCTCGGTGGCAAACTGAGACAATACCTGTAATCACCGCATCTGAAGCAATAGCATCGGGTCTGGCTAAGAGTGCATAGAAACGGGCCTGACCACCACCTGATCGACCTCCCCTTCTAGGGCAACCTCTAGCTGACTGTCCTCCACCCCTAACTGGGTAGGTGGGTGGTGAAGTAACTGGTGCCGAAGTCGATGGCTGACTCCTCAACTGAGACGGACCCCCAAGATGATTATTTCATTGTTCGCACATATGCCCCAACTTTCCACACTCATAACAACCCCCTAGTGCTAGAGACAGGGACTGAAAGGAACCCCTAGCACCGGGATGACTAGCGGAAGAACCTGGCATGGAAGAGCCCTAAACTGATAGAGAACGGGACCAACTCTGGGCTGGAAGGGAACTAAGTGAGGAATGGCCCTGATGAAAACTGTGAGAACCATGGCCCGATGATGCCCCACGATAAACTGGGCGAGATGACTGAGCATGCCTGAATGGACGGCCTCTGTCATGCTAAAACTAACCCCCATGAGGAGTCCCACTAAATCCACCCTGACCACGATGCCTCTTAGCCTCCCTCTCAACCCTCTCCTGACCAAGAACCATCTCAATCTATCGAGCTATGTCAACAACGTCATCAAAGGAAGCACCAGATACTCTCTCTGGTCATGAGCAACTGAAGCTGAAAACCGAGGCCATCTATAAACCTTCTGATCCTCTCTTGGTCTATGAGAACCAACCAGACTGTATGACGAGCCAACTCGGAAAATCGCATCTCATACTGTGTAATAGACCTATCACCCCAACGAAGCTGCTCGAACTACCTGTGCAGCTCCTATCGGCGAGACTCCGGTACAAACTTCTCCAGGAAGAGAATGAAGAAATGCTGCCAAGAAAGGGGCGCTGAACCAACCGGCCTATGCCTCCCGTAAGCCTCCCACCAATTAAGTGCAGCCCCGGAGAACTGGAAAGTAGTAAACGAGACCCCACTAGTCTCCAGAATGTGTGCGGTCCGAAGGATCCTCTGACACTTATCCAAGAAACCCTATGCATCCTCACCCTCAGCACCACTAAATGATGGAGCTGGAGTCTACCAAACCTTTCCAATCTGCGTTGCTCGTCCTCTGGCATAACAGGAGCTACACAGTCCTAAGAAGCTGCAACCAGCTGGGTTGGAGGTGCCCTCGGTGTCTGAAGTTCCTGCATGACATGCTCAGGTGTGCGAGCGGTAGGAGTCTAAATGCCTCCCCCGACGTGAGAAGTAGTTGCGGCCGTAGAAACTGAGACCGCCTAAGCCAGGCCAGTACACGCTGATAGAATCTGGGCTAGGGCCTTTTGAAGGCCTATGATAATAATAGGCACGGCCAGTCCTTGAGTTGGCACTGCTGGAGCATCCGCAATTGGGACCTGATCATGAACTAGGGCGGCTGGTGGATCTGCAGGTGCTGCCCTAGTTGTTGTGCGGGATACACCTCTGCCCCTACCATGGCCTCGACCGCGTCTTCGGCCTCTAGTCTCCCCAACTGGTGGTACTGGTGGTCGTACGTCCTGACCGGTAGCATGTGTCCTCACCATCTGTGAGAGAATAGAATAACAGAAGTTTAGTTACCAGAATCAACAGGTTTGCACGACAGGAATTCAAGAATTTGAAGTTTTCCTAAAGGTTCTACATCCTCTCGAAGATAAGTACAGATGTCTCCGTACCGATCTGCAAGATTCTACTAAAATCCGCTCATGACTCGTGAGACCTATGTAACCTAGGCTCTGATACCAACTTGTCATGACCCTAAAACCGACCCGGTCGTGATGGCTCCCATCGTGATACTAGGCCAGCCGACACAAATCCAAAATCCAACTAGTATTTCATAAAAGACATTGTTAAGCTATTAATTAATATGATATCATAACATGAGTCTAAAAACAAGTGCGGAAAAATAACACAAGTCCAACATCGGGGTGTCACAAGTCACAAACCATTACAAGGTCTGTCTAAGTACAATAAAGGCTATCATAGACCGGAAATAGAGGTACTAAAAACAGTCTAAGGAAGATAAGAGAGAGAAGTGCAAGGCTGCAAACACCGTGCAGCTACCTTGCCGACTTCGAAAGACCTGCTGAATGAACGATCAACGCTCGCTATCATGACCCATAACTTCTGGATCTGCACACAAGGTGCAGGAAGTAATGTGAGTACGCCAATTCAGTAAGTAATAAAAGTAAATGAAAACTGAGCAGTAAGAAATCAGATAATTCCACGTCATAACACTACAGCAAATACGGTATGTTTCCAAAATAGTATAGAAATTATTTAACTTATTTTAAAATCATTTTCAGTAAAATTCTTTGAAAAAAATGTCTTCCTAATAGTTTCAATAGAGAATCAATGAAGTTTAGAATAAAAATGATGAAAGTCATAAACAGCCTCGCGGGCAAGACATGTATCATAAACCGTCCCTCAAGCATAATATCAACAAAACCAGCCCCTCAGGCTACCTCACAATCACTCATAATCAACCCCTCGGGCACAACATGTATCAGAATCATCCCCTCGGGCAACAACATATCACTCACTTTGGGCACCCGCGCTCACTAGGGGTGTACAGACTTCGGAGGGCACCTACAGCCTAAGCGTTATCACAAGCCATCTCGTGGCATAATAAATCAGGCCCACAGCCTCTCATATATCACAAAACAGTAAAACATATTGCAGCGCGTAGCCTGTCCACTGATATCCTCACCACACAGGCCATCGGCCTTACTCAGTCAAAAACCTCTCAATCCACTCGGGCTAACAGTAAAAAAATAGGGTGCTCATCCCAAACATATCATTTATGCATCAAATCAGAGTAAATAAGACTGAATTATGAAATCAGTAAAATATGGCATGACTGAGTACTGTTATTAAATCAAAATAGTGAGGAATATTAGTAAAAAAAGCCCATAAGGGTCCAAACAGTTGGCACGAGGCCCAAATATGGCATTCAACCCAAAACATAGTAATACGTCTAACATATGATAGTATCAAGTAGTTTCAGTCAAATATACAACTTAATAGTTGCTACGGGACGAACCAAGTCACGATCCCCAACAGTGCATGCCCCTCACGCTCGTCATCTAGCATGTGTGTCACCTCAAATTAGTACAACAATGTGAAATCCGGGGTTTCATACCCTCAGAACAACATTTACAATCCTTACTTACCTCAAACCGGGCCGAACTCTAACACGCGATGCCTTTGCCTCTCGACACGGCCTCCGAATGCTCCAAATCTAACGAAAATTAGTATCACATCAATAATACACGCTAACGGAAGAAAGCCCAAGCGAAAATAATTAAATTAACTCAAAAATCTTGAAATTGGCCAAACCCAACCCCCGGGATCATGCCTCGGAATCCGATAAAAATTACAACACTAGAATCTTCATCCCTTCACCAGTCAATACATACAAAAATTATCAAAATCGGACCTCAAATGACCCCTCAAATCCCCAATCAATACTCTTCAAAACTCAAGCTCTAACCTTCAATTTCACCTCAAATTCCCCACTAGTTTTATAATTAAGTAGTGGATAATTCATCACAAACACCAAATACAAAGTCCAAGCAACTTACCTCACTGAAACCCTCAATTCCTTCTTGAATTCCCGGCTTGGAGCTCCAAAATTGCACAAAAATGGTGAAAGAATGGGTGAAAATCGCGAAGGGGCCTTTTTATACATTTTTCCCAGCACTTTCGCACATGCGGTCCATTTCACGAACCTGTGGGCCATTTCTGCGGTCAAAATAACTGCATCTGCGATGTAAACGTAAGTCACCAGCTTCTGCACCTACGACAAACTCCGCATCTGCAGTTGCTTCCCGCTTCTGCGATCATCGCACCTGCGGTCCCCACTCCGCAGGTGTGGAAACAACAGAAGCAGCAATATCTATAGCAACAATTCAAGACCAAACCTTCCGTCAACCACCTAAATCCATCCCGAGGCCCTTGGGACCTCAACCAAACATGCCATAAAGTCACATATCACCATTCAAACTTATTCCAACCTTTGGAACACTCAAAACAACAACAAAACATCAAATCACCCTCGGATTCAAGCCTAAGAATTCCAAAACTTCCGAATTCCGCAAATGATGTAAAAACCTACCAATCCTCATCCGAATGACCTGAAATTTTGCACACACATCATAAATGTCACAACGGACCTACTCCAATTTCTGAAATTCCAATCCAATCCTGATATCAAGATTTCCACTACCGACTGAAAAACGTCAAATTTCCAATTCCGCCAATTCAAGCTTAAATCCACCACTGACCTCCAAAATACATTTTGAACATGCTCCCAAGACCCAAATCACCTAACGAAGCTATCTGAACCATAAAAACCCAATTTCAAGATTTATTTACCCACAAGTTAACTTTCGGTTGACTTTTCCAACTAAATAACCAACTTAAGAGACTAAGTGTCTCATTCCACCCTAAGACCACTCTGAACACAACACCACTAACACGATATGATAAAATACAACTGAACAACACACAAGGAAGTAGAAATTGGGGAAACAGAGCGGTAACTCATGAAACGACTAGTCAGTCATTGCACCTTACTATTATGGTCATGTAGTACCTTGTATGGCACTAGTCCATAAATACTGGGTATTATGGCTCGGACTGTATTTTATCCCAAATCGATAATCTTCAGCGAAACTCATTTCTTTGATTTGTTTACCCTTTAACCTTCACGAATTTACTTATCACTTATTTGAAATAGCGTAATACTTATAATCTCATTCTCGAGTTTACGTCGATTATCTTACGACGAAACTTTAATGTACGAAAATGAGGGATGTAACATCTAATTTCCGAGCGTATATCAATTTACTTATGGCGTACTTCCACGTACGAAAACATGGGGTGTAATATCATTCCCCCCTTTGGAACATTCATCCTCGAATATTGACAGATGCACTTATCATTCTCATAACTCATAGCTCTTGCGAATACTTTAGTATTCTCCTTCCCATTTAGGCAATTGTTCTTTGAATAAATCCAAAGGCCATGGCATTCCCCTCTTTAGGCCTCTTTCTCATACCACGATTTGTAATCAGAATCCTTCTAATCTCGTAACTATTTCTACCTTATATCATGCAGCCTGTACTACTCTAGCTTTGTATGTATGCCTATGCGACGCTTCTCTCCTCTTTCCTCCAGCTTTTAGCCAATCTCTAGGCCTCACTTTGTGAACATATACAAAATTATGTCAAGTTGTCCCTCTAGGTGTCATTAGCTTTACTACATCTAAGTAGGCTATATTATACCGAGGTTTTACTTTGATTTATCGTTACTGAGTTCTGCGACCAAACTCCAGGTTACTCTCGTTGCTTATCCTATATGCATAAAGCTAAGTCTTTTAACACTTCTTCATTACTGTTCATCTTAAGACTGATGGCATAATCTCATCTCATACTTTGTAACTTTTATCCATCCATTATTGATTCACCTCAATGTTGATCTACCATCTTTCATTGATAACTTGAAACTTCTTACGTAAGACATTGCCACTAGGGCTTATGTTGCATCGAGGAATATTTGAAGTGATTAGACTGATCCACCTAGGGGCCATATTATACTTCCATAACCGTATTTTATAGCATCCCAATGTGATTCATCTTACGTGGGTATTTTAGTCTTGTACAATTTATGAAATCATTTTTTTTGCAAATCATTAATCAATCGAAGGTCCAAACATCATCCTTTATCTATCACAATTTCACCCTTATTCTACTACTATACGATCTAAAGTAAGAAGAAAGAGTGACAGTCTTAAATTCCCTATAGCCTCCTACTTATAAGTGTGGTGCACAACACACTCATAAGCAAGACTCTACTAGGCACGGCTTGTAGATACCCCAGGATAGAACTGCTCTGATACTACTTTTGTCACGACCCAAACCGATGGGCCACAACGGTCACCCGGTACCTTACTCAACCGAGTACCAATGTAACGTATCATTCTTATTACATCATCATAGGTAAGTGGGCCAGAAGGGGCGTCATGAGATAACCAGGGTAAACATGAGGGAATACCCGACATAGAACGACCAAACCTGATATAGAAACTCATACATATGACATACGGGCCTATATGGCCAATGTGATCCATTATATACTTAACATATAGGCCAACAAGGCCATACAAGTATCCGTATATATGACATCTGTCTACAAGCCTCTAAGAGTACATACTTATCATAAAGGTCGGGAAAGGGCCCCACCATACCAAATAATACACGTCTAAATCATTTTGACCAAACAAGTAACTCCGGAGCAAATGGAGCGCACCAACATCTTTCGCTAAGTTGATAGCCTACTTGGAGGACTCTCGACCTGTCTATCGGGACCTGCGGGCATGAAACGCAACGTTACCAGGTAAAAGGGACGTCAGTACAAATAATATACCGAGTATGTAAGGAATGAAGGATCAATAAATAATAGACAATAGACATGAGAGACACATGGAGTAAAAGACTCAACATGTAAGTCTGGATAACTCTATAAATTATGTAATACTTTTAGTGTCATGAATATGCATATGCATATGAATGTCTTGTCATGCATAGATACATATGTTCATAACATCATCAAGCCTTTGAGGGCATCCCATCATATCATCTCGTCCACTATGGGCAAAATCATCAATGTATACCAGCTGATCAGGTAGTGGTGCGTATATAACGCCGTAACCTTTTCACATATCCCATATACATATATACGTGTATATAATACCGTCTGGTCATGGGTCAATGTACATGTATAAATGAATGCAATGCACGAGAAGCACGCCAAGAAAATCTCTCAGAATTTCATAAGACCATTATACCTCTGATCAATACCATGAAATAAACTTTATCAACTTACGTATTTTCTGAGACCCATAAAAAGACGATATAATAATAAGACATATGGGAATTCAAGAACATAGACACCTCTAATACTTCTATGAATAGAGTTATTTATGTAAGTTGTGCATTTGCTCGTTTCGTTTGTGTCGTATAGATCATGCCAAAAGGAAAGAAGGGATAGCCTTAACATACCTGAGTCGATTCTCTCGACAATCCCTTTAACACATGTCAATTGCGACAACACGTAACGACAAACCAAAGTAAGGAAAAATCCGTATGATATTCTTGAGAAAGATTGCACCGTACTCCTTTAAAATCGCAAAATCTCACGTTGCTTAAGATGATATGAACTCTTTGTTGAATTGCTGAAGATCCGTACCTTAGAGTCATTTGCTTAGAATTGTACCGTACTTTAGGGACTTTGCCATGAATTGTTTGAAAGATATGTCACTCCATTGAATTAGAAATTTTTTATATTTTAATGGGTGTGGCCCCACTCCATGTGGTGGCTTAACCACACATCCTTAAGTCGTGACTTTGCCACATAACCTATAATGACTTAAGAGTCATATATCTTGGATGGCTTGATTTAAGAGTCATATATCTTAGATGGCTTGCTGCAAGGCGGGGAGGTCTAATCTTATCTAATTCCTTTAATTAATCACCCAATAATTTATTAATTAACTAGGTAATTCCCCATTATTCAATAATTCGTCAATTATCCATATAATTAAGAATTATCTCAAGTTACTTAAAATACTACTCACTTTTAACATACTTTATACATCTTACTATCATGGTCATGTAGTACATTGTATGACACTAGTCCATAAATACCGGGTATTATGGCTCGGACCGTATTTTATCCCAAATCGACAATCTTCAACGAAACTCATTTTCTTTGATTTGTTTACCCTTTAACCTTCACGAATTTACTTATCACTTATTTAAAATAGCGTAATACTTATAATCTCAAATAATTTCATTCCCGAACTTTCATCAATTAGCTTACGACGAAACTTTAACGTACGAAAATGCGGGATGTAACATCTCATTTCCGAGCTTATATCAATTTACTTATAGCGTACTTCCTCTTAGGAATTTAAATCCAACTGAATGTACATGTTTACATTATGATCATGGAGATGCTTTCAGGTAAGTTAAGAGAACATGCATACCTAATGTGCTGTAAATATTTTTAAAATTATTAACTTCCAAATACTGTTTTAACAACTCAACTTCAAATATATTTTGTTTTCAAATCTCAAATAGATCATATCCAACAGCATAGAATTGCATCTCTCTAGGAGTTGTTGACACTAATTTTCTCTCTAGGAGTTATTGACACTAACTTTAAAGGGCATGACAAAACTTAAAAATACAAAATGCTACTACCACTTATTTTTACCAGATTTATTTCTTAACGTTTAGTCATTTACAATCATTTTCCTCTGATTCCTCAAAAAGAAATTTTACGGGAAAAAAAAAACAACTTGCACACGAAGCACGCAATTAAACGAAAATAGGCATATTCCCTTGCAAATTGTTGTTGTTCTCTTATTAATAATAACTAAGAAATTTGTCGCGCTTCGTGTGATTATGATAAAATATTATTAAATATAAAAAAATTATATATAAATATAGTCAGATAAAATAAAATTTTTAACTATATGAATAAGAAAATTAAGTGTACATATTGATAAAATCACTATTTGGATACTCTTAGTAGAATTATAAATTAAATGAACAATATATTTTCATACATTCTATGTGTGGGGAGAGATTTAACCCTAGTCTAATATAATTCAAATATATGTATCTAAGAACTTCTTTTATTTCCTTTTTTATATTATTTTTCTTTCATTATTCTTCTTCTTCTAACTTTTTCCATTCATTAATCTCACTCTATCATCTAAATGAACCCTATTACCAACTTCCTCTTTATCCTTTGTGACTATTTTTTGTATTTCTTTTATCCGTGTTTCCTATCCTACTTTGGTACTGCCTTTATTAACCTTTTCCTCTTCCTTTTTTCTTTCCTATCTCTATACGGTTACTCTAAAAGGTAATAAAGATAACGGAGTAAACTCAATAAAGAGACAACCAATTTATAGAAAGAAAGAATATATATAATTATTGATTTACTACAGTTATGTATTATCCTCATCTACCATGATTTTTGGATTGTGCAAACAATGGGATAAAAAGTATAAAAAATAAAATAATAATTACTTCATCTTAAAGAAGTATCAAACTTATGGGCTTCGCTCCCGTGGTAGCATAATGTTGAGGAATGTATTGATACAGGGCAAACACTTGGTGCTAGTTAGTTATTATTTATAAACCATAGTTAGCTAACTAGAGTATATACTAGTAATTGTAGTTGAGTTAGAGATTAGTTAGTATAAATATATGTTAGTTGGGCAGTTGTAGTAGTTGTACAGTATACTTTCTCAATGGAACAGTAATATTTCCATTTTCCCAGTTCTTCTTCTCTCGTCTTCATCTTTCTCTCTTAGATCTAAATTAGAAGTTAACTGAATTCATCAATTCGACATGGTATCAGAGCTGATAATCGATCAAATCTAGGGTTCTTCATTGTGAATTTGCTGAAGAATGAGAGATAATTCGATATTTTTTGTTTGTTCTCTGTTTTTGGATAAGAAACCCTAATTTTCTCCAATGGAGGTTGATGAAGTTGCCGATCAAAACTCGATTGTGATTTATCACAATCATCCTCTGTATTTGCATCCATCTGATACAGCTGGAGCGTTGTCATTAGGTTTTCAGTTGATCGGAATGGAGAATTACACTATGTGGAGCCAAGCTATGGAGGTTTCACTGTTGACTCGCAACAAACTGGGCTTTATTGATGGAACCATCACTTACGACACTTATGGAGATAAGTATGCTAACCTCTGGGATCGATGCAATGCTATAGTGAAATCATGGATTATGCATAATGTTAGTCATGATTTGTTGAGTGGTGTTCTGTTTCGTTCAAATGCATGCGCGATTTAGGCTGATCTGCGTGAACGCTTTGATAAAGTGAATGCTTCACGCATGTATTATATTCACGGAGAAATCTTCACATTGACTCAAGGAGTGACTAGTGTTTCTGTGTATTACTCTAAACTGAAGGATCTCTGGATGAATATGACTCAATAATGCCACCTCCTACCTGTTGTGATAAGTCTAAAAAGTTTGTAGATCACCAATAATATCAGCGACTATGGCAATTTCTGATGGGACTTAATGATGGTTATAGTCAAGCTCGTAGTCAAATTCTTATGAAGTCTAAAATCCCCACTGTTAATCAAGCGTATGCAATGATTTTACAAGATGAAAGTCAGAAAATTGTGGCTGGTAATAGTTCATATGTTCCTGATTCATCAGATCCCACAGCCTTGTACTCATCAAAATTGGGGCAAAAGATGAAGAAAACCTACAATTTGGAGTGTGACTATTGTAATATGAAAGGGGATACAAGAGACAACTGCTACAAGTTATTGAGGTGTGAATATTGCAACATGAAAGGGCATTTGAAGACAAACTGCTACAAGTTGAATGGGTACCCTGCAGATTTTAAGCCAAAGAGGAAGGTAAATATGACTAGCAGTGTTCCAAGTCAAGGTGCTTATGCTCCATCAGATGGAATGTCAACTAAATCACAGAGTTATGGTCAACAAGGACTTGGACAAGGACAGCAGCTAGGGCACCAGCACCAGCTTTTACACCTGAGCAATATTAACAAATCCTTACTATGCTGAATAAAACACATGTCTCAGAGACTCTTGCTTCTGCACATATGGCAGGTAATGTTTCCTATGTTCAACAGTCTGATGAAAAGTGAATTGTGAATACTGGAGTCACTAATCACATGGTTGGTAACCAAGACACTTTGCATGACAAAGTGATAACAGGAAATGCAGGTAGTGTCCAGCTTCCTATAGGTGATTCAGCCAAAGTGTCTCGTGTTGGAAGTTACCAACTGAATGGAGGATAAACTATTACAGGTGTCTTATGTGTTCCAGCATTCAAGTTTAACCTATTGTATGTGTCTCAATTGACAAAGGCCCTTAAGTGTTGTGCTGCTTTCTATCCTGATTTCTGTATTTTACAAGATCTCTTCACTGTGAAGGAGAAGGAGATTGGTAAGAAGGAAGGGGAGCTCTATGTGCTTCATACACAAAGAAGATTAAACAATCCAGCTAAGTCATTTGCAGTAGTAAGAGCTGATATTGAATTGTGGCATAAGAGGCTGGGACATGTTCCGTTTTCAGTCATTAAGAAGTTACCTAATCTCACTAGTAGTGATAGTACTAGAATAAGCCATTGTGAAGTTTGTCCATTGCCAAGACAAGCTAGGATTCTGTTTCCCATAAGTACTACTAGAGCAGTAGATTATTTTGATTTACTGCATATGGATGTATGTGGGCCTTACAAAGCCTTAACTCATAATGGAAAAAGGTTCTTTCTCATAATTATAGATGATTGCTCCAGATGGACCTGGATTTTTTTATTGCATCTTAAATCTGATGTAGTTGCAGTACTTAAGCACTTCATTATTATGGTCAGAACACAGTTTGGGAAGATGATAAAATGCTTTAGGTCTGATAATGGGATAGAGTTCTTTAATCAGAGTTGCAATAAGTTATTCTCAGTGCATGTCATTGTGCATCAAAGCTCTTGTCCATGCACTCCACAACAAAATGGAGTGGTGGAAATAAGACATAGACATATATTGGAGACAGCAAGAGCTATAAGGTTTCAAGGTTATTTGCCTATTCAATTCTAGGGGGAATGTGTGGAGGCAGCAGTGTACATCATCAATAGGATACCCTCCACTGTTTTGCACAACAAATCACCATTTGAAGTGTTGTTTGGCAGACAAGCTTCTATGTCTCATATGAGGGTTCTAGGATGTCTATGTTTTGCTACTAATTTAGTGAAAGAAGACAAGTTTGGTCCTCATGCAATAAGGTCTGTATTTCTGGGGTATGCTCCTACACAAAAGGGCTACAAGTTATACAACATTGAGCAGAGGTCTATATTTGTGAGCATGGATGTAGTCTTCCATGAAGATATGTATCCTTTCCAATATAATGCTGAAGAATTCAGAGTGTACCCTCAATCAACTTCCATAGTCAACAATGATTGTATATTGTCACCTATTGATAGTAGGGGTGTTGAAGAGCTTGGGAACACTCACACTGACACAATAGCTGATGTTCCTATATATGAAATGCATGCAACTTTATCCTCTATTCCCAACAATGCAGAAGAAAGTGCAACTGTTGTTCCAGAGATACAGGCACCAGTTGTTGAAAATGAGGCTTCTGTGCCATCTGATATTAGACAAAGTGGACCACCCATTGTTTGTTATCAGAGAAGGTCTGGCAGGACCACTAAACCCCCTATTTGGCTCAAAGACTACATTAGACCTCAAGGAAGGTCAAGTTCTGCAAGTCATTGTCTATATCCAATCAGTGATGTCATACACTATGATAGCCTTTCAGCCAAATACCAAGCCTATGTTGCTAAGGTTTCTTCAGAGACTGAACCTGCATCCTTTTATGGAGCAGCCAAAGATATGAGGTGGATTGAAGCTATGAAAGCAGATGTTCAAGCTCTAGAAGATAATCACACATGAGAAGTAGTAACACTACCTCATGGCAAGAAGGCAATTGGTTGTAAATGGGTCTATAAGATCAAATACACAGCTTCTGGAGATATAGAAAGATTCAAGGCTCGCTTGGTGGCAAAAGGGTATAGTCAGAAGGAAGGCTTGGATTATCAAGAGACATTCTCACCTGTAGTGAAAATGGTCACAGTTAGGTCTGCGATTGTTGTTGCAACTGCAAAAGTTTGGGTTCTGCATCAAATGGATGTATATAATGCTTCCTTACAAGGAGATTTGGAAGAGGAAGTCTATATGGATCTACCTCAGGGTTTCTCACATTCAGCAGGAAAGACACAAGTCTGTCGACTATACAAGTCTCTTTATGGTCTTAAGAAAGCTTCCCGTCAATGGAATATTAAGCTAACTACTGCTCTTCTTCAGTCAGGTTTCAAACAAAACCATCTTGACTATTCTTTATTTACTAAATATATCAATGGGAAAATAGTCATCATCCTAGTGTATGTGGATGACTTGCTCATCACTAGAGATGATGTTGTTCTTATATCAGACACCAAAGCTGCACTTCATCAAAACTTCAAAATCAAAGACTTGGGGGAGCTCAAGTATTTTTTAGGCATTGAATTTGCGAGGAGTAAGGAAGGGATTTTGTTACATCAGAGGAAATATTCTCTCGAACTTATCTCTAATGCTGGCTTGGCAGGGGCAAAACCTGTAGGGGCACCTGTTGAGGTGAATCAGAAGTTAACTACAACTGAATTTGATCATCAATTTGGACTTACCAATGATACTTTACTTGCTGATCCTGGAGCCTATCAGAGGTTGATTGGTAGGTTACTCTATCTAACTATTACTAGGCCGGATATTTCATTTGATGTGCAATGTTTGAGCCAATTCTTGCATGCTCCAAAGACATCACACCTTGAGGCTGCTTTAGAGTAATCAGATATTTGAAGAAGGATCCTAGTCTGGGGATCCTTATATCATCTCATGGTTCTATCAAGTTGCAAGCTTATTGTGATGTTGATTGGGCTTCCTGCCCAAACACAAGGAAGCCAGTGACTGGCTATATGGTCACACTTGATGATTCTCTCATATCTTGGAAATCCAAGAAGCAAAATACTATCTCTCGTAGTTCAGCTGAAGCAGAGTATAAAAGTCTAGCATCGACTGTGGCAGAGATAGTGTGGTTGGTTGGTCTGTTCAATGAATTGGGAGTCTCTCTCACTTTGTCTATTCCACTCTATTGTGACAGTAAATCTGCAATGCAAATTGCTGCGAATCCAGTCTTCCACGAACGCATCAAGCACATTGACTTTGATTGTCATTTTATTCGTGAGAAGGTACAACAGGGGTTGGTTGAGGCTGTGTATCTGCCTTCTGCTGAGCAACTAGCTGATCTATTGACGAAGGGGCTAAGTTGTATTCAGCATGACCATTTGTTATCCAAGCTAGGCCTAAAGAACATTTTCCTTAGACCTAGCTTGAGGGGGGGTGTTGAGGAATGTATTGATACAGGGCAAGCACTTGGTGCTAGTTAGTTGTTATTTATAAACCATAATTAGCTAACTAGAGTATATAGTAGTAATTGTAGTTGAGTTAGAGATTAGTTAGTATAAATATATGTTAGTTGGGCAGTTGTAGTAGTTGTACAATATACTTTCTCAATGGAACAGTGATATTTCCATTTTCTCAGTTCTTCTTCTCTCGTCTTCATCTTTCTCTCTTAGATCTGAATTAGAAGTTAACTGAATTCATCAATCGACACATAGTATCAACTCTGAGAACTTGTACAAATCTTTCATAATTTGACTCTTTTAAAGAGAGATAGGCTAAGAATATATCGCCACTCTTACTTTAATTGACATATAATAAGTAACTAATTATTTGTAGTATTTTTTTTCACCATCTTCCTAGAGGAGCCAATAAATGAATCAAAGTTTGACCCCAAATCGATGATATCAAATTCTATGAATCTACATGCACTCGTTATTTTTTTATCTTTTTTCCTTTCACTGCTTCCGTATCCATTCACTCAACAGAAAGAACGTATATTTTACTTCTCTTTCTTCTTCTCTAAAATATTCATATCACCTTCCATAACCAGCCAGGCCTTCACTCTAAAATCAGTCCTATCTTCAAAATTATCAAAAGTATACTAAGATTTCCCAAATCAGTTTTGCTAAGTGTCTCCTATAAGTTCAATACACACATCATACTATATTATAAGTGTGAAACTTTTAAGTCAAGATTGAATTACGAAAATACCCACTAAAAGTTGAAAGACTATTTTACCCTTTAATAACTTAATTATTGTTTCAACGTTGATGAGTGTAAATCTATATCTATATTATTATAAAAGCACGAATACAATGTTGATAGACCAAAATAATCTTAAAATAATTTTCACTAAAAGTCATAAGAAGAGGACACAACTGAAAGTAATATACGTTAAAATAAAGAGTTATAATTGTAATAGAAATTGTACTTAGTATTTAAGATTTTGCCTGGAATATGCCTAATTTGTAATGGGTTCTAACAAAATTTTTTTACAAGAACGCGTATTAACTATTCCAATAGTTTTTGTTTGATTAGGATTAAAAGGGTTGTTCTTCGTCAGATTTTGTTATTCTCTTACTTCAATTT
Source organism: Nicotiana tabacum (assembly GCF_000715075.1). Taxonomy (NCBI): domain Eukaryota; kingdom Viridiplantae; phylum Streptophyta; class Magnoliopsida; order Solanales; family Solanaceae; genus Nicotiana; species Nicotiana tabacum. The sequence continues at coordinate 75,822,432 of NC_134085.1, forward strand.
TAAGGCAAGATTCATTGCCTAAATAATGGATAAAATATTCTTTTTTTACATTATTCTTCACATAAGTTTGTAGGTTATTTTGGTCATAACAATATGAATAAAATTCTATTAAAATACTACTTCCGGATGAAATAGACTTTCTATATTGGAAATTGATGTTGGGCGTGAGTTGGGTCTTCTGGGGTGCTTTTTCTTTAGTTATTTAAGCTTCTTTTTTAAAAATAAAAATAAAAAATTGACAAGGCAAGGAATAATAAGTTAATCAAAGAAAATATAGAGTAAAATAACTTATTATTTTTATCATGTCAAATTGTAACGAATTGATTTTATATTCTTCAAAAGCTGATTATTCTTTTTATAAATTATTTTGTGTCGGATAAAATTATAATATATAAAGTTTTAAAGTTAAGTAATGATAGATTTCATAAAATTATAACAAAGATTTATTTCATTAAAGATTCAATTCCATGTAGAATAATATTTCAGAACTCATAATAACTTTTGACAAAAAAATACCAACTAAAAATTGTTATTTTCCTACAATTGTAACATTCAGAACAAAAATACTTACTTTCCCCAGATCAACATGACAATAACAATAACATGGCAACTCCAAAACGTTCACATTGTTGTGTTAGATTTAAAATGCTAATTTTCTTTTTTTACTTTTTTCTTTCAATATATAATTGGGGGAAAAATTAAAGGTAAACTTTCCTCTAAATATATTTTGTTTTTTTTTGAATGTTGTATTGTCCGGAGATGTTTAGATAACGATCGATAGATTTATTAAGAGATATGAGATTGTTATTACGCATGTCACAGAGAAAAAGAGGAAAAAAAAGAAAAACATGTACCAACTACTTAGAACTTTCCTTAGTTGTTTAAAACCACCAAAAGTTAATTAATTTTAAGGAAAGAAAAGGAAAAGATTAAAATTACAAAATGATGTATCCTTTTTTTGGATTAATCAAGACCGTTCAAAAAGATTGAAATATCTAATATTAGTTTTTCATTATAAAATCTTGAAAGATTATTTTAATGTAGTCACAAAATCTTAAAAAGTTGAATTAAATCAACAATCAGGTAAAGCATTTAAATTCAACAATCAACTTTATTATATTGCTTATTAAATAAAAAATATATAATTCTGACGTAATATTTGTATTTACTGTACTACTGAAAAAGGAAAGATTAACCAACTATTGTGACATCAGACAATATAAACCAAATCATGCTCCATCAATTTATCCAATGTGCTAT